>NC_030809.1:110984977-111600185 GCF_001704415.2 Capra hircus | reverse complement strand
AAGATCATGGCATCTGGTCCCATCACTTCATGGGAAATAGATGGGGAAACGGTGGAAACAGACTTTATTTTGGGGGGCTCCAAAATCACTGCAGATGGTGACTGCAGCCATGAAATTAAAAGACGCTTACTCCTTGGAAGAAAAGTTATGACCAACCTAGATAGCATATTAAAAAGCAGAGACATTACTTTGCCAACAAAGGTCCATCTAGTCAAGGCTATGGTTTTTCCAGTAGTCATGTCTGGATGTGAAAGTTGTACTGTGAAGAAAGCTGAGCACTGAAGAATTGATGCTTTTGAACTGTGGTGTTGGAGAGGACTCTTGAGCATCCCTTGGAGTGCAAGGAGATCCAACCGGTCCATTCTAAAGGAGATCAGCCCTGGGTGTTCTTTGGAGGGAATGATGTTAAAGCTGAAACTCCAGTACGTTGGCCATCTCATGCGAAGAGTTGACTCATTGGAAAAGACCTTGATGCTGGGAGGGATTTGGGGCAGGAGGAAAAGGTGACGACAGAGGATGAGATGGCTGGATGGCATCACCGACTCGATGGACGTGAGTTTGAGTGAACTCAGGGAGTTGGTGATGGACAGGGAGGCCTGGCATGCTGTGGTTCATGGGGTTGCAAAGAGTCAGACATGACTGAGTGACTGAACTGAACTAGGGTATTACTGCACTTTAAAAATTTAATTAGTTAATTAATTTTTGGCTGTGCAGGGACTTTCTCTAGTTGCAACGAGCAGGGGCTTCTCTTGTTGGAGAGCATGGTATCTAGGGCGCGTGGGGCTCAGTAGTTATGGCACTCGGGCTTAGTTCCCCCACAGCATGTGGGATCTTCCTGGATCAGGTATCAAACCTGCATACCCTGATTTGGCAGGTGGATTGGTAATCACTGGACCACCAGGGAAGCCCACTTTGTTTTTTTTTAAATTTTAATTGATATCACCTACTGCAAAGTTTGGCTGCCCAGTAGCTGAAAAGTTCTGTGATTTTCTGGATTGTTTTACAGTTTGTGGGTGTCACTCAAGGCCACATAGAGTGATAGATGAACAGTGTTTATGCAGTTTGTTATTCATAACTTTCATATTAGAATTTGAGCTGTGGTTGGTTGAATCTAAGGACATGAAAACCTCGGACAGGGAGAGCCACCTGTAATCTAAGAAGTGCTCTGGGATGACAAGAACTTCTTCAAGCAGGAGAGTTACTACATATTTTAAAATCAAAAACTTAAAGCACTGAAAAAATACTCTGTTTTCAGTAATGGAAACTTTTCAAGTAAACAAAGGTTTTTTTTTTTTTTCTCCCTCCCTTTTTATTGACATTCTGTGACTCACTTTTCTTTCTGAGAAATAACATATAGTAAATATATTTTCAGGCAAATGTGCTTTTTGAAAAGACATGAAGAGTTTTGCTGTACATTCAGAGATGTGTATCATTCATTTTTAAAGTAAATGTATGTAGAGGAAGGATGTCTCTGCTTTTCTAAAACACACATTTTGGGGTATGCTTCCGTCAGCCTGAGGCCCTGTTTCTGACTTCTTCCTCCAGGAACTACAATTGGAACATGCAAGGCAAGCCTTTGCTCTCAAAGACAAAAGCAAAAGTGGCCTGATTTCTGGTCTGGATTTCAGTGACATCATGGTTACCATCCGGTCTCACATGCTTACTCCCTTCGTGGAGGAGAACTTAGTCTCAGTAAGTAAAAAGCAGTGCCTTCAACTTTCTGTTCCCTCAGACCTTTGAAACCATTGTCCTGGATTGCATCCCTCTGCATGTCCGCCTCTCATGTGTTGTCACTTTACTCTTAGTTGTTAGGAGGTAATCAGATGTGTGTAAGGGAGGGGTGTGTGTGTGTTGGTGGGGGGCAGGGATAGTGAATAGCTTTCCCCCAGATCAGCACCACAATCTTGCTCTCATATATTTCCAAATTGTTTATTTCCATTTACAGAGTCCACCTAAAGAAAACAGGGGAGTGTGTAGACAAGGGTGTGCAGCTCCTTTTTCCCAAGGGCAGTACTTCTCCCAGACACTACTGCCTTCACCTTTGGCCTCTTTCCATCCCACCAGGCTCCCAAAGCCTTGCTATAAGGATGGCTCCTTCCTTTGTTGCCTGCAGGGTGCTGTTTGCTAGAGGGATCATCACTGGCCTCTACACTGTTTTAGTAGCCATGGCTGTGGCAGAAGGTATGGAGGAAGTATGTGGGCGTCAGCCCCCGTGGCTCACTCCGCTCTCTGCCCCTTCACCTGTGCATTCAGTGTGCATGGACCAGACAGTTTTTTGTTCTTGAAACTGCTAAACTCTGTAAAGTAAGCATCTGGGCCAACAGCAAACTGATGTCATCCACTTCCTCACAAAGAATGGTGAAACTGTCCTCGCTTACCGCTTTTCTTGTTCCTGTATTGTACTTATGTGTAAGTTTTTGATTGCTGCTTGTTTTAAATGGAGGGAAGCCAATGAGCGCTTGTGTTGTCTCAGCTGAAGATCATTATCCCTGATTTAGACCAGGGTAGAAAGATCAACTTCTGTTCTTTTTCTTCAGTGAATTTGAACATGGAGCATGTCACTTTCTCCTATACATTTCACCTCCTTGACACCCATCTCCCACTCCCCTACCCTCACCTCATACCCTAGCCAAAAAAATGAAAGAAGGAAGAAAAGAAAGTAAGGGAGAGAGGGAGGAGAGAAGGAAAGAAAATCCTAGAGAGAAGGACTCAGTACCTTGGGGTGAGGGAACCTGTTTAATCTTTTCCAGTTGGTTAGGTAGAGCTGTTATAGCCTCAGTTTACCAAATGCCAACTCAATTTCTGGAGGAATGTGTTAAATAATTTGGATCTGGCTTTTTGGATCACTGGTATCCGAATTTAGGCTAATACAAATATCACATATATTTGGGTTAAGGCTTGTGTGTGAGGGATGGGGGTGGGAACATATGCCCATCATTACCTATACTGTCCTTAATATAGATCTTTATGATTAAGGTTGTCACACTGTCATTTCCATAAGTATTTGAGTTTTTAATAGAGAATGTTTTTAATCATCTGGATTCCTCTGACTCTTGGCTTAGAAGTTAAATGTTTGCAAGCTACGAAAAGTATTCTCTTTTATGTCCAACTGTTGGGTAGAGGGAGAAGTTACCTCCTACCCTGCAGAGTAGGGTAGCCTATATTTTCCCCCTTCTTCCCCAGGCATGAGAGAGCCTCTTTAGCACTATTCCACTAAAGACATATTTATAGCAAGTTTAAATCCTCCCTAGATTTTCTCTACATCTTTTTGGAGTGTTTTTTGGTAGTTTTACATTTTGTCACAGAGATTCAGAGCTCAGCACAGACCATTCTATATGTTAATTATAACAAGGAGCTTAAAAAAGAAAAGATTAGTAAAGTTGATAAAGCGAAATTGTCTTAAAATTTAAAGTTACCACTGGTTCTTGTATATGGGTGTAGAAAAAAAAGCAAGTTTAAAAAATGTTTCTTATATTGTATGTTGAGGTTTGAATTATCCAGAAATAGCAGGAGTTTCATAGTTGAAGGTCTTGAAAATCCTGTTTAAATAATCATTGGTTTTGATCTGTGATAATTATATTTGTTGTTTTTGACCTTATAGGTAGATGAACCATGAAGTCCAACTTCCAGATGTTGCTTTCTTCCTTAACACCCAAATTACATAGATTTTCCTGAGGGCTTGAAATGCACGGACAGTGTTTCAGCATGATACCTTCCTTGTGTTTATGGACTCGTTGTTTATCATTTTAGTAATGAAGACTCCTTTGTGTCCCTAAATGTGCTTTTGTTTTTGTTTGTTTAACTTTCTGTGTTGTCATTTCCTAGGCAGCCGGAGGAAGTATCTCACACCAGGTTAGCTTCTCATACTTCAATGCATTTAACTCCTTACTGAATAACATGGAGCTTGTTCGTAAGATATATAGCACTCTAGCTGGCACAAGGAAAGATGTTGAAGTCACAAAGGGTAAGATTTTTAAAATACATATTGATTCGAAACTCAGCATTTTCACTTTTCTTTATCTAGGGTGAGAGGTTGATCTAGGTTTACTACTGTGAAGCCACATCTAGAAAGTATGTTACCATGTGTGTCTGTTTCACTTGGACCATCATGGTCTCCAGAAATCCAGTTGGATTTAATGGGATGCTGAGGTTAGGAGTGGAAAAGTGGCTTTGACAGTTTTAAAAAGAACCGTGGCCCAGTCTGTCAAACAGGTCAGTGGCAACGGCTTCTTTGTATGAGGAAGGAGTGGCCACAGAAAGATGGGCAGGGCTACTCCTTTTGCTGAATTGAGGTGGGATGTTTTAAGTGACTAGAGGAGAGCCAGTTCTTTCATCTTTTAGCTCTGGAGACCAAAGCAAATAAACAAGATGAGGTTAGAGGAACCTAAAGAGATTGTTTTACCTCTGAAATTACTTTACCTGCTTCTACTGTTTCATCATCTTAACATTTTATCTTTTGCCAGTTTTCATATTTTTGTAGTTATTTCTATGTAGCTGAACTTAAATATTGAAATTCAGTTTTAAATTTTTAAAATAATACTAAAATGCTTTTAGCTTTCAGATAATAGTTAAGGTAGAAACTTGTTACATGTTAAGAGTCTTTGAAGATTTTTAAGTATTTTCTTTTTCTTCCAGAGGAATTTGCCCAGAGTGCCATACGCTATGGACAAGTCACCCCACTAGAAATTGACATCCTGTACCAGCTTTCAGACTTATATAATGCTACCGGGTAACTATTCCAGTAATTCCTCATGATACTTACTTTAATGTGAAGCAGTGGTGTTCTTTCAGTTCATTTATACAATAATTTGCTCAGTCTATAAATTTCAAGAAAAAGACACAAGCAGATACGAGAAACAGGGGAGGAGGATGAGACAGGTGAAGTAGGGCGAAATGGAGGAAGGGAAGGGAAAGCAAGAAGGGGAGGGGAAGAGAAAGGAAGGGAAGAAATGGAGAGAGAGAGGCGAAGAAGGGAGGAAGGGTCATTGAAGAGTGTGAGAGAGGGAAATGGGGGAGGAAGAATGGTAGAGGAGGGAAGAGGGAAATGAGAAGGAAGTGAGGGACAGAAAAATCGATTTAATCTGGACTCTGTAGACGTGGTTAGAAAGTTTTAGACATTTGTGGATATTTGCCTAAATTTATAAAATAAATTGAAGTACATGTTCAGGAATCGTATAACCTTTTTTTGATTCATTGTGAGTGGGCATTTTCCTAAACAGTATATACCATTTTGTATATGGAGGGTATCATTTTCTTGAAATTTGCCTGTGACATTATTATCATGCTTATTATCATAATTAAGCTTAGATGTTTTATGTCTCTTTTATAGATTGAAAAAACCCAGAGCACATAGAGAGTATTTAATTTGTGAAGTCTTACACAAATCCAGATGAAAAAGCTTTGTCTGTGGGCATCCAGTAGGACGTTGGGATAGGGGACTCATGATCTACTAAGTGATCAGATTTTAACAGTTATGTAAGTGTAGGCATATCTGAAAAATAGGTTTTAACCCTAGAACTGAAGACTAGTAGAAGTTGAGTGTACATAGATAATTTATTGCCGTCATGTTACATAATAAATTGTCAAGCTGGAGTTGATACTGGATAAACCAGCCAGTCTTTGATGATTGACATGAACTATCAGGCCATACCTCATCCATCTAGAATTTACATTTGTAGTAAAGGTATTGAACATCCTTCATGATAATAAAAGCTTGCAAAAAGTGCTTCTCAAAACTGGATCTGAAGTGACCTACTACCTGGATCATGGAATACACTTATTTTAAAACAGTAGTTCATTCACTCGGTTCAAAACTCAGAGTTTTAAAGAGCCCGCTGTAAAAACATCTCCCATCCACCCCTTCTCCCTTCTACCCTTAAAGGCAACCAGTATCTATCACTTTTGTGTTTATCCTTCTCAAGATACTTTGCACTTAAGCATTAAAGATGTATACTAAAGAAATATATTCAATGTGTATGAACTGAACAGTCAGTGTTTATACTTTGCTTCTGAGAAGAATTATTTCTTTAGTTTTTGTAATCGATCTTTAAAGTCATTAAATTTATATACTGTCTATTATTTCTTTAGAGTCTTTTGCTTTTTGTGTGGCAAGCAAGGTCTGAAGTTTTTTTTTCCCTCTTACTAAAATTATCTGTGTGAATAGGGAAATACTACTTTTAAACCATAGTTCTTTTTTACCCTTTTCTTTCTGAAGAAAGGTGATCTTAGTATGAGGTGTCTGTCGATGTCTAACAGTTTTCTTTCTTTCCCATATTTTTGCCTGAAGGCGCTTGACTTTGGCAGATATTGAGAGAATAGCCCCACTGGCTGAAGGAGCCTTACCTTACAACCTGGCAGAACTTCAGAGACAGGTAGGAGGCATATCATAAACAGAATCATCTTCAAAAATGCTCAAGTAGTATGGAAATGACAGCCTGAACCTTCTGAATCTATGGCGATGAAAACATGATTTACAGAAAGACTTTCCTTAGCACAAAGATTACCTTTATAAAACTGTTAGCCCCAACCCTTATAGAGTATTCTTATGGGGCAGCTGGATTTATGTTTGTTTGTTTTTCTTTTCTTTTAGCTTTTATAAGATAAGGAAAATAAGAGTATAGACATATATGGGCTTGGCCTCCCTCACTCAGAGTAGCAGTCTTTTCCTTTCATTTGTCTAGTGACATTTAAAGATTAGTGTGAAGTTCACTTTGTATTATCAAACTGGTATTTACAGGGTTTTTAAAATACAAGACATTCCTCTACTGAAACGAATCTTTGACTGAGAATCTTTCACTATAGTGTCTTATAGATTATAACAGTAACATAGGAAAGCTATGTAAATAATGAACCAGAAAGAAAACCTTGATGATTATTACATTTTTTATAATATTTGTTTTTTATATTAAGAATGGTAAAAACAGTAACTTCTGAGTCCTATAAAGTTAATGCAGCCTTGTTTCTGGTTTCAAAAATACTCTCTTGGTAGGAAAATAAACTCCATGATATTACTTTGAAGAGTGGAATTGAGCAGAGTTTTAAAAAATCTTGTTTTAAACTGAAACCCTATTTCTGAGGTATCTGGAAGAAGCCTCCGTTGCAGTGGTGGTCACATGGTTTTGGGGGTGGGAATGAAGGTTATAGGAGGGCTAGTCCTTGTCTAACAGACATGAGACCTGTGTCCCTCACGATTCTTTAGAAGACTGTGATACACTATGAGGCTAGGAGACGTGGGGAAGGTGAGGGGAGACGGGGGCAGGTGAGGGGGAAGAAGACAGGAGACGAGAGAGGTGGGGGGAGAGAGAGGGAGAGAGGGAGAGAGAGAGCGAGCTACACTGGCATGCCATGGAAAGGCCCCTGTCTGTTTTGCTGCCACCACATTGATGAGTAGCCAGATGTGCTATCTGAGTGTGGTGCGCTGTGGGAAGTTTCAGTAGCAAAACTTTCTTCTGTTTGAGCTCCATGGAATGATGATTCTGCCTCTGAAACAAATTAGAATTTTCAGTTTTACTCTGTGTAATAATCAAGAACTTCATAGGTATTATAAGATCTTATTTAAAGGTTGCTAAGAAATTTACAAAATAGGATTTCAGTTAAACGTTTTTATAATAGTGCTATAGTCAGGTAAGTAAATTGAAAATGGAAACTAATTGCTTTTATATCTACATTTTATGTTAATACTTTGTTTGCTTGGGGTGTAGTAAAGCTTCCTGTAAATTAAAATATATCAGTAACCCACTGAGATTTAGCCTCTTTAGTAGTAAAAAGCTCTTATTTGCTGCCTTCAAAGTTTATTTTTGTTATAAGTTCTCAGATCCTTAAAAAAAAATAGGTGGATTTATTCCAATTCATTGATTTATAGTAAAATTTAATAAAATTATTTAACATTTGGAGATGTGTTAAAATATTTAAAGAGCTCTTACTGAGTATAATTTTATATTTTATAGTACACATTTTATAAACAAGCATTTTCTTCTTGAAGTTTGAAAAATTTCATTGCAAAAGGAAGTTTTTCTTTTTTAGTGTTACATGTCTGTGAGTAAAGCTTTCCTTGTGGGTGTCCTTAATAATTGTTAACTGGGGAATATCTCATTTAGCTTATTAAAAACAATGTAATGAATTAAAAAACCCAACTCATTTCCTCCTTTTTCAACCTTTCTGGCGCTCTTCTTATTTTACTGGCCTTTCTCACCCCTAGCTATTTTGCTGGAGGCCATCAATGAAGGTTGGCTTTTGTAATCTTTGGCGCCCTAAGTCTGCATCGCTCATAGTTCTGATTCCTTACGAAGGTGTTGTAATTCTGCCACTGTTGGAAATTTTCTTGAAGACAGATTCGAAGATTTGCCTGCCTTCAGTGGCAGCACTGATGCTCAAAGCTCTTGTCAGTTACTTAGAAAATGGGCAGTGATAGAAACCACCATTATCTCTTGCTCTCTTCCTTTTCCCTAACTGGTAGAATGGCATGGGGACCTGCAGTCTCCAGAGAACAGGTAGACATCCTGGGTGTACGTATATTGGTCCCAAAGGAGGAAGCTCAGACAGAGCCCGTATTGTTTATTTTTCCTTTCACATATCACTTAGATAGGGTAGTCTTATTGCTGAGGAGTTGGGCTTCCTAGGTGGCACAGGTGAGGAATCCACTTGCCAATGCAGGAGACATTAAGAGATGCGAGTTTGGTCCTTGGGTCGGAAAGATCCCCTGGAGGAAGAAATGGTACCCCACTCCAGTGTTCTCGCCTGGGAAAGTCCATGGACAAAGGAGCTAGAAGGCTACAGTCCGTGGGCTTGCACAGAGCTGGACATGACTGAACGACTGAACACAAACACACATTGCTGAGAGTTTGGAATAAAGAAATAAAAATGAAGATTTAAACTGTTTTTTTTTCCTGTAAATCATTATAAAAACAACACATGGAAAAAATAAAACTCAAGTCATAAATAATTTTTAGAATTTCATGGAAACAGATACATGAATATTATTTTAAGAGGGATTTACAGCCATTGTAAAATCTGACCTTTACTGTCTTTGGGATCTGGTATAAGTTTCTATGGACCTCGGTTTCTCCTTTAGTAAAATGAGTACCTGCAGATCTTTCTAAGAATCCTTCAAGTTCCTGCATCCTGTAAAAATTATGTGAAGCAATGGATTTTTTTCTTTTTCAAAAAATTTAATATATCTCCATTTTCCTTGTAACATTAAAAGCTTTATAAGGAATCTAGGCTAAGACCTAAGTAGAATAATATAAAAATATGCCTGAGTTCTTACAGAAAACAAAGTAGTAAACTTTCTGCAGTTTTCAGTCTAGAAAGAGCTTTTCTTAGTTAAATTATTTTAAACTTATTAATATGAGGCATTCTAAGGTAGCCACATAGACTGTAATTTTAGTGACTTGTTTTTAAAACTTCTCTAGACCACAGAATCACGGTAGTGCTGACTATAACTATGTCCATGTTACTTCCAGAAGACACTTTTGATTCTCTTGTAATTTTTCCTATGTTATCAAACTAGGAGTACATAATTATTTACATTTTGTATGTAGAGTATTCCCCTATAGGAATTTTCTTGAAACCTAGACCAAAAATAGGAAGAATGGCATGTTGTGTTATCACAACCTGTGAAAGTTATGAAAACACATGCGCGTGATGGAGGATCTCCGAGCTCAGAAATAAAAGTTATGAGAGAGGCAGAGTTTAAGAACTTGGGCGCTGATTAGGTAACATCTTTCCTGTCTCAGTTTCATCATTTATTAAGTAGAGAGCGTAGTATCCATCTCACAGGATTGTGAGAATTACATGAGATCATGCACTTACACCTACTAAGTGTGCAATACATGTTAACTGTTATTATCATTGTGGTGGTAGTTGTTAAATATGAGAAGGCTACCTGAGCAAACTCCAAGTTGAACTTAAATATAGGTATGACATAACTCCTTCATTCACCTTCGTCTACTTTCCTTAGAAGAATGGCAAGTGAGGAAGAATTATATCTTGTGTCTTCTCCTTTATTGCCTGAAATGTTTCACTTTTTAAATTTTTGTGCTGGCTGATATTCTATATTGTATTTTTTTAAAAATTGTGATTGATGGATATCATACATGAAAAAGATTTACACCCCCCACCATACCCCAAAATCTATTCCACCTGGGGTGTTCCAAACTTTAGAGGATAACATAGGAGATTATATTCATAATCAAAAGATAGAGATTTTTACAACCAGGGCATAAAATACTTGTCATAAAAAAAAAAAGTTGAACTTCATTAAATTTAAGAACCTTTGTTCATTAAAACATATCACCGAAAGGGTGAGAAGACAGGCTGCATAGAAGAGAAAGAAGATATCGAAATGAGGGAAGGAAGGAGGGAGGGAAGAAAGAAAGCAGGAAAGAAAATTCCGTATCATTAGTAAACAAAAAAAATACATATTAAAACTACAATTAGATGCCATTTTATACTATCCAGATTGGCCAGAATTACATCTGACAATGGCAAGTGTTGTTTAGGAGGTGGAGGAATAGAGATAACCAATGAGAAAAATGGAAATGTTCATTTGATTAAAATGAGTTAAAGAAGGTGGGTTGCAGAGTGAAAAGAATGTGACATTTTTGGACCATGAAGTGCTTTGGAGATTAAAGACTAATTCTAGTCCACTATGAGAATAGGTAGACAATTTCTTTATTTTTTCTTTACTATATATCACATAATTACTTTTTCAACTATATGGGGGGGTAAATTTTATCTATGATGGACCTGCTTGGGAATATACATACTTTTTAAAAGTTTTGTTTCTATGGGAAATTATATTTAAGCTGCAGCCCACTCGCACAAGAAACTTTTGAAATATAAGATGGCTTAGGTTCTGTCAGAACATTAGAATGATTTTTCCCTCTGTTTCATGGATAGCATTTCTTAGACATAGGAATTTGCCTGTGTATTTTTCATTCTAATAGACCTTTAAAACTTTGGATAGCTGCTGAGTAAAGTAGATAGAAGCATTATAATCCAGTTACTGATTCCTCTTTTTTGTTGTTTTTGAATTTTTTTTTTTCTGATTTATTTTTATTTATTTATTTTTTTTTAATTTTTTTTTTTTAAATTTTAAAATCTTTAATTCTTACATGCGTTCCCAAACATGAACCCCCCTCCCACCTCCCTCCCCATAACATCTCTCTGGGTCATCCCCATGCACCAGCTCCAAGCATGCTGTATCCTGCATCAGACATAGACTGGCGATTCAATTCTTACATGATAGTATACATGTTAGAATGTCATTCTCCCAAATCATCCCACCCTCTCCCTCTCCTCTGAGTCCAAAAGTCCATTATACACATCTGTGTCTCTTCCCCTGTCTTGCATACAGGGTCGTCATTGCCATCTTCCTAAATTCCATATATATGTGTTAGTATACTGTATTGGTGTTTTTCTTTCTGGCTTACTTCACTCTGTATAATCGGCTCCAGTTTCATCCGTTTTTGAATTTTTAACACCTGTCATCTGTGATAATTTTACCATAAATTGAAGTCTGTTCTCAGAAAAGAAGAGATTGACTTTCTATACTAGATTTGTCTATTTATTAACCATTTACCTCATTTAAAATGTTAGAATTAAAGACTTATTTACAGTTTTTAACACAACTTAACCTCACTTCTTAGTCAGAAAGAAATATATATTGTTTAGCATTTGGGAGAAATATATATGCAAATATGGGCTTCCCTGCTGGCTCAGTGGTGAAAAATCTGCCTACAATGCAAGAGACGTGGGTTGGAGACAGTGGTTCGATCCCTGAGTGGGAAAGATCCCTGAGAGAAGGAAATGGCAACCCATTCTAGTATTCTTGCCTGGGAAATCCCATGGACAGAGGAGTCTGGCAGGTTACAGTCCATGCGATTGCAAGAGTCAGACATGACTTAGTGATTATACCACCACATGTATATATGTGTGTGTGCATATGTATATGTATATATAATTTTTTTTTCTTCCATCTCATAGAGTGTCACAGCTTTGGATTATAATCTTGTTTTTGAGCTCAAATTCAGGTGTGTTAAATTTGTAGATGTGATTTGCAGACAAAAGAATTTTGTTCAATTTTCCCTAACCTTTTAGAGGGCTTCCCAGGTTGCCCTAGTGGTAAAGAACCCTCCTGCCAGTGCAAGAGATAAGAAATGTGGGTATGGCAACCCATGCCAGTATCCTTGCCTGGAGAATCCCACGGACAGAGGAGCCTGGCGGGCATAATATAGTCCATGGGATCGCAAAGAGAAAGGACTGAAGTGATTTAGCACAGCACATTTTGCCGTTACAGTCATGCATTTTAGTTGGTATAAAGCCTAGTCTTCCCCTCCCGCCCCAACCCATGCTCAGTATAAAAAACCTCAGCCTTTCCTTCTTTTCTTTTTTCTGTTCATCAACAGTGGAAGAGGCACTTCTTTTTACTGGGTTGGCATACTACATGAAGTAGCTTGGTTTGGGCAGGGTGCTTGACTTGTTAACTGACATGATCTTGCCTTATCTAATTCTCATTTATAGGATGAGTTATGGTTAACAACAAAGTAAAAGAACTTTCTCTTCTGCAAATGAGATCTTGAACCATTTCCTCATTTCCTTTCATCCACATAGCTTAGAGAGCGGGTTAAAAATCGTTTAAGGTTCTCAGCTCTTATTGTGCTTTGAAAAACACTTAATTAATCTTGTTAAATATCACCTTCATGATCATAATCATAACCTTAAGGAAAAGAGTGCCTCTTTCCTTTGGCCCATTTGTTCACGGTGGGTGATCTTCTTAGTGCTGAGATTTTCTTTCAGCCTAAATGCTAAAAAATTCAGTATACAGTCATTAATAGAGATGACAGCTACAGTAGCAGTGTACTTATGAATATTCATGAAGTGAAATCCATAGTATTAATTACATTAATTTACATACCTGAATATAAGTGAACCATAAGTGATAGCTAAGCCTAAAAAAAAGAAACAAAAAAACCCTTAGTAGCCATATATTGTATGCTTTTAAAAAATAAATGCTATTTAATAAGGGTGGAGATGACATTTCTTTCAAAAGGCATTTGGGTATTTAGAGTTAAAGATGTTTTTAGTTAAGGATTAAATCACAGTATAATCCTACAGTGTTCATAGGATTTTGTAGGGCTTAAAAATGTTCTTTAAAGGACGAGCATATAAAGAAAATATATGATTGAACACAGGAGAAACCTTTTATATGAATGAGGGAATTAGTGGTTACTTGATTCTTTCTTTAATTGAGGTATAGTTGACTTACAATATTACATTAATTTCAGGTATATAACAGTGGTTCAGTATTTTTATAGATTATACTCCATTTAAAGTTATTACAAAATAATGACTGTATTTCCCTGTATGATATATCCTTTTTTCTTCTTTATTTTATACATAGTAGTTTGTCTCTTAATCACATACTCCCCCTTTAGTTTTAGTTTTTAAAAAAATTTTATTGTATAGTTGATTTATAATGTTGGGTTTAATTTCTACTGTACAGCAAAGTGACTCAGTTATACACATATACATTCACTGTTTTTCATAGGGTTTTCTGTTATGCTTCAAGATACTGAATATAATTCCCTCTGCTATACTGTAAGACCTTCTTGTTTATCCATCCTATATGTAATGGTTTTCATCTGCTAATCCGAAACTCCCAATCCTTCCCTCCCCCGCCCACCTGGCAACCACAGTTCTGGTCTCTATATCTGTGTGTCTGTTTCATAGATAGTTCCTTTTTGTCATATTTTAGGTTCCGCTTATCGGGATACCATTTGGCCCACACCCCTATCTTGTCCCTCCCCAATACTTAATTCTTATTTGGGGTCATAGCTGTTTTAGTCAGTGAGTTTTAAATTCAACATAAATCACTGCAGATGGTGACTGCAGCCATGAAATTAAAAGACGCTTACTCCTTGGAAGAAAAGTTATGACCAACCTAGACAGCATATTCAAAAGCAGAGACATTACTTTGACAACAAAGGTCTGTCTAGTCAAGGCTGTGGTTTTTCCTGTGGTCATGTATGGATGTGAGAGTTGGACTGTGAAGAAGGCTGAGTGCCAAAGAAGTGATGCTTTTGAACTGTGGTGTTGGAGAAGACTCCTGAGAGTCTCTTGGACTGCAAGGAGATCCAACCAGTCCATTCTGAAGGAGATTAGCCCTGGGATTTCTTTGGAAGGAGTGATGCTAAAGCTGAAACTCCAGTACTTTGGCCACCTCATGCAAAGAGTTGACTCATTGGAAAAGACCCTGATGCTGGGAGGGATTGGGGGCAGGAGGAGAAGGGGACGACAGAGGATGAGATGGCTGGATGGCATTACTGACTCGATGGACGTGAGTCTGAGTGAACTCCGGGAGTTGGTGATGGACCGGGAGGCCTGGCGTGCTGCGATTCATGGGGTTGCAAAGAGTCGGACACAACTGAGCGACTGAACTGAACTAACTGATTCTTTTGAAAGGAGTCATGATTGGAAATAATTCATATTCTGAGAATGAGATTTATTTTCACCCAGTTTTGTGATTGAGAAACTCCAGTTTCAGAAAAGTCTCATGTGTGCATGATTAGAGATTAAAAGCATATGTGTTATAGAGGTAGTATAACAGCTATAGTGGTTATGAAAGATTTTAAAATCTAAGCCAAAATGCCATAACTTGAATTTCTTTAAAATATTTGATGTTGAAAATCACTTTTGCCTCAAAGTTACAGATTATGTTTGTTTTCGAATGAATTGTCCTTGAAACAGCATATCAGAATTAACTGGTTAGCCTCATTGTATTCAATCAATATTTGAAAAACTGACTGAAGCATTTTCAGTTAATATAATACTTTAAAGTGACACCAAGAGGGATTTTGCATTAATAAATGCAAAATAAAATTTAAATTATTTTGTTTCAGTTCAGTTGCTCAGTCATGTCTGACTCTTCGCGACCCCATGAACCACAGCACGCCAGCCTCCCTGTCCATCACCAACTCCTGGAGCCTACCCAAACCCATGTGCATTGAGTCGGTGATACCATCCAACCATCTCATCCTCTGTCGTCCTCTTCTCCTCCTGCCCTCAATCTTTCTTAGCATCAGGTCTTTTCAAATGAGTCAGCTCTTCACATCAGGTGGCCAAAGTATTGGAGTTTCAGCTTCAACATCAGTCCTTCCAATGAACACCCAGAAATGATTTCCCTTAGGATGAACTGGTTGGATCTCTTTGCAGTCCAAGGGACTCTCAAAGAGTCTTCTCCAATACCACAGTTCAAAAGCATCAATTCTTTGGTGCTCGACTTTCTTTATAGTCCAGCTCTCACATCCATACATGACTACTGGAAAAACCATAGCCTTGACTAGATGGACCTTTGTTGGCAAAGTAATGTCTCTGCTTTTGAATATGCTGTCTAGGTTGGTCATAACTTTCCTTCCAAGGAGTAAGTGTCTTTTAATTTCATGGCTGCAGTCACCATCTGCAGTGATTTTGGAGCCCCCCAAAATAAAGTCTGACACTGTTTCCAGTGTTTCCCCATCTATTTGCCATGAAGTGATGGGACCAGATGCCATGATCTTCGTTTTCTGAATGTTGAACTTTAAGCCAACATTTTCACTCTCATTCTTGTATAATTTCATCTCATTCTTGTATAATTTCTATTTTTGTATGTTTAGAATATATATTGTATGTAATTTAATAATGTATTGTTTAGATTTTTATGCATATAATCAATACAGTGAAATGTGCATATAACTTATTAATGAAATCATACAGTACCTGGCAGGAGTGTTCAGTCAGAAACAGCTGTTGAAGTCTGTTGACTTAAAGAATGATGGAGAAGACGGTGAGGTGACACAGGCCACCGCTCTGCTCGCTCCCCATTTCACAGTAAGACCTTTGGCAGGTCACCTGTCCTGTCCACAGTGTGGCCATCTGACCTGTGTGTGTACAGTGGACTGACTGACAAATTAGCACAGGGTGGTCTCAACTGTGGGTAGAAATTGCTGAGAGCGAGCACCCTTCTGATGGTCTCACCGGGGAATTTATTTCCAGAAGATTGAAAAACACTGGACCCCCCAGAAACTACCACAACATTGTAAAGCAATTTTATTCCCATAAAAAACAAGAAAGAAAGAAAAACATTGGACCCCTTGAGGGCTACATTTGGTCTCCAATCCTGAGTGCTTGGTAAAGTGCTTTCGTCTTTTGGAGGACAGCAAATCTCTAAATAAAATCAGTAGCATTATTATAGTAATAAATGGAACAAAAAGTAATTATGTTTTTGGATGGCATATATTTTTTTTACTGTTCTCTGAATGAATAAAAATTAGACTATACACAAGGTTTTGTTAAAATGTTCTCTTTCCCTTTTTAAATTTCTAATAAAATATCAGTATTAAATGATTAATTGCTCACTTTTATTGCAGCATATAAATCGAACATAATGGATGGCTATGTAGTTGCTTGGGCTAACTTACTAGGAAAAAATGTATCCCCTACAAAATTATAATTATGTCCTATGTGCAATTTTTCATCTTTTTATTCTATTTAAGATTCATTTATTGATTTATTTTTGGCTGTGCTGGGGCTTTCTCCAGTTGTAGAGAGCAGGGAGCTTTTGGTTGGGCTTTCTCTAGTTGCAGAGCACAGAATCTAGGCATATGTGTGGGCTCAGTAGTTGTGGCTCAAGAACTTAGCTGCCCTGTGGCATGTGGGATCCTCCCCATCAGGTATCGAACCATGTCCCCTGCATTAGCAGGCAGATTCTTAACCCCTAGAGCACCAGAAGAGCCCTCACCTTTTAAATAATGGTTTCTTCCATATATTAAATTCCGTTTTAGATGTAATGGATGTATGCTGCTGCTGCTGCTAAGTCGCTTCAGTCGTGTCCGACTCTGTGCGACCCCATAGATGGCAGCCTACCAGGCTCCACCCCTGGGATTCTCCAGGCGAGAACACTGGAGTGGGTAATGGATGTATACTTTCAGCTAATTGTATGGGTTTCCCTGGAGGCTCAGATGGTAAAGAATCGACTTGCAATGAGGGAGACCTGGGTTCAATTCCTGGATTGGGAAGAGCCTCTGGAGGAGGCCATGGCAACCCACTCCAGTATTCTTGTCTGGAGAATCCCCATGGACAGAGAAGCCTGGTGAGCTACACCCCATGGGGTCACAAAGAGTCAGACACGACTGAGCGACTAAGCACACAACTTTGGTATACTGGGACAGTTGACATTTATACAATAGTGATTTTATTTGAAGTAATGATATTTGACTAATTGCCAGATTTTCCAAGGGTTTCATATTGACTTTTCATCAAACATTACTGATTTTCCTTCTTACTATAGAATTTATTGAACCATAACACTGTGACAAGCATAATGAGGTTTTAAAGATCTCTGCCTACAGAGATCGCATTCAGGTAGTAAATATTAGTATTTAGATATCAGATGCTTTTGTTAAAAGAAATGTTTACTGTGGTGCACAATTTACAAAACAACACAAAACCTTTCTATAGGCTGCTTCTCAAATTGTTAATAAATATCTGGTGTTGTCATTTTTAGCTTGCTTCATTGAACTTTGAAGAGATTGTACAAATGAAAGCAAATCAAAGTAGATTAGCTTACTTTTTTCTTTCCTTTAGATTTTAGGAATGGAGTCCCTTTCCATTAAATTATTCTAGTGAGAGTATCTAAACTTTTTATTATGCTAGTGTTTTAAAAGCTCGTTCAAGTTGATATTTTTCAAGTTTTCTTATGATAAAACAGTATTTCATTCAGACTGTTATCATTTGTAGCTGCTATTGTTCATAATCAAAATATTAAAGAAGACTGACAATTACTATAGACAAATTATTTCAGATTGTTAATGCTGTGAGATACCAATGAAATACCATTCTGAATCATAATAGAATTTTCCCATTTGCTTTTTTTTTCAAAACAGATTTTGTATTAGAACTACAAATATGGCTAGGACAGTGGCTCTCAACCTAACTATACAGCAGGATGATTTGAAGCCTTTTAAAAATTTACAAGCCCCAGGCCTCAGGATATCTTTAAGGGTATCTTTAAGTCTTTCAGGTGTTCTCTTTGCATAGGCAGAATTGAGGAATACATAGGTGTAGGAGAGCAGATGCTCAGTAGCATAGGTGAGAAGTACTATAATTATCTAGTGGTTAAGCTTCAGAGCCAGAAGTAAGGGGGCAAAGGCTCTGAACTCTTGAAATATAGCAGCTATTAAAGTTTTTCACGTTAGCCCAAAAAGACATCTTTGACCTTGCTTATGTCTCATCGTGATAGTTCTAGTTATGTGATTTCTCCAGCCTTGATAGATGGGAGGGAAGCATCAAAATCAAACTAGGAGGCTGTTGGTGAAAGAAGTTACAGCTGTCAAGCGTGGGAAGCTAGCACAAGCAGCTGCCTTGGATCCTGGTCGTATGAATGGTCGTATGATAGTCGTATGAATATGTTGACCTTCTGTCTAATGTTGACCTTCATCTAATCTACCAGAGATGGTAGATTGTGATCGGTATCATCTGATTGAGGAAACAAGATAGTTTTTATACATTTTGTAAAGATTTTTCAATTTTAAGTTGATTAAAGCAAAGAAGGCCTAAAGATTTTATACCTAAAATATTTATTTACCTGAAAGATTCCCTTCTGTAGAATGATAGTATGTTCCCCAATAGTAGCGGATAAATGAGGCATTAACAGGCTTGTGAAAACGAGGGGGGAAAGCTACTGTATCTATTTGGCCAGATACGGTTTTTAAATGTCGATAGTAGAAGTATCTATTTCAGAATCTTAAAGTAACATAGCCAAATTATAGCTTACATTTGCTGTATGCTTTTCCATTTTTTAAAAAAGTATTTTCTCCTCCCCCACAGCAATCTCATGGTTTAGGCAGGCCTATCTGGCTCCAGATTGCCGAGTCTGCTTACAGATTCACTCTGGGCTCAGTTGCTGGAGGTGAGTGACATGTCTGTGTGCTGTTTCAAGCTTGTGTTCATGTAATATTATCTCACTAGACTGGGACAGATCAGCAAAGGTGCAGTTCATTGTTCGCAAGGGTCACGAGTTCAGGGCTTTCTGAAGTGTTCTTTATTTTTACCTATGATCAGAGGACTTGTCATAGCACAGCCATGGCCCCTCTGGCTCCAGTCTGTCTTCAGGACAAAAACCTCTGGAATCACGTGAACGTCTTGGATGCGTGCTGCATTCCGCTAGTGATTATGGTTAAAGCCAGTATGAAGAAATGGAGACTCAGACTGTTTTTTGGTGTTAGGAGTGAGGGAAGGTGGGAAATCAAGATTTGGGGTACAAATCCCAGATGCTTACGAAATAAAAGAACCTCTTAAAGTGATTCACATTTGCTCTTCTGCTTGTGTTTGGTGTCTTGCCTTTTTTCCCCCTTTCATCTTTTGTTGGTTGAAGAATATCTAGACTTGTTAGTGATTTGCTAAAATGAACCTCCCTTCTCTGCTCTTGGGCAAAATTTAAGAGGCTTTTTTTTCTGGCTTACATCTCTCCATAGAATATGTGTAAAACCTGAAGTTGCTTTGTTGAGAAGATGTGATTAAAATACTTAACGCTTTTTCAAAACAAGCCTGAACTGATGAAACTATTATTTTTTCTTTTCAGTCTCAGTTTTAGAAGTTGCAAAGCGTGTTTTGGTTTTCAACAGTTGAAAATTTTAATACTCTAATTCATGTTATAAATTTTTTAGTGCCTGAGATTTTTCTGAAGCCTGGCCTTTTTTTAAAAAACAAAACAAAACTGGGTTCTGTAAGTAGCAGGAGGGTCATGTTGAGATTTGGTTCCAATATTATAGCTATAACTAAGGTCAATTTACCAAAGTGCTATAGTTAACTACATTGTAAATTTATAGCCACTTCTGTATACATATATAGTTATGTTAAGGGGTAACTGGTATAATATATGGACACTTATTGGAACATATAAAGAAATATGTTATATATAAGTTTAACGTTAAGGAAAATTGTGTGTTGACTATCTAATGTTGGTGACAACTTGAAAATTCGCTAGAGTTGTTCTCTGTAGCAGCTGTATTTATGGGTCCCAGTGGTTGCCAGCCTCTGATCCTTCAGCTGTGTATGAAAGAAAGAAAAACTACAGAAAGTCTCTTTTGTGAGAATAGATACTGTGTTCTATTTCCTAGTCCTCTGAGATGAGATTTGTTGTCCTTATTCTCTGTTTAATTGTGCTCTCTTTTAAGCCTAAAAATTGTTTGTTTTGTTTGTAGCTGTGGGAGCCACCGCAGTATATCCTATAGACCTGGTGAAGACTCGCATGCAAAACCAGCGTGGCACCGGCTCTGTTGTGGGAGAGCTGATGTACAAAAACAGCTTTGACTGTTTTAAGAAAGTCTTGCGTTATGAGGGCTTCTTTGGACTCTACCGGGGTGAGTAAGGGAATCTCAGCTGCTGAAGTGAGTGAGTTTGTCTCACCACAGCAGACTTGGCCTCACTCATTATGAAAAGCAGTGCAAAAAAAAAGAAAATCAGTGCGTAGCCTGTTCAGTCAGACCAGGGCTGTTGTTCTTTTTATTGTCTCCTTGTTCGTTTCCCCTTTTTACATTCTTGCTGGTAACTAGCTGTATTAGTCTGCAAACAAGGTCTTTATTTCTTATTTCTGTCATCCAAAGCCTGCATTTGTCCCAACAAATGCAGGGTTTGTAGTCACTGTGCTCTTACCAAGTGAAGCACAGGTCTGCAGGTGGAATACAAGGATGACAGGTAAGAAATAGAGAGCTGCTTTTCTCAGTGAATTATAAAGGAGAAATAACACCTCTTCTCTGTGAAAGAGAAGCCAAGCTGCCCCTTGGAGGTGAGTTTACTCTCTATTCACTTGTTTCAGCTGAAAGAAATAGCGAATTTTTTTGTCTCTTCCAAGGAGACCATTCATAAGTCTTTGCCAGTGAGTCATCTGAAGTTTAAAAAAAAACAGAAAAGGAAAGCTTTTTGCTCCACGTCTCATTCTTGCTCCATTCCTCCTCTTAGCTTAGAGGCGCTGAGTGGAAGCAGACTGTCTTTTGCAGGGAATGTGATCACCAGCTGTAAGCTGAGCACAGTGCTGTCGGCGTCAGAGGCAGCAGCCCATGCAGGATTCTCCCCACCACCGTCGGCTTTGTAGGAACTTGTTCTCTTGGGAGAGGGAGACTTTCATGTACGTGTTTTCACATTAGAATTTAGAGTTTCCTTTGGGAGGGAGATTAATTTTTTAATGCCTTTGGGCGCCACTTGGAATTCTTTGAAAAACTCTCTACATGCTCGGGTCCAGGGCATTTATGTAATTTACTGTGCTTGTTTGTTTGCACACAGTCTCATTAATCCTGAGCTAATTCTGAGCCTGAACAAAGACTGGGCCTGAACAAAGCTTTATGCTCGTGGACAGGAGGAGAAACACCTCTGATTGGTAATAGGTGCAGATACTCAAGTGAAAATGTAGCTCTGATATACTTGAAGGAGAGGGTCACAAGGATGTTCGTTTTTGGCATTTTATTTAGAACAAGAGAAGAGAGTGGTTCTGGAATCAAATTAGGCTCCAATACCCTGCCCTTGAGAAGGAATGTGATGAATTTTCTTAAGATATTCAGAACTCTAGCCTGTCTTAAATTCTAGCCGTACAACAAAATTCTAGCTGTATAACGTGTGCAGAGGTGTACATGATCTAGAATGCAGATCTGTGGATGTCAGTCTTGTTTGAGACTTTATTAATCACTGCATATCTGAATTCTGTTTATATGAAACCTGAGGGTTAAGTGGTGCTAAGTGGTTTTTTCCTTTGACATCTCCCATCTTTCTTTGTTGAATAAGACTCTTTCTCCCTGTTGGGTATACCTTAAAAGAGAAGGAATCTAGACGTACACACTGCGCAGTTTACCTTCTCAATAGATGGATGCTTACAGAAGATTTTATTTGAGAGAGGTGTCATATTATTTGGGTCCAGTATAGCAAGTTGGGGGTAGGGAGTGAAGAAATTATTCGCTTTATTTAAGATGTGAGCTGATAAAATCAGTCCTTTAAATGAGAAACTCTCATATTGGGGGGAAGATTGTAGGAGTCCTGTATATGAACCCTGTGTTGAGATTGTCATATATTGCTTAGAGCTGGTCCATTATTTTGTCAGATGATTGACAAAACTGTTGACAGATTAGCCTAAATTTCTTTATAGGAAGCAATGATAAAATGACATAAACTATCAGTACTATATTAAAATTCTATGAGCCTTACTAAGGCAAGTTGTAAAACAAATACTCATGCTGACATGGTTGTTTGGGGATCAGATTAAAAGTAATAAGGCCTGATAATCATGAGAGAAAGTTAAGACTGCCATCTGCTGATTTATTCTTTTAAATCAGCTGCTACCCATTAAAGGTGTGTGCAGATTTGTGTTTGTCATTGATAATTCAGTTTGACTGACAGTAGCCTGTATATACGATTACTTGCTGGCTCTCAACTCGTAGAAAATCACTCAGCAATATCCTCAAAGTAGGCTTAAGATCAACAGTGAGCATGCAAACACATACATAATTTCCCCTTGCCTGGATAATTTAAAGGCTATAATATGTTTATTGTTAGCATCTTTAAAAACTGCATGCAAAAATGTATTTTAATGATTTGGATAATCTATGTGCTTTAGAAAGTTGAGCCCTGTGAATAGCTACAGATGTTGAATTGTTTATATATATTTTTTCTTTTTCAGCCAGCCTGGAAATTTTAACTTTCTAAGAATAATGGTTTCCTTTATTTTAGGAGACTTCTTTTGAAATGACTTATGTTTGACATATATTAGTACATAGGCTAACAGTGGGCTGTGTTTTGCTTGTAGAGCATACCCATTAATTGATACTTTAAGCTGCATTTTTCTTTATAGTTTTGGCTTTCTTTTAAATGAGCACTAAGTTCTGCATTTCTCTAAAGAGAAAATTATGGGAGCTGATTTTCTGTAAGAGCCAAGCCATTGTGTGCTATTACACAGGTAGCATCATTTGTGGCAAAACCTGGGTCTGCTTAACAGGATGCTTTCCAGAGCTTTCCCAGGCATTCATCATTGGCTGCTCTAAAATGTCTGTGTACGTTAGTATGTTGTCGGTTGTAAAGAGAGGGAATGTGGTTCTGTTGTTATTGGTAGTGTTATGGAAGTAGAGAAGATCCACGGGCTCCATTTCTTCCTCGTACTTTTTGAGAGGTGTTAGATAACTAGGCTTTAAAGGAAGCATGCTTAAGAAAAGGATTTATAGCAACAGACAGTATAACATTGTATTTGACATAAATAATTATTATATACATATGCATAGTTTTCAGGATAATCCATTTTTTCCCATTTTTATGAAAATCCTAAGATGTTTGATGGGTAAATAATCTGGGGGAAAATGCCTTATTGGGCTTGTACGTTCGTGTCTAGTACATCTATGTTGCTAACAATTCTCTCTGTTTTCCTAGGTCTGATACCGCAACTTATAGGGGTTGCTCCAGAGAAGGCCATTAAACTGACTGTAAGTGGCTAACTCATTGAATTTATGTCATTTGTTTAGATTATCACTAAGCCAAAAATTAAAACTGCTGTTGGGACTTCCCTGGTTGTCCAGTGGCTAAGCCCCACACTTTCATTGCAGGGCCCATAGGTTCAGTCCCTGGTTAGGGAACTAAGATCCCTCATGCTGTGCGGCATGACAAAACAATTAAAAAAACCAAACAAACCCAAACTGATGCTGCTAAGACTAGCACACTGTCAAGGCATTTGTAAAATTTTGAATTTATATGTAGACATCTGCTAATTTTAAATTTTATATGAGACAGTGTTTTGCTGACTTGGAAAACTAATAATGTACCACTAAAGGCAATGATTGGGAGTTCTGGTTAATTAATGTTGTCTTTCTAATTAGGTTAATGATTTTGTCCGGGACAAATTTACCAGGAGAGATGGCTCCATTCCACTTTTAGCAGAAATCCTTGCTGGAGGTTGTGTAAGTATTAATACTAAGATTTCTCACGACAACTATGTTCCTTTAGCCTTTTTGCACACCAGATATAATAACTGAGTGACATCCCCTCGAGTTCAAGGAATTCTAAGCAGTTTTCTCAGATTCTTGACAGTCTGAGCCACCAGGGAAGCCTGATCATAAAAACCTTAGGATCCTGGGTATGGGCAGTGATAGGATGTGGAGTGCCCTATGGGTGTTTGGCTAAATGCTGTGAGTGCCACCAGGCAACGGGAGTGTGGTCACTCAGTTTTAAAGATGTACTTAATGTGTTAGCCTAACGCAAGTTAATTCAGAAGAAATAGTCAGTATTGACTTTATAGGTTTTTTTCTTAGCAGAAGGGGCAGCTAGGACCAGGGCCTCAGGTTCCCTACATGTGCAAGGGAAAGTTTGCTGCTCTGAAAATGACCGTGCTGTCCTTTAGGCAAACTGATGTACACTGACAAGATCATGCAGTAACCAAGAAATGAAACTATCTGGTCCTTAAGCATTATGTATTTTCTTGTTTTTTGTTTTGTGATCTATTTTTTAAAGTATATGATATTAGATACCTGCAAAAGAGAATGCATTATATAGATTAAAAGTTATAATAAAATGAGCATCCATAAACCTACCACTCCAACTAAATATTGCTATTATCATTGATGCTGGTTTTTGTTTTTACTCTAGTACTGATCTGCTAGAATGCTAATGAGCAGTAGGGACTTTTCTTATTGGGTTGAACATTTTATAGGCATGGTCTCACTATTCTTCTAATTGGAGTTGAAGAAAATAAACCCTGAGAGAAGATATAGTACTTAGTGAATGACAAAATTGTCAGTCAAACCACTTTTGTCTCCAAATCTCTGTTAGTACATATTTGGTATGTTTTCATTCTCTCTTTCTTTCTTTTATTCATTCTCATTCAACAACCTGTCAAGGCTGAGAAAGATTTAGAGTTTCCTCCTGTGCAAGGAACCAGACTTAAGATATGTTTATATCTCATAGAAAAAGGGTAGTTCTGACCATTCTCACCAGATAAACTTAATCTTAAGTCTAATCATATTCCACTTTGGTAATTTGAAAGTAGAATTTCTTATCATGATTTACTTCATTTCTACATGTCACCAAAAAAAATACATGCTTATGATTATAATTCATAATAGCTACCATTTCTTGAGCATCTTGTACTAGACTGAACACTTTATAGGCATTATCTCTTTGTTATTCCCAGCTATTAATACAGTTGAAGAAACTAAAAGCTCTGAAATCAAGCACTTAGTAAATGGAAAAATTGAGATTCAAACCACTTCTATCTCTAAATCTGTATTCTTTCATATCTGGTATATGTTTCTATGCATTCAGTCTTTCACTCATCCTCTAATTTGTTGAATGATTGCTATATTTAAGGAAAAGTTTTGAAATAATAGCTTTATTGAGATAGAATTTCTATATCATGTAATTCCCCACACATGAAGTAAACAGTTCAGTAGCTTTTAGTATAATCATAGAGCTGTGCAGTGATCACTATAGTTAATTTTAGAACATTCTTATCCCCCAAAGAAACCTACTACCCTGTCTCTAATGATTCACCATTTCTGGACATTTCTTTTACATGGAATCAAACAACATGTGGCCTTTTTTTCTGGCTCCTTTGACTCAGAGTAGTGTTTTCAGGGTTCATTCATGTTGTGGTATGTATCAGTACTTCAAGCCTTTTTATTGCTGGATAATATTTCAACATAATTGTATATAGGTAATACCTATATATAATATATATAAGTAATACCTATAAATAATATATAGGTAATACCATATTTTGTTTATTCATTCATCAGTTGTTAAACATTTGGGGTTTTTCCACCTTTTAGCTTTATGATTAAGTGCTGCTATGAACATTCATGTAAAGAGTTTTGTAGACATATATTTTCATTTCTCTTGTGTATATACTTAGAAGTAGAATTGGTAGGTCATATGGTAACTCTAATTAGTATTTTGAGGACCTGTGAGACCATTTTACAAAGTATCTGCACCATTTTGCAGTCCTCCCAGCAATGTATGAGGGTTCTTATTTTTCCACATTCTTGCCAATACTTACTATCTGTCCTTTATAGCCATCCTAGTGGGTATGTAGTAGTATGTTACTGTGACCTAATGACTGGCTTTGTTGAGCATTTTTTCATGAATGTACTGGCATTTACATATCTTTGGAAAGCAATCTATTCAGAATATTTGGCCATTTATAGTTGGGTTGTTTGTCTTATTATTGAATTATAGGAGTTCTTTATATATTTAGTGTACCTTAGCAGATACATGATTTCCAGATATTCTTCACCTTCTTGACTGTCCTTTTGCAGAATTGAACTTTGATTTTAATGAAGTCCAACTTACCTTTATTTTTTGTTGTTGTTTGTGCTTTTCATGTCATAGCTAAGAAGTCATTGCCTAATCCAAGATCATAAAGATTTATACCTCTATTTTCTCCTAGGGGTTTTATAGTTTTAGATCTTACATTTAGCTCTTTGATCTTTCACACAAATTTTTAACCTTATTTTGCAGTATTTTGCTTTGAGCAGAGATATTACCAAATGAAGGTTGTTTTTTTTATCTTGTTATATTTCGTCTTAATGTTTGTATATACGTGATCGTGTGCATGCACAATGTTTTTTAAACCAGATCCAAGTTTTGTTAACTCTGACTTCCAGATTGGAAATGCAAGCAGCTCTCGTTGCTTTTAAGGGCAGCAGAAAATCACAGTGGAGCTTCTTACTTTGGAAATAGATACGACCTTTGGGAAAAAAATTATAAACAGAGTGTGCATTTTCGTAATTTAAATCTTCATCATGAATGTTATCCAGACTTACTTTATATCTGTATTAAAGTCTGCTCAAGAAACACTTACTAGTTCAGAATTTATGATTTAGGTGGGATTGCTTGTTTTTGTTGTTGTTGTTTCTATAACTTGAATTTTAGATGTAATAATTTCTCCACCCTTTTTTAGGTGGAGATGGGGTAAGAGTATATACATGTGGGTACAGTTACTCAGTAAATGTCTGTTATGGGTGCATATGAGTAATGTATACAACAACAAGCTGCAAATAATTTTTCTCATTGTTCTCATCGGTAAGCCATCCTTATCAGGCTGTATGTTTTTATTTTTCTATAAGAAAGTCTCTCTTTATATATGTATAAGTATATACATATTTGTATATATACACATTACATGTCCATATCAGACATAAATAAATTGTTTAATTATGATATCCGTTTTGTGCAGAATAATACTATGTCAACTCATAATTTTTCAAAGTACTTTCACATACACTATTATCATCTCCTATAAAATGGGTAGATGAAGAACAGAAGCTCAGAAAGTCTACCTCTCACCTCAGATCACACAGCTAATATACGTTGCAGTTTTCATATATTCCCAAGTATTTTGATTTTAAGATCAACTCCTTTTGTTCTGTAATACTATCTTAGGAAATCAAATCAAGGCCTTGTCCATTTATCAAAATAAATCTAGATGGATCCATTCAACTTTGTAGTGGCTTTTCTTTTTTGGAAAATATTATATGGATGTATATTATAATAATTTAACATATATCTGAATATATATGTTATTTAGGTATAAAAAAAATCTTAGATGTTAGCTTAATGAGTTTTAACAATTGTATACACCCATGAAATCAGCACTCAAGAATGAGATGAAGAACATTTCACCCCAGGAAATTAATTCATGCCTCTTTCCAATCAGTCATGCTTCCCCTCGCCCAAGCAGCCACTGTTCTGATTTCTGTCAACAGATTTGTTTCTTCTTGGATTTCATATCACCAGACTCATACAAAATGCTTTCTTTTATGGTTGGCCTCTTTTGCTTAATAAAGTGTTTACAAGAGTCATCCTTGTGTGGGTATCAGTATTGGTTTTTTTGTTTGTTTTAATTTTACTGAGCATTATTCCATGGTATGAATTAACTACAATTTGCTTTCCATGCTTCTATTGAAGGACATTTTGGGTTGTTTTCAGTTTTTATCTATTATAAATAAGGTTGTTATAAACATTATTTAGTACCTAAGAGTAGACTAGGGTAGATGTATATTCAGTTTATTATAAAAGAAACTGCTAGTTGGTTCTTTGACGTGGATGTATCGTTTTACAGTCTCATCGGCAGTGTACAAATATTCCAGTTACTCCCTATCCTCAAAATGTTTGATATTTTTAGTCTGTTTCAGTTGTTCTGGTTGGTCTGAAATGATATCTAGTTGTGGTTATAATTTGCATTTCTCTGATGCCTAAAGATATTGAGCATCCTTTCATGTGTTTATTGGCTGTTTATCTTTTTAGGTGAATTATCTGTTCTAGTCTTCTGTTTTTATTAGGTTACTCATTGTTACTGTTAATTTGTAGGAGTTCTGTATACATCATGGATACAGTCTGTTGTCAGATATATGTGTTATGAATATTCTTTCCAGTCTGTGACTTACCTATTAATTATCTTAATGGTCTCTGTAGTGGTTTTATGAAAGAAAAGGATTATGTGAATTTCTTAGACATGTCCGTAAACCTAAGTGGGAAAAAATTTAGTGTCTCTTTGAGTCAACAGAGAAGTCCCTTGAAAAGTCTAAAGGGACTGACCTATATGTATTTTCTAATGATCTCTCTGGTTAAGTATCTGTTTTTATGTTGTTAAACTCTAGCCAGAGCACTTAGGAGCTTCCCTGGTAGCTCAGCTGATAAAGAATCTGCCTGCAATGCAGGAGACCCTGGATGGATTCATGGATCGGGAAGATCCCCTGGAGAAGGGGTAGGCTGCCCCCTCCAGTACTCTGGTTTCCCTGGTGGCTCAGACAGTAAAGAATCTGCCTGCAATGCGAGAGATCTGGGTTTGAACACTGGTTTGGGAAGATCTCCTGGAGGAGGGCATGGTAACCCACTTCAGTATTCTTGCCTGGAGAATCCCCATGGACAGAGGAGCCTGGCGGCCTACAGTCAGTGGAGTCGCAGAGAGTCAGACACGACTGAGCAACTAAGCACAGCACAGAGCACTTGCCTAACTGATCACATTTACCTACTTCTAAAAGGATAAAAGTCATAAGATTCAAAATGTATATATTGCTCAACAAAGGACTGATGGCCCTAATATGCTTCAGGCATTTTCATAGCCCTGTATGAACATACGTCTTGGAGAACGCATCCGTTCCCTTGTACCTTGCTTTCGGTCGGTGTGGTGCTCTCACCTTGGTTACTGCACAGGAGCTATGTGAGGTAGATAAGGTGGATGATGGAATCTCTATTGTCATATTAGGAAACCAAGGAATGAAAAGGTTGTGACCCATCTACGGTTACAAAGCTAACAACCATATAGGTCGACAGCTTTCCAAACCCGGATCTTTGTGTTCTTTTTTCTCCCTTTGGCCTCTGTGTACACATGGGCTCGCACACCACCGTATCCATGCCCATACAGGTGTAGCAAGAGTGTAGCATCCTCCCACTTGTTAGTTGGAGCATTTACTAATCCTGGGAGCCCGAAGTGGTAGCTCACTAGCTCCTTAAGCCATGTCTTTCTCAGCAAGCTGAGCTTGCAGATCACTATAAAGAGCTGTTTGGAAATGGTCTCTTCAGCTCCCATCCCCAGGAACCAGTGTGGTCTCAACTTTATCCTTGCATACTTACATGAACACACACACATATGCACGCATATTAAAAGTCCACATATATTATGTCAGTATGTGTAATTTAATCTATTCATATCTCTGAACACCCTGGCATTTATCATCACTCCCTTTAAACTATGACTGTCTTGGGCTCTTTTAGAGCGAACTATAGTGTTTCCCGTTGCTTTATAAAATAGTGCTTGGTGGATGGCATTGTGAGCCAGAGCCACTGTCTCTCTTCATCCTGCTTGAGTCAAAGTGACAACTAATTCTATGACTCTTATTTGTTTTTCTGGCTGTTTTAAATACATATATTTTGTACATCTGTTCAAGGAGCTGATATGGCCTTAAATTGAAGTTAGATTTTCACTTGTCTCTGTAAGGGAAGACTTTATAAAATGAATTGTTTAGATTGGACATTTGGCAGTTGGAGGGAAATAGTTTCAAACTATAAGAGACAACAGATCAAAGAGGGAAGTAAACAGGGGACTTGGTGCTCGGGGGTGGAGGGGTGGGGGTGGGGGCCACGCAGCCGGTGGCTGGATCCCCAGCATCTTTGTGGTCTTTGCCCCTGGGTAGGATTATGCGGGCAGGTCGAACAGGCCCAGTCCTGTGTGCAGCCCCTTGGTCTCAGGCACATCAAAGGTGAGTGGTGACATCTCAGTATTACCTCCTTTTCTCCTGACTTTTGCTGTCAGCTTTGTCTGTTATTCACTCAGTCGTGTCCAACTCTTTGCGACCCCGTGGACTGTAACCTGCCAGGCTCCTCTGTACATCGAATTCTCCAGGCCAGAATACTGAAGTGGCTTGCCATTCCTTTCTCCAGGGGATCTTCCTTACCCAGGGATCGGAGCTGGGTCTCCTGTGTTACAGGCAGATTCTTTACTGTCACCAGGGAAGTCACTAAAGCTTTAATAACTAAAGCTGTCAGCTTTAGTTTGTTTATTTTCCCATTAAAAAATTATGCAACACAAGATGATATGGAGGTTTTTGCATTCTCTATTTTCTGTTGGATGTGGGTAAGCCTCATTCAAAATGAGATTTGTTCTGTCTCGTGTCATTTGTAATTCAGTTCTGGAACAAAGAAATGACAATACTGAAAAATGGAAGCATCTAAGTCAGTTTTATTATTAATGCTTGCATCTCTTTAAAACAATAAACAATAAACAACAAGTTTGAGAGGAAAGTTTAGCAGTTAGAAATTAATTTTGGCGATTTGATGAGTGAAAAAATTCACCAAAGGTATTATTGTATAAAATGGTGTGCTAGTTAACACAAGTACAAGGTAGGAAGGTAGGAAGACATCAAATTACACAGTGTTCATTTAAGACTACATAGTTGTGTATCATCATGTTTTAACCTGAAGTTTTATTTATCTCCGTGTCTATTATTTCAGATCACTAGCTTTGGAGAAGGCAATGACAACCCACTCCAGTACTCTTGCCTGGAGCCTGGCAGGCTGCAGTCCATGGGGTCGCTAAGAGTCAGATGTGACTGAGCGACTTCACTTTGACTTTTCACTTTCATGCATTGGAGAAGGAAATGGCAGCCCACTCCAGTGTTCTTGCCTGGAGAATCCCAGGGACAGCGGAGCCTAGTGGGCTGCCGTCTGTGGGGTCGCACAGAGTCGGACACGACTGAAGTGACTAAGCAGTAGCAGCAGCTTTACTTAGTTTGATTTTTTTTGATGTCCATATATGCATAGGTAGATAAGCCTATTAAAAATTTTGGATCCACAGATAACTAGGGCTAACTAGTTTTTTCAAATGCATTTAAAGTATATGAATTCCCAAGTATACCGTGGGGAAGCATGTATGAGAGAGGACCTGGTCTGTAAAAAGAGCCATTGTTTCTAAGACCAGTTCTGTTTCTTATTTCTGGTGGCAGGGGTGGGGGTTGTTTTTTGTTTTTGAGTAGTTAGTACATTCATTTGATTCAGAATTTAAAAGATACAATGGCATATGCTTTGCAAATTCTTTCTCCTAACTATTTACTTCTCCTCCCAGGGGTGCAATCAATGTTTTCATCTCTAATCTGTTCTGCTTTTGATAAACTTAACTAAATTTTGACATATTTGTGATAAATGGGTGCCTAATGTTTTGTTCTGTTTATGTCACTTAGCATGATTTTATTACCTAATATAGACTGAATAAAAGCATAGAATTATTTGTGCTTAAATATTTACTTATTGGTCATTTTAATTTTTTTGTTTAATTTTGTTGCTTTTAAAACTAGCAAATGTCAGCCTACTTGTAAAAATACAGATACTTTTTTAATTGAAAAGTTACTATATTTTTATTTCATACTTTAACACATCTGAAATTCTGTATATTTAGTGATTATATTTTGGAGAAGGCCATGGCACCCCACTCCAGTACTCCTGCCTGGAAAATCCCATGGATGGAGAAGCATGGTGGGCTACAGTCCATGGGGTCGCTAAGAGTCGGAGACGACTGAGCGACTTCACTTTGACTTTTCACTTTCATGCATTGGAGAAGGAAATGGCAACCCACTCCAGTATTCTTGCCTGGAAAATCCCAGGGACGGCGGAGCCTGATGGGCTGCCATCTTTGGGGTCGCACAGAGTCGGACACGACTAAAGTGACTTAGTTGTAGGAGTGATTATATTTACTGTAAGTAGTATTTTCTTTTCCCTGTGAATATCTGTTATTAAATTCATGATATCAAAATCAGTAGAGTCTTAAAATAGAGGAGAAATGATATTTTCCTGATGTGTTTGTTTCTCAGAGGGCAACAGTTAAGGATGTGATAACATCATAATCTTGTTCTTTGTCACCAGATTTTCTTATCAGAGTAATTGAATTAGTTACAGATTTTATTCCCCCTTCTCCCTGTTCCCAGTTTAATATGTATGAGAGTGGTTAACCTCAGAGCTTAAAAAAGGACAGTGCATATTTGCCTTGTGTGTTTTCCTTTAAGTGTTATAACATACCCAAAGTTTTAGACAAATCAGATAGCAATCTTTATTATTCAGTGTTTCTGTGTTATTGAACTCAGGCTTGGCTGCTTGTATCTTGAAAGCCAGTACTTGAAAAGTAAGTGTTGGTTAGAAAAGGAAAGGTTGCTTAATTCAGGAGGCCAGCAATCTGGGCAGAAGGCAGACTCGTGTCCAAAAACCAACTTCAAAGATTCTGCTCAACCGTGAAAGTTTTTAAAGGGAGAATCATCTGGGGAGGGGGATCAGTCTTCATTATCTTCCACTGTGTACAGAGTCAGTGGTGAGAGAATAGGGCAGGGCTCCTGCAGTTTGTACTAAGCCTGAAGTCGCCATCCTCCCCCTGCATGGGGGGCCTTCGTTCCTATAGAAGTCAAAGGTAATTTGTTATGTCTATTTCTTGGGGAGGAACCAGAACCCTGCCTCCTGCTGCATTATTGTTATTTGACTGCTCCTGCTTTGTCTCTGGGTTTCTGCTCCCTCCCTTTCCTGAAAAGCAACTCTATGAATCTGTCCTTTGGAACTCAGGGAAGGTCAGGGAGGCTGAAGGAAGCCTATTTCCTACAAACTAGAAACAGGAGACAGAAAGGATCCCACAGGGTCTTGTTCCATTTCATCTGGGTATTGTCTATATATTCCTAGGTCTGTCATAAAGTTCTTAAAAACGATCATTTTTAAAGAATATATAGATCATGAAATTGGTAGAAATTTTCTCCTTCAGTCATAGTGGAGTACATACATAAGTGTGAAACAAACACATAGGTGTGTGCCTTGCTTATAGTGTCATTTCATTGTTTCCACATTCACTTGTTATATTTCATGTATTTTACATATATGAGAACATAAATATATATATGTTTAGTTTTGTGATTGTGTCCAGTGAGTTGATGAGACTTAGTATATGTTGTTATTGTTGTTCAGTTGCTCAGTCGTGTCTAACTTTGTGACGCCACAAAGTGCAGTATGCCAGGCTTCCCCATCCTTCACTATCTCCCTGAGTTTGTTCAAACTCATGTTCTTTGAGTCGGTGATGCCATCCGACCATCTCATCCTCTGTCACCCCCTTCTCCTCCTGCCTTCGGTCTTTTCCAGCATCAGGGTCTTTTCCAATGAGTCATGTCTTTGCATCAGGCGGCCAAAGTATTGGAGCTTCAGCTTCAGCATCAGTCCTTCCAATGAATATTCAGGGTTGGTTTCCTTTAGGATTGACTGGTTTGATCTCCTTGCTGTCCAAGGGACTCTCAAATCTTCCTCAGCACCACAGTTTGAAATTATCAATTCTTTCTAACTGATGAAAGCAAGCTGAAAGAAAAGCTTCTTTTATGGTCTGACTCTCACATCTGTACAAAACTACTGGAAAAACCATAGCTTTGACTATATAGCCCTTTTTGTATATGTAGTACAGGTGCTGGGTAACAGATCTTAAAGGCGAGTAATGGTTAATGTGTTTGTGTTTTCCTTCTTTTAGCTGTACTGTTTTAATTGAAAGCCTATTACATGTACATGTAGGAAGAAATTGGAGAGTTGTTAAATACAAACTTCACTAAACTGACAGTTATTTCAGAAGAGGAGGAGGGACCTGTGTCTGTGTGGTTGGGGGCACAGTGCTATTTGGAGTATTCCTACTCTGCAGGATTTTATAGTTTACTAATGATTAAAAACATGAAAGAACTTTGTATTTATTTAAACATAATGTCCATATTTAATGAGTAGAACCCAGGGGTTGACCTCATCTGGTGGTGGTGAATTTGGGGGATTATAATAAAAATTTATGCTTTTTTTTTTTAATCTGCTTTAGTTTAGAACATAAAGCGCATTTTCCCAGAGATAGTCTTTGCAACCATTATTTAAACAAGAGATTTCAAGGAAGTAGTAAACTTTTATAATTGGTTTGGTCCTTAATACTAGCTACAGGAGCAATTATGTGGATTATCATTTTAACATAATTTTTCACCCAGCAATCCTTTTCAAAGTATTGTCTCCTTGGATTGAAACATTGAAATACTTTCTCCTGCCTGCAGTGCAACAGATTAAGACGCAGAAGCAGGGGCAAATCAACATGTAAAATTGGATCAGTCGTCATTCAGGAACCTTTGTGCCAGTGGTCTGGGTTGTATAGATTTGGGAGTTGCAGGAAATCCAGAGAGAGACAGCAAATTGCTGCACCCCAGTACTCGGTGAACAAAAAGAGGATTAGGGCCCTGAGGAATCCAGGGCAATCAGCTTCCCACCAAGAGGAAAGGAATCTTGTGTCAGTGTTGGCAGTTGTGGATGTTGATAGGAATGAGGGATCAGGGTGAGAACAGGAGTGTTTTGTTGGCTTATAGCCCCTGGTCAGTTAAGACAATGGTCTGGGACTTTTTGCTGCCCCTTGGAAAGGGGGTGTGGAGGGCTGTGGGTTTTAGAAAAATGAACAGGAATATGAGTGAAGGTGAAGTATTGACGTGGCATTGAATGTGGCTTGTGGGTTTTATGGGTGTTTACAGTCCTTCTGTACCTGTGGAATTCCAGTGCCCAATGAGGCTCCTGTTTCACACGTGACATGCTATTACAGTGAAGTTATGATTATGTAATGTAATTATGATTATACGAGTGTGGTTCTGATTATATAGTGTAAACAGCTACACTTAAGATGACAATGTGCAAATGAGATTTTTTTCACTTCATGAACGGAAATGTATATATGTTTTAAAATTTTTATTTATTTTTATGTATCCCTATGTGTACACATACACATGTTTGTTTTTTTTTTTTTTTCCCTTAGGGAAACCAGAAAAGAAGTTGGTAGCAGTTTTGTTAAACATTCTCTCTCCTCCCCTCAACAGATTTCCAGTGCACATACACTTTCATTATCTAAATTTAAATATCTCTATGGTCGCTCACCATGGGTGAGTGTGGAGTGTGGCTTTGGTTTGCCCTCTCTTGTACTTGTGATAACTAGATGCTCCATTTCCCATCTCTGTCTTGAACAGTGTGTCTAGTTTGGTCTTGAAATGATACTGCAATTGTCCTTCCAAATTATCTTCTTTTGTGTGGATGTAGTTGCAGAGTTTTGTTCAGGATAATACATTTTAGAGTTTGAACCAGAGGAGACTTGCCACCTTTGACTAGTGTGGGGCAAAAACACCTCTGTGTTAATTGCTCTACAGTCCAAGAAAGTGGCAGCAAGTAGTTGAGCTAAGGAGACTGCTTGCTTTCAAGAAGAGGAAAGAAGCTGTGTAGATCCGAATTTTAGCTCCAGCTTGGTAGAATATACCAGTCAATCTCCTACCATCTCTTTCCCTTTCACTGGAGCACCAGCTGCCACATTTGGCTTCACTTTTGTTTTCCAAATGAGTTTATTAGTTTTGCCATTTTGGATATGGCTGGGTTGACCCAGGAAAGACTGGTCTGGGAAACACCCCTGACATTTCAAATAGAAGCAAAACTAGACATAAGTTGATTTGAGACAGAGTTTGGGGCCATCCCTGTGAGCCCTTCCAGCATCAGCCGAAGCATCGGACTCTCATTCCCCTCCCTGCCAAGGAGGAGGGGTAAAGAGGTGCAGTGTGGAGGTCCCCAGATTTCTTTTGGCTCTACTCCTGTCAGTCGGGCTCTGATATGGAAATCTGCTCTGTCTCTCCTTCCTTGACTGCAGGCTGGCGGCTCTCAGGTCATCTTCACTAACCCTCTGGAGATAGTAAAGATTCGCCTACAGGTAGCTGGAGAGATCACCACAGGACCCAGGGTCAGTGCCTTGAATGTGCTCCGGGACCTGGGACTCTTTGGTCTGTACAAGGTGGGTAGATTCCCTTGGGTTATCTCAATAGAGAGGGTGTAGTGTACTCCATAGAAATGTGAAAAAAATGTCAAAACCAGACTTCTTCCCCATAAATGGAAAAGCAATCTTGTCCAGCAGGGTAGTTCCTATAGTAGAAAATCAAAACAAAAAGAAAAAATCAGGACACTTCTATTAGAGGCAGTGGGATGCACAACCACGCCGTCCTGTTGGCATCTTCAGGCTTTTATGAAGCTGCCAGCAGGGAGGCCAGTACCACAGACCCGCTGGCTTCAGGCTCACAGCCTTTTATTTACTGGTGGATATGGGAAAAGTTTCTTTGGTGTTCTTTTGGGGCTGCTTTAGGACTGACTTCAAAATAGTCATATGTTTATTTTGAGTCTGATCTATCTCTATTGTTATCTTCACAGTAGGAGCTTGTCTTTGTCTTAATAATTTGACCACAGTGAAACAGTAGTGGAGTTTGGTAGGATTCAGGTCTTTAAGAAGTTAAGTGGTGGGATTTGTCAATAATGAATTGCATTTTAAAAAAGCAAAACAAAAGCAAACCAGAGTGTACTGTACTTTAGCAAAATGCCAGTCAACAGATTCCTTCCCTGCAGGTATGCTTACTCCCATCATTACAGATCAGATGTAATGGAGCAGAAGCTATTATTTTTCTTAAACAAGGAAGAGTATTTCTTTCTCTTCTTTCGCCTGGTGTAAGGGGAGGGATACGAAAATTTAGCTTTTATAGACAACTGTGTTTCCACAGCGTCTGATTTATTTATAGACCCATCACTGTAGAAATGTGTAAATTGGCTTCTGTAGCTGCAAATTGGAAATTAGAAATTCTCTCGATTAGAATCACACAGCTTCAAGCTACAAGCTGGTCTCTTGGGACCAATGATGCCTGTAAGCCGATGATGCCTGTCCTGAGAGTTTTGTACGTACTCTCCTTTCTACCCCCAACTGCCATCCTTCTTAGAATTCCCTTTGAAAACTGACTTTATTAAAATTATTTCTCTCTGTAGCATCTCTCAGAGAGTCCCAGGAAATTTTTTTTTTCTTCAATGTTTGAGTTTGCCTTTTAAAAACAGAGCCATCCGGAAAACAAGTACCAAAGGTGGAGTGTTTCCCTGGCCGGCTAAAGCCTGAGCAGTAGGCTAGTGTGGGCTGAGGAACGGGCAGTGTCAGTCACCAAGACAAGCTGTCTGACTGTTTCTATTCTCAAGGAAACTTCCTGTTAAAACATTCTGTCTGGGTTTCCCTGTCCTCTGCCATTTAGGACATAGGAAGTAAGGACGGAAGTTTGGTGGTTTCTTTTTCCCCTTCCCTAGAATGTACTAGTTGTTCACTTGTGTGTGACTCCTTGGGACCCCATGAACTGTAGCCCACCAGGCTCCTCTCTCCGTGGGATTCTTCAGGCAAGAATACTGGAGTGGGTAGCCATTCCCTTCTCCAGGGCATCTTCCCAGCCCAGGGATCAAACCCAAGTTTCCTGCATTGGGGGCAGATTCTTTACCACCTGAGCCACCGAGGAAGCTTCCCTTCCTTTTCTAAGGCTCCTACCCATAGCTTCTTACCTGGTACTTCAGGGGCTCTAAGCTGAGGTGGATTGAGTTGGTAATTTGCTAGTTTGAGGAGCTGCCTTTGTTGGTTGCTTTGAAATCAAGCTATCAATACTGGGTTTCTAAGTCTGTTCCCAGCCACACCCCATCCCCTGGCACTCACCAAGGCGAACCAGAACAAGCAGCCTAGAGGTATGAACATTGAGTTTTTATTAACCTTACAATCTGAATCCATACTGGAAATGCCAGGACATTGGTAGTTGTCAGAATACCACCGTTAACTAACTCTAGGACCCCCAGATCCACCAGACTTTCTCAAACTTGGAGCCGCATCTCGATTTCCCTGCGCCTGACTTGTTATCCTGTTTCTCTTCCACGTCAGTCCCAATGCTGTCTGAGGGACAGCTCAGGCTTGTCACCCTGGATCCCTCGTGGTCATTTACACCTTGTTTATACAACTGTTTTGCACTCTTTCCTCACTCTGTGACAGGGTGCCAAAGCGTGTTTCCTCCGAGACATTCCCTTCTCTGCAATTTATTTTCCTGTTTATGCTCACTGCAAACTACTTCTGGCTGATGAAAACGGACACGTGGGAGGTATAAATCTCCTTGCAGCTGGAGCCATGGCAGGTAACTATTTTTTTTTTTTTTAAGCCAAAAGAGTCCCTACCCACCCCACCCCCATTCTCTAAGTACAGAATCTCTGTGCTCCTCTTCTGTACTTCTGGAAAGGTTATTGTTTGTATCTGACTTAGTTTAAATACGATCGCTTTTTCTCCTTTGTGGGGTATGCTATAATTCTGATGAGCGTTAATTACATTTGCATAATGTGGGTAAACAGCTTAATGCAGCTTAGGAACTCGCAGCCAAATTAACTCTGCCCATCTCAATTGGGCTTTCGTCAGTACTGTGTTTCTTAGCCTCCTCTGCCCCTGAAACCTTGGGTGCAGTCAAGCTGAGCATTAACGTAGAAAAGTTTTTCACCACATCACTTGCTTTGTTGCACCTCACCCTGATGCACAGGTCTAGCATCCCCTCACTTTCTTATTCTGTATAGTGCAATCAACATGATTTGGCTCCAACCTGAGTTTGAAACTGTCCATTTTCCTTCTGCCATCATCCTCATCAGACCAAACAGAGCCATACTTCCTCAGCAGCACCACCCCGTGGGGGCGTCTCTTCTTGGCTCTTAACATGCTCTGTCTTTTATTAATGGTTGTTTGCATAAATTCTGCCCTCTCTCCTGTGCCCAGAGCCCCTTGAAGGCAGGGGTTTCAAATGTAGGAAGGTGCTGAGAAGCTTCCTCTCAGTCCCATGCTCCAGCCTTTGTCTTGTGTTGAGAGGGAGCTGATTCCAGATAGAAGGGCAGGACCAGGTTGTCCTTCCCTGCAGCAATCCTCAGACGTGGCAGAAGGAGGAAAGGGCATGTGTTTACTTGCCATCACCGCTGCTTAGGGAGAGAGACGCGCGAGGTGAATGAACGCAAGCCCAGCGCTGCTCAGGTGGCTCTGACCACCCAGGCTCCTGCACGGCATGCCTTCTCCTCTGGTCTGCAGGCTCAGCAAAGCAGGACAGTCTGGGCACCCCTGGGGGTGTGGTATGTAGCAGGAACCCTGGGTTCCAGGGGCGCTGGTTGGACATGTTATTCTCATCCATGATGACAGGGAATGACTCGTGATGAGTAAGAAACTCTCCGAGGGAGCCTTGAGCCCTTATTTGGGGCAGTCACTTGCAGTTATAATTGAAAAGCCAGTAAAGCTACCTGCTCAGTCTTGGCACTGAGTGTTCATCCAGCTCCTTTCAGGTATACACCAAAGCCTCCCTAGTTGAAGTGAGGGCCAGCACATCTTTCCTCATCTTTGCTCTCTGCTATCCAGACAGCAGCAAAGAACACTTTAATCATGGACAGGCATTTTGCCAGTGGCTGATGGAACCAAGTAAACATCTTCATGGAGCTGTCAGCACCAGCTTCTTGCTCACAGACATTTGATGTCAGTTTTCAGAATTAGAAATGAATTTTTCTAATTTTTATCTGTAAAGCTTTGCTGGCAGGCACTAAGAACATTCAGGATTCAGAACATTCCAAAGGCAGCAATTTACCTAGTTTCCTGTGAATAAGGTGTAGGGCTTGGCGGGAGGATATTTGCATCGTCTCTAACAGAGCACTCCCCGCCGCCCGCCCCAACTACCTACCCTGAGTGGCCAGCTCCATCTGCCTAGTGATGATTCAGTGAAATTCAGGCCAAATTGAATTTCTTCCCCCTGAGGAAGATCATCTTGCTCCTTTGTTCCCTGTTTTGTTTTATAAGTGAAAGGTGTGGTTGTGAAATCCTTCTTGAGTGTCCTGCCGCTGATGAGTCTCAGCATGGCCCCAGGGGGCTGGGGCACCGGGAATGGCTGACAAGGCCTTTTGATGATCAGTTCCCCTCCTGTTCCCTAACTGGTTGCCTGGCCTCCTCTGCTTCAGTTGTAACGACTTCTGTCATGTAAGCATGTCTGAAAAGAGTCAGAGTTAACTCTCAAGTTAGCCCCTCAAAGGGTGAGTGGATATGAGTATTGATAGTCACCTCATACAGTAAGGTGACAGGAATCAGAAAAAAAAAAAAAACAAAAAACCACACTACAGTTTGCTATCAGATATATTTAGCAGTTCATTAAATTGACATTATCCTCATTCTTTATTATACATGAAAATACTGTCTTATTTAAGAAAAGGAAAGAGGTAATAAAATAGTTGAAACCCAAAGGGGAACACTGGGAATTGTCCTAGTAATATTGCTCCATTTATTCCTCTCACTGTTCTTTGGGATCATGCAACATAGAGTGATTTTCCTAATTCAGAACGAATAAGAGAGTTTTGCCCTGACTCCACTGAAGCAGCTGGTGGGATTATATATCCTTTTTCCACTAGTGCCCAAGGTAGCTATGTAAGAAGCATTGAGTTAAAGCAGTTAAAGTTGCTAATTGTACTGTTGGTTGTTAGCGGTCTGTCTATCCTTTGTAAGGTATTCAGGATGAATTAAATGTGCCTTTCTCCTGGAAGGTGTGCCTGCTGCTTCTCTGGTGACCCCTGCTGATGTCATCAAGACAAGACTGCAGGTGGCTGCCCGCGCTGGCCAGACGACATACAGTGGTGTCATCGACTGTTTCAGGAAGATACTCCGGGAAGAAGGGCCCTCAGCATTTTGGAAAGGAACTGCAGGTAGGGGCTGGAGCCGTGCGGAAAGGCTGGTTGGCATTGGGGTCGGGCTCCCATTACTCACCTGTGGGCTTTGCTGTAGCCATCCTGCTGTTAACTGTCCCCCTCCCCCTTTCTCCCTCTTTAGCTCGAGTGTTTCGATCCTCTCCCCAGTTTGGTGTTACTCTGGTCACCTATGAACTTCTCCAGCGGTGGTTTTACATTGATTTTGGAGGCCTGTAAGTGCAACTTTTCAAACTCCCTTATAAAGAAAGCGCCAAAACCCCAGACAGGTGTTTGTTCAGCCTATAAAGGCATTTTTGGGATAGCAACCAACAGGACAGAGGACCCTGCAGGAGCAATACGTTTAAAACAAACCATGGGCCTAAGACTCTTCACTGTTAGAGGAGTAAGACTTGGACAGGGTGACCCCATACACGGCATTAAGCAACTGCTTGGGGAAAGTTTAGAGAGGAAGCCAATTAAAATGTAATATGAATAGTTGTCTTTTTAGTGTAAGCAGATACTGAGCTTCATGGATTTAGGTCCTTATTTGGCCTTTTTACCAGAAGTAATATAAATTTGTGTTAGTTACACTTTTGTAAACTTTTGAAAACTCAGTCAAGCCCTTTCACACCCTCATGATTTCATTATTCACCATGATTTATTATTAGAAAGGTTTAGAAGTTCTTAGAACTAATTCTCTGCAAAAAAAAAAAAAAAAGGTTCAAAGAAAGGTTATGCCCATGGACATAATCACTGGTGAGATTTAGGCCACAAATTGGGCCTTTTGACAGTTAGTACTTGAAGCTTTCACCGTGGACAAGAGGAATCACTTGAATTTGCTGGGAGGGGAAGGTTGTGCCCAAAGCAAGCAATTACCAGCTTTTCAGCAGATCAAATTCTGTATCTGAGTCTTTACTCCATAAACCTATGAATTCTTTTCCTGCTCAGAAGCCAGGTAGGGAGTTAGCTGTTGAACAAAGAAGTTGAGGGACTTATACAAAGAAAGAAAGGACAGTCTCCAAGTTTCAGGCTTTTCAATACTTTTGCATTCTGGAAAAAGTCAGAATTATATTTACTTCTCTTTAAATAATTTTAGTAATAACCTTCATGAGCTTATTACTTTAAAAGTTAGCTTTTAAAATTATGTCACAATGAAAGAAAATGTAAATTTTCTGCAGTTAATTTATGCTTAGTGTAAAAAATTGGGAAAATAGAAAAATCATTTGTAGTCCTACTGCCCAGAGTGGTAATATATGAGTGTTTTCCTCTGGTCTCTCTTTCTGTGGATCTATTTGTGTGTATGAAATGGAGGCCATTTCTCTTCTAAACCAGATACGTGAATCATTGCAGCTATGTCATGACTAGTGCAGCATAATTGACAGGGAAAACATTGGACACTCTTCTTGGTGACACATGGGTCAGACTGAAAGTGTTCAGTGGTGTGTCATCATCTTCATTTTTTTTTGTTTGTTTTTTTGGAGTATAGTTGCTCCATAGTGCCGTGTGTCTGCTGTTCATCAATGTTGAACACACTGACCATTGACTTTTCCTATCCACAGCAAACCCTCTGGCTCAGAACCCACACCTAAGTCACGCATCGCAGACCTCCCTCCTGCCAATCCTGATCACATCGGTGGATACAGACTCGCCACCGCCACTTTTGCTGGCATTGAGAACAAGTTTGGCCTTTATCTCCCCAAATTTAAACCTCCTAGTGTTGCTGTGGTTCAGCCAAAGGTGGCGGCGGCAGCTCAGTGATAAGACAACCATTCAGTGTGGCAAAATGCGCCCTAGAAAGAAGCCTAGGAGAGCAGCCTTGTAATGTATCCAGTCAGCTGCATGGTGCTGACTGAGCTGAAGAATCAAATTATTCTTTCTATATGACATATACATATATTTGTTTATAAACTAATCATTTGCCCAGGAAAAAAAAAATTACAATGCAGTTTGAAGCTTTAGTTTTATGTGTTGAAATGTTTTCTAAGCCTTGGCATGAATTAGTGTTTTAGACTGCTTTGCACAGCTTGCACTTACAGCGACTGTACATATTGTACATCTTTGTACAGAGACATCTTGGCACCTCATCCCAACAAATCTCATTTATAGAATGTAATGCAGTTCTGAGTGGCTTGAAATGTACAGAATGTTTTGAAAGTGTTTTATTAATAAGAATCACATGAAAATAAATGTGTTAAAATTAAATTCATTCTTTTATTGGTGACTTACGGAAATAATGCATCAATATTGGATGTAATTAATTCAGCGCTTGTTTTCCATTCTGGAGTAGAAAGGTATTTGCTGATGAGAGGCGTAACGAGACCAAGTGCTGACACCACTGAGTAAGAGGCCCTTTGGAACAGATGCATGCCAGCGGATGCCGGAGGACCAGGCCAACGAATTGCGCGTGCTGATGTGTTTCCATGTGTATTTCATGTCTGTATAGATTCTCCTCTGTTCATCAGCCAGAAGGCATTTCCTAGGCAGCGCCTCTCCTGTCAGTGAGCATATAGCAGGGACGTCTCCAGCATGACTGGCTTAGTTTTTGCCTTCCTCTGACACAGCAAGGCAAGGGCCTAGCTTTCAAAAGAGTAAAGAATACTTCGGCAGCTTTCATTCGTATGGATATGATTCCAATCAGAAATAAAATGCACACCAAAATGTATGCATGGAGTTGGATTTTCCTTCATGAATGTACTGATAGTGCTTTTGATTTTGATTCACTACCAGTTGCCAGTGACTAGTGATCAGGCTTCCCTCTTTTCCACTTTTATAGGAAATCATTTGACTTGGAGAGAGCTATGGTGGAGTAAGTGGAGAAGAAGATTTAGTGCACTCTAGCTTCTTCCTTATGAATCTAAATACAAACTGCTTATTCCAAAAGTCACTCACCAAGGGTGTGATTGCTAATTTAGATCTAAACATACATCTTGACAGCCACATCTACACTTTGCTCTTTGTGATTTGATGTGTAGCATCAGAATTTATTTACTTTAGCAAAGTGCTTTGGGAAAACATTATTATTGTTGCCAATGAGCTGGGATAGGAGAATGTATGCAAATATTTTCAAAGGGTGAGCCTGGAGATGAACCAAGTCACTTAGTATCCTACACATGGTTCATCAGTTGATGGCTGACAGCCCTGTTACACACGATAGGCTCTCTTGAGGCCTTCCAAGAACAAAAGAATTAGCTTTGAAAGCAAGTTATTTCCAAATGTATTCAGTTGTTCTCATTGGAATGGAATAAATAGCAACACAGTTGTTTTGCTATTACCACCTGTTAAAAATGAACAAGTAGTCTGTGGATGTGTTCTTAAACAAAAATTCAGAAATATAGCGTAAAATGTAAAAGGACCCTCTTTACCCTACTTCTCCCTTCCCCTCCCTGCCCCAAAGGTAATCACTGCTCACAACTTAGAGTATAAAATTTTAGTCTGTTTTCATACATATATATATATATATATATATAAATTCATATACATTTTTATATTTTTAAAATATAATTATGCTGTGTATATGTTCTGTGACTTGCTTTTGTTCACTTGTTCACTTTTGAGATCTTTGCCTGTCAGTTCATAAAGATTTATCTTAATTTTTAATAGCTGCATAGTAGTCCAGTATATGGGTTATGATACTTTTCATAAATATTCCCTTATTGACACTTACTCATTTTTTTAACTATTGCAAGCAAAGCTGTAGTGAACAGTAAAACACCATTCTATACATGTTTTGTACATGTGCTAGTATTTCCTTAGGATGGATATTTAAAATTGAAACTGGTACTTTGTGAGATGTATAGATTTTACATTTTTATATATATTGTCACATTGCTTCAAAAAGGCTTTACGAATTCACTTTCCTTCTGACAGCATAAAGAGAACTCATTTCTTTGCAGCTTCAGCAGAAATGGATATTGTCAATCTTACATTTTAGGCAAATCGTGATAGGTAATGCTGTTTTAGTTTTCATTTTACTAATTACTAGTGAGGTCAGATGTCTTTTTGCATTTACTGACCATTTGTGTATCTTCTTGTTATTGTAGCGTATGCAGAAAGTCTATGAAAACATCTTTATGTGTATGCATACACAGATATATACACATAGGTATTTTTTTAAGGAGATGGTCATAAGCACCTATGTAACTACCCAGGTCAAGAAAGAATATTTCTGGCGCCTCAGAAGTTCCCTCAGAGGATCCTTCCATCACAGCTCCTGCTGTCCTCTTTAGCACCATCCTGGCTCTTCACTTCTTCGCATTTCTTTATAGTCTTACCACCCACATATACATTCTTAAACACACTTGTTAGTTCCTATTTTTGAAATTTTTGTGAATCAAATTATACTATATGCTTTCAAGACTTGTTCCCTTTTTTAAACATTATAAGATTCACCCCTGTAATTTGCTATATAAGCTGTAGTTTGCTTATTCCATTGTTTGAATATAATAATTTATTTTGCTGTTTTATTCTGAACATCTGCATCTGGGTTGTTTATAATTTGGGGATATTACAAATGGTGGTGCTCTGGATATTTTGTATGTGTGTTTTGAAGTTTTTATTTTTTTTCAGATTTGGAGTATGCATTTTGAAAGGTTTCCCAGCTGGCTCAGTGGTAAAGAATCAGCCTGCCAGGCAGGAGACCTGGGTTGGATCTCTGGGTCGGGAAGATCCCGTGGAGAAGGAAATGGCAACCCACTACAGTATTCTTGCCTGGGAAATCCCATGGACAGAGGAGCTTGGTGGGATATAGTCCATGGGGTTGCACAAAGTCAGATATGACTTAATGACTAAAAAGCAACTTCTGCATGTGTTTTTAAAAGGAAATATACCTAAGAGCAGAGCCCCAGGGATACAGGGTTTATTACAGTCAACTTAGCTAGATCATGCCCAACTATTTCCCAGATATGTTCGTACTGATTTTCATTTCATCAAGAATATAGCAACACTTTAATTTTTACTAATCTCTTGAGTGTATAATGTTATCTTGTGGTTTTAATTAGCATTTTCCTTACATCAGATGAGGCTGAACACCTTTCATCTGTTCATATATATTACCACATTGTTCTTCAGAAAAGACTTTACTAATTTACTTTCTGAATGATAGCATGGGAAAATGCCTCTAAGTTTATTGACTATTTGGATTTCATCTTTGGTGAGTGAAATATGTGTTCAAGTTTTTTGTCCGTTTTTCTTAAGCGTTTACAGGGGGTTCTTTATATATTCTCGATACTACTCCTTTATGAGTGGTATTGCAGAATCTTTTCTCAAATTGTAGCTTGTCTTTTTATACTATTTTGATTAACATTTTCATATGTTCATATATATTAATTTTTGCTTACGGGTAGCATGTTTTATGTTTCACTTAAAACCTTTTTCTCTCTCCAGGTTATGAATATGCCTGATACTTACTTAAATGGTTAATAGTTTTGCCTCTCTCATTGAGGTTTCATCCTCCTTGGAACTGTCTTTGACATGTGGTAATTTTTTTTTTTTTTTTTTGTATCTTTATGTGGCTGATCTGTTGTCCTAGTACCATTTGTTGAAAAAATTTTCCTTTTTCCTACTGCTTTAAAGTGCCTTTTCAGTTATATATTAAGGGTTGATATATGCAAAGATTTATGTCTGGACTTTTAATTTTGTTTTATTGATTTCTCCTGTGTTGTATACACTCTCTTCAATACTCTATCTTTTGAAAAAAGTTTTAATATATGGTATAGCAAGTCCTTTCACCTTGCTGCTGTTCTTCAAGAGCTTGTGGCTCTTCTTGGTTTGTTGTTCTTCCATGTCCATTTTAGAAACAGCTTGTCAATTTCCTCTGAAAAAAAAAACTGAAAAATGAAAACCAGGGTGGGCCTGGTTTGATCATGATTCTGTGGGCCATTTGGAGAGAATTCGTGTCATTATATTGAGCCTTCTAATCCATGAACATGTTATATGTCTCATTCTAAGTCCTCTAAATGTCTTAATAAAATTTTATAATCACCAAAGAGATCTTGAACATTGTATGTATAAATATATATATTAATTCCTATGTAAGTCATATATTTAGATGCTATATATATATACACGTGTATACAGGCATATACACACATATATATATTTCTTGATGTCATTCCAAGTATGCTTGAATGAGGTTTCCCCACTTTTTATTTAAAAAAAATTTTAAACCTACAGAAAAGTTTGAAGAGGTAAAATGAATTTTTTTAATGCCTTTCAACCAGGTTCACTTCCCTATTTGCTTTATCTTTACAAATACACATTTATTTTTGCTGAACCATTTTAAAGTATGTTGCAGACATGGTACTTCATCCCTAAATATCATCCCTAAATAGTTCAGCATCTGTATACTATGAAAGAAGACATACTGCCACTGAACAATACCATTATCATGCATGAAAATTGACCAATAATTTCATAATATCATCTAATATTCAGTCAAAATTCAGACTTCCCCAACAACTCCAAAAATGTCTTTTGTTCTTCCAGTGCAGAATCTGATCAAGATTTATGCATTATTCTAGGTTGCTGTGTACCTTTAGTCTTTAATTCTGCAATAATCCCCTGCTTGTTTGTCCTTAACATTGTAAATTGTTTCTTATAGAATGTCCCACATTTTATTCCTGATTCTTTCCTCACGGTGTTGTCTAACTTGTTCCAGTGTGTAAACAGGAAGTTAGTTTAGTGGTGAAATTTTCTTTTAATAGCTCTACTAAGGTATTCTTTACAGAGCTGTGTAACCATCACCACAATCCAATTTTAATGTGTTTCCATCACCTTCCCCAGGGAAAATAACATATCTACTTTACACATTCTCAGCAACATTCTCTATCTTATACTTATTCTTTGGGTGTGAAGTGATACTACATTTTGATTTTCATTTGCATTTCCCCAAGGACTGAAGATGTTGGGCATCTTTTCACGTGCTTGTAGATATTTGTGTTTAAGTCTTTAATCTATTTTTAAGATGGGATTTGCCCTTCTATTACTGACTTGTAATAGTTCTTTATACGTATTCATAGGATATGAGTCTTACATAAGATTTGCAATTATTTTCTCCCAGTCTGTTTTCTTAATGGTCTTTTGAAACACACAAGTTTTACATTTTAGGTCCAATTTATTAATTTTAAAATTTTATGGATCATGTTTTTGGTATCATCTAAAAACTGCCTAAATCAAGATCAAGATTTTCTCTTGGTGTTTTTGACTTTATCTTTTGTTGTTGTTCAGTTGCCAAGGCATGTCCAACTCTGCAACCCCACGGACTGCAGCATTCCAGGCCTCTCTGTCTTTCCCTATCTCCTGGAGTTTGTCCACGTTCATGTCCACTGAATCACTGATGCCATCCAACCATCTCATCCTCTTGTTGCCGCCGCCTTCTTATGCCTTCAGTCTTCCCAGCATCAGGGTCTTTACCAGCGAGTTGGCTGTTTGCATCAGGTGGCCAAAGTATTGGAGCTTCAGCTTCAGCATCAGTCCTTCCAATGAGTATTTAGTTCTTACATTTAGACCTGTGATATCTTTTGAGCTAATTTTTATGTATGGTGTGAAGGGTCTAAATTTATCTTTTTGCATTTGGCTATCTAATTTTCTCAGCATCATTTGCTGGAGAGACTGTCCTTTCCCCAATGAATTGCTTTGGGTGCTTTTGTCAAAAATAAATTGACTGCATATAAGGGTTCATTTCTAGATTCTCTGGTATCTTTTTGCCTTCTTCCACCTAGTGGAAAGCTGTTCCTCTTCCATCTTAATGAGGAAGCTTCATGTTTCTCACCATTTAGTGTGATGTTAGTGTACGTTTTTTTGTAGATTTTTTTTCCTATCATGGTGAGGAAATCCCCCTCTCTTCCTAGTTTCCAAGAGTTTTTATCATGAATGATTTTTTTTAATGCTTTGTCTTTATCAATGTGATCATGTGATTTTTCTTTTTTAGCTTATGGATGTGGATTAAATTGATTTTCAAATGTAATGTTGAACCAGTATTGCCTTGGATAAATCCCAGTCTGTTGTGTTATATCATTCTTTTTATACATCGTTAAATTTGATTTCCTAACATTTTATTGAGGATTTTTGCATCTGTACTTAAGAGAGATACTGGTCTATAATTTTCTTATAGTGCTTTGTCTGGCCTAGTAGTAGGTTATGCTGTCCTCATAGAATGAGTTAGGAAATATTCCTTCTTCTTGTATCCTCTGAAAGAGATTGTAGAGAATTAGTAAAATTTCTTCCTTAAATGTTTGTTGGAATTTGCCAGTGAACCCTTCTGGGTGTGCTACTTTCTTTTTTTGAGGGTTAATTATTGATTCAATTTCTTTTATATAATCCTATTCAGATGATCTGTTTCTTCTTTTGTGAGTTTTGGCAAATTGTGTCTTTTGGAAATTAATCTGTTTCATCTAGGTGTTACCATTAAGGATATGGGCAGAATTTTTCACAGTTTTGCTTATTGTCCTTTTAATGTCCTTGAAATCTGTACTGATATTCCTTCTTTCTTCTGTGTTATTACTAATTAATAATTAGTCTCTTTCTTTCATAGCCTGGCTAGAAACTTGTCAATTCTATTGACATTTTTAAAGAAACAGTTAAGGTTCTTTTTAAATTTTTTCTATTAATGTCCCACTTTTAATTTAATTAATTCTGCTCTAGCTTTTATAATTTCTTTTCTGATGCTTCAGTTCAGTTCAGTCACTCAGTTGTGTCTGACTCTTTGCAACCCCATGAACTGCAGCACACCAGGCCTCCCTGTCCCTCACCAACTCCCGGGTTCACTCAGATTCACGTCCATCAAGTCAGTGATGCCATCCAGCCATCTCATCCTCTGTCGTCCCCTTCTCCTCTTGCCCCCAACCTTTCCCAGCATCAGGGTCTTTTCAAATGAGTCATCTCTTCACATCAGGTGGCAAAAGTATTGGAGTTTCACCTTCAGTATCAGTCCTTCCAAAGAACACCCAGGACTGATCTCCTTTAGGATGGACTGGTTGGACCTCCTTGCAGTCCAAGGGACTCTCAAGAGTCAGTTCAAAAGCGTCAATTGTTTGGTGTTCAGCTTTCTTTATAGTCCAACTCTCACATCCATACATGACCACTGGAAAAAACAGCCTTGACTAGACGAACCTTTGTTGGCAAAGTAATGTGTCTGCTTTTCAATATGCTGTCTAGGTTGGTCATAACTTTCCTTCCAAGGAGTAAGCGTCTTTTAATTTCATGGCTGCAATCACCATCCGTAGTTACTCTGGAGCCCAGAAATATGAAGTCAGCCACTGTTTCCACTGTTTCCCCATCTATTTCCCATGAAGTGATGGGACCGGATGCCATGATCTTAGTTTTCTGAATGTTGAACTTGTAAGCCAACTTTTTCACTCTCCTCTTTGACTTTCAAGAGGCTCTTTAGTTCCTCTTCACTTTCTGCCTTAAGGGTGGTGTCATCTGCATATCTGAGGTGATGGATATTTCTCTCGGCAATCTTGATTCCAGCTTGTGCTTCCTCCAACCCAGCGTTTCTCATGATGTACTCTGCATATAAGTTAAATAAGCAGGGTGACAATATACAGCCTTGACGTACTCTTTTTCCTGTTTGGAACCAGTCTGTTGTTCTATGTCCAGTTCTAACTGTTGCTTCCTGACCTGCATACAGGTTTCTCAAGAGGCAGGTCAGGTGGTCTGGTATTCCCATCTCTTTCAGAATTTTCCACAGCTTATTGTGATCCATGCAGTCAAAGGCTGATGCTTGCTTCAGATTTAATTTGCTCTTTTTCTAGTTTTCTAAGATAGAAACGTAAATGATTATGTTTAGATCTTTTTCCTTTCTAATATGTTCACTCAGTGCTATAAATTGCCCTCTAACACTGCTTTGTTGCATCCCACAAATTTTGATAAGTTAATTCAAAATATTTTAAAAATTCCTCTTGATACTTCCTCTTTGGCCTTTATGTTACTTCAACTATGTTAATTTCCACATATGGGTTTTTCCAGTTGCCTTTCTGTTACTTATTTCTAGTTTAATTACATCATGGTCTTAGAGGAGGCGTTGTTCAGTCGCCCAGTCGTGGTCCCACTCTTTGCAACCCTATGGTTGCAGCACACCTGGCTCCTCTGCCCTCCAATGTCTCCTGGAGTTTGCTCAAATTCATGTCTGTTGAGTCAGTGTTGCTATCTAACCATCTGCCGCCTCCTTCTCTTTTTGCCTTCAGTCTTTCCCAGCATCAGGGTCTTTTCCAGTGAGTCGGCTTTCATATCAGGTGGCCAGAGTATTGGAGCTTTAGCTTTAGTCCTTCCAATGAATATTCAGGGTTTATTTCCTTTAGGATTGACTGGTTTGATCTCCTTGCTGTCCAAGGGACTCTCAAGAGTCTTCTCTAGCACCACTACATGATTTCTGTTGGTTAAAATTTATTTATACATCATAGCCCAAAATGTGGTCTATCTTAGTGAATGCTCAGTGTGAGCTTGAGACGAATGTGTATTCTGTTGCCTTTGGATGAAGGAGTCTATGGGCTTCCCTGCTGACGCAGTGGTAAAGAATTTGCCTGCTAATGCAGGAGACACAGGAGACATGGATGGGTTTGATCCCTGGATCGGGAAGATCTCCTGGACTGGGAAATGGCAACCTGCTCCAGTATTCTTGCTTGGAAAATTCCAGGGACAGATGAACCTGGTGCACTACCATCCATGGGGTCACAAAGTGTCGGACACAACTGAGTGATCACGCATGTTGAATTTTGTCAAAAGCTTTTTATATACATCTGTTGAGATGATCATATCTACTTATGCATCTGTTGAGATGATTGTTCTTGTGATGTATCATATTGATTGATCTGCAGATTCTGAACTGTCCCTGCATCTCTGGGATAAATCTCCCTTGATCATGGGGTCAGATCCTTTTAAAGTATTATTTGATTCAGTTTGCTATTTTTTTGCAGATTTTTGCATCTATGTACATAAGTGATATTGGCCTATAATTTTCCTTTTTGTGTATGTGTGTGGTATTTTTGTCTGGCTTTGGTATTAGAGGGATGCTGGACTCAGAATGAGTTCATAAGTGTTCTTCCTCAGCAGTTTTTTGAGCATAGTTTGAGAAGGATAGGTGTTAACTCCTCTAAATGTTGGGTATTATTCACCTGTGGATATTTGGTATTATTTACCTGTGAAGCAAATCTGGTCCTTGACTTTTTAAAAATATTAGTTATTTGGCTGCACCAAGTCTTAGTTGTGACACGAGGGATCTTGAGTTGTGGCATGTGGAATATAGTTCCCTGACCAGAAATCAAACCAGGGTCCCCCGCACTGTGAGCGCAGTCTGAGCCGCTAGACCACCAGGGAAGCCCCTGGTCCTCAACTTCTATTTGTTGGGGTTTTTTGTTGTTGTTTAATTACTGATTCAAATTCATTACTAGTAATTGGTCTCTTCATATTTTCTTCTTGCTTCAGTCTTGGGAAATAGTACATTTCTAGGTTGTCCATTTTATTGGCTTTTAATTGTTCATAGTAATTTCTTATCTTTTGTATTATATGGTGTTGGTTGTAACATCTCCTTTTTTATATCTTATTTTTTTGGTTTTGCCCCTGTTTCTTTTTTTTCTTGAGGGGTCCGGCTAAAGATTTATCAGTTTTATCTTTGCAAAGAAACCAGCTCTACTTTCATTAATCTTTATTTTAAAAATCTCATTTCTTTAATATCTGCCCTGACCTTTATGATTTCCTCCCATTAATTTTGGGTCTTGTTCTTCTTTTTTTAGTTCCTGTAAGTGTAAGGTTAGGTTTTTTATTTAAGATGAGCTTATATTGCTATAAACTTTCCTCCTAGAACTGTATTTGTTGTGTCCCTTAAGTTTTGGATCATTGTGTTTCTTTTTCATTTGTCTTCAAGTATTTTTTTTTAATTTTTTGTTTGATTTCCTTAGTGATCCATTGGTTGGTTAGTTACATATTGTTTAGCTTCCAAATGTTTGTGTTTTGTTCTCATAGTTTTCTAGTCTCATAGCATTGTGGTTGGAAAAGATGCTTAATATGATTTCAATTTTTTTAAGTTTACTGAGGCTTGTTTTATGTCCTAGCATGGAATCAGTCTATCCTGGAGAATGTTCCGTGAGCACTTTAACATGTAGTTTCTTGCTTTGGGATGGAATGTTCCCTCTTCCTATGCATATATAATCTATTAAGTCCATCTAGTCTAATATGTAATTTAAGGCCAGTGTTTCTGTTATTGATTTTCTGTCTGGATTACCTGTCCGTTGATGTAAGTGGAGTGTTAAATTCCCTACTATTATTCTGTTACTATCAGTTTCTCCCTTTATGTCTGGTAAAGTGTAAAGTGAAGTCACTCAGTCGTCTCCGACTCTTTGCGACCCCAAGGACTGTAGCCTACCAGGCTCCTCCGTCCATGTCCATGGGATTCTCCAGGATAGAATACTGGAGTGGGTTGCCATTTCCTTCTCCAGGAGATCTTCCCGACCCAGGGATCGCACCTGGGTCTCCTGCATTGCAGGCAGATGCTTTACCCTCTAAGCCACCAGGGAATGTTTCCTTTATGTATTTAGGTGATCCTATTTTGGTTGCATACGTATTTACAGTTGTTATGTATTCTTCTTGGATTGATCCCTTGATCTGTGTCCCCAGGGTAAGCTCCAGTTGCCACCTTCCTCTTCAAGACTCTCCAAGATCAACAGGTAGGTCTGAACCAGGCTCCTTTCATATGACTGCTTCTGCCCTGTATTCTGATGTGTGTGAGATTATGGGCGTGCCCTTTAAGAATGGAGTTTGTATTTCCACAGCCTTATGGTTCTCCTGAAAGTAAAGCCCCCCTAGCCTTCAAAACCAAATGTTCTGTGCTTTTGTCCCCCTGGGCTGGGGGATTTCAAGTGGGGCTCAGATCCTTGCTGAGGGAGAATTCTGTAATTGTAATTATTCTCCTGATTCTGGGTCAGCCGCCCGGGAGTCTGTGTCCTGAGTATACCACAACTCTACTCTTCCTGTCTTGTTGCTCCTTCTTTTTAGTTGTAGATCTTTTCTTGCAGGTTCTGGCCTTTTTCATTGATAGCTGTTCTATAAATAGTTGTAATTTTGGTGTGAACCATGAAAGGAGGTGAGCTCAGAGTCTTTCTATTTCAACCTTTTGAAACTCCTTCTCCCTTCACTTTTGAAGGATAATTTCACAGTCAATAGAAATCTAGGTTGGTGCGTTCTTTTTTCTGTCAACACTTTAAATATTTCATTAATCTCTCCTCTTGCTTTCATGGTTTCTGAGGATAAATTGAATTTTATTTCCTCTGGCTTCTTTCAGGATTTTTTTATCTTTGATCTGTAGTTTCAATACTGTGTACCTAAGTGTAGGGGTTTTTTTTGTTTGTTTTGTTTAGCATTTATCTCTAAGCTTACTAGATTTGTGGTTTTGGTGTCTGACATAAATTTGGGGGAAATTCTCACTGTTTCAAATATTTGTTTTGTCCCTTTCCTCTCCTTCCAGTATTTCTGTTACACATATGTTACATCTTCTGCAGTTGTCCTACAATTCTTAGATATTCTGGGGGTTTTGTTTGTTTACAGTACTTTTTCTCTGTTTTTCAGTTTTAGAGACTTCTAATGAGATACCCTCAGGGTCAGAGATTCTTTTCTCAGCCATGTCCAGCCTACTCATAAGTCCATCAAAGGCATTATTCATTTGTTGCAGTGTTTTTATCTCTAGCATTGCTTTTGATTCTTAGAATTCCTGTCTCTGCCACGTTGCCCGCTTGTTCTTCCATGCTGCTCAACAGAGTCCTTAACATTTCATAGCTTTATCTCAGCCTGATAATTCCAACATCCCTCCACATCTGCAATATGACACATGTGCCATGTTACATAATTTTGATATTTGCTGTCTCTTCCAACTGTGTGTCTTAAGTTTCAGGATGCCTGTAATTTTTTCCTGACAAATGAGCATGACGAACCAAGTAAAAGGAATTAATGTAAATAGGCCTTTGGTGATGTGTTGATGTGTGGGGGGAGACGTGTATATGCCTGTGATTAGAGCTCAGCCTTTCAGTGAGCCTATGCCTCTGAATGGGCTTCCCTGGTAACTCAGATGGTAAAGAATCTGCCTACAGTGCAGGAGACCTGGGTCCAATCCCTGGGTTGGGAAGATCCCCTAGTGTTGAAGACTCTTGAGAGTCCCTTGGACAGCAAGGAGATCAAACCAGTCAATCCTAAAGGAAATCAGTCCTGAATATTCATTGGAAGTACTGATGCTGAAGCTGAAGCTCCAATACTTTGGCCACCTGATGTGAAGAACTGACTCATTGGAAAAGACCCTGATGCTGGGAGAGATTGAAGGCAGGAGAAGGGGACGACAAAGGATGAGATGGTTGGATGGCATCCCCAACTCGATGGACATGAGTTTGAGCCAAGCTCCAGGAGCTGGTAATGGACAGGGAAGCCTGGCGTGCTGCAGTACATGGGGTCGCAAACAGTCTGATGCCTCTGGACTGTGAATTAGATGTTTCTCAGTCCCCCAGTCCACCACACTTAGGTGGGACAGGATGGCTAGAGTGGGAGTTGGATACTTCTGTCCTCCCAGGTCAGTTTGGCTTTGTTTAAATAGTTTCTCTGAGGGTGAAGTGGAGTGAAGTTGCTCAGTCGTGTCCGACTCTTTGCAACCCCATGGACTGCAGCCTACCAGGCTCCTCGGTCCATGGGATTCTCCATGCAAGAATACTGGAGTGGGGTGCCATTTCCTTCTCCGAGGGTAGACTTTACTAAGTAAAGCAAAATGCTCTCATGTATTCCAGAATAGTTCCTTTCCTCTTCCCGGAAACACACTGGAATTATTCTCATACATTCCCTGTGAGAAACTGGTAGACACTGAAGAGGTAAAACACAAGTGTCCCCATCCTACCCGCTGCATGATTGGGGTCGCCTGGCATTTTAACGTAGAGTTGTCCACACTGAACCTCCAATGATTTGTCGATTATGGTTCCAGTTCCCTTACTCTGGCATTCGTTTTTAAAGAGTGTACTGCTACAATATGTTGTGATTTTCTGTATGTGCCTGTCAGTCTAATTCTGGAGACAGTGCTTTGCCCTGTGACCTTACTTCCCTTATAGATCTAGGAGGAGTTATTTTCAGTTAGCTTTTTACCTCCTTTTATGATGAACTAGCAGGCAATGGCACCCTACTCCAGTACTCTTGCCTGGAAAATCCCATGGACAGAGGAGCCTGGTGGGCTGCAGTCCATGGGGTCTCTAAGAGTCAGACACGACTGAGCGACTTCACTTTCACTTTCCACTTTCATGCATTGGAGAGGGAAATGGCTCGCACAGAATTGGACACGACTGAAGCAACTTAGCAGCAGTGTATAAGCTGCTTACATGCAGGACTGGAAACTGGAAGTCTAGGATTCTTGGTTGAAAGTAAGTTCCTTTCTCATACATTATTGTCAGAGAAGCCAGATAACAGTAGTATTAACTTGCACATAATCTGTTTTTTGACAGCTAGCAGCTTTTAGGACTTGTTAATCATGATTATTTTGAAATTCTGCCTTTTAAAAATTCATCTGGTTCTGTGCTATGTAGGGATGAACCCTTTTATCCTAAGACTTTTCAGACCACCCCCCATGCCTAAATCTACTCTACTCTGTCTTTCTACATACGTTTATCTCCTGTCTAGTTATATATTGGAATATTTGAACCTGTATCTTTTAGCTTTCCTTGATATTTTCTCCATCTGTACTTCTAGGTTGAGTAATGAGAGTTGCTTTATGGTCCTCCTGCTCACAGCTTTGCTCTTAAGCTGTACCCCTCTGGTATTTAGTCTTTATTTAATGCCTATGATATCTTCTCTGCCCTTGGGATATGGAATCAGTTATCTTCTTTCTTCTGTGGATTTTTTTTTCAAGTTTTTCTTTAGGCCTTTCTTGAAGTATTTTGGTGATTCATAGTTGTAATTTGCTTAGTTGCTCATTTAGTTGCTGATTAGAGACTCTCTTTGAGGATGTTGTTCTGTTTATCAGAGCCAGTGATGGGATACGGAGGTTGTGCTTCCAGGCAAGGATATATCAGTAGTTGAATTCTGGATATAGGCTTTTATTCCTCTTGAGGGTAAGCAAGTACCTATGAGGTACTGCCTGCTTCTCCAGTTCCAATGGCTTCACCCACTGTTAGGGTATAGGCTGGGTGTAAACACCCCATCAATACCCAACTTGGCCCATGGTTGGAGGATGGGACTGGTCTAGCTATTCTCAGTCAGCTCCCTAATGAACCACCCTGCCAAGTATCCATGGGCACTCTCCTACCTTTTGTATCTATTGATTCTGGGCTCCAGCCCATTCCTCTATCTGTTTAGGGTTGTGATTTTCTCATTTTATTTGCCTATAGCCTTAATCCCATCTGCGCTCTATCTTTTTGGCATTCTTCACAAGTTCAGTTCCATGGCTAGCCCTCTCATTTTCAGTGCTAGAGCACATTGCTTATTTTTCTTCTACTCTAGCACCTTACGGAATTTAGGGTTGAGGGAGTAGATGCTTCTGTTCCACCTGCCACCTTCATCCAGGCTCACTACTACCATGTTAATTTACGTAACAACTCATTTTTGTACTGTTCCTTTTGCTCCAGTTAATTTTCTTGAAAAGAACTAGTACTGCAGTGGCTCCTGAGCTGGTCCTATAGTTACAAAATGTGCTGTACTATTAGCCATTCACAGACAGTATTATTTACAAGGAATTATTGAAATACCAGCTCTTTTCTCTGCTTCCTAGTATGCACAACTTTGTGATGAACCTACAGATACTCAAAAGCAAATCCTACTAGTGAATACTCTTAGGGGGTCACAAAATAGTATTCAGTAATTCTTTGGCCACCTCATGTGAAGAGTTGACTCATTGGAAAAGACTGATACTGGGAGGGATTGGGGGCAGGAGGAGAAGGGGATGACAGAGGATGAGATGGCTGGATGGCATCACTGACTCGATGGACATGAGTCTGAGTGAACTCCAGGAGATGGTGATGGACAGGGAGGCCTGGCGTGCTGCGATTCATAGGGTCGCAAAGAGTCGGACACGACTGAGTGACTGAACTGAACTGAATAACCTATTTTATTTGCACTGAAAGATTAGAGACAATAGATCTTAAAAACTACCCAGTTGGTCAGCATCATGGTAGGGTAAGACATTCCTTTTTGTCCCTCCCTTTTTAGCAATGAATGCTAAAGTCCTGTCTCCTCTACTCTGTGGCCAGGTCCTTATGCACTTTTGGGGTGCAGCTGTGAAAATAAGGCAAGTGAACACTCTCAGAAAAATACACCAGGATTGGTGGGCATGAGAGCAACCACAAACTGGAGCTATAGCGCCATCTTCTGGAAAACAAGAGATTTCCTGCAGCCAGTCAGCCGAGTGGTAAGAACCAGGGAAGACATAAAAGCTTAAAGAATTCTGCCACAAGAGGGAGCAAAAAGAGTGCAGTGGGTATTCCTATACAAAGGCAAAGAAATCTCCATATGCAACAGCCCCAAAGAACAGTATACCCTATCTGAAGCCAGCCAATAAAGATTTAATTCATGTACTTCAGATGTGAGAGCAGCAATGCCAGACTACAAAGAACATGGAAAATCAAGTAAACACGTCATCACCAAAAGAATAATTTCCCAGTAACTGAGCTCATACGTATGGTGTTCTGTGATCTAGCTGATTCTTCAAAACAGCTATTTTGAAGAAATTCAATAAATTACATAAAAAACTTAATTCAATTTTATCAGGGAAAAACGTACATGAACAAGATGAGATGTTTACCCAAGGAATAGATATTATAAAAAATAATTCTGGAACTGAAGAAATTCAGTGAAAGAAATGAAAAATGTGATAGAGAGCATCTATAGCACTGTGAAGCAAATGGAAGACAAGATACATGACCTGGAAGACAGGAATTTTGAAATAAGAGCAGAAAAGAAAAATGAGTGAAGAGTAAAGAAAGTCAATGTTATCTATGAGATTCCATCTAAAGAACAAATGTATGAATAATCAGTGTTCTAGAAAAAGCAGAGAGGGAGAAGGGCAGAAAATTTATTCAAAGAAGTAACAGCTGAACAGAAACCTGAGGAGAGATTTGGATATCCAAATTCATGAAGATAACAGGTCAGCCTACAATCTCAATGCAAAAAGACCTCCTTTAAGACACATTATAATAAAACTGTCAAAAAAATCAGAGAATTCTGAAAGCAGTCAGGAAAAAAAAGATTATATAACTTACAAAGTCACCACCATTAGGCTATAAGCAAATTTCTCAGCAGGTCAGAAACCCTACAGGTCAGAAGAGAGTGGAATAATATATTCAAAGTATTCATTGAAAGAAAAAAACTGCCAGCCAGGAATACTTCATCTGACAAACTTACCCCTGAGATATGAAGGAGAAATACTTTCCCAGAAAAACAAAAGCTGAGGGAGTCCACTAGACTTGTTTTGCAAGAAACACTGAAAGTTCTTTGAAGCTGGAATGAAAAGATGCTAGTCAGTGACATGAAAATGGGAAAGCATACAACACACTGGTAAAAGGTATGAATATGAAAGCAATATACAGAATCAGTCGCATGCATGCATGCTCAGTCACGCCTGACTCTCTGACCCCATGGATTGTAGCCTGCCAGGCTCCTCCATCCATAGAATTTTCAGGTGAGAATACTGGAGTGGGTTGCCATTTCCTTCTCCAGGGGATCTTCTCAACCCAGGAATCAAACCTGCATCTCCTGCACTGCCAGGCAGATTCTTTACCACTGAGCCACCTGGGAAGCCCCACAGTTATACAATACCAATAACAAAATATCTGAAAAGAAAAAAAAATTACCCCACTTACAATGGCATCAAAACAGTAAAAGATTTAGAAATAAATTTAACCAAGGAAGTGAAAGATCTGTACAGTGAAAACTGAGACTTAGATGAAAGAAACTGAAGAAGTCAAAAACAAATGGAAAGATATCCTGTGTTCACAAACTGGAAGAATTAATATTGCTAAAATGTCCATATTACCTAAAGTCATCTATAGAGTCGTATAATCCCTATCAAAACTCCCATGGCATTTTTCACAGGAATAGAAAAAATAATCCTAACATTCATATGAGATTTAAAACAAAAGACCCCAAATATCAAAAACAACCCCAAGAAAGAAAAAAGCCACTGGGATTACACTTCTTGGTTTCAAACTATACTACAAAGCTTTAGTAATTAAAGTAGTATGTTACTAGCATAACACACACACATAGATCAATAGAACAGAGAGCCCAGATATAACCCGCTGCCTAAACAATCAACTAATATTTGATAAGGGAGCCAACAACACTCAACAGGGAAAGGACAGTCTCGTCAATAAATGGTGCTGGGAAAACTGGATAACCACATGCAGGAAAATGACACTTCTATCTTACATCACTCACAAAAATTAACTTGAAATGGATTAAAGACTTAAACATAAGACTTGATCCCATAAAGCTCCTAGAAGAAAACAAAAAGAAGCTCCTTGATACTGATCAGTGTAGTGATATTTTAGATATGACACCAAGAGTACAAGCAACAAAAGAAAAATCAACAAGTAGGGCTACAGAGTAAAAACCTTCTGCACAGCGGAAAAAAAAAAAAAGGCGCAACATGGAATGGGAGACAGTATGACAGTATTTGCAAAGCACATATCAAGCAATTAATAGCCAAAATATAGAAACCAAACGAAAAATCTGATTAAAAGATGGGTATAGAACCAAACATTTTTCCAAAGACAACACCCAGATATATGACGAGGTGCTTAACATCACTAATCATCAGGGAAATGTAAATCAAAACCTCATATGTTAGAATGGGTGTCATCAAGAAGACAAAAGTTGTGAGCATGGAAGGATAAGGGAACCCTTCCTTGTACCCTGTTGGTGGGAATGTAAACTGGTACAGCCACTATGGAAAACAGTACAATTCCTCAAGAAATAAAACACAAAACTACCTTAGGACCCAGCAATTCCACATCTGGGTATATATGCAGAGGAATGAAAATAGGATATTAAAGAGAGATATACACTATGTTTACTGCAGCATTATTCATAATAGCCAATATATGGAAACGACCTAAGTGTCCATCAACAGATGAATGGATAGCACAGTTATACAGACATACGTACAATGGAGTATTAGCCGTAAGAAATGAGGAGTTCCTGCCATTTGTGACAACATGTAGCTAATGCTAAACCTCCATCACACTACACCTACTTACATAAAGCAATATATAAACATATCAAATCAGTACATTGAACCCTGGCCTCCTGCACTGCATGTGGCTTCTTCACTGTCTGAGCCACCAGGGAAGCCTTTGTACACCTTAAACTTACACAATGTTACATAGTTTACAACTCAGTAAGAATTTTAAAAATGGTACTCGATTGACTTTAGGAAAAAGCCTAGCACTACCCTCAGCTGCCTCATTTGAGAGGACCTCCTTAATTCTATGCCTAGGCTCTTCTGTAGCTGTATCCCCATCTGTAGGGCCAATAGGGTATGACCACCTGCAGCCCATTTCATTTCAATCTAGGTCCTGTTTAAGGTACCTGGGACTCAAACTTCCTGCCTAAACAGCTCAGCTTCCAGGCTCATGTTCCCAAAAATGTAGCCTTATATTTAACAGTGGTCAAGAGGTGGCTCTTTGCAGGGGGACAAAACTTGGGCATGTAGGCTGAAGAACCCACAGATGTTCCTTAGTGCCTATTAAGAGACTGGATGGTGGAAGAGGAGGAGAGGAATGGGCTGTGGGCTGGCTCTCCCCTGGCTACCACCTCTGGAATTCTGAGAATCGGAAAATTCTAAAATCCAAGCTGCATGTGCATGTTGTGTGAACATAATAGCTTGTTAGCTTGATTTTATAACATCAAAATATTTGACCTGTTTCCTCAGGCCCTGCAGATATTAGGGGGAGGAGTTAGGAAAGAGAAAGGCAGTGATTGCTAAATAGATTTCAGGCAGAGTCCTTCTTACCAGAGATGTCACAAGGGAGTCCTGATCAGTTGTAGGTAAGTCGACTACTTAAGAGCTACCATCATCTTCAGCCAGTGAACATTTACATTCCCATATCTAATCTGTTTCTTCCTGAAGTTTGAGTCAACCAGAAGGACAATAGGAAGTTATAAAATATCTTTATAGGTTCCTCAAAGCCAGAACACTAACCCTAATTCCTGTTACAAAGTTACTTCATGGTCCTTTTATGCCTGTGCCACTGTATGCAAGCTTATCTGAATAAAAAACTGGTTTGTTGGTAGACTAAGATCATAAAGGCAGTGTGGTATAGCGGTTAAGTACAAAACTCTATAATAAGAATGCTTGGGTTTAGTTCCTAGACTGTGAGTAGTTAGTGTCCCCAAGCACAGCGACAACGTGCTGGACGTGGCCTGCCCCAGCTCAGGGAGAGCCCATCACATGGTTATTTTCCCAGCTCCATGTTCAGTGACGTCATTGGTAGTTTGCTATTGGCCACGGTGGAAGTATTTACTCCACAAATTGTTCAAATTAGTTTCTGTTTTTTAAGTTAGTAATAACAGTAGTTCCCACATTTATAGGGGAGCTTAGATAAATGAGAATGTGTGTGTGTGTGAGAGAATCACGTAGCAAATGCTCAATAAATGCTACCAGTTAATACATGGTCAGAATATACTAAGGCCAGAGTTTACAAAGCAGAGGAAACAAACTTTGGAAACAGAGACACGTACTTCCACTAAATATAAAGTGTTAGTACAAGATCTTTATACTACTGATCTTCCCAATTCTATTTCTTAGAAATTTATTTCATACAGGTTTTGTGGTCTTTCTCAGTACAAAAAGCAGGGGGAAGGGAGCTAAGATAAGATTAGACAGTAATCCTACCTAGCTGGTCAAGCCAGAAAGCCCTTTGTGGTAAAGCAGAGGTGTTGGTAGAGATCTCTGAATTTCCAAAAGCTTGTTTTTAACCTCTCACAGCCAAGAGATAGAACCTGCAAACTTGTGGGAGCTACTGAAGAGCAGGTAGTAAAACTGTTGGAAGTTATCACCTCCCATTATAACATGCCTCTTATTTGTACAGTGCTTCATTTTTACACAGCCCTGTGAAGTGGGAGATGAGGAAATAAACTTAGATGAAGGCATTTGCTCGAATGTACGGTTAACTGAGTTTCAACACAAGTTGACACTAAGTCTAAGACACTGAACTAGAAACACACATCTCAGGACCCTCATTTTTGAAGGGGTTTACCAACCAAACATTAGGATTTAGTTAGTTTCCTCTCAGTTGAATTCAATCTAAAGAACAGTATCTTTCATAATTAGCTTTTTAGGGCTTCTGATCTATGTGGATGTATTCTAGTTATTCTCATATAACACTGATATTACAGCAGCAACCGTTTTGCAACAGAGGATGATGGTCTAGAGAAATGAAAGACTCCCAAAATAAGGAGCAGGAAAACTCAGGGATAGTCTTCCATGAAGAATCACACTGTACTCCTTTATCTGATTTTTCAGCACAAAATATACAAGTCCTTTTAAATTCTACTTAAACTCCTGAGTTTCAGAAGGGCTAAGGCCATTTCTTCTGCCTTTGGAAGATGAAGCATCCTCCAAACCCATCTAATGACCCTTAGTGTACTGACAAATTCATTGATTGTATCAAACATTATTGGAAGTGGGGACAGTCAAGGGCATAGTTATTTTACCAAGTATTTGTTATCAAGTCAGGTTTTGACTTATTTCTAGAAATCATAACTTGGATATAATGCGACAGCACAGATCTGCTAATGAATTAGATAAAGGCTCTTCCTTCAAGACTAATTTTAGGGCTTCCTCTAAGCCTGGCAACTACACACAGGTTCTTTAAGACTGAAGCTCCTCTTTCTAGTGACCATCTTCCCACAGTAAGCCCATGTTATTTCCAAGGGGACTGACCCTAGGGAGGGATGGGTACTTCCTGAGTTGTAACAGTTGAGTAACTACTGTTCCCCAGACTTTTGTGGGCATGACTGACTCTAGGAGGTAGCTGGATCACCTCTGTCTTCTCACTGATTTGAAAAAGGCATTCCATCTCTTCTAAGGCTCCAGATATTGTAATCCACATCTGAAACTAACCTAAGAGCAAGAGCTACATATCAACTAGAAATTGAATGGGTCTTTTTTTCCTACTGGCATAATTTGTAATTTTACCACAGAATGCAGTAAGAGAAAGTACTCCTAGGAAAAGTATCATTAAGGACAATAAATATTTCTCCCTCAGTTCACTGATACTCTTAAACACCTGAGGATTCAAATTGTGATGTGATTTTTTAGAATTAAAAACTTTTTCTTCGATACCAAGCCACCTAATCCTTAGCTTTTGTTACATTACCCAGATGGCTACATAAAGTGATCTCTCTCCATTCTTATATTCTTTAAAAAACAATCCATTATTTGTATGGTACTCCATAATTTACAAGTCTTCACATACATCTCACGTAACCTTCACACAAAGCAAAAATTTTCATCACTTCACAGATGAGAATACTGATACTTTACCCAGGTGGTATTACTGGAGATGGGGAGTATCAGGAAGAGAATTTGGGACTTTGAGACCAGTATTCTTTTTTTTCTTATACCAAGCCATCCTTAAGTATAAAAGATTCTGTTCCAAAGCATTTCTATTTGTTCATAAAGTTTTTTAAAAATCTAGTACAAAAATTCACAAAAATAAAATGACTTGCCATCAAAGCCTTACTGGTGGCACACTGATTTCCAGAGTCACACAGTCACGTCTCGGCATGTTCAGCACCACGTAGGTGTGTTCTACACCCTACACAATCACTGCCCTACAGCTTTCTGATCAAATCAAGTACATTACAAGAGAGGCAGGATAATACATTACCACGGACCTGAATAAATGACCTCACAAAGTGAAACAGACCTTTCTGAAAGCTTACCTGAGTGCAAGCTGTTCCATCCTCTGGCTGGGAACTGGTAATGGAATATTAAGAAGCTGAAACTGAGATTCCTGCTATGAAACTAACAACACAAAATACTGTAATTTTAGAAAAGTTTGTAAAAGATTGCTGATTGGCTATGTTTAAACTCTCAGTGGCCAGAAGCTACATTCTGAAAACTTAATACCAGAAATCCATTTTAACTTTTAAGAAGTTCAGGGATTGTGAACATGGCAGGCAGAGAATCTGTACATCTAAATTCCAACAAAAGGTCTGAGGGCACTGGCCTATTGAAAAAGGATTACAATATGATGACTATTCAAAGCCTTCCAGTTGGCATTCTGGCTAGGATATAGGATCTTTTTCTAAAATGTGTTTCTTATATGTGAAAAGGATTCAAAAATTATACCATATATTAAGTGGAAGCAAATTATTACCTTCTTAGAGCGTTGAAATTGATTAGTTAAAAGAATGTTAATTGTAATCCTTTTCTTCAAAAGAAATCATAAACATGCTGCTCCCTTCTTGCCTTTGGGGCAAATTTCCTCTTCCTTGGTAGCACTAGACCCCCAGTCTGTAAACCAGATCTCTAAGTAAACAATTTCCTGCTTCTCCTAAGTTACTTCAGTCGTGTCTGAACTCTTTGCGACCCTATGGACTGTAGCCCGCCAGGCTCCTCTGTCCATGGGATTCTTCAGGCAAGAATACCAGAGTGGATTGTCATGCCCTCCTCCAGGGGATCTTTCTGACCCAGGGATCAAACCTGCATCTCTCATGTCTCTTGCATTTGTAGGCAGCTTCTTTACCACTGGTGCCACCTGGGAAGCACTAAGTAATTTCTTCAGCATGTTTAAATGAATAAAAAATAAAAGATTCCCAGGTATTTTTCTCAAACCTCTAAGGTCCCTAGTTGCCTAGCAATTAGCAAGATAATAGCAGGAAAGCAAGAACTCCTTTCTTGGCTCTGGCCTGGTGGAGGGGCTGGACCTCAATGGGAATCACCATCCCATAACTAAATCATCAAACAACGCAAAGCTATAGCTTTTTAGCTATAAGCCCAAGATTCAGGCATAATACTGTCACGTTGGGTACTATGTTACGTTTGAAATAACTTGGTTCTCACAGCCACTGAGCAGCTGGAGTTGGAACTGAAGCTCTGTTCTCTGCAATGTACTTAATTCTACAGTTTTTTCTAATTATGAAATATCACAATGCCAACGCTAAAATACCAGGATCGTGGGAAAGACATTTAAAAAGCATTGCCTGAGGACTTCCCTGGTGGGTCTGTGGTTAAGAATTTGCCTGCCAATGCAGGGGACACAGGTTTGATCCCTGCTCTGGGAAGACTCCACATGCTGTGGGGCAGCTAAGCCTGTGCACCACAACTACCAAGCCCACAGGTGTCAGAGCCCATGCTCTGCAACGAGAAGCCCATACACTGCAGCTAGAGCAGCCCCTGCTCACCACAACTAGAGAAAGCTCGTGATGAAGACCTAGTGCAGCCAAAAATACGTATTTTTAAAACTATAAAAAAATAAAAGCAAATGCCTGACGGAATGGAAAGATGAAAAATTATATTCTTCACACCAGATTTTTATTCACTCATTCAAACCCCTTTTCCATGTGGTTCAAGTGGTAGAGGTTACAATCTATTACTACTAGTACAAAACAGAATGAGTCAACAGTCCTACAATACTGAAAGACTAGGATCATTCCTAAAGCTACTTTTACTTCTTACTCCTAAATTTTAAGTCATCCATTCCTTCAATATGCAGTATCTCAGGATTATTGAAACAATGTTTTATATCTAGAGACTTTCTAAACTTTGTAGGGAACTAGATCTGTAAACTGGAAGATTGGTTTTTTTGGTTATTAATACAAAAAACGATTATTTCTGAGGTTTACAAGCTAACTGTCTGCAAAACTGAGTATTCTTCCTCTATTCAAAGGTAACCAACTTAATTTCTCATCAGAAAAGAAAATAACCAAACAACAAACACAAAATAAGAAATTAGCCAGAAAGCCACGGCTTGTTTCCCACTCAGGAAAAAAGTATAACTGGTAACAAATACGGTACAATTTCCATAAGTGGATTTTTTTTAAACTTGTAAGGTTTCCATTTCTAAAACAGAAGAGTTGAGACACTTTTCTAAGCAGCTTAATCTGTCAGAAGATTTCATATCAATATCTACACCCTCAGTACTTTGTATTTTGCTTTTACACAGTTAACTTTTTTTTTTTTCAGTTAACTTTAAAAGGCAATTCCTCCCATTAAATTCATGTGTTACTAAATATGTAGGCTAAAGTTAAATGGGCAAAGATAGAGGCCTACATTGTATTTTGGGGGAGAGGAAAGAAAGTTATTTCCCAAAAGCAAGAACTCTTTGGTGAGAAGTATTTTTTACTAACACTTACCAATTTTATTTTTTCACAATTGGATGCATCAACTTGAGTCCAATGAGCATCTGGGTTTGCCACATCTCGTGATTTCCAACCTAAATCATAATTGTGTCTTCTCTTTTTGTACTCATTTATACAAATGGAGGGCAAGAATACAATAACTATTTTAGAGATTACACGAGTTCTATACTAAGACAGTGTGACCCTGCTAAGATTGAATTTTTGGCTCACAGACATTACTACCATGAGGTAACTTATTTGCTGCTGATATAAAAAATACTCTGGTATACAATAGGAAATTATGGGGTGTAAACCTATGAAAACTGAATATATAAAAATAGAGAGTTGCCTGAAGTAATTACAATCAATAATTTTAGAGCTGGAAGGAAATTTAGAAATCATCTAATCTTAACTCCTAGATAAAAGTCAGATATAAAACTTGGTTGGCAAAAACCACACTTCTCATGAGTGCCAAAGCTAGAATTTGGGGTCAGTATTCCAGGTGAATTATTCCTCACAGTATACAATACTCATGGTTAAGAATAAATTACTTGGAAATTAATTCCCAACAGATCTTTGTTAGATTAAGAAAATCAATCCAAACAAAAATGTTCAAAATCTGCTATCTATTCTTCCTTCTTAGTTCATGTTGCTGAATAAATGACAGTTAAACTTTAGTTCCTTGACCTTTTGTCCTTCTAGACAACTTAAAGTGAATAAATTCAACATCTGAGCATAATCCTTTTCTCTAGTCCTGAAACGGGTTGATTTCAACACAAATTCTTGGATATTTGCCACTTAACTTTCAGGCTGACCAAGTTGTAACAGACCTCAAGATGTGGAGTTGATTCAAACAAAAACTTAATTTGAGCACTGTGCTTCATGGCTACTACAACCACAACCACAAAATCAATTTCTCTCAAAGGAGGTTTCAGTCTCAGAGGGTTCACATATCATCTCAATTAGCAAAAACAAAAGGCAGGTTTCTGTCTATTCTTTACACCATGTATATCTTAGATGGGAAGAAAAAGGGAGTAAAACAAAAATTAACCTAGAAGAAGTTTTTTCACTTAGATAGATTACCTAGACATCAGCTCATAATGGACTGGGAGATCTACAGTATACTGTATGGTAATTTAAGGCACAAAGCTTTACAGGACTTGAAGTAGTTGCTTACAGCAGGAGCTTAAAGCAAGATGAAGATAGGAAACCTTATAAGAGAGCCAGGATTTAATGAAGTTTTAATTGCAAGGAGTAAATCAAAATGAAAATTTGAAAAGTTAAAGCATATTTGTTTTTATTTATAGACACTTATCACAAGAAATGTAAAGAAAAAGAGAATATCAGAATGGAACTGGATAGTTTTCATGCTATAGCTACGAATAAACAGTGTTCCTACATATTATGGTTAGTGAGCACATTATCAGTATAACAGTGAATGGTGGTTATTTAAAAATATGTAGACCATAATCTGTGCTTTAGAAATAACTGCATATTGTGTTATAACCTGAAAAGACATCAAAAGAATACCAAATATACACCTGTGTATAAGAATTCAGAAAAGGTTGCATTCTGTAAAGTCAATCAGCTGTATTAAAAATGACACAAATTCAAAACAAGATGCATGTTATATAAAAAAGGATTTTGTAAGACTTGCTTGCTGCATTAAATCCATAGTTTAATCCACAAAATTTCCTTTTAATTATCATTTAGACAGATGCATGCAAATAGTTCTAGGATCTACTTTGAGTCTTCCCCAAATCCACTAAGGCTACATATTCTCTCTTCAGGAGCTAAGCAGGTATTCGGGTAGCTGCTTCCTCCTCTGCATCCGCTCGGTTTGCATTAATTTCTGCAAGTGTTCGGCCAAACCGTGCCCATTCATCATTTCGGGGGACAGCAATCTGCTGTTAGAAGAAATACAATGCTTTATGTACAATGAAATAAAAGATCATCTTACCCACTATTTTTCAGTGTTTTCAAATAATTTTTCCATTAAAAAGTAATAATTGACTTGAATGTCCCTTCCATAATTACAGCTACTATACCAATAATTTATAACATTTCAAAACAAAAGATAGTGTTTGAGAAGTGTGTTGTGACAGCCTCAGAAATGATTTTGCTATTATCAGCATCTGTGCAAGAGAGAATGACAATGATGCTCTGTAAATATAACTACTATGCACTATCTCATGGATTTTCTGGTGAGCAGGAATTCCTGAAGAATTTTTACTTCTTGCACATGAGTATGAAGTAACTTTTGAAACATGGTTCATAAAAGGCTGGTTTCTTAAGTATTTTTGTTTGGAGTATAAGATAATCTTTCTTGATGTATCTTAAACCTTTCGTCAAAAGGTATGCTGCTACTTACCAATTCAGTGACACACCAAGAGTAAAAGGGGAAAGGACGCTTGTGATATATTTCCCTCACTGAAGCAGTTCAATAACCAAAAATTTTTGACAGCTGTCATTATAATATTAGAGGAATCTAGTACGCCATATTAGGGCACAGAGCATTCAGTGTGGCAAATGGATGCGCCTGCTTCTAAATCTACTGTACTAATTTAGACTAGATGGGACAGTGATACCCAGTATTGTAGCTCCCAGACAAATGTGACTATTTAAATTACTTGAAATAAAATTGAAAATTCAGTTATTCAATTGTTCTAGCCACATTTTAAGCGTTCAGTAGCTAATGGCTACCATGTTGGATGGTGCAGATACAGAGTAATTCCATCTATGCAGACAATTCAACTGGCTGCTCTAAATGATCCAATTTACCTCTCTCCAGGTGCAGTTGCTAGAGGCTGTGGGATTTCCAGAGAGGATGGAGAATCATAAGGCACAGCAAAAGAAAAGAGTGACTAAGGCACTAGCCAGGGCTAAAACATGAGGAAACCACCCCTGAGCATTGTGCACAGTCAACCCAAACAGTGAAGATGCGAGGGCTGCAACTCATCCAGTTGAGTTCACTCATAACGGCTTTGCAACAAGGCTCAAGGAGTCAAGAATGACATTTCAAGTAGTCATTAGATAGCTCTTAAAAGATACTACTTTTTATTTGAGCTACCTGGTCCAAACAAATCTACGAATACAGAAAATAAAATCTTATCTCGATGTCAATTCTGTAAAGCCCCCAAGTCCAACTATGACTAAATTTCTTCTGCTCGAAGAATTTCTAATTTCCAGCAATGCATGCTGGAAAGTACTTTCAACATATGATACTACCCTCAACATTTGTTGCATAGGGACACAGGACATTCAGTTTAGAAAGGAAACTAATCTCAAGACTTGCTTCTGTAATGAAAAGTAAGTTTTATCTTTACAAACACATGGGTTATTCAATTCATGAACCTCAAAGACTAGATTTAACCACAAAGATACTGTCACTATAGTTCCATGAAAGCTAAATAGATGTGTCAAAATTATAGGCAGTGAGCCCCATACCTCTCCCACATCATATATAACAATCTGTCCTTCAGAATCACCCACGGCAATCTCTCTTCCAGAATGGGTCCATCTTACACGATTAAGAGCAGGATTACCTTCCACAGAAATGCTTGCAGTTGGCACCTAAAGTCATTTAAAATACAGTTCAGTGTTAAAAGTTTCATCAGGATTTCTATAAACATGTAAAATAGTAATTCCTTTTTCTTCCAATCTGGCTAGGTTTTTGAAAACAAAGATGAAAATAGATAAAGAATTTCCCCAACTTTCTTCCTGTTCAGTGATACATTCTGAATGACATTACAGTCAATCCCTGAAAATGGTTTGGGAAAATAACTTAAGTCCTTTCGTAAGAAATCTTCCCATGGCTGGACACATCATTTTGAGAAATCTTCTCTTTAATAAAGGATTCTTTGTTGTTTTGAGTTTTTTAAGAAGTCAAGCCGTTTGAAAACAGATGGCCAAAACCTCATTTAAAGAAACATCTCAGAAGAAACATCTCCCGCATAAACAGATTATGGTTCAATTTTAGAGGACAGGAGTTACTTTTGTAGCTTGTGTCTCTGTTAGCTAAAACCTGTGATTTGATCCACAGATTCTACAGTTCATACCAAAGATGCGTATGGGTCAGTCCAAAGCCCTCGTCCAATGAACCATCTGGAGCAAGGCCAGAGGACAGCACCAACACCGTGGCACCACCCCTTGGATATGGCTGTGCCCTCTGCTATGCAGAGGGAAAAGAAATTATCTGCCACTCACAGAGCAAACCTTCAATGTCTGACTCAGAACAGAATCACAATAGTTTTAAATTTTTGAAACCTGATTAAAAATAATCCTTCTATTTGACACAAGTCATCCCCAAATGACTAATTTAACCTTCTAGAATGCCAAAATAGTTTAAGAGAAAAATTATAACTTAGCTTTATTGTGAGTTAAATTATAGAACAGATCCAAATTTAATTGTAACCACAAATGCCTAACATGAAAATCCAAATTAAGAAAATTGATACCACTCTAGGTAACTAGAAATGTATAATTAAGTCCAGTCATTGTATCCAGGACTCAATATCTTTCCCTAGCAGTATCTTTCCCTATGTTGCTCTTCAAACTACTAGAGCAGAAGTTAGCATGATGTTAAAATACTTGTATTTCCAATATATAAATTCCTTGTCTTGTATAATCAACTAATTTACTTAGAGGATTATGATAACATATATTTAGCCACTAGGAAGAAGAAGAGATGTGAGAAACAGTGGCTGTGGGAGAAGGCACCAAGAGACTTTTTCCTCAACAACTTTTATTGATAGAAGTGCTAATGTTACTTCTTAACCACCACATTGCAATACAGAACTCGAAGAACACTCTAAGCCTCTGCCTACATTAGTAAAAAACAAACATAGTTAAAAATAAATAATAGCTACAGTTCAATTTCATTCCAAATAAGTCATTTTAGTATAATAATTAGGAAACTTGATTATTTCTATATTAATTTTATATAAGAGTAACACTGTTTTTAATCTTTCACAGAGCAAGTCATGAAAATACATTTTGTGTCACTCAAGTCAGCTTACGACTAATATTTATTGATAATATATAATTCTACCAAGGCTAAGAGATGATTTAGAAATTCAGAATTAAGGTTAACGTATGTCAACAGCCTGAAACTATCTGCTTTCTAGCCTATGAATGAAAAATATCCCAGTTGCCTTATGAATGAGACTTTGCCAGGACATGAAGAGATGTGACAATGCTTTCAGAAGTAAAAGGAATGCCCCAGTGCTCCTGGCAACAATATTTCTCCCTTCAGTTCTGCACAGCAGGCTGTTTATTATTTAGGGTACAAAGCTTATTTGCTTTCTTTGTGATGAAGCTACAATCACAGAGTCCTTTCACATTCCTTGGGATAAAAGGAATTTCACAAATTATTCAATAAATCTCCAATTTTCTATTTTTCAGTGCAATTTTTGTTATTTTCTTGCTCACCTCTGTGTCATTATTGAGATTCCACAAATCCAGCCTACCCATGCCATCCACACAGGCAAACAGGGCTGGGTGAGTGGGTGACCACATAACATCATAAACATAGTCTGAATTATCCTCAAATGAGTACAAAGGCTTGTTATTCTGAAAGGGAAAAGTTGATTTTTAGCACAGTCAAAATATGACATACATTCAATAAGTATGATAATATTTTATGATACTTAACTCAGCCTAGAAAAAGTTCCTACAATCTGTTTCACTACAGAATTACCTGGAGTTATGAAGTACGAATCAACAACTGGATTGCATTTTCTATTTAACTTGTAGATACCATACTGTTTTTAAAAAGGAATAAGATGTGCTTTAAAAACATTTCAATGAGAAGATTCTGGAAAGATGAGAGCAATGGCAGTATACTTTTTGAATCTCCTCTAAATCTCCCCATAAACCCAGACAAAGCACTGAGGATAGCAAAAACTAAAGATTCATAAACAACATCTACAACAAAATCAGGAGACAAAACTTCAAATGTTAACAGGTGGAAATCTTGGCCAACTATGAGATCTGCACGGCACATCTGTGTGAGAAGCACAGGAAGGCACGAGGGCTTCTCACAGCTGGAGAACAGAACAGAAAAGCCTCACAGTACGCAGTGGGCGATCACTGGACAGCATGGGGGTCAGTCTGAGAACAGCAGTAGAGACTGGGAGGGAGTCAACACAATTCCATTTACACACCGAAGGCAGACTCCATTATGACAGAAGTAAGGTCTAATGATGCAGTCTGAGCCCCGAAAAACTCGCAAATTAACAAATCAAAGCTCCCTTTCCAAGACCAAGTCTCACCAAAAAGAAACTGAAGGGAATGGAATCCAAGTTGTGGAATACAGCACAATAGGGACAAGGGAAAGAGAAGGTTCAGATAAAGGTGGTGGAGAGGAACGGAAAAGATATATTTCAGAAAGTACAAGACGCAGAGAGATATATATCCACTTTGCAAAAAACCCAGGAGAGCTTTAACCTAGACTACAAAACTAGAAAGGACTTCCCAGGTAGCTCAGTGGTAAAGAATCCACCTGCCAAAGCAGGAGACACAGGTTCTATCCCTGATTCAGGAAGATCCCCTGGAGAAGGAAATGGCAACCCACTCCAGTATTCTTGCCTGGAAAATCCCACGGACAGAAGAGTCTGGCGGGTTATAGTCCATGGGATCGCAAAGAGTAGGACACAACTGAGCGACTAAACAACAACATGAAACTAGAAAAGTTATCTATGCCCATTCCCTCCTCCTTAAACACAGAGAAAAACTCATTTCACTACTAGATAATAAGGAACAAAAAAAAGGATCTCAGTCAAACCTCACACAAAGTTATTGTGACAGATCTTTAACGAGTGTAAGGATGTCATGACAATTAAATGTGAAAAGAACAGTCTTTTCAACAAGTGATGCTGGGACAACTGTATATACACATGCAGAAGAATGAAGTTGGACCCCTCCTTCCCCACATCAAACCCAGAAATTAACTCAAAAATATCTTAGATCTGAATATAAGAGGTAAAATAGTACGTCTAAATACAAGAGGTAAAAACAGTAAAACTCAGGAGAAAGCACAGGAGTAAGTCATTGTGACTTTGGACTTGTCGATGATTTCTCAGATGAGATAAAAGCACAAATGACAACAAAAAAGTATATATATATTGGGGTAAATCAAAATTTAAAACCCTTGTGCTTCAAATAATGCCCTCAAGAAAGTGAAAAGAGAGCCTATACAATGGGCAAAAATATTTGGAAATAATATATCTATAAGTAACTTGTGTCTACAACTCTTAACAAAACTTTACTAAAAAGGCAAACAACCCAATTAAAACTTGGGCAAGGTTTTAACAGGCATTTCTCCAGAGAAGATCTACAAATACAAATAAGCACTTGAAAAGATGTCCAGTATCATTATCCACTATGGGAATGCAAATCAAAACCACAATGGAATATCATTTCATACCACTAGGACGGCTTAAATAAAATCCCCAAACCACTGAATTGTACACTGTAAAATGATGAATCTCATGGTATCTGAATTATATCTCAATAACACCATTATTTTTTTAAAAAAGAAAAGATAAATTGAATGTTTTTGAAAGTGATAGACAAATGAGATTAACAAAGATATACCTGTAACGGCAGGCCCTCAAAAAGAAAATCAAAGCAATACTATAGAATACAAAAATAATAATTTTAGAGAACTCTCCTAAAATAAAAGACAGCCTGAAATTCATATTAGAGTATCTTGTGTATCTACACAATCAACCCTTAAAAAAGAAAAAAAATTTTGATCATTCAGATTTTTAAAGACCAAGTTATGAGTGAGGTAATGAAAAAAAAAATAGGATTGTCATCAGACTTTTTGACAATGCTTATGCCAGAAAACAAGAATAACATATTTAAGGTAATTAAACAACGTAAACTGTAGATTTTATATACAGCCAAACTGGTTTCCCCGGTGGCTCAGTGGTAAAGAACCACCTGCAGTGCGGGAGAAGCAGGAGACATGGGTTTGATCCCTGGGTCAGGAAGACCCCCTGGAGGAGGCCATGGCAACACACTACAGTATTTTCGCCTGAAGAATCCCATGGACAGAGGAGCCTGGCGGGCTACAGTGCCTGGGGTCACGAGAACTGGACATGACGGAAGTGACTTAGCAGATAGCACAAACTGACCTTCGTAAACAGACTCTTGTGAATACAGGAATAATGCACCCAGGAGCACCTCCTGAGGAATCTATTGCAGAAGAAGCTCCCGATCACCAAAAAGAACGAAGAGACGTCAACATAAGGACTGGGGGACATCAAGCTTCTCCTTACAGAATTATAAACAATCTGCAACTCTGCACAACAGTATGAACAGTACCACAGAATGCAAAATCCAGACTGTGAGAAACTAACAGGACAACCAATCTGGTTTCTTCAACAGCAGTAGCAGCAAGACTACAAGGCAGAGAAGGAAACCCTGTTTTTAAGAGAAGGGCTCAAAGGATGGGTCAATCACAAACAAATGAACCTCATCTGGATTCAGCTTCAAACAAATAAAAAGGTAAAAAGAAAAAAAAATGTTTTAATTGAGCACCGATCACCTATTTGACGAAATTAAGGAATCACTATTCATTTGGGGGCAGGGTACAATGATATGGTAGTATTACAGGTTTTTTTGTTTTGTATATATAATACTGCATACTATAAGTCATTTTTAAAATAATCCAGTGGTACGGAGGGAATGTATATAGGAACAGATCAAACAAGGTTGGTCATGTGTTGAAAATTTTAGGAGCTAGGTAATGAGCACAACAGTTTAATTATACTCCTCTTTCTGCTTTTGTATTTGGAATTTTCTATAATAAAAAGCTTAAAATTATAAATCTAAAATTTTCCAGGTGTCAAAGTAAATGTCAACTGCAGGATTATCTTAAAAGCCAAAAAAAATATGTTTGTAATTAAGAAAATAAAAATTTTAACCGAACTTAAAATTAAGCTAAAAACAGAAACTAAGAGTTTTCTTCCCTTTTAAGATCAGTATTTTCCTATAACTCCCCTCGGCAACAATGAGTATCACAATCATTTGCAGAGCTTTTAAGAAACCCAGATGCAGGGTCCCACCTTCAATGTGCATCATGAGTCCCTCTGGTGTTGCTGCACTAAAGGTTCTGATGCACATCACTGATTAACAAACACCCTGCTTAGAAAGAGCAAGGAAAGATTAAAAAAAGCTTTCTTAAGTGAACAATGCAAAGAAATTGAGCAGAACAATAGAATGGCAAAGACTAGAGATCTCTTCAACAAAACTGGAGATACAAAGGGAACATTACAAGAAAAGATGGGCACAATAAAGGAGAGAAGTGGCAAGGACCTAACAGAAGCAGAAGAGATTAAGAAGAGTGGCAAGAATATACAGAAGAACTACACAATAATGTCTTAATGACCCGGATAACCACAATGGTGTGGTCATTCACCTGGAGCCAGACATCCTGGAGTGTGAAATCAAGTGGGTCTTAAGAAGCATTACTATGAACAAAGCTAGTGGAGGTGATGGAATTCCAGCTGATTTAAAATCCTAAAAGATGATGCTGTTAAAATGCTGCACTCAATATGCCAGCAGATTTGGAAAACTCAGCAGTGGCCACAGGACTGGAAAAGGTCAATTTTCATTCCAATCCCAACGCAAAAAAATGCCAAATAATGCTCAAACTACCATACAATTGTGCTCATTTCACATGCTAGAAAGGTAATGCTCAAAATCTTTCAAGCTAGGCTTCAATTGTACTTGCACTGAGAACTTTCAGATGTATAAGCTGGATGTAGGAAAGGCAGAAGAACCAGAGATCAAATTGCTAACATCCGATGGATCATAGAAAAAGCAAGGGAATTCTAGAAAAAGCATCTACTTTTGCTTCATTTTCTACACTAAAGCCGTTGACTATGTGGATGACAACAAACTGTGAAAATTCTTAACAGATGGAAATATCAGACCACCTTACTGCCTGCTGAGAAACCTGTATGCAGGTCAAGCACCAGTTAGAACTGGACATGGAACAATGGACTGGTTCAAAATTGGGAAAGGAATATGTCAAGGCTTATTTAACTTATATGCAGAATACATCATGTGAAATGCCGGGCTGGATGAATCACAAGCTGGAATCAGACATGCAGATGATGGCAGAAAGTGAAGAGGAATTAAAGAGCCTCTTAATGAGGGTGAAAAAGGAGAGTGAAAAAGCTGGCTTAAAACTCAACATTCAAAAAGTTAAGAGTGGGGAAAACGTGGCAAACAGTGAATGATTTTCCTGGGCTCCAAAATCACTGCAGTGACTGCAGCAATGAAACTAAAAGACGCTTGCTCCTTGGAAGAAAAGCTACGACAAACCTAGACAGTGTTTTGCAAAGCAGAGACATCACTTTGCCGACAAAGGTCCATATATACTCAAAGCTATGGTTTTTCCACTAGTCATGTACGGATGTGAGAGTTGGAACATACAGAAGGCTGAGTACCAAACAATTTGATGCTTCTGAATTGTGATGCTGGAGAAGACTCTTGAGAGTCCCTTGAACAGCAAGGAGATCAAACCAGTCCATCCTAAAGGATAGCAATCCTGAATATTCACTGGAAAGACTGATGAAGCTGAAGCTCCAATACTTGGGGCACCTGATATGAACGCACTGGAAAAGACCCTGATGCTGGGAAAGACTGAAGGCAGGAGAAGGGGGCGACAGAGGATGAGAAGATTGGATGGCATCACCGACTTAATGGCCATGAGTTTGCGCAAACTCCGGGAGACAGTAAAGGACAGGGAAGCCTGGCATGCTGCAGTCCATGGGGTTGTAAAGAGCTGGACACAACTTAGCGTCTGAACAACAAGGTCTATAAATCCTGAGGTGATTGTATACTTCAAGAAAATCCCGTTTTTAGGCAATTTTATGGTCTCTCATCAAAGACTTGAAACAGCTGTTCACAGTCATGTGCACATACATGTTCAACTCTGTGGCCAAGTATCTCCCTCCTAAGTATATGCCCAACAGAAACAAGTGCTTATGTTCACCACAAGACACCTACAACTATGCTCATAGCAACATTATCCATAACCCAACCCCAAACTACAATTAACCCACATACCATCAGCAGCAGAATGGATAAATTATAGTATATTTACATAAGGGAATACTGTATATCTGAGACAATGAACATCTAACTATCTACAACTACATTCAACAAAATGCAATGACTCTCACAAACATAATGAACAAAAGAGCCAAACACAAATAAGTACATATCATGATTCCATTTTTTATAGAATATGAAAATTTTAATATACTAATTTGATTAAAACCCATAAAAATTATATACAGAGTGAAAAAGAAGATTGTGGAATGTCTCAGGAAATTATTAATAAAATTATTCATCTAATTCAGTAGACTATGATGCAGCCAGAGGAAAAGAGCAGGATGCATTAAAACTGGGTAAAAGATTATATTAAAAATAAAAATACAATAAATGGCAACGTTTCCAAATTTATAAAATGTAATTAGAAACCTTTGGTAATTTTTTCAAGTTTAATTTAGAAAACACAGTCATCCAAGGATTAACAATTTTCTGCCTCAAAGAGAAAGAAAGAACACACACAGTACCAAAATTGTTCATTAATATATTAATCTTATATATGACACTTCAAATTTAAAATCCCCAATGGATCATTTGAAATACTTTTTAATAGTAATATCTTTTCTTAATTCGATGAGAACTTCTGCCTCAATGGAAGAGAGGCAGCAGGAAAGAGCTGAAGAGGGACACAGGACCCAGACTCTTATTTCAGGGCTTTAAGGCTTTGGAGAAGTCATCTCATCATTGCTGGCCCCTACTTCCTTATTCGCAGAGCAAAAGTTCTGTATCAGTGGTTCTGAACTTTGACTATACATTGTAATCCCCCTAATCCTGGAGGGATTTTCAAAATTATGCTGTTGCCAAGTCTCCTTAGATACTATGATTTAATCAGTCTCAGGTGCCAGGTGAGCACTAAAAGTTTTAAAAATTGCCAAGGTGATTCTAACATGACCAAAACTGAGAGCTACTGAACTAGATGATGTCTAAAGGTCACTGCCGCTCTAAAATTTTTACAAACAAAAGGTTTGCAAATACATTTGCCAAAAAGAATGAATCAGAAGTATTGTTTCTTGAAAAACAGATAGCATTTGAATAATCAAAGGCAGCTCATTGTAGTACATGGTGAAAATAAACACTGAATGGTCAAAAGACAAACCATATATATATATTTTTTAGTTCTTTACAGTTATGTATTGGGTTAAATGGTGTCCTGCCCACCCCAGCCCCCCAACTCCCTGTCAAATTCAAGTCTGTTTGGAACTTGTAAATGTGACATTATTGGAAAAAGGGTCTTTTGCAGACTTAATTAAACTGGGGTTATACTGCTTAGAGTAGGCCCTGAATCTAGCATGACTACTGTCTTAAAAGAAGAGAAAAATCTGGACAGACATGTAGGGAGAGTGCGATGTGACGACAGAGGCAGAAACTGGAGCGATGCAGCTGGAAGCCAAAAAGCACAAGATTGTTGCTGCTGCTGCTGCTGCGTCACCTCAGTCGTGTCCGACTCTGTGCGGCCCCATAGACGGCAGCCTACCAGGCTTCCCCGTCCCTGGGATTCTCCAGGCAAGAACACTGGAGTGGGTTGCCATTTCCTTCTCCAATGCATGTAGGTGAAAAGTGCAAGTGAAGTCGCTCAGTCGTGTCCAACTCTGCGCGACCCCGTCCATGGGATTTTCCAGGCAAGAGTACTGGAGTGGGGTGCCATTGCCTTCTCCGACAAGATTGTTAGCAACCCTGAAAACTAGAAAAGAGACAGGGAAAGAGGGATAGATTCTTCCTCAGAGCCTCCAAAAGTAACCAACCTTGCCAACACCTTGATTTCAGACTTCTAGCCTCCTGTGAGAGAATAAATTTCTGTTAAGTTCCCCAGTTTGTGACAATCTGATATGGCAGCTCCAGGAAATGATTACAGTAATTCTATATTTTTCTGGGGGCATCTGGGGAGTTCTAGATTAATAACCAAAGAGTCTCTATAGTAAATCCGTGAATGTAACAGTGAAGTACTCTCCAGAGAAGTGGGAAATAAGTACGTCCTCACTTGAATCAAGATGGAAATAAACAGATTCTCATGAAAAAGAAACAATTCCAAGGGCAGAAATACCTTTCTATATAACCTGAAAGAAGATACTAACTTTTTGAGAAGGAATGTATGTATCCATTAAAAGCAATGAAAATATAAAGAAGCAATCTTATAAGAAAACTGAGGAAATGCCTAATTCAAGCACTGTCCTGGAGACAGTGTCTCTGTCAATGGATTCTGAGGGTTACCACCTATGGCAGGGTTATCTCTATGTGAAGATGAATGAATCAGGCTATCTTTGCTTGATGCCATTAAGCATTCAAATTAGAAAACGTTTTTTGCTCCAATTCCTTGCTCACCAAGCAACCTTCTGATTATAATCTGGCTTCCCATGTGGGTTGTCCAATACAGGGAGAACAATGAACCGGTCAGGCAAGTAAGGGTATCGGGGCCTTCTGGCAGTTGTTTCTCATTGTAAATTAATAAATTGACCTTCTCCCACATATCAGTGTCTTAGACACCTATGAGTGCTAATCTCTAGCTAATCAACTCTGCTGCTGCTGCTGCTAAGTCGCTTCAGTCATGTCCGACTCTGTGCGACCCCATAGATGGCAGCCCACCAGGCTTCTCCAACCCTGGGATTCTCCAGGCAAGAACACTGGAGTGGGTTGCCATTTTCTTCTCCAATGCATGAAAGTGAAAAGTGAAAGTGAAGTCGCTCAGTCGTGTCTGACTCTTAGCGACCCCATGGACTGCAGCCTACCAGGCTCCTCCATCCATGGGATTTTCCAGGCAAGAGTGGGGTGCCATTGCCTTCTCTGAATCAACTCTAGTAGACTGATAAAACTGAGTTTCTGAATATGCAAAGGACAGGCTGGACACTGGCCAATAGCAAGTTATTACAGTAAATGTTGCCCTGGAGGACTGGGTCCTGATGGTCAGTCAGCATTTTCCAAGAAACATCCCAACTTCAGAGCATTTCTTCATTTTAATTTGTCTAATAGGTGCACAGTTGCTATTAGAAGTATTAGTAAAATCTCTTTAACCCTGTTTTAACGCAGGTATTTTCCAAGAGTTAAATAGGTTGAAGCTTTTCAAATAAGGAGGGAATTTAAGACATCAGAAACTGTGAAACAATTTTAAGGTGTATATGGACTATAAAAGTTTCAAGAACTACCTATTCTAATGATTTTAACTTTGTCACTTTATGGTAAATATGCTCCTGAAAGGCATCAGTTCTGAGATTAGAATATATTGTGCATATACTAATACATTTTGTCCTCCAAATAAATAATTCTTATATTTTAAGAGTAATCTGTAGTAAGTACAGTTAAATGTGGTTGGAATATTAAGCTCATTTATCAGGTCTACCCCTAATCAAGTGCTCATGGAATCTTCAAGTTATCTTCAAGACAACTATTCTATTCCTCCTACCATTTTTCAGGACTGCCAAAGTACTTCTGTTGTAAATTTTCAAATTTGGTATTTTAAAAAGTAAACAGTGTCCTTTAACTATTTTAGAAGCAATATCTTGGTTGGTTTAAATTAAACTTCACCAAAATGTGGACAACTATCTATCTTTATCTTCTTTATTAAAAATAACTGAGTTCAAAAAAGAAAACAATTTGATGATCCAGAACCCTGTCACTGCATTAAAATCCACGACTCTGCAAAAACTAGAAGATGAAAGATAGATTACTTAAAACTAAATTTGAGGCAGTTCCAAACTGAGATTTCAAGTGATAGACAGAGGACTTATAGAAGGGGAGAAAAAGAAAGAATCTTGTTTCGCTGCTGGGGCAGAGTCAGATCTTAAAGGATACAAAGATACAGCAATATCTAATGATTCATTCTTCCAGTTTATGGGGACCCAATTCCTAGAGTCAGAAAACACTTAAAAAGTAGAGGCAAAAAGAAAAACATTTAAAGTCTGTTAAATTTATGAATTTGAAGATACTGGTTTAAAAAGCTTAAAGCTTTTTAAGCTGGAACAATGTTTTTAAGAAGAGATTATCTTAAAATTTTGCCTATTATTCATTATCATTGTATTGGAGAGCAGAGAGGCTCTACCAAGTTTTTAGAGAAGAAATGAAGACCAGTAACACAATTAACCATGAAGTGTAAATCCAAGATCAAAGCAATAATGACTTTGGGAGTCATAACATGGCCAAATAAAAAAATACTTAGCAGACTGTTGCTCTTTCTTCCTTCATAGACTAGAACTATTTGTGTGATGCAAAGTCAGAATAAAAAGGTAATTCTTCTGATACAGTTTTGAGGGTACATGATTTATCTTCTATAAAATCACCCTGTTCTGTGTTGTCCTATTCTTCGGTCACTAACATTGGGGTGGCCGAAGAATAGGGTAGTGGGGGAAAGGGAGAGCCATGTATTACAGTTGAATGAATAAATGAGCCTTCTATATGAAGCTTAAGAAGGAAGCAATGTCTAACTCCATTAGCAAAGAAAGAGATATGGCTGGCTGTCACTCTTATTCAGTAGGCAGTTTTATGTCGAAATACAGGAAAATACAAAAACAAAAAATATCAACCACCAATCAATCAGCTGTGTAGCACACAAAAGCAAGCACCAGTCAGTCCACTACCACAGATGTAAGTACTGTTCTTATTCAGGCAAGATGAATTCTTCACTTTCTAGTCCTATTTGGTGGTATATTTAAGAATGGAAGCCTCAAATTTAAAGATAAAAAGGATGGCAAACTGAAGCCCTGAGATACTAAAAATAACAAATCTACAAATAGATAAAAGATTCTTTTCAAATAGTGAAAAAGGGTACTGGCCAACAATCTAAGATGTAAGGTATCCAGATATCCAGAAAGCTAGCCACTTAGGTGGCCACCTACAGAGCAGAGAGAAACAATTGGCTTCATCTCTCCAATTCTGCATCTTGCTTTGTTTTTGCTAGCTGGATTATACATTTCTTTGCTTAAAGACATGAGAATCTTCTACCTCTACCTTTCTCCACTGTATAAATCTCATTCAAAAGCAAAAATTCAAGAGCAATCCAGGAAAGAAAACAGACGATAAACTAAATGCATTAACCCTCTGCCTGATCTCCATGGAGGAGAAAAGGAGGAACTGAATGAACACTGTGAAGTCTCTATCATGCTAGACAGACACTGTGTTAAACAGTTTTTAATACATTTTCCTTCATTAGACTTAAATGCTGTTTTTAATGCCTGCTAATTAATCCCAGAGACATTACTGTGCCAACTAAGGTCCGTCTAGCCAAGGCTATGGTTTTTCCTGTGGTCATGTATGGATGTGAGAGTTGGACTGTGAAGAAGCTGAGTACCGAAGAACTGATGCTTTTGAACTGTGGTGTTGGAGAAGACTCTTGAGAATCCTTTGGATGGCAAGGAGATCCAACTAGTCCATTCTAAAGGAGATCAGTACTGGGCGTTCATTGGAAGGACTGATGCTGAAGCTAAAACTCCAATACTTTGGCCACCTCATGCGAAGAGTTGACTCACTGGAAAAGACTCTGATGCTGGGAGGGACTGGGGGCAGGAGGAGAAGGGGACGACAGAGGATGAGATGGCTGGATTGCATCACAGACTCGATGGACGTGAGTCTGAGTGAGCTCCGGGAGTTGGTGATGGACAAGGAGGCCTGGCGTGCTGCGATTCATGGGGTCGCGAAGAGTCAGACACGACTGAGAGACTGAACTGAACTGAACTGAATTAATCCCAAACGTGCTTAGTCGCTCAGTCATGTCCAACTCCTTGCAACCCCATGGACTGTAGCCTGTCAGGCTCCTCTGTCCAGAGGGATTCTTCAGGCAAGAATATTGGAGTGGGTTGCCATGCCCTCCTCTAGGGGATCTTCCCAAACTAGGGAGAGAACCCAGGTCTCCCGCATTGTAGGCAGATTCTTTACCATCTGAGCCACCAGGGAAGTCCAAGAAAACTGGAGGTGGGGAGCCTATCCCTTTCTCCAGGGGAACTTTCCCACCCAGGAATCAGACCAAGGTCTCCTACATTGCAGGCAGATTCTTTACCAGAAAAGCCAATCCCAAACATGAAAACATTGAATTTTAAGAGACAATTTGCTACCTCACTTCAGGAAAGGAAAGAAAGCATCAGGAAAGGACAAGAGTGAGTAGTAAGTTCATCCCTGATTTCCAAGGTCAACATTTGATAAATAATTGATTCCACTATAATAGTGAAGAAAATCTCTTAAAAGCACCAGGTTTTCTCAAAGAAACTGAAGAATCAAAGTTAAGATAAGGCAGATGAAAACATGAAAAACACAGCTTAAAATTTAACTTAAATAGAATATGATATTCTAAGGATGGAACTTTGTCACCAACAATGTAATACTGCAGAAAAGCTAGACAGCAAAGTAAAGGCACTTTGGATTTGCCTTGAGACTTTCAATAATTCAGGGCAAAGTCACGTATTTCTGGAATTGCTGGAGGATCAGGAAGCACTGCTTAACATAAAAGGTTTTCCAAGGCTTATTTAAACACAAACAACTTGTATTATGTATGTATTATGTATGTATTGTGGTCAACAAAATATATATGCATCCATAAGTATAATTATTATATATAAGTATTTATTTATAATAAATTTACTTATTTAATATAAAATATTTACTTATACTATAATAATTTATAAGTATTTACACAATACTTTCCTAATGACTCGAGTTTATGACATGGTCTTATTGTACAACAGTTTTTATCTATCTTTCCTCCAGTTTCCATCAGCTCTGTGAGTCACTGCAGTTCTGAACATCTTCTAAAAGCTCTTCAAAGAGCAAATGCACAGCTTTTGTGCCAGGCTACAGGGGAGCTATAGGAGAGTCATGTGAGATCTTCAGAGGCTTTTCCCCCAGCTCAGTTCAGAATAACAATTTCTATGCTTGAAATGCCAGAAGTGGTGGGACAACTGGTCTTGGTTATGAGTGGAGTTATCATACCTGTGAGCATATTTTTTAAAAACTTCAACATCTAGTTTTCACTAATGTTCTGTGTAACTTTCTAGGTTTGATTTATCAGTAAATCATTCCAAGCTATTAGGAGGCTTTTCATCTTTTCCATGTGGTATTAGAGCACCACCTTGTGTCAGAAACCTGAGCACCTGACCAGACATCTATTTTTAGATACCTTCGTTGTCCAAAGTTTTACTGTCCAGTCAAATGATGAAGTGACAAAAAGATGTGAGAAGTCCACTGCTCCAACAGCTGAATGGCAATGAATGCCAGTAATTGGTCCTTGATGTCCCTCGAACATCTCACTGATTCCAGCTTTGCTATTTCATAAGAGTGAAAACAGGGAAATCTCTTGTAAGTAGACTATTTACAAATATATGTTATAGGTTTATCTATTATTATACTTTGACACAATTTCAACAAACTTAACTCTGTGCTCATAACACATCAAAATAATTATGTTTGAGTGTTACTCTATCCATATTTGATAACACCACTAAAGCAGTAGTAAGTACATTTTGGAACCATAATCATGATGCTATTGATGACAGAACTCAAAAGTCCAATGTCCAAGGTTCTGAGGTGGTGGAACAGAGACAAAGAGATGCTACATGTAAGAGAGAGAACCTAGGTTACTTTTAAAACAAAAGCTTTCAAGTGAAGGTGATCTGTATTTGCGATGAAATCTGAACACTCAATTTTTTTTTTTTACAGGAAGCAATTGATAAGGTACAGCTAGACAATTTCAAAACAGATTGAACAGCAGGAGAAATAGTCAATTTAAAATGTGTACGTGACATTACTGTACAATTATCAGGAGAAGTGAACTTTGAGCCAAGAAGGCTCAATGTCCAAATAAATCGAAATAGAAAAACAGTTGAAAATCTTATTTACAACTTTAAAGGCCAGTATGTGGTATATGAGTTTTTGTATTTGTAACTGCGGAATGTTACTTCCTACCACTAACTTTTGTGAGCACGTCCACATATATGAAAATCACAACATACCACACCCCTCAAAATCTATTGCTAGAACACATTATGATCTAAAATGACCTTTTATTTTTAAAAAGTATTTAATTTTATATACCTGAACTTAAATAACTTTAAGTAGCTCTAGGAGAGATTCCTACTTGAATTAAGAGGCAAATTGTTTTAATGAGATTATTCAAGGGAGAATTTTAAATAATTGCAAATTCCAATTTAGATTTACCTGCCATGGCGACATGCTGTGTACACAGAACCTTCCTCACTTCCAACAACAAAGTTGTTGACATCTCCAACAGGGAAGGACATAGATGTCACAGCAACTGCCTTTGACTGTTTATGAACCAATTCCATGCTATCCTACACAGAAAAAATTGAGATTATTTTGTAAACTTACAATTTTTAAATTTTTAAGAACATTTTCTAGTCTTAGTTTGTAAACCTTCTTTTACTATACTGCTTACATAAATTTAATTGATTAAAAGAAGCAGGTTTGAAAATGAAGTATATATATCACAGATCATATTTAATACATGCTTAGATTTATAAACTGTTACTATAATACTATTACAAAACATTTATGAAAAATATATGGGTTTATATAGACTTAAAAAAATACCAATACTTGCCTCAAAACTTCAGAGTTTTCCTAGTTTCCTAGTTTCCTACCTGTGGATGGGAAAGCATGTCCAGACTCCACGAACAAATTTTTCCATCAGTAGAGATACTAATCAGATTGTGAGCATTCTGTGTTCCAACAACATTTACACAATATACAGGATGCTAAAGAAAGAAATATTAAAGAAATAATTATCTGGAATTATTTTCACCAAAAAGATGAAATAATTTTTACTGTATCATTACAGATATTGTTTCATATCTAAACAGTCTCACATCATAAGGGCATTTTCAATGTGAAGTTTGATCCTATTCTGTGAATTAACAATAGATTATTTTAGAAGAGAGATAAGTTTCTAATAAAATAGATTAAAAAAAAAAGCCCTCATTCTAAGTTGCTAAATGATGAGGAATTCATACATCAAAGGAAACATATTTTGAGACTATTTTGACAGACGCAACTAAGTATTTAATGATGAAGGAAATCTAATGGAAATAACCTCTTTACTTACTGTGTGTGCTGCAGCTGACAGTGGAGTTCTTTGCACTGGAGTTCTTTTATTGCTACGGTTATCCCACAGCACAATTTGGCCTGAATATGTACCACCCACAACCAGATTTGGATGAAATTTTGCAAACGTAGCAGACATAACGGCTGACTGCAATAAGTAAGATTTTTATATTTAAGGGTCAAATGAAAGAAAAGTGACAAGTTATAAGAATAAATCTATAACCAAAAACATTTTCCCTTTTATTATAAGCTATCAGAGATTAAAACCACCAGTAAATAAATACACTTAAAAATGTCATTTTGTTTAAGAACATAAAGATACAGCTCTAGAATAGTTTTGCTTTAAAGTCGAATGTAATGACTGTTTACAGAAATATTTAAGCAATTTATCCAACAAAGCAAAAACTATTTTATTACAGCATTAAATCAAAAGATAACTGGCTCTACTTTAGCCTTTGACAGAAATCTGATAACCGAGTATAATGCTAGTTTTGATTCAGTTAAGTGTTTTGCAGAATTATTATTAAAAGATTATAACTTATGCAACCAGAAAGGCTTGCAAATTCTAACCTCCCACTAAATCCACTTTAAAAATCTGCATCTGTTTCCTACTTCAAACATATGTTTCTACTTAAAACTATCTAGTTCCAACTCCTCAGGCCATGTATTAAGTAATTCAGTGGGCCAACCATCTAATTGTACATTCAGCAAGTAAGTTCCTGAGAAACTCCCTGCAGAAAAGACATTTTATAAAAGATTCCTTTTATACAATCAATCACAATAACAGAAAATCACAACAGCAAAGGACTTTAGGTGTGATTAAACATAAGAGACATAAAAAAAGCTAGAAAACACAGATCATGTTGAATAGAGAAGTCTTCAGTTTTTTGTTAACATCTGTTTGCAAATATGGGGTGGTTTAGTAAATGCCAATCCAATGAAATCATTCTGTTGACAAGAAAAGAAAAAAGGCACTGTCTAAATTCATTAGTGAATTCTTAAACTGGGAGAAACTGCTAAAAGACTATCTTACCTGGCAGTGAAACACATACTCTGGAGTCGTTTTTTTGTATTTCATATTCCATACAAGGGCCACACCATCAGGCTCATGAGGAGCATCTTCATTGTTGTTATAGGAAGCCACCAGTAATTCTGGATACTGCTCGCAAGAATCAAGTGGGGAAAAAATGCTATACATAGTAACTGTTTTACATTCCTAGTTACTCAACTGTTTTTATTAAATTATTCTGAAAATGCAAATTCCTAACACTTCATCAAGAAATACATCTCTAGAGTTAAGCTCTCTGCGACATTAGTAAAACTTTGAATTAGTAAAGTTATTTTAAAGGTTTTAATGTTAAAACATTTTATTAAAATGTGTTGCAATTCTATCCAAAGGACAGAATTAAAATAGGTAAGCAATTAAAATAAGTAAAACTAAGCTGTGGCATAAATAAAACCTTGAGTTTTAAATAGTGTTCCAATCCTTTCTTCCTAAGTACATAAGGCAACCATAACATTAGAGCCATCATCCATTGTTATAATATACACTGATTTAATTATACAGTTTCCATAATTAAAATACAACTACCTGCTTACTGTAATTCAAAAATGGGTAAATATAAACCAATTTTGTTATTGTAATTTACCTGAGATGACCAATCCAAACAACTAACAACCCGATGCTTTGACCAACGTTCGTCAAAAAACTGTCGATTTAATGACAGTTTAGCACCTGCTTGAATCTCTCTACAGAAAAAAAAAAAAAAACAAAAACCAACAACTGTGTTATAACTTCCCACTCTTAAAGTAATTAAACATTGCTGACACCATAATTTTAGCAACTATTCTTACCCTTCTTTGTCTTCCAAATCTCTTCCACTGTAGTCAAAGAAGATGTTAATCTGCTCTGAAAGAGCTCTTTCTACAATTCTTGTGGAATGGTCAAAGAAACTTAAAAATTCCTCAGAGTGCAAGATTTGCTGCTTTTCCTCTTCAGTCAGCTCATGAGGAGGAGCTGGAAAACAAATGTTTTTCTAAAGTCTGATATATGCCACTCAGATCATGTCACCTCACCATCACAATTTGGATCAATGAATGCGACTCATTTTTCAAGCAGATTCACCTCTTTGATTTAGAGCATTTTATTCTACTTTAGTGTATAAATAATAAAAAAACAATCTTAACAGGAATCAATAAAATTTTTTAAATTCTTTTTTTAAAAGTTAAATTCTTTAAGATACCTTTACTATCACTTTCTTCATCTTTCTTTAAAGTTTTCTCTTCCTCAGGTTCAATAGGTGGTTTAGGAGTCACCACGTCATCATCATCTTCTTCATCTGAATAAAAACAAAACAGTAACACAGAAATTATTTTTATGAGAATAACTGAAAGCTCTTGAGGTAATTACTTCAGAAAGTATCACAACTTTTTAGGTAAAAGCACAAGTGAACCACTCATAAGATAGAATGAGTAGAAATAACGTAAATTTTATCAATACGATTTTTAAAAAAGAATTAAGTGGAACTTCTTTATACATACCTAACATGGTAAGTCAGCAACAGCCATATCAAATTCTGTAGCTACATAAACTGAAATAAGATATATAAGCAACTAGGATGAGTTCCTCATGTAAATCTCTAAAAGATTGCAAGCATTTATCATTCCAGACAGAACAACATGCAACTCCTACATAGTTTTATGTAGCATGCTGACACATTAATGCTGTAAAATGAAGAAAATCAAATGTCTAAAACAGCCTACAGAGTTGGCTGCTTACTTGTGATCTGAAACCATCAGTGTCTAATGGATCTTCATATGGCATAAAGACGGCTTACATTAACTCTCAGGTTGCTATTTGAGAGGCAGATTTTAAAGATAATAGCTACGAGACCACATTTTCTATTCTGTCATTTTAAATGCAAGTCTCATTATCTACTGTTATATGATGTGGCAATAAGCACTTAAAATAATGTTTTCTTAACTTGAATAAAAATACACATTGAGACAACAGACAATGTTTATAAGACTTTTAAAAATGACTAACTCTCCTCTTATACAACCAAACCAGGAAATAACTTTAAATTACTTATTTTAAAACGTTATAGAACATACAACTCTGCATACCTTCTCTTTCACTACATACAGAGATGGATTTTTATGAAGAAAATGCTTATTTTTATTGCCTAAACAGATGCATCATTTATCTATGAGGGAATGGCAGCAGGCATCTGTGGCAGAGTCCATCTCAAGTAATGAGAGCCTATTCAATCAGGGGACTTTACTTGTTATAGTCATTTCCCCGACCCATGTTCAAAATTATCTAAAACACACTAACATACGACATACACAAAAGAATGGTAGTATGGGAACCAGCTGCCAAGTCATGGTCCCAGCAGCCAGGCCAGCTGACTAGATAGCAACAACCAGATGGCACTGCTGGGATTGTGTCTTTCTGCTACAAGGTGGCAATGGGATGGCATAACATTCTTCCGCTTGACTGCTTCCAATCCTGTCTCTCCCCAATGGCGAGCCTGTGCAATTACCCACACTCCAGGAGGCCTCCAGATAAGCCTTTACCCTGCAAACAAAATGCGGCTTGTAGGCCACACCAGCTGCCAAACCACACACATAGTGTTAGGTTTGGAAAGCTATGAAAATCTTTCTAACTCTATAGTATAAGCAATAAAAATATAACTGTACCTTCAGGAAAGAAAGCTTTAAATGACACTGTATAATGCACACAATGATACAACCTCCAACTTAATCAAAATGATAATGACGTATGCCAATCCTACATTACTTGAAATTGAGCGATTTTTACGTTCTGACAAGTTTACAGAACTAGGATAAATGCCACGAATGATTTCAATATATGCTCATACTTTTGAACCAAATGGTGAAGGTTAAAATTTTTCCTTTCAAGGGCCTCAATCAGCCACAAAGGAAAACAGTAATCACTGTCTTTTCAGCCAGCCCAACCGCATTTGTCAGCCCTTTCTCCGTCAATGCAGCCAGAGCAATCAACCTGCCAAACATTCAGAATGGAAAAACAATCTGAAAATACAGGGTATAATGCACCTGCCAGTGAAAATGGCCATTTCAAGAAAAGCTAGTGATCTCAGTGACCCCGCTGAGGAGGCGGTGGTGCAAAGGGGAAAGAACACGCAAAAGAATTCTTAGTGATCGCCACTCTCTTGCACATTGACACTTCCTTACAAAGCATGCCAATTACAGCTTTTGTGCTACTTAAAAAAATGAAAGCTTTTTTGGGGGCAAAATAATCACACAGAGAAACAGAAAGACAGTACTCCCTTTTAGATGAATTCTCATATACAATGGATTATTAATCTGAGAACAGTGTATCTGGTAACAATTCTATACTGCACTGCTCAAATATTATGATGAAATTCTACCATCAAGTCACCTACCAGTATAATGTAATGAAAATAATTTAATTACACTTAAGCTGACTTTTAGAATAACAAGATATTTACTTCAATTAAAAATTAAGTCTGAAAATATGTATTTTTCCATTTTCTTCTAATACCATCAGTTATCGATTTTGTTGACTAGTAAGTTCACTGTATGTAAATCCTAAAATCAAAGACAGGGAATCTGAGTCACCCTGGACAGGTCATCCTGAAGCATTGTGAATTATAAATTACAGCCTCCTATCCACATCATATCTTCCTCCCTCAACTTTGTTGCATTATACGGCTTCTAAGTACCATTTCCAATGACAGGTGTCAAATTCCTGTCATAATGCATATGGTCAGTACTTTAGTGCTAAGTGACCTCATAATCTACACATTTAACAGAAAAGATCATGCTTACAGACACTCTTTTCCTTTTAAAATTTAAAATGTAGATGAAGTATGGCAGACAGGGATCTAACTCTGCCTTCTTCATGGCATCTGTCATGCTTATTTGCCCATATAGTTTAGTTGCAGCTGAATGATGACTATAATCTATTTAATACTTGTTTTCAGGATTTTATTTTAGAATGAAGGTACTAACTCTTTCTATTAAAAACTGACTCAAATTAAAATTAAAAACTGATTCAAAAACTCAGATACTTAAGAATCAAGCTTCATTAAATGGCTAACAGTAAGAAAAATTCCAAGAACATTACAAAAATGATCTGCTTTAAAAATATTTTTATTATTAAGCTGATTATCTACACATACCAAATATTTGGCAAAACAATGCCAAACATCAGTATCATTAGACTGTTCTCTGAAACAAATACTCTTATTAAAAATGAATACAACTAGCTACTAAAAAAGTATTAACATGAAAAAAAAAAGTATTAACATGACCAAAAATATAATATTACAATTCTAAAGATTCTCTAAGCTAGTCCCTATTATATGATAAACCGTAATATATTTAAAACTGAAAAACACTACAACAGAGCAGGAAGACTGAAAAATGTGACTGCCATGTCACATCAATTTATTGATGAATATTCATTGCAATATGCTAAGTAGTTAACTCCATGCTTTCTCTGACAGGGAATCTAAGATTATAAACTGAGCAAAAGAATGCATAAAAGTAGCAGTTACTTTTAAAATGACAAACCTCTTGTCAATGAATGCTAAGATTAGGTTTAATGAACCATTGAATTTTTACTGAGTTAACATCAAAATTGTGATGTATTTTGGTGAGATGGAAAGAAAAGCGGTCTATAAATTAAGCTGCACCTAGAAATAACATGAAAGAATGAAATTCCAGTTGTTGGAATAATCTGTTACAATGGAGTAGGTTAATCAAAGTTAAATCATCTGTGAAATGGGTGGCTTTTGTTAAGCTGAAGGAAGGACTCTTCAGAACAAGTTTTCTCATCTGTATGTCACACTGCGTTAAAGAGACATCTACAAATAAGCCACAGAGCACACTTTGAATTATTTAAAAATATTGTAACACATAACAAGGAATATGCAAAATCCTAGAAAATACTCACTAAAAACTGATACTCTTTAATCTATCACTTATCACAATTAATTCTTAGCATGAGGTCAAAATCTGTATCATTTGTGCCTTAATGCTATTTAGGAAACAGTTGTCTATAAATTTAACTAGTTTCATTATACTGATGTACTCTATTTCAAAATAGTGTAATATCTAATGAAGAATTCCTAATTTACAAAGTAGCATAATTACTCACTACAAAGGAAATTGCCAATGAATTCCAAAAATCAGGAAAAATGTGTTGCACATAAAGACATCATTTAATTTTAAAAATTCTACTTATAAGTAACTTTAAAATGAGACTATTAGAGGGAAATATTTCAATCATAAGTTTAAAATTACATGTTAGACATGAATGATTTTCCTTTAATACTTTCAAAATAATCCTTTCTTTTCTGGTTCAATATCCTTTTGAATCACTTCATTTTGATCCATTTGTTCATAATTTCATACTCTTTACTCTTTAAAAATCAATATTAAGAAAATATTAGGACAAAACTTTAGGAATGTATCAATGGAATTCATTCCTTTATTTTTTTAAACATCTAGAATCAAATGCAAGGTCATTTGTTTCTTAACAATTTAGATATTTAACAAGGGAAAATTTTAATCAGGAAATATTTTGAATACAGATCTAATGCTAATTTGCGAGATAAATAAAAAGAGAGTAATACTTTAATTATATCATTTATTTTAACATAGAATTTGTCTCTCTACATTGTCTCATTTTATGTAAAATTCAAATTTTTATTTAGGCAGTACTGGCATCATTAATACAGATCCTGTTATCTGTGATCTCATAAATATTACATTTTTCTGAGGCCACAATTTTAAATATGCTGATTAAAGTCTTTCAATCATGGTTAAGAACAAATGCTCCAATTTTCAATTATTTTTATATTCTCACAGATTCTTTGAGGGTTAAAACTAACTTATTACATATGTTATTTATTCCAAAAAAATTTTTTTAATCCATTTTAGACAAGAATAATATTAACCAGAAGGTCTAACAATTTAGTCTACTTGGGAAGTGTGGATTCCAGATGTTAAGATCATGTAATAAAAAATTAAGAGCTATTTACATATAACATTTTTCTATATATTATATATTCTAATCAACATGTACTTGAGGAAAAATATGATTACTAAGTCAATACCAAAAACCATTATGAAACTCCACACAGATAAGAAAGAAGAATGATATGAGAAACATAGCACTCCAATGGAAATCAAGAACCAGGTTCTGACTGTAGCCTGATATTCTTTTATATTGTGACCATAGGGTCATCAATGAACATTCTTGGGTCTCAGTTTCCTCAGGTGTAAACAAGCTGATTAAACTCTGGAATTTCCTCTTTAAAAATCTGTGTCTAAAAATTGCAACAATAACAAAAAATCCATGCTGGTGATTTTTGGTGAATAAGAAAAGACAATGCCATTTTCAAGAGAGTTAAAAACTTCTAAAAGATAAGGGAAGAAAGTAACTTTTCCAGGCGTGTATCTATGGGTATTACACTCCTGCCATGAGAAGTTTTTTTAACCTGCCGGGAGCGAAATTGACTAAGGTCACATGTTCCTAGTCAATTTCATTCACAGTAGGTGCTTTAAGACAGCAAAGCAGCTCAGTTCACAAATGGTACTATCAACTTACAGAGTAAACTTGAAAGCAAGAACATGTGCTTTTCAAAAGAATAAATTCAGCCATTTTTTTAAAAATGAAAGAGAGAGGTAAGTCTAAGACCAATTTTTATCTTCAATTTGATAACTAACATTACTTCTGTACTAATTACACTGCCTACCCAAGTTCAATTTACTGTCTTTTACACTCAAACTGTGAATTTCACAATTTTGTCTCATAGTGAGTTTGGGAATTTATTACATATTCTTAAATGAGAGCCAAGGAGGCTAAGTTCGAGAAGCTCTGTATTAAACCAGTGGAAAAGCAGAGGTAGAGTTAAGCACAAAGTGTTCTCATTATAAAACTTTTAAGTGTAGGGGTTTTTTACCCCTCTTTCTGTAACTTCCATAAATTGGGAAATGAAACAATGTAAGAGCCCTGGACATGAAACTAATTGCAATGATACAGACAGGAAATCTCATTTTTATAAATAGTTCTAAAGGCTAAGGACAGCCCCATGGTATTACAGTATGTTTCTCATTCTCCTTCACTTATATACCTCAGTAGTAGTGTAGTGTTAGTTGCTTAATGACGTCTGACCCTTTGCAACCCCACCGACAGTAGCCTGCCTGGCTCTTCTGTCCATGGGATTCTACAGGCAAGAATATCAGAGTGGGTTGCCATTTTCTTTTCCAGAGAATCTTCCCAACTCAGGGATCAAACCTGGGTCTCCTGCTTGGCAGGCAGATTCTTTTTCATCTGAACTACAGGAGGTCTATATACCTCAACCTTAAACAAAAAAAAATAATCAAGTAGATAGCATACACTCAATACACTAATAGAATCACTGAATTCTTGTTAGGTTGCAAATGAATAAACATGGATCTTTATAAAATGAATATCTAAGTCTAGTCCACAGAGGAAAATTTTAAATAGAGTGGTACATAGGCGTACCCATTAGAAACTGGGCTCAGTTTATGTATCTTGCCACTTTTACCCTCTATTAGTTAAGATAAGAAAAATTCTATTTAACAACATGAAAGATCAAAGCTGTTTATTCATTACTCTAAGCTAATCACTATAAAATATTATCTGATGCAAATTTACCAATAAATAAGTAAGCCATGCTATCTTTTAATGAAATGTTCTTCAAACTACAGGTCAAAGCCAACAATTTAGTTATGGCCAACAATGAAAAAAATGAAATACAGTAACAGCAGAGAAGGTATTATTTCAAAAAACTTTTGTATCAGTTACAAGACTCCCCTCCTGCTATCCAAAAGTAGAGCAGTCCTTGAAAACTGTCTTAAGCTGAAATGGTGTAAACTGAAGAAGCGATTACTTTAGGACACAGCTTGTTAACATGTGCAGACTAAATACCGCAGATGCTCAGATGCTCAGAGCTGCTATGGCAGCTTTCTGCTGAGATGCTGACTGTAGTTTCCAGGGAAGGAGCTTGGGTTTGTCATACTCCCCAAGTGGCATAAGTGAACTTTTGAAATTCGAAAGACATCTGTATCTACATTTGTACTAGACTGTAATTAATATAAATTGAATTTCTTACCACAGGTAACTATCATGAAAGAATGAAAGTGCTGCTTCAGTGACTGCGTAAGAGAGAAAGGATATGTTGGAATCAGCCAAACTTGGTTTAGAATCTTACCCTTAATAAGCTCTCTTTCAGCTTCAGCTTCTTCATATGTAAACAGAATTGGTATTTAACTCTCAAGGTTTTGGTAAGAGGATTAGAGATAGTGTAAGTGTTTTACACGATACCTGATATGTAGTAAGCACTCTGCTGTTACAATTTTCAGTCACCAATTTAAACATGAGGTTTGAAGAACTGTAACAAACAAGCAGCTAAGATAAAATATTTGAGAGATGCTAACAGGTCCAATTTGCTCACAGCATTCACAGGGATACACAGAACACAGAGTAACAGCATATGTTTGTATCTAGGTCATCATGGAATCAGAGAAGGCTATAAGGGAGGATATATGTTTCATTTATGGATCTAAGAGCAAATAATGATTACAACATGATATAGTCATATTAAAATCAAGAACCGAGACTATACTTTCTCACCCAATTTCATCAATATTGTTACTGTAGTATTAACACTGGAAAATAATATTTTCCCAGCAGTTTCCCAAGAAAAGGCATGGGGAAAAAAAAAATCTCAAGTAAGTAAATCATTCTCCTAAGTAGGCAAAAGCAATTAATTCCTTCACCAAATATTTACTGAGTTTGTACTCACTACACATTATGCACTCTCCAAACCAGGCATTACAGCAATGAAGAAGAAAACAGTCCCTATTGTGTTCTGGAAAATTTGGCAAAAAAGCTGAAGTACGATGGTTGCTAAAAGCCTTGCCCTAAATAGAAGAACCTGTCTGCAATGCAGGAGGCATAAGAAACACAGGTTCAATCCCTGGGTCAGGAAGATCCCCTGGAGGAAGGCATGGCAACCCACTCCAGTATGCTTGCCTGGAGAATTCCATGGACAGAAGAGCCTGGCGGGCTACAGTCCATGGAGTTGCAAAGAGTTGGACACGACCAAAGTGACTTAGCACTCATGCAACTAATTTTCAAGTGAAAAAATACAGTTTATCTTGAACTTCTGGGTAATTAGCCTACTTTACAAATCACAATCTTTAAAATTTTCCCATTTATTTAAAAAAAAATGGAAAAAAAGTGTTTTTTTACAAAACTGCCAGTCAAATACTATGTAGCTATACATTCAAATTAGCTCAAAGACATTACATGTTCACTTTAAAATTTATATGCATGTCAAGAATAAGCAACTAAAAATGAAAATTTCAGGTAGAATATAAAACCATATGCGTGCTTGTATATGTATACATATATAATTTTTGAAAAAAATGTATCATAGAAAACAGACTGGAAACAAAATATTAACAATGGGTACTACACAGTGGTATCACAGGCATATTTCCTATTCTTTCTGTCTTCTCTAAATTCTCTATGATATACTACAGTAATTAGAAAAATTAGAAAAATTTTTTTAAAAAATGGAATTTTTCATTTAAACGATATATATAATTATAAGTGTGTTACAACAGGCATTACCTAAAATTGCTTCAGAATTGCTTTATATTCTAAAGCAATCTGAAATGCATTTCATAAATAAAAGTAAATCTTCATATTATTATAAAATTTATTTTTTAAATGAGATACTGTACCCTCATTTTTTTGTTTACTTTCTATTTAACATATCTAGCTTTTCTCATTTAACATATCTAATAATATAGCTCCCAAAAGACAGACATTTCAGTACTTTGAACATATTAGTTAGTAAAATAGTATTTTCTGGAAATTATAGAATCCTACAGTATCAGTTTTCTCCATACTGGTAGTTCAGCACTATCTTTCCTCTTTTCTTAAAATGGCTTATGCCTCAAACAAATCTATCATCAAGGAGTTTTTTTCTGGTAAGATGAGGGATTTTGCACATATGAAAGCTATTTTACCAATTGATGGAGCAGCAGGAATGAAAAACATGTATCCATAGAAATGAATATTCACATGGTCAAGTTATAAAAAAAACTATTGGACAAAAACTTATTCCAATTTCCTCAAAATTTTTGAGTTTAATTGTACACATGATAATGTCAAGTCCTTTTGGGAATAAGAAGAAAATCAAAGGAAAAGTTTATGATATTTATTTCATGTCCATCCTTAGGGGGCAAGGAAAGAAGAGTTGTTAAAAGTACATGTGATGATCTACTATTAAGTTTAAAAAGTCTACAAAGAGTTATAATGGCTCATTTTCTTTTGAAGTATATATAAGTATGAAAATTTAAAGATTTTCATTGGCAATAAACTAGGAATTTCAAGGATTCCCTCCACCCCCACTCTTGCTTACTTGTATCTCGGGGTTTTCTGCAATGAATATTAATTTACCTCTCCTTAATGGAGAAATGTGGAAATTTAATTGAAATTTTAGAGATAAATTAACTTAAACATTTGATAAAGTGCTTATGCTTGCTATTCTATAATTAAACAATAATAAATTTTTCTGGCTGAGGAGAAAAAATATGTTCTTTATGTACAGACTGCTAAAAGGATTACAATAGGCCCACAATTCCAAAATATCAACTCTAAAATCCATAATTCTTTTGGTGGTAAACTCTAACATGACGAAAAGTAAAGGTATCTATAATCATTATTTATCTCACTCAGTTTGAATATTCATATCTTTTGCTGTTGAATATTTATGCCCAAGATGCTGCTGGAGTGTTTACATATGGTACACATAGTACTTAACTACTTCTATGAAATGTAAAAAATTCTGAATCCCTATATATATATACAACTCCATAGGTTTCAGATAAGAAATTGTGAAACTGTATTAGGGATCTTAAGTAAACTTCTTTTATATCAAACATAAATTTATTAGCTTCCCCTGGAAAAACAAGAACTATCATATTAAGTTTATGCTTAAATCATTAGCTATTCAATGAGATTTTTAAAATTAGTCCCCACTGTAAAAATGGTCAGCTCCTTTTGATTTAAGACACAAAAGACTCCACATTCAATGTAATGTCTATGTATATTCCTTCTGTTTCACAGAGATTACAGGCTGCTATATAATCAACATAGTAGACCCCTTAGATCATAAAATATCAAGTTTATGAATTAGGTCTAGATTTGTTCATTAATACAGATAACTGGCAGTATATAGGAATATAGCATGCACCAAAGAAAATAATTTATATTATTTCATTTACTATTGGATATACTCTCATTTTGGGAAGAATTACGTTCATGACACAGAAACAGAACATTCTTATTTTTTGCTTCTAAAGCAGCACAGAGCAACAACAAAATGAGAATGGAAATATTTGTATTTATGCCAACATAATTAAAAACATACATATAGCTTATACTTCTATTAAATTCTACAAGAAAAAGTTTTCAAACTCTAAAGAGCAAATACATAAATGTCAAAACCCAAAGCATTATTTTTATAATGTTCCTCTAAGAAAATATGCCAAACAACAAAGGAAAAAAAAGAAGAATCCCCTTATTTAACATGGGGATTAATGACAATCATATTTAAGGACAGATACTCACCTTCTTTGGGTTGAGCCATTACTGGAGTCTGAGTTTCCTTTGTGTATGTGACAATTTCACGAGGAGGAAAGTCAACTTGTGTAATTTTAGCCATTCCAAGTTTAATAGGTCCTCGTCTGAATAAAGTGAACACAAATACTTTTAAACACTACAAATGATACACTTTAACTACATCAAACCATGTTTTTTGGGAAAAGTAAGAATTAAATATCGTATATCCAACAGTGTAATTTAAACCCCTGTTTTATTCAAGAATATTTAAATAAACAATTAACTGGCTTTATTTTAACAAAAGAATTAGAAGGTAGCAAGAACAAAAGAAATTTCTGAATCATTCAAGGTGTTTATTTTTCACTTTAAAAAGGCAAATAATTTAGTTTCTTAGAACAAATGTGTGGGTAATAACAGAGGAAGAGGATGGGAATTTCAAAGTAGACTGCTGAATATGGTTGGTTATGAGGAATGTTTTTAGCAGGGATATGATTCTGGAATTGTTAAGAGTTAAATATATGGATCTCACTCATAGCACATTTAGTCTCCCTTCACCATTAGAAGACATCAGCTTTAAGAGTGAGAAATAACTTTCTGTTGAAAACAACTTTTTCTACTTGTATTTTGCAGAAATTGAGAAGCATACAGTCAATCTAGATTATAAAATAAAATATTTAAACTTTAAGTCTCTAATCTCTGTGTGACCAATATTGTCCTTGATTCACACATGGACAAACTATTGTGTAGATTATTTTAGATTTAAACTAAAGCTACATATCTTCTGAATATCATGAAATTACTCAAGTCACTCCTATCTTAAATAAGTGAAATACATTATTTTTTGACAAACAGAAGAAGAAAGTTGTGGATAATGAAAATGTACCAAAAGAAAAATTTATTTCATTCTATATCTGGGGGAATTTTTTATTATAGTAGATGTCTAAATTCTAAACCAAATATAGCATGCTTCCAAACTCCCAAAATTCTCAATAATGAATCTGTCTTACAAGAATATAAAGGTGGACATTTGAAATATATATATATATTTGGTAATATAACTTTGTTCTTATATAAACATCCTTTTCAAAATCCTGTACAAAAAAGTTTAATAAAATTACTACATTTAAAGAATTAATTTTCTCTAAGGTCCCAAATGTGGGCCACAAGAGATTTTTCATGTGTTTTCTACCTTGGAAATAGCTTAGAGAAAAAAAAGCATAATCAAAGAATTAAATGGAAAAATTTAGTAAGATTTGAAGTAACTTAGCAATCTAAGAACAAAATCTGAAGTAAATTTTATATTCTAATTTTCAAGATGTAAACCATATGAAAAAATAAATTACTCGTATCTGAAATATAATTTCAGTTATTTTTCATATCTGAAAAAAGTGCTTGAGTCAACAACATTAAGAACAAGTTACTAACCTAAGTACATATAGGGTTTAATAGATAAAAATCACAATACTACAACAAACAAAATAAGATTTAGGGATAGATTTGGGGAGATAATACCTTACTTATCCAAAGCCACTTTTACTGAGAACAAGCAAGCAGTTGAGGGTGGAGGAGCCTCAGGGGCAGCCAACACACAGAGGACTTCCAGCTAACATACAAGAAGCCCATATACTTTTCTTACATGGCCTAATTCAAGGTTTATTTAAGGGCTTCCCAGGTAGCACTAGTGGTAAAGAATCCACTGCCAATGCCAGATACATAAGAGATGTGAGTTTGAGCCCTGAGACATAAGAGATATGGGTTCAATCCCTGGGGTCGGGAAGATCCCCTTGGAGGAGGGCATGGCAAACCATTCCAGTACTGCCTACAGAATCCCATAGATAGGGGATCCTTGCAGGCTACAGTACAGAGTCGCAAAGAATTGGACACAACTGAAGCAATTTAGCATGCACGTAAGGCTTATTTACTCTTAGACGTAATTTCTAAAGGTATAGGGACATATGTTTTAGAAGCTTCAAACTATCAAGGGAAAAGAGCTATCGGAGTCAGGCACAGTGGCAGAAGCAAACATTTATAGTTTGCACTGGAGACTAGAATAAATAAGTAAATGAATAAATGAATAAATCAACAGCAATCTGGAGCCACAGTGTAGAAACCGACAGCTCTGTTCCTCTCAAAACCTTAAATATCAACAGGAAATTTTAATATAGGAAAATAAATTTTCATGTTGAGTAACCTAGAAAAGATTACATGTAGAGTATGTATTTTTAAAAGTTTAGGAAGTTTGTAATACGCTGTAGAAAAACTTACAAAAAAAAATATAGCAATAATAAAAGTAATTTAGACATTTAAAAGTAATTTAGACTTAGGGTACCTATAAAATCAGATACGTATTTCTTTCACTAATGACAGAGGATAAATGAGGTGTCACAGTGAAATATCACTCTTCGTATTATCTGCATGTTAGAAATTTAAGAAAAATAAAATTAGGACAATTTCACAAAGAATCAAATTAACTATAAAAGAGGGAAGGTAATAAATCTATTCAATACCCCAAATCGGAATCTGAGTGAAGCTGAAGAACTGATGGATCTGTATCCCAATGCAGCGTCCTAAATGGTTGTAGGACAACCATGAAGCATTAGCAAAAAAGGCCATAAGTTAGTCAAGCAAATACATTCTATGAATAGCTAAAGTACTGTTCACAATTAAAAACCACATGTTCCGGTTAGTACAAAAAAAAAACACGATATCACTCAAAACGCTTTAGTTCATGCAATGCAAACATACAACCTAGAATAGTTAAAAAAGACAGTATTTTCAGATTATAAGAAACTAATCTTGCAAAATAAGGAATAAGAACAGACAAAACATCCAACATCCCAAATAACACATTATTTTTGGATGATAACAAGCTAGGCTATACATATAGTTGAAATTTGAAGTTTCCTAATGAAAAAAACTTTAGTAAAAACACCTTAGTTAACATATCATAATCTTGCCCAAAGCATTAAATGTGTGCAGGAAATTGTCATATTGGTAAAGGAAATGAGTCAACACATAAGCCTTTTGGTAATAAAACCAAAGAGTATTCCACTGGGATACAAAATAGCTTAAGTTTCCAAAATGTGACCCTTATGTAATTTATGGGTTAAGCACTGCCTTGGGCTTACATGTCATCTGCTTTAGAAAGCAACTAAAGATTTCTGTCTCTAGGAAAAAGCAGACTTTTTTTTTTGCCAGGAAAAATATTTGATGTTCCAAGAATTTATCTAAACTAACTAAGCTTTTGGAGAATATCAATCCTAAATAAATATTTGGTTGTGTTTAGCCTTGCCTATTGGGTAAACAACTTCCACGGGATCTTTTCCAAAAGATTTAAGGAAAATTTGGTCATTACTAGAATAAAAGGTCCTTTCTACACTGGTACTGCTGTAGATTAGCAATATGTAGGGTAATTATGTATAGTACCATATGATGCTAGAATCCCTATTAAAAAGTTAAGCACAATACATTCAGTGCTACCATCTTTGTCAAATATATTTGTTTCTCATTTATGCAACAAATTATAACGTACAACTAAAACTACTATAATATTTAAATAAAAGAAATGAAATCTTTACTTGCCTATAAACTTAACAGTAAAAGCAATCAAATGAACTAGAGAAATGCTTCATTTTAAAAATATAAAGAAAGATTTTGGGATTTAAATGGTAATGTGTGTATACAAAGAAAGAAGAGGCCACAGTGAAGATTTACTTTATACTAAGCAATGAATAGCAACAAACTCAGGCTTTGTTAAACCAGAAGAGGTTCTATGAGATGCTCTCCAAGGAATGTTCTGTACATACCCTTTACATTCTCTAAGAGTTAGAGCTGTTACCAATGACATAGAGCTCCTTGTTAAGGATGTCATTTTGGTCTAAAATAGAGTAAAACTCTACCTCAGAACAGAGCCAGTACTGAAAACATATTGCACAAAGTACGGGATTATATTAAAGGCATCTCCAGACATATAAATTAAAATTTTAATATAATTCTGACACATATAATCAAAAGCCCAAGAGATAAACTGATCAAGAATGTAAAAAAGCAGTAAGGAGCATGGATTATTCATTGAATAACTGTTATCTAAATCTCAGTTAACAGAAGTGACAGAGAAAGTAAACTGGAATCTTAATGATATGCAACTTGCCAATCAGCAAAGTTACAGAAATATCATTTTTCATGGCCTCCTACGTACTTATTGATAAATTACCACCAGGCCGAATAGAAACTTTTGGCATTGAGAAACTGTGATTCAGATGTTTTGATATCATACTTGGTAACGTCTAGTATGTTTTTTTCCTACTCCCCAAATGCAGAAATCGTCGACTGTCTTAGCCAGCTAAAGGAGTTGAGTGTATAGGTTTATACATCTCACACATCTTCATGCATTTTGCTGTTTATTTTTTATCATCATGCCAGCTCAATTTATATCCATTCTTTTTCTTTCTCAGACTCTAGCATTCTTTTAAAAAGTCACATATTTTAAAATGTGATTACTTCACTGCCAATATCATCAATTAATCAACAATATTAATTATTTCTCTATTATGGAATCTGGAGATGATTTAAAGGAATTCATAGTTTTCTCGCTGTGTGTACATATATATTAAAAAGTGAAATATTTAGTCCTCTTGAAAATTAACAATTAAAAATTAGTTTGGGTTTTCAAAGGAGATGACATATATATTAAGACTAAAAAGATATCATCTCATTAAAAAAGAATTTATTTTTCTCTCCCATTAATCTTATACTCATTCTCTAATAAAAAAAACAAATATCCTTTTAAAAAAGTATCTTTGATATTAATTTCTCATTTTGAGTTAATTTCTCAAATGCTTTTTTCTCTGCAACCACGCTGTGTGATCTTTCAGTCTTTTAACTTTACTGAGGCTTTCAATAGCTAAGTCAAAGATCTCTCTTGGTAACTGTCACATTGCATTTGAAAATATGTGGATTGTTATATCTTTTGATCATGATTTCTAACATAATTTCACAGTGATAACAGACTTGAGAGCACAGGTATGATTTCAATACCTTTAGACCATGAAATTTTTGCATCTTGTTTTATGTCCCTGGATATGTTCCAGTGTCTCCAGGTCTACAGTCTATAGGAACTTGAATAGAATTTGTATCCTGCTGTTGTGTGAAAATTGTATAAATTTTAATTATGTTGAATTGGTTCATAGTGCTTTTCAGGTCTAGTATATCCTTCTACTTTCTGTCTGTTCATTCTACTAATTTTTGAGAGTTTGACATTGCAACTCCAACTAAAAATACGTATTTTTAAAAACTGCAATATAGTGGAACTATATGTAACTGTGTTCTGTATTTTCCAAGTCTCCTGTAAATGTTATCATATTTTCATAATTTAAAAAATAAAAATAAAAACACGTATCCCTAAAGATACTCAAATATTCGTTTTCTTGTTTTACATCTACAAATCTACACTTTAAACACAATCTAGCACATTATTCTTAGGATTTTTCAAGACTGCTGCTGCTGCTGCTGCTTAGTCGCTTCAGTCGTGTCCGACTCTGTGCGACCCCACAGACGGCAGCCCACCAGGCTCCCCCGTCCCTGGGATTCTCCAGGCAAGAACACTGGAGTAGGTCGCCATTTCCTTCTCCAGTGCATGAAAGTGAAAAGTGAAAGTGAAGTTGCTCAGTCGTGTCCGACTCTTCACGACCCCATGGACTGCAGCCCACCAGGCTCCTCCGTCCATGGATTTTCCAGGCAAGAGTACTGGAGTGGGGTGCCACTGCCTTCTCCATTTTTCAATACAGTGAATACTATATTTAAGTTATGTAAATTAGTGAGCATTAAAATCCAAGTTCCATGAAGGCAAGGACCAGGAACATTATTTTCTTTGACAGCCTATAGCACTTAACATTAAATTGGCAATTCAATTAATATGCATTCTAACAAAATAAACATATTTCTTAACAGTTATTTACTTCCTATACCAATTTACAATATTCCAATTGGGTCTAATAGTCTTTAGGTTTTCCAATGAAACTCAGGTGGTCATATTTTAATTTGCATACATGCTACATAGTATTTTTGAAAGCAAACTAGCTGATGCTGGATTAGAGTAACCTTTCTATTCCTGTTCAAAATCAAGAACAATGAATTAACACAATACAGTATAGGCATTAAAATAATATATAACATCAAGTAAGGAAATTTAATAAAATTTTTTGTGTTTTTTACCTTGGGAAATACTTTCACTTTGGTAATGTATTATAAGGGGAAAATAAAACCCTTCTGAAAATGCCCTTTGTTTTACTAGGAAAGGAATACTAACATATTTGTATAAAAATACAGAAGTACAAAAGCATGAAACAAATTCAGCCTTTAAAAATGAATTTAGACTAAATAAATTCAGCCTTTAATCTATAATATATTCTTTTATCATGTCACTTAACGTCCAAAAAGAGTATTGTTTAAATCTGTAGTTTCAGTTCTATAAACAGAACAGGTTTGGAAAGCACATCTCAAATTCAGACTAGTGAGCCTTTTGTGTCTTCTAATTGTTAATGACAACTTGATTATTCAGAAACTGATTAAAGGACTGAGTTTATGGATTAGTTAGCCCCTTTTCTTCTTTTTTTGTCTTGTCTTTTAGATACTCATTACTTGTTTGCAACTTCAATCGAGGTGCCTGGGCACAAAGAAGATAAAACTTCTTAGCTTACTTCTCATTAAAAGGTGTGTTTAGGTTTTCCTAAGGTAGACATTTAACTTCCTAGCCCAAAATAAGAATTCTGAATAAAGATTTTTAACTGGCTATGTTTAGTCTCATTTCAGTTGCCATAAGAAATAAAAATGTAAGATGTTGTTAAATAAAGATTCGGTATTATTGGGAGTGTGACAAAGAGAAATACTTTTCTCAGTATGGTATTTACAAAGAAGTTGAAATCTTACTGAATGTTTGAACATCAAGTCCCAACATGTATGCAGGATGATAAAACAAATGTGAGATACTGTTTTACAACGAAGATGCAAGTTCAGGAAAACTTGGCAGTGACTTTTTTTAATTGAGGTATAACTGGCATATAATATCAGTTTCAAGTATATAACAATGATTTAATATTTGTATATATGGTGAAATGATCACAATAAGTCTAGTTAACATCCATTTTACATAGTTACAAAGTTTTTTCTTATGATTTTCTCTTTCTCTTTAAGACCCAATCTCTCAGCAACTTTCAAATATACAACATATTATTGTTAACTACTGGAGAAGGAAATGGCTACCCACTCCAGTATTCTTGCCTGGAAAATCCTATAGACAGAGGAGCCTGGCAGCCTACAGCCCATGGGGTCACAAGAGTCAGACATCATTTAGCGACTAAACCACCATAAGGTGTTTTTTAATATATATATATGAACTGTTAACTACAGTCTCCATGCTGTACATTTATGCCTCCAAGACTTATTTTATAACTGGAAGCTTGTACCTTTTGACCCCCTTCACCCATTTTGCCTACCCGTTACCTCCCCCACCTCTGGCAAAATTTTTAAAATGAAAATAAAAATGAACCAATCTCTTCTCTGTATCTATGAGCTAGTTTCATTTTTTAAATTTCACTTATAAGTGAGATCATACAGTATTTGTCTTTCCCTTTGATTTCTTTCACTTAGCATAATGCCCTCAAGCCAGTAAATACTTTTTAAAATTTTTATTGAAGCCAGTAAACACTCAATATTTCCTTAGCAATTATTCCTTATTCTTGATATTTTATGCATTATTATTTTCTACCTAATTAGAATAACTTAATAGAATAGAATCAGGCTGTTTAACCGAATTGTTTATTTTAATTACCAAATAGAAATTAAGCATAAGAGAGATTTTACACTATTTATACCCAAAACGCTCACATAATAACCAATACAATGCTGCTTAAATAGAAAAAATAATTCAATGAATTAACACTTCTATGTTTAATATAAGAAAATCAGCATAAATCAGCTAACTAGTCAGTAGCTAAATTAATCAAGTGTGACAGTAAAATAATGTTTTTTAAAAATTTCCCCTCAATTTACAACAATTTCTGTGTCATTCAGATTTCAAAATGTTACAACTAACTCAACATAACTATTTAGAGTCGCTCTATACCACTGACAGTAACTGGGTAGTAAATGCATTCTGTCATTAAAATATTGAAAGAAAATTACTGTACCTAGATCCCACGGCGCCATCTCCAGAGTCCTGGCTCCCAGCTTCGCTTGGTGTGCTCACAGATTTGGAGGATGGAGACATAGGAGGAGGGACTAAATAGTGAAATAGACAGGTATCCGCTGTTACTACACGCAGAGGTTGCTCAGCTTATGATGTTTCAAAAGTAATTTAATATGAAGTAATTAACAAAAAATAAAAAATAATGGCAAACCAAAAAACGAAAGTACATGAATGAAAATGAACGGTAAAAGAAGAGGAGAAAGACAAAGTTAACAACGCATGCTGACAATTCATGCAATTTCTCTGGCAAAATGCATTTGGGCTTTATATTAAAAAAAAAAAAGGCAAGATTATGAAAGGATGCATTTTCATCTCGGCCAACACCAAATGTGGGTACTAATTTTCAAAGGAAAGCATTCCTTCTCCCCTTTCTAACTTTTTGCTTTTAAGATCACCAGATCATTTATTTTTTGTCAATCTTTTCTTTCAAAAAAAAAAATTAATGTCTTAAATGATATAATTTTCCCCTCCAAAAATATAAATAAAGAAGAGCCAATTTAGAGAAATGACTACCAGTAAAGGAATGACTCCTTTAAAAGTTCATTAGTTTCCAGCAATTTGGGTGAAAAATGCAAACAGGCCATAAAACAACATGCCTTCTAGACATGATGCATAACATAAAGTGATGCATGCAACTTAAACAAGGCAAGGCTGAATGGTAACTTCCTTACCCCAGTATTCAGAAAAAACTGAAGTGTACAGACAAAGATACAGACACCCAAAATATTCTTAATCCCTTCTTATAGAAAAATATACATTTTTCATAGTATATAAAACAAACAGCAAATGCTCTCCCCTAACTTGTTACTTTTAACATTAGATACCAAAAGTTGAACATGAGTATTTCATGCTATTACACTTGTAAACTTTTTGATTACCATTTGAGGGAGTATAAGAGGATCATCACTGCCATCTTCTGGTTGAATTTTAGCATAAATGCCCCCAACCCCAAGTATCTTTTTAAAATAATTTTCCAATGTACAATATCAAGTGACTAATACATTTTATGTTGAACTGCAAGCCCTTCTTTTAATAGTTTACTGAAAAGAAGGTTAAGTTCCTAGTTATATAGGAACCAATCTAAAGAAATAGGCACTTAATTAAAAGTCTGTGTTTTTGGAATAGTCACATTCACTGAATCCTTAAAATTATGTTTAAATGTTTACACATGCTTCTGTAAAAACAGTGGGTCTGCAAATCTAACAAAATGCACAAGTATAGTACGATTATTTATATCTTAAACATAGGTACAGAATAGATCAACCTTATTTTTCAATGCTAAATTCTACTGGAAACCCATAGGAAGATTAGAAGGAAAAAAACCATAGCTAGAATGTTGATTTCCTGAGATACTGTGGTTAATTCTTGCTCAAATTTCAAAAGACCATAAAAACATAATAAAAGGTTTATAATTTTGCAATTAAAATCTCTCAGAAACAAAGCTAAAACCAGACTGCCTTTATATAATTCACATGTGGACAGTACTGTGCTAGGGGCTGCATGTATAACTCAAAGTAGCCAAACATGACTTGTATCTGAAGTACAAGAACTTCAATGTCCCCTAACTTCTCTTACTTTGCCAACAAAGGTCCATCTAGTCAAACCTATGGTTTTTCCAGTAGTCATGTATGGATGTGAGAGCTGGACCATAAAGAAAGCTGAGCATCGAAGAATTGATGCTTTTGAACTGTGGTGTTGGAGAATTCTCTTGAGAGTCCCTTGGACTGCAAGGGGATCAAACCAGTCAATCCTAAAGAAAATCAATCCTGAATATTCATTGGAAGGACTGATGCTGAAGCTGAAGCTCCAATACTTTGGCCACCTGATATAAAGAACTGACTCACTGGAAAAGACCCTGATGCTGGGCAAGATTGAAGGCAGGAAGAGAAGGGTTAACAGAGGATGAGACGGTTGGATGGCATCAACTCAATGGACATGAGTTTGAGCAAACTTAGGGAGTTTGTGATGGACAGGAAAGCCTGGCATGCTGCAGTCCATGGGGTCGCGAAGAGTCAGACACGACTGAGAGACTGAACTGAACTTCTCTTAGGTTAAGTTTTTCCTCATCTTTTTGTCCAACTCTCACTGTGAGGCTTCCCCTTAAGTCCCAACTGATATAGTAATAAAAGTAACATCTCAATGGCACCCTACTCCAGTACTCTTGCCTGGAAAATCCCACGGATGGAGGAGCCTGGTAGGCTGTAATCCATGGGGTCGCTAAGAGTTGGACACGACTGAGCGACTTCACTTTCACTCTTTACTTTCATGCATTGGAGAAGGAAATGGCAACCCACTCCAGTGTTCTTGCCTGGAGAATCCCAGGGACAGGGGAGCCTGATGGGCTGCCGTCTATGGGGTCGCACAGAGTTGGACATGACTGAAGCGACTTAACAGCAGCAGCAGCAGCAAGAGTGGTTTGTCTACTGTGCTGTAAGCATAAGCACAAATATGTGTATTGAGTTATAGTGAGGTACTACAATGTTTCCATATTAAAGATTTCCAAAGAAGAAATTTTTAGCTTTTTAAATTACATACTCAACTTTAGGCTTAGGAAAATAATTTTTCTAAGTATATATAAAAGAAAGATTTGAGGAAAAATAGTGATATGAAATTAAAAGACGCTTACTCCTTGGAAGAAAAGTTATGACCAACCTAGATACCATATTGAAAAGCAGAGACACTACCTTGCCAACAAAGGTCTGTCTAGTCAAGGCTATGGTTTTTCCAGTGGTCATGTATGGATGCAAGAGTTGGACTGTGAAGAAAGCTGAGCGCCGAAGAATTGATGCTTTTGAACTGTGGTACTGGAGAAGACTCTTGAGAGTCCCTTGGACTGCAAGGAGATCCAACCAGTCCATTCTAAAGGAGATCAGTCCTGGCTGTTCTTTGGAAGGAATGATGCTAAAGCTGAAACTCCAGTACTTTGGCCACCTCATGCGAAGAGCTGACTCACTGGAAAAGACTCTGATGCTGGGAGGGATTGGGGGCAGGAGGAGAAGGGGACGACAGATGAAATGGCTGGATGGTATCACCGACTCAATGGACGTGAGTTTGAGTGAACTCTGGGAGATGGTGATGGACAGGGAGGCCTGGCGTGCTGCAATTCATGGGGTCGCAAAGAGTAGGACACGACTGAGCCACTGAACTGAACTGAATTGTGATACATTATAAAATTCTTTTCCAGTTAATGTTTTTTCGCCTTTCTGGTGACTTTAACTCTAATCAATAAGTTCCTCGCCAGTATCTTAACTAGTTAAGACTGTGTTTAAAAAATGCTACCTCAAATGTTTTATGAAAACAGGTTAAACAGTAATTATACATACATAAGTAAACACATTAAACTAGGCAATTCTCAAATAAAAGTTTCAGAAATAAAAAATAAATCACAGGGGTGATGCAATCAAATTATCACAGATCTTCAGCCAGAAGCAAAATAAATCACAATTTCAAGTTTGTAACCAGACAAAAATCTCTTTCCCAGAACTATTCCTTCAACCAAAAGACAGTTTTCACATCAACTGATAAAGACACTCATTAAGGACTCGAAGTTTTATCTGGCCCACCAAACTCATCTTGCATCAATCTATACCACAGAAGGGACAAATCTAGAAAAAGAAGATGACTATCATTGAAAAAGGAAGAATGTAAACAGGAAAAAAGGGAAAGGAAGCATTATTTGGTGACTACCCTATTTTAACCCAATTAGTCTAGAAATGTCAAAGAATATATTAACTGCGCAATAAGGCAATGTCACTATACTCCCAGCCTCCAATAAACACCCAAAAATGAATAAACATGTGCACTCAGGAAGGCTTAAAAAAAAAAAAAACAACTAAATAGCTCATATCCACTCAAATTTCAGCAAAGACTTAATTCTAGAATTCATTTTAAAAAATGGTTTAAGAGTACAATCAGCTTTAGAAATAACATACGCTTTATTAATTAGCCTTTGCCAAATACCTGAAATATGATTTGCATGATTAGAACAGTGATTCAATCAGATTACCTTCACCGTACAGTTCTGTATATAGTCTAAAATAAGGCTTTAAAAATGGCACAAAATAAAAGATTTAGTATTAACATACAAGTGAATCAGATGAATGAATTTAAGTTTCTTAGAAGTTTAGAGCAGAGAGATCTAACCCTTTCTTCAAAAACCAAGGAAGAAATGTGAAGTAAACTGAAAGACAAATCTACCCCCATTAACCACACCGATCATGCAAGTAATACTGGAAGGCTGGGACACTGATTCTTTACGACGAAAAGCTAACCAAGAACTAAGAAGGCCTTTCCTACTAGCCTAGAGCTTGGCCTTCCTTCCCAGGACATAAAATTAATACTGCTGCCAACTGGTCTATGAAGAAAACAACAAGAAATTTTAAAACCACAAAGGAAAAAAAAATAAATAAATAAAACCACAAAGGACCTGGGTATGCACCTAGATTTAGAAACCAGAATCAACTTTGAGTCAACCACTGAGAACTATACAGAAGTCACAGACATGAACAAGGATGGTGCACAGCCCAATTATTTTCAAAGGAAGTCTCTAGCCAGAAGGAGCTCTTGCCAGGAAGAACCCAGAAAAGGTGGACAGCCAAAGAAAGTAAATGTAGGGAGTGTTGGCAGAGCACAAATGGGAGGAATGAGCTTCTGAGATAACCAAACATAGCTCATCTATGATACTTGGCACTCAAAGGCTAAGTTACACAGTAATGCCCTCTTGTGGCTGTAAGTATTTCTAGACTGGAATATTAACATTTAAATAACTGTTAAGTTTTCATACTTTATCTTTTTTGTCTTGAAAGATGATGCTTTAAACTTTAATTTTCTGAAATAGCAATTTCTTCCTTTCCTATGATCCCTTCTTCTGACAGCATTAAATCCCTCCTCTAATCTCCCCTAAATGTTTCCTTTATTCTCTTTAATGTTTCAGAGTACAGGTAAATTTTCTAAAAGAAATTAATAAAATTTTATAGCATTAAAATACCATAAGGAATTGTTATAATTAAGCTAAACCTGAAAAAAATGACTTGATAACAGAAATTATTCTATCTAAAAATCAGAATTACTAGTTATTAGATAAATAAGTGCTAGGGAATGTTGTACATGATGACTAGAGTTAACACATACATAACACTGCTGTATGATACATAGGAAACTTTAAGAAAGTAAATCCTAAAACTTATCATCAGGAGAAATTTTTTTCTTTTTCTTTTATCTATATGAGATGATAGATTTTAACCATACCTACTGTAGTAATCCTTTCACTGTGTGTGTGTGTGTATATATATGCTATATATACATGCTATATATATACACACACACACACATGCATATTACATATACACATAAATCAAACCATCATGATGTACACCTTAAACTTGTGGAGTGATGTATCTGTCAACTATTTCTCAATAAAACTGGAAAAATCCGATTTAAAATATTGGAAGTTACAAGAGAGGGAGATAAATGAAGCTATACTTATTTTGACTACCAAACTTCATTTATTCCTAATAAAAAACTGATTATCACAGTATATAAAATCAATATACTATGCCCTACTGATACAGATTCAGGCTACAGAACAACTGACAAAATCTGTTTTCATCTCTTTGTAAGATGGTTAAAACAGTAGTCACACATTCAAAAAGATTCACTTTTTGGGGGGGTGCGGGAGATGAGTGTTTATTAACTCCACATTTGATAAAATATGTCTTGAAAATTGTGCCTAAAATTAACTTTCTTAAGACTGGCCACTTAAATTTCATTAAAAAAATAATCAAGCCATATTTCTTTTGTGAAATATTCAAATTTCAATTTCCACTATGCATTTTGCTTAAATTTAAACAAGATTTTGTTGTTACTGTTTTTAAAGCAGATGGCTCTTATTAGTCTTACTAGGTGGAAAGACATATGACCTTATAATAATTGAACAATCATTGAAGCATCCAGTCTGTAGTGGACACCGGGGATAAAAAATTAACATGCTATCACTGCTCCCAAGGACCTCTGACAAAAAAACAATCAAATGATCAAATAAATAAGAATCTATCAGCAAAGAGAAGCTAAGAGCAGTCTTATTAGCTGTATCTCTTTAAAAAAACTAATTCTTTTCAGTAGAATTTTTTTTTCCAAGGGGAAAAAGTCCATTTTAGCTAAAACCAGACTGATGTTTTTAATAAATCCTTTTGAACATTCTAGTGGTGTTTTCATACTTCTATGATTTAAAAATATTTAATACATTTGTAGTGAAAAGAAAAACAAGTATCCATCCAGGTTATGATACAGAAACTATTTTTATTGTTACCAGCAAGAAAGTTTGACAGCCAATGCTTTCACCTGTATCCTTTATTTTCCAGGCCTAATTTCAAATAAATACTGGAAAGATCTTAGGTACTTGTGAGAGAACAGAAGGTGGAAAACTACACAACTCACTTAATGAGATTACTATAATCACTGTAATAAAACCAGATGAAATACAGTAAAAGGAAAAAAACTACAGGCCTGACTCTGAGTTATAGATGAATTCCTAAATATTAGTGTTACGTAAGAAAAATATTTTCTTATAACTAAGATGGATTTATTCCAAAATGTAAGCATGCTTATACATTTGAAAATCTAACAATATGAATTATATTAACATATTAAAAGGCAATAAAAAGCATATGATCATTTCAAAATATGAGGAGATCCATGAGTTTGTCATACATAGTTGGGGCTTTTAAAGAATGTCAAAATTCTTTGTGAATGTGGGCTGGACTTAGTGACTCTCTTCCAATAGACAGGAAATGGCAGAAGCCATGTTCTCTGACTTCCAAGGTTAAGTCATAAAAAGGATAGCTTCTTTCCAGCTCTCTTTCTCTTTGGACTGCTGACACACTGCAGCTAGGTGACATGCTGGAAGGATACTCAAGCAGGTAGTTTTATGGAATGGCCCACATAGATGAGAACTCAAGCCACCCACTAACAACCAAAGCCAACCTGCTGGCCATGTGAGTGAGCAAATCATACGGCTGGTAAAGCAAATGCTCAGGCCCCAATCAAGCCTTCAGATGACTGCAGCTCTGACTGATCTTGACTTCAACCTCATAAGAGACCCCGAGCCAGAACTACCAAGCTAAGCCACTACCAAATTCCTGACTGGCAGAAACTATGAGTGATAATAAACCTTTATTATTATTATTTTTTAAAATCAAACTGATATAAGAACGAAAAACTTGAATAGACTATAACCATTAGAAAAACTGAAATGGTGAATAACTCCTGCTCTCCACTATCCTCTGGGGACAAAAAGCATAATCTCAGATAGTTTTACAGTTAAGTTCTACCAAGTGTTTAAGGAACAGACGATATCTATCTTTTACAACTGCTCCACAAAACAGCAAAAGAGAAAGCTATCCAATTTATTTTAAAACCATAACCATGGTGGCCACGGAACATGAACAGCAAAAGAAAATTACAGGCAAATTTCATTTATAAGCATACATAGAAAAACCCTAAATAACATAACTAAATGGAGAAAAATTAGGTCGGATCCCTACCTTCTACTGTATTAAAAAAATGTGACATAAGTATCTAAAGGTGAAGGCTAAAATAATAAAGAAAATGTAGAATATATTTGTATTCTCAAAATAGGAAAGGGTATCTTTTAAAAGAAGATCAAAAAAGGGGTGGAGGGGTTGTCCATAATAGATCTGACTGCTTCTAAAAGATTTAAACATATCAAAATGTTCGATCCTTGGTCAGGGATCTAAGATCCCACATGTTCCAGAACAACTAGCCCCGTGCTGCAACTACTGAGCCTATGCGCTCTGGAGCCCGTGTGCCACAACTAGAGAGACTGTGTGCCCCAACTACCGAGCCCAAGCACCAAAACAGAGAGTCCACACGCTGCAAGCAAAGATCCCTCATGATGCAAAGAAGATCCCAGGTGCCGCAACCAAGACCCAATGGGTTCAAATGAATAACTCTTTTAAATGGAGGATTCTGTTTCAATAAAAGATACTATGATGGAAGCAATCTAAATGTCCACTGACAGAGGACTGGGTAAAGAAGATGTGGTACATATACACAGTGGGATATTACTCAGCCACAAAAAAGCAAGACAATGACATCTGCAGCAGAACGCATGGACCTAAAGCTGTCATACTGAATGAAGGCAGACAGGAAAACATATCATATGATGTCACTTATATATGGAATCTAAAAAAAAAATGGCACAAATGAACTTATTTACAAAACAGAAATAGAGTCACAGATGTAGGAAACAAACGTATGGTTACCAGGGGGAAGAAAGAAGGGATAAATTGGGAGATTTGGACTGACATATACATAACAGTACTGTATAGCACAGGGAACTCTTCTCAGTACTCGAACTATATGTGAAAAGAATCTAAAAAAGAGTGCCATATGTATAGGCATAACTGATTCACTTTGCTGTACATCTGATACTAACACAACATTTTAAGTCAACTATATTTCAATAAAAAAAATTTTTTTTAATACTGTAGATAATAAACTAGGAGAAGGTATTTTTTTAAGAGACTAAAACAAAGAAGTCCTCTCTTAAGTACACAAGGAACTCCTATAGCAAAATAAAGAACCCTAATGGTAAATGGACAAAGAACATGAATATGCAATTCATAGAAGAGAAAATGTGAAAAGTAGATAAATGAAAAAATGGTCACTCTCACTGTAAACAGCTAAATGTATATTAAAACATTTTGACATACTATTTTATACCCATCAAGTAGACAAAAATTAGAAAGTTGGATAATATCAAGTGACGTGGATACAGTGAAACAGTTACTTTCTCACACACTGGTAGCAGAAGGATAAACTTAGTTATTCTTCAGAGTGGTAGTAGAACCTAAAAAATGTAAGTCTACAATAACATACCAAGCCAATTCTTCAGCATATATTCCAGAAAAACTCTTCCACAGTCCTTTCAAGGGAAAAGAATATATTCTTTGCAGTGTTGCTTGTGAAAGCAAAGCAAAGAGATAGAAGAAATCACTAGGGAACAGATAAGGAAAATATAGTATATGATAGAATATTATGTATCAGTCAGAAATAAATAACTAGATGTATATGTAAGAACATGGGTAAATCTCAAATACAAACCTGCTTTGAAAAAAAGGAAAAAACAAAGTGAAACACAGAGCACAATACCACTTATGCACATAAATCATATCCACACACAGATATATAAAAACTTGAAAAATTACACATGCCAGACTGATCAAAAGGATATATGTTAAAAAATCCAAGAATCAGTACTTAATGCAAGACTGTGAAGGAGAATGGAATTGGAGATGGGTAACGAAGGAGAAACACACACACAACTGAAGAACATTCAAGAATAGATGATGGAGGCGGGCCATAAATTGAGAAATATGAGCAAGTGAATTTAGTGAAACTAAAGTCTTAAAGAGAATAGAAAAGAAAAAAAAATCCTACGGGGGAAAACCAAAGCCAAAGGCTCAGAAAAAATGATCACTTAAAGCCTATACAGCAAACAAGCAACTTGGTTTAGGTTCTAGGGTATTATTTTTTTAACAAGATAAAAGTGTTTTGATTCATTTACTTTAAAAATTGCAATATGCAACATAAGTTTATTAAACAAAAGACATAAACATTATCAACCTTCAAATTTTATCAATAAGAAAAAGACAAATAAGCTGAAAGGGCTTCCCTGGTAGCTCAGCTGGTAAAGAAACTGCCTGCAATACAGGAGATCCCAGTTTGATTCCTAGGTCAGGAAGATCCCTTGGAAAAGGGATAGGCTATCCACTCCAGTATTCTTGGGCTTCCCTGGTGGCTCAGAGGGTAAAGAATCCGCCTGCAATGTGAGAGCGCTTTTGAGCCCTGGGTTTGATCCCTGGGTTGGGAAGACTTCCCTGGAGGAAGGCACAGCAACCCACTCCAGGATTCTTGCCTGGAAAATCCCCATGGATAGAGGAGCCTGATGGGTTACAGTCTATGAAGTCGCAAAGAGTTGGATACCACTGAGTGACTAAGCACAGCACAGTAAGCTGAAAGAAATAACAATGAAGCCAAACCATGAAAGTAACCAGCTTTTTTCACCTTAAAATTTTTTAGAAATAGTAATTCTAATAAGACAGGTATAATAATTACAGACTGTTATGTTACCATTCACAACTAGGCAAACAGCAGGTACTCCCTTGTTATTTGTCCTCTGGACTAGATGGAATTAGCCCACAAACTAACCCTGAAATTTTAGGTCTCTAAATGACAAAAGCCACATCAAACTAAAATACTATGTAACAGCACCCAGTTCAGAATTATTTTAAGTAAGCATTTAATGTCTGTATGTAACAAGACTGTCCTCAGTACTTTTACTATTTCAGCTTTTTGGTCTAGTACTGTTATAAAAATGAAGAGTCCAGAAAAATAACAAGATTAAGTCAAACTGCTGCCAAAATCAGCTACCAATATTATTTCCCTTATTGGCACTGACAGCAGAAGGTTATAAGCTTCTCCTTCCACTCCTATACCTTTGAACATCAGTACACTTTTAGAACTTTGATTCACTATACCTCTCTTTAACTTATAGAAAGGATTGTATAGAGTTAAGAAGATCAGGAATCACATTCATCTTTGAGCTTAACAGTATGCCACAGAAAACTAGTTCAAATGTCTGTTGAAATAAGTTACTGATTTAACAAGAAAAGTCAATTGGTTTATGTTAAAATAGTCTTGCAGCTCTTCTGAACAAACAAAATAACTATGTATTAACACATCTGAAAAAAGTTAATTCCACACAAATTATAAGATTAGTGCTTTTTACGAGGCACAAATAAGAAAGATATACAAAATACATTAAATCAATTCATTCATCTCATGTATATCTGAGCTGAGTAAGATCTATGCCTCTCTTTTATTAACAGGTATAATCTTATCCTTACCAATGGGGGATTCTGCAGTTAGACCCATGCTTTGAAGCAATGCTTCAGCTTCTCTTCTTTTTTTTTCAAGATCTGATTCTTCTTGCACAGGAGCAACTGCTTCCTTCTTCTGATCAGTCTAAATTTTTTAAGTTAAAACTTAAATTTACATATGGTATGAAACATTTCTATTTGCAAAAATACGTATGTTTTAAATAACATGCTAACACTGTATACATTTGGAGGTGGGCTTAGTTTTGAATACACATTATAGTCACTAAATGAAAATCATTCTGAGAGTTTTAGTAAAAATCTCTAAATAATATGTATTAAATTGATTCATTTTTATATGTAATCAAGAAGTTCTCACAAAAATACTCTGAACAGGTATGTTCAAAAAGTACAATTTCTATTTAATTTATAATATGAAATTGCTATCCATGGTCAAGAATTGTGGAAATCTCACAAATACATAAATATCACAATGATATGAAAAAAAAAATACAGATTATCATTTAAGACATAACAAATTTTAAGTAAATGAACAATTTGATTTGTTGAAAAAGTACAAGTGCCTCAAACTTCTATATGTAGTCTTCATTGTATTTATGCAACTTTATGTAGAGGATGTTTGTCAAAAATTCATCTGAAGAAAGGTTTTGTTTTTATTTTTTATCAACTATTGGTCTTATTTTCATGGTTTGGTAAAATTAAAATTTACTCTTGCATAGCACAAAACATTTTTCATTACTGAAATTTTTACCAACTTTTATTTTAGCCATTTATAGCTTTAGCAAAATCTTCCAGTTATAACCCTCAATATTCTCAGATCAATACTCTCAACATCTCAAGGGAAATTTAAGCCTTAAAGGGAAAAGTCTTATGTATACACCTCAAAAGTCTATTTCAGCTAAGACAACCATTACTCATACAATTATCGGCAGTGAACTTTAGTCATAATATTCTACCATACCATTTTAACTTAAAAGAATCATCAGAAAATTTCATTAAAATAGCCAAAGAGACTATATTATCAAGTAAACACTGTATCGATATATAACAATTAGACTTACTGTTTAATAGCACTGATTTAATGTCTCTTGTAATGTCTGATAAACTTTAAATTAGATTTAAATCATGTAATAGATATTCTGTACAGCCACTTATGGCCATGCTTAGAAAACAAATACCAAATTTGCCCTCAGTTCTGAAGGGTTTTGACTACAGGTACTAGTTTGGAATAGTTCTGCCAGTCTTACTCATGCTTCTATCACTTAGTTTTTAATCAAATAGCTAACCTAAAGGTCCAACACTCTTACAGTAATGGATCACAAAAAGGTTCAGAATAAACTAGAAAATTCTTCAATTGTAGGCCTTTACAGAATTACAGCAATGCTGCACATAAATTGTACCTTTGGTTTTTCTTTTTCCTTAAGAGATTCCAAGAAGTCTTGGCTATATTAAGGCCAGTCGTCCCCAACCTTTCTGGCACCAGGGACAAGTTTTGTGGAAGACATTTTTTCCATGGGGTGGACAATGGTTTCAGGATGATTCAAACGCATTACATTCATTGTGCACTTTATTTCTATTATTATTACATCAGTTCCACCTGAGATCACCAGGCATTAGATCCTGGAGGTTGGGGGCCCCTGATTTTATACTAATGTCACATTAGAAACAAACTATCTAAACACTGGCCATTTAAAACATTGAAGATAAAAATATACAAATATGTCTACACAGGTTTCATAGGGACAAATGTACATTTCAAGACAGGAACAAGCAAAATTATCTCTAGCTCAGGGTCAATGTATGTTTGCCATACATAATAAAATGGTGATGCCAAAAGTCAGATCTAAGTATCTAGCCCACCCTCATGATAGTATCAAACCCACTACCTGGTAAAAATATTTCAATGACCAACTCATGACAAAGGAGAGACAATCAATTAAGTAATCCCTTAATCAATTAATAATCTAGTCTATATTTCTCTTTGCCATTATTTATTCTGACAACTAGCAGTTCTGACTGGTAAAATATTCAGATAAGCTGAAAGTCCAAACTAAGTTATAATGTATATCATGTTTTATCAGTAATTACAAGGCAGATGCTCCTTACTTTATACAGTAAACATATTCCTGGAAGACTAAATATGTACATTGAGCTTTTCACCTAGAGTGCTATATGTGCAGTCACAACTGCTGGAATTTTAACTATTCTGTTATTAAAGGTATAAGCACTTAAAATCCAATTATTTTATATTATCTTAAAAAAAAAAAACATACTTCCTTTTTCTTTCTTTCTTCTTCTTTTCTCTTCTTTTCCTCTCTGATTTGAGCCAACCGCTGCTTCTTACGTTCCAACTCGGCCTTTAATTCACTTTTGTCAGACATGTTTGCAACCTTAAGAAGCATACAATCATTTACAATCATCAGTAAATTGGTAAAAGGAGCTCTCTTTCAAAACTCTGTCTTTCAAGAAGAGAACTGTCTTGGAAGGCCATGTAGTTCAAGCTCATCAAACGAGAACATGTACACTCTACTTTTAAAATAAAAGAAGTACATATACTACTAAGACCTGAAAATCATTATAAACAGATGTATACAGGAAATATTCACAGTTGAGCACAGTAATTAGCACTCAGTGAACTCTTTAATGTTCACATGCTCAAATTTAACACAATGTCTCTGGCTCTTAAAACAGAGGACACGGATTGCCATTAAAAGCCAAGCTCTAAGACACAGCAATCTGCTACCAGTTTTGCATTCACGCCTAGAAATCTGAAAAAACCGGCAGTCAGACAGAAAATTCCTATAAATTCTAAAACTACCATGCAATAGTAATACTATGGAGAAGCAAAACACAAATATACCATCAATAACTATCAACTGTACTTAAAGGTAGAGCTTCCCTGGTGGCTCAGGCGGTAACAAATCTGCCTGCAATACAGGAGACCAGGATTCTATCCCTTTGGAAAAGGAAATGGCAACCCACTCCAGTTTTTTGCCTGGAGAATGCCAAGGGCAGAGAAGCCTGGCGGGCTATACAACACACACACACACACACACTTTAAGTATGCTGGGGTCGCAAAGAGTCGGACATGACTGAACGACTCAACACACTTTGAGTCAAAGCCCAGCAACAAAGTCTGATTGAATAATTGCATACACCTGACAGAACCGCTCAACCTGCGAGAGGCCGGAGCCTCCAGGCCTGACACATTCATTCACTTTCTTAAAACTCCAAGAAAGAAAGTCTCAGGAATTTTGTGCTACAATCTCCGCGTCTGGGTACTTTCTAACACACACCGGGTGAGCAAGGCGTGAAGGAGTCACTTCTCCCCTGGGTATGGACCAAGAGGGCGCGGCGTCTTGGGGAGGTGGCCTCGAACGAGCCTCAAGGCTTCTCGGGGCCCCTCCGAAGGGTCCAGAGAGAAGGGAGTGGGTTCGCCGAGGCCCCGGCCTTCCTGACTCACCCCGCCTCTCCTTCCCAGGGCCGGGCCGGGCTGGGCTGGGCGGCACTGTCCGCAGGCCAAGCCGCCCTTAGGGGCGCGACGCGAGACACAGCAGACAGAAGGAGACGGAAGGGCAGTCCACCCACCTGTTCGGTGGCGGGATGGGGAAGAGTCCGCCTGCCAGCAACTTCCCGGTAACGTCCCTCTCCTTCGCCCGCAACAGCAACAGCCGCCGCCACTAGCTCCGCGGCTTCCCCCAGCACACAAAGAGGGATGGGCGGCGGCTGCTACGGCGAGAGCTTAGAGACAAACGGCTTCGCCCCAGCCAAGGCGCTCCCAGAAAGCAAGGCAAGGCCCCAGCTGCGGGGAGGAGCAGCCTCTCTACCACTTACCTGGGTAAAGCAGTAGCCAAGAGATGAGACAAAGACTCCACCCAAAGACCCGAAGCGTTTCCCCTTTGCCGAAACTGGAAGACTTAGCCTAATAGCCTGGGGCCGGCTAAGAAAACGCCACCCTCGCCGGATTGGCTCCAAAGAGAACTACAAGCCCCAGCTGTGAGGGAACTCGGCATTCGGCGAGCAATGCACTCTGGGGGTTGTAGTCAACGGTAGTCGCAAAGCATGCTGGGATGTGTAGTGTTTCCTAGTTTTTCGCGTTCGCTTTGAGGCCTTCCTTCAAGATTCCAGAGACAAGCTTCCAGCTGTTCTCTTTAATGTAGTCTCCTTGGTTGGTCAGTGTCACAATGTTGTATGTGTTATATCTTAAGATATTTGATTCCACATTGGCCTAATTTTAAAAACTGGTGAACCTATGTATTACACTGCACATTTGGTGAACATTTCTAAAACATACCAGTATTAGAAAGAAAACACCTTATAGAGGTTTAAGCAAAATCTATAATACAAAATCTAAATTTTGAAAATGTAGTGTAACCTTACTGTCAAAAAATGTGAGAAATTGTCTTTAATTATAAAAAGATTTGTAAATCTTTACTCAGTTTTCACAAGCATTCATGGTTGTAAACTTCATTAGCTGGATTATTGCAGTTATGAAAATTAACAATAAAACCTCTGATTGCTATATTTCCTCTTTAATTTCTTCATGTACACATGGAATGTCTATTTGAGTCTGTAAATAAAATGATTACTGTTGCAATCAATGAATCAATAAGAATATGATGTACTCTTTTACAGCCAGGGACCTAGAAATATTAGGAACAAGTCAAGAAGAGAAAATTTGTGTACTAGAAGGTAGTACCTGAAGGAACTATCTAGGATGCAATATGGAGAGAAAAAAAAAGATAAGAAAGATTTAGAAACGTGGAGGATAGGAGGAGTAGGTCTAACAAACATCTCATGAAATTTTAGGTGAGAAGGAGAGAGAGAGTAGAGTAGAGGCAATTTCAGATGAAAATACAGTTTTCCATAACTAGTGAAAATCACCAATTCACAGATTCAAGAATTCTGGTTAGTTGCAAACAGGATAAATGAAAAGAAATCCACAATTTGATACAGCTGAATGTAACTGTAAAAAACAAACAAAAAAATAAATCCTGGAAATAACAAAAATTTCCATTAACTGATGAATGGATAAAATTGTAATACATTCATACTGTGGAATACTGTTCAGCAACCAAGAGGAATGAACTACTCATATATGTAATGGCATGAATGAATCTTGAAAACATCATGCTAAGTGAAAGAAGCCAGACATAAATGGCTATGTACTGATCTCATGTTTGTGAAACCCTAGACAAAGCAGAATCCTAAACAATGACAAAAAGCAAGCCAGGGGTTGCCTGAGTTGGGCTGGAGAGAGTAACTAACTGTCAGGGAGTCAAAAGGAAACTTCTGGAATCGTGGAAGTATTCTGTTACTGTGGCTTGGTAGTATATTTTACAATCAGAAAGTGTGAGACCTCCAACACTGTTCTTTTTTGAGATTGTTTTAGCTATTTGGAGACCCTTGAAGTTCCATATGAATTTTAGGATGGTTATCTTTATTCCTGCAAAAAAAAGTCCGAGTGGATTTTGGGGATGGATTGTGTTGAATCTGTATACTGCTTTAGGGAGTACTACTGCCATTCTTCGGAGAAGCCAATGGCACCGCACTCCAGTACTCTTGCCTGGAAAATCCCATGGACGGAGGAGCCTGGAAGGCTGCAGTCCATGGGGTCGCTGAGGGTCGGACACGACTGAGCAACTTCACTTTCACTTTTCACTTTCATGCACTGGAGAAGGAAATGGCAACCCACTCCAGTGTTCTTGCCTGGAGAATCCCAGGGATGGGGGAGCCTGGTGGGCTGCCATCTCTGGGGTCACACAGAGTCGGACATGACTGAAGTGACTTAGCAGCAGCAGCAACAACTGCCATTCTTTCTTTTTAAAACCTTTAACCAGACTCATTAAGAAAAAGAGGGAGGGGGCTCAAAACAATACAACTAGAAGCAAAAAAGGAGGAGTTACACTGGATACCACAGAAATTCAAAGGATCACAAGAGACTGTTACAAGCAACTCTATGCCAATAAAATGGACAACCTAGAAGAAACGGACAAATTATTAGAAAGGTCCATTCTTCCAAGAATGAATCAGGAAGAAATAGAAAATACGAACAGACCAATCACAAATACTGAAATTGAAACTATAATTTTAAAACTTCCAACAAACAAAAATCTAAGACCAGATGGCTTCATAGGTTAATTCTCTCAAACATTTAGTGGAGCGTTAACACCTAACCTTCTGAGACTCTTCCAAAAAACTCCAGAGGAAAGAACTCTCCCAAACTCACTCTTATGAAGCCACTATCACCCTGATACCAAAACCATACAAAGATATAACACACACAAAAAAAGAAAGAAGTTTACAGGCCAATATCACTGACAAACATGGATGTAAACATTCTCAACAAAATACTAGCAAGTAGAATCCAGCAATGTACTAAAAGGATCATATACCACAATCAAGCAGAATTTATCCCAAGGATGAAAGGACTTTTCAATATCCATGAATCAATCAGTGTAATACACCACATCAACAAACTGAAGAATAAAAATCATATGATCATCACAGTAGATGCAGAAAAAACTTCTGACAAAATTCAACACTCATTTATAATAAGAACTCTCCAGAGAGTACTGCTGTCTTAGTATCTTCCAGTCTGTGACCTTTCAAAGTCTTCTGTGACCATGGAATATCTTAGTCCTTCTTTAATTTCTTTCAATACATTTTTCTTATTTTTGGTTTCATTGGTTTTGGTTTTTAATATACAGGTTTCGGCCTCCTTGGTTAAATTTTATTTAATTATTGAATTCTTTTTTATGCTCTTGTAAATATGTTGAATTTTTAATTTCCTTTTTGGGTTGTTCATTGCTAGAGTATAAAATATAGCTGAGCTTTGTGTGTTCATCTTGCAGCCTAAAACTTTGCTGGATTCATTTATTTGCTCTAACAACTTTTTTTATAGATTCTTTAGGATTTTCTGTTTACTATGAGGTTATGTCACCTGTGAATAGAGATAGTTTTACTTCTTTCCAATTTACACATATTTTATTTATTTATTTTTGCCTAATTTAATTGGCTAGAATTTCTGGTACAATGTTGAATAAAGTGATGAGAGACAGCACACTTGCCTTGTTCCCTAAGGAGAAAAACTTACAGCCTTGAAATTACTTCTTTTTTTTTAAAGGTCAGAATATCTCCTCCTTTCATTGGAAGAGTAACCAAGATTATTTCATGGAGTCTGGTCTCCCTTAAGACCACGGGAAACCCCTCAGCTGTTATTTGGCCCTACTCACACAGGAAACTATGTCAGCTCTGGACTGGAAGAACTGATGACTCCAGCTTTCAGGCACTGAGCTGAAAGAGGTGTGGGAAATACCTAGATATAGTTTGTAATTTCCATCTACTTAATAGGGAATAGAGACTGTGTGAAACCCTTTAATTAGTTTCTATCTCCTACTGTCATGAAATTTCTATCTCAGTGATTAAAGAATCACTGCCCAAACAGGGATGCATATCTGTTTTTCAAATTCTAAAAATCTGATTAAGTAAGTAAAGGTATATATAGCCTTAGAATGCAGTACCATAAAACTTTTGAGATCAGTGTGGTGGTTCTCTATATGCTAATGGAAAATGACCTTCATTATAATTTACAATTGAAAAAAGGAAGGTACAACCCATGGCTGATTCATGTCAATGTATGGCAAAAGCCACCACAATATTGTAAAGTAATTAGCCTTCAATTAAAATAACTAAATTAATTTAAAAATAAAAAATAAAATCTAAAAATAAAGTAAGGTACAGACTCTCCAGAATGAAAACCACAATCACAGAAAGTTAACCAAAATGGATCACAGACTTGCGTAACTCATTGAAGTTATGAGCCATGTGCAGGGCCACCCAAGATGTGCAGGTCATGGTGGAGAGTTCTGGCAAAATGTGGTCTACTGGTGAAGGAAAAGGCAAACCACTTCAGTATTCTTGCCTTGAGAACCCCATGAACCATATGAAAAGGCAAAAAGATATGATACCAGAAGATGAGTCCCTTAGGTCGATAGGCCTGGCATGCTGCGATTCATGGGGTCGCAAAGAGTCAGATATGACCTAGCGACTGAACTGAACTGAACTGAATCCATTTTTATAAAAAAGAAACATCCATGTGCGTGTTATTTTCGCAAGGATACATAAGAAGTGAGTAATAATGAATGTCTAGAAAAGAGGGTTCGGAGAAAACAATGGCAGCCCACTCCAGTACTCTTGCCTGGAAAATCCCATGGACAGAGGAGCCTGGTAGGCTGCAGTCCATGGGGTCGCTAAGAGTCGGACACGACTGAGCGACTTCACTTTCACTTTTCATTTTCATGCATTGGAGAAGGAAATGGCAACCCACTCCAGTGTTCTTGCCTGGAGAATTCCAGGGACAGGGGGAGCCTGGTGGGCTGCCGTCTCTGGGGTTGCACAGAGTCAGACATGACTGAAGTGACTTAGCAGCAGCAGCAGAAAAGAGGGTTAGATATCTAGGGTAAAATGATTCTGTGGCCCATTTGAATTTTTTTTAAAAAGTGGCATGTGACAACAACTCCCAAAAAAACCCACACGAGTTTTTATTTCATTTCATTTCATTTCATTTCATTTTTAACACTTAAAAAAAACATTATCGGTGTTGATTAAAAAGATTGTAATGGCTGAGAAAAGATCAGTACTCCAGATATTATTTAGTTCAAACTACCATGCCATTCCTGATTCTTAAATTGGCATGACTGAGGAGGAATCAGGCAAGCATTAGTACTGAAGGAGTTTTTTATTTTAGGGGGAGAGCTGAGAAGCTTGCATTTTAAAACTTCCTAGAATAGTTTGTAAGAGAATGTAAAATAGATAAAAATTGCATTTGTTGAACACATTCATATCTACAGTTACACTTGAACTCAATATGTCAACATATAGAAAATCTTAGAAAAGTAACATATTGAACATACTTTCAGGATTTCATTTATATGAAAGTTTAAAGCAAGAAAGACTAATCTTATGATATAAATCAGAATACCAGCTATGAGTATGGGGATATTGCCTTGAAGAGGAAATGGTGAGGTTTGTGGGGTGCTGGTAATGTTCCATATTGTGGTTTGGGAGGATTACACAAATTTATATATGAAAAATTTATTATATAATTATACACTGTAAAATTGTATGAATTTTATAGATTTATATAATGTGAAAAGAAATTCTACCTTAAGTACGGTCCTCTTTACTGTAGATAGACTATATTCAATCAGTTCAATTCAGTCGCTCAGTCGTGTCCGACTCTGCGACCCCATGAATTGCAGCATGCCAGGCCTCCCTGTCCATCACCAACTCCTGGAGTTCACTCAGACTCACGTCTGTCAAGTCAGTGATGCCATCCAGCCATCTCATCCTCTGTCGTCCCCTTCTCCTCCTGCCACCAATCCCTCCCAGCATCAGAGTCTTTTCCAATGAGTCAACTCTTTGCATGAGGTGGCCAAAGTACTGGAGCTTCAGCTTTAGCATCATTCCTTCCAAAGAAATCCCAGGACTGATCTCATTCAGAATGGACTGATTGGATCTCCTTGCAGTCCAAGGGACCCTCAAGAGTCTTCTCCAACACCACAGTTCAAAAGCATCAATTCTTTGGTGCTCAGCCTTCTTCACAGTCCAACTCTCACATCCATACATGACCACAGGAAAAACCATAGCCTTGACTAGATGGACCTTAGTCGGCAAAGTAATGTCTCTGCTTTTGAATATGCTATCTAGGTTGGTCATAACTTTTCCTGCAAGGAGTAAGCGTCTTTTAATTTCATGGCTGCAGTCACCATCTGCAGTGATTTTGGAGCCCCTCAAAATAAAGCCTGACACTGTTTCCACTGTTTCCCCATCTATTTCCCATGAAGTGATGGGACCAGAAGCCATGATCTTCGTTTTCTGAATGTTGAGCTTTAAGCCAACTTTTTTGCTCTCCTCTTTCATTTTCATCAAGAGGCTTTTTAGCTCCTCTTCACTTTCTGCCATAAGGGTGGTGTCATCTGCATATCTGAAGTTATTGATATTTCTCCCGGCAATCTTGATTCCAGCTTGTGTTTCTTCCAGTCCAGCGTTTCTCATGATGTACTCTGCATAGAAGTTAAATAAGCAGGGTGATAATATACAGCCTTGACGTACTCCTTTTCCTATTTGGAACCAGTCTGTTGTTCCATGTCCAGTTCTAACTGTTGCTTCCTGACCTGCATACAGATTTCTCAAGAGGCAGGTCAGGTGGTCTGGTATTCCCATCTCTTTCAGAATTTTCCACAGTTTACTGTGATCCACACAGTCAAAGGCTTTGGCATAGTCAATAAAGCAGAAATAGATGTTTTTCTGGAACTCTCTTGCTTTTTCCACGATCCAGCGGATGTTGGCAATTTGATCTCTGGTTCCTCTGCCTTTTCTAAAACCAGCTTGAACATCAGGGAGTTCACGGTTCATGTATTGCTGAATCCTGGCTTGGAGAATTTTGAGCATTACTTTACTAGCCTGTGAGATGAGTGCTATTGTGCAATAGTTTGAGCATTCTTTTGCATTGCCTTTTTTTGGAATTGGAATGAAAACTGACCTTGTCCAGTCCTGCAGCCACTGCTGAGTTTTCCAAATGTGCTGGCATATTGAGTGCAGCACTTTCACAGCATCATCTTTCAGGATTTGAAACAGCTCAACTGGAATTCCATCACCTCCACTAGCTTTGTTCGTAGTCATGCTTCCTAAGTCCCACTTGACTTCACATTCCAAGATATCTGGCGAAGAATAGAGTAACAAATTAAACTGTTGCAGTTAAACTTACAAACCATCAGAAAGATGAAACACCCAAATCAGAAGAGGAAGGGATTTGAAAGGGTTAAAAAGGTGTCACCCCAGTGATCCAGGTATCACTAAATATTCAGGGGACGCCAGTCTTCCCCAGGTAGTCGACTCTAGTGTTTATTACCTTGTGGTATGCACCCTCATCATACAAAGTTTATGAAATGATGTAAAAAAGAAAGACCAACATTAGTGATACACAAAACTTTCTGATAATTATACTTTTATTATTTTTCTGTAAATGTCACTTGCTTGATTATAACTCTGCTAAAATGAAATTAACTTAATATATACATTCCTGTGAGCTTTTTAGCAGGCTAAGAATGTATTTCCTGGGATCTTCTCGTAAATGTTGCATCTCTTTTCTTTTTTCCTCATGTTATTCATAGATCCTATAAGATTTCACTTTGGTTGTGTTCCTTATGTTTCCACCATCCTGCCTTTGCGCTTTGAGACTGCTCATCTTTTTTTTTTTTTTTGAGACTGCTCAACTTTTTCATGTTCACGATTCCTTCCAAGTCACTTGAGTTTTTAATATTTCTAAATATTTCCACTTCACCTTCAGGAAATGTATCTGACCTTGTCTTTGAGAAACATTGCACAGCTAACTGTTTTCTTCCAACTTTGAGACCTATCTTAACTTTCCCATTTCCTCTCATGCCTAAGGGAAGCTCTTTAAGAAACTAACCGCCTGTCAGGGAAGTGTTTATGAGCTGACCAGCAAATCCCTCCTCATGATTTAACAGCACTACTTTTCTATTTTCCTTATTATTGTTCTAGTGTGTATTTTTCCCTTTGGCGTGTTTGCTGCATTGTTAACTTAATATAGTTTTTTTTTTTCCCATTATTTTCTCTACTTGTCTTGATGCACATATTTTCTCTCTTAGTGTCAAAATAAGGTGATGGTGAATTATGAGTCCCTTCTGAGCTGAGGACACTTTTGTAATCTGGTAACCTTTGGCAGGAAGTACATATCCTAGTGAATGATGGAGCTCTTAAGACTGATTCACCGTAGAGCATTACAGAAAATAGGCTGAGGGTTCAAAAATTCCAGGCAAGTTTCTTCCCCTCAGCGTGGTGTATATACTGTGCTCTCACTTTTCTCCCCCTATTATGTGGTTAAGAGAGAGGAGATAATGATGGCTTCTTAAAGTTACCTATAATGCACTCAAAACTCTGTTAGGTGTAATGGTTTTAAAAGGTAGAATGAAAACACAGCTAGGAGATCAACACAAAAGGAATCATTTTCTGATAGAGACAGCAAGGCTTGTGTGCCTCTTGATACACACCTGCAACTTCCATTAACTGTAACGGGAATTATGAGTGCCGCATTAAAGGAGTGTATACCCCCATCCCAAATGTGGTAAGGAGAAGCCTTTCTCCCCCAGAACTTCTATGGATCCAGTTTCTTGTGGTAGAACCAAATCTTGTTATCACTACGTATTCAGTATGTTATCTTTCTAATGTAGGGGTGGAAAACAACAATCACTAATTGTCCATTGACTCAGTGGACATGAGTTTGAGCAAACTCAGGGAGATGGTGAAGGACAGGGAAGCCCAGCATGCTGCAGTCCATGGGGTTGCAAAGAGTCAGACACGACTTAGTGACTGAACGATAACAACCACAATAATATACTTAAACAACCGTCAACCCTATGTAAAGACAAAATCAGACCCAGATTGATTAACTTTCAGGTTAGAAGCATTGATCTATAATATCCCTCTTTGAGTAAATATTTATTCAGCATTTGACCTTACTGACTTTAGGCAAATTTCAGGGTGGTTAACACAGAAATGAGCTTCTAATTATATAGAACTGTTGATTAATGACAGGTACAGATTTATATAATGGGAAAAGAACTTTGGGTTCCTCAGTGATCTTTTTAGCTATACATGAATATAGAAATCTTGGTCATTGACAGGTGCTGAGCTTCATATGTATATATCTCTCACTAACCCCCAAGCTCCCAAAGCATGCGTCCAACTCCCCACTGGATATATCCCGGAGATCTACAGGTACGTCAAATTGAGCATGTCTGAAACTGACAAGTCATCTTTCCCAGCAAGACTTCTCCTCCCCGTTCACCATCTCACTGAGTGGAAACCACAAATCCTTCGGTCATTCCAGCCACAGTCCTGCAAAACCATCCTTTCACCTCCCACATCTATCACTGTTGATTCCATTCCCTAAATATTTTCTGGAGGCAGCAGAAAGACATCTGTGGTGCTGAGCAGGCAGGCTGTAGCAAGCGTGACTCTGCTTCTGCTGCTAAGTTGCTTCAGTCGTGTCCGACTCTGTGCGACCCCATAGACGGCAGCCCACCAGGCTCCCCCGTCCCTGGGATTCTCTAGGCAAGAACACTGGAGTGGGTTGCCATTTCCTTCTCCAATGCATGAAAGTGAAAAGTGAAAGTGAAGTTGCTCAGTCGTGTCTCGACCCCATGGACTGCAGCCTACCAGGCTCCTCTGTCCATGGGATTTTCCTGGCAAGAATACTGGAGTGGGGTGCCATTGCCTTCTCCAAGCGTGACTCTAGCTAGCATCAGATCCAGGCAGATGGTCCTCACACTTCCCAGGACATGTGGCAGCAGGAAATAAGAATCCAGGCACAGTGACCAACAGGGCTAAGGTTCAACCTCAACAGCCCTGGGCTCAGAGAACTAATAGATTGGTGAGAGAAGCCAGGGGTGGAGACACAAAATAGGGGTTCCCAGGGTTGGAATGGTAGACGGGGACTAGGTCACACATGGTCTGAAGAAAGAGTCAGTTGCTAGAAGACACAAGGTGAGAACTGAATCAGCATTAAGGGTGACCTCAGGCAGAGCCACAGAGCGGTAGATCCCATGGTCCTTTTGTTTCCCTGGTCTTGAAGCCAGTTAATCTCAGAGAAGCTGAAATGGGAATAAAGGAGCAGGTGGGAGTTAGATCAGCTTTGGGCTTCTAGGACTTTGGGGCCAGTGGGCATCACATCAGCTGTCACTGGGTGCTTTTTATAACTGTCTCACTAACATCTCCCTCATTGTTTTAACTTACTGTCTAAGCAGCTTTTCTCTGAACAATTGCACAATATCAAAGGAATAATAATATTTGTGCCATTGATTTCACTGTTCTCAAGTGTATTCCAGACTATCAAGTCACCAAAGTAAAGACAGTAAATTGCAGATCAGGCCTCTGTCTTGCTTGGCATCAGTGCTTCCCTGGCGCTGAGAACTGCGCCTAGCCCATGGCGAACTCTCAAGAAATAGTCATTGGATTTTGAATGAATTACAATGATATTATATTGGTGTTTATCACTTTGGGCCTTATAGATTTACAATTCTAATAGTTCAAGACTCACAAAATCCTTTGTTATAAAGGCAAGCGAAAAAATAAAAATATAAGTTTGTAAATAGAGTATGGTATCAATCACTTATAAACAATTACGTAGGGAAAAAACTAGAGGGAAACTCACCAAAATGGTAAGAGTGAATGCCTCTGTGTGGCGAGACAACAGGGCCCAGATGAGGAGTTGGTAAAGGAGAGTTGGATGGTCCTAGAGGGAAAAGTTTTCATTGACTGGGTGGGGATATAAATAAAACCACTCAGGGAGAACCAAACTTTCTCAGAAAGCATGGCATCCTCTATGCAAAGGCCAAAGGGAGTGTGACATCAGAGAACATCACATCGTTAGCAGCTTTTAGACAGTTAAGCTGAGAAAGTCCAGCCCTGTAGAAAGAACTTGATGCTGAGACAGTGTTTGTCAAATTGTGTCCCACAGAACCCAGAATTCAATATGTAATAATATTTAGGAAAACTGTAAGTCTCTGATTCAAATTTCTTCAATGTTTACATCACTAAGATAGCAACGATCATCCATTCACCCTAGTTTCAAGTGTATGTTTTTATCCAAAGTGTGCTCTTCGATTAACTTTATTAGTAAATGTTGAGTGTTATGAAGCTGACTGCATAAAATATATCTGTGCTGATAAAGTGTTAGTCACTCAGTTGTGTCCAACTCTGCGGCCCCATGTACTGTAGCCTACCAGGCTTCTCTGTCCAAACAGGCAAAAATTTTGGAGACAAGAATACTGGAGTGAGTTGCCATTTCCTTCTCCAATGCTGAGAAAACATTGGTCTTATCTTTTTCTGTATTGGGCTTTGAGTTTTGTGAGAAAATTTTATTGGGGAAAAAAAGGTTCTACTGCTTAAAAACAAAAGTGGAAACTACTGCCTTCAGGTTCCACAGTCCCCATCTGGAAGCTGCCCACTGCGCAAAATGGAGGAAGCTGCGTCAGGGCCCACATTACAAATGCTAGGGAGTTTTATCTTGATGGCAACAGAATCACTGATGCATTTGTAAGCAGAGGGGTTACATGTTCTAATTTTAAGACATATCTTTGGTAGCTGTTTGAAGATGGACAGGTGGGCAAACCAAGAACAGAGGCAGGGAGATCAGTTAGTAATTTAAGTGAGAAATGATGAGATGAAAGAGGACAATGGGAGAACTGAGAATAGAGTTGAGAAATATTTATAAGATAGAAACAGGAAGATTCCAGGGCATAGTACACATGAGAACTCTGAGCAGTATTATAATCTGGTTAATTTAATGAGTTTAGGAGAAAAGTGATAGTCTATGAACACAATTTGAATATAAAAGCAATGAAATGTAGAAATTTGTGTACTAATTTACTTTTATTAAACAAAAAGCATAGTCAGTGGACTAAGAGATGACGCATTCAAATTAGAATAAGTCAAGGAGAATACATTTACCAAAGGGACCATAACTTCCCCAGATATGAGGGACTAGGGAAGGACCTAACCAGTCCTGAATAATCATTGAAATCAGTCCTGAATACTCACTGGAAGGACTGATGCTGAAGCCAAAACTCTAATACTTTGGCCATCTGATGCGAAGAACTGACTCATTAGAAAGGATCCTGATGCTGGGAAAGATTGAAGACAGGAGAAGGAAACGACAGAGGATGAGATGGTTGGATGGCATTACCGACTCGATGGACATAGTTTGAGCAAGCTCCGGGTGTTGGTGATGGACAGAAAATCCTGGCGTGCTTCAGTCCATGGGGTTGCAAAGAGTCGGACACGACTGAGCGAATGAACTGAACTGAGGGCAGAACGATGAGTGATACTCAGGAACCAGCGTGGAACTCAAAGCTGCAGAGCTGTCACCAGTCCTGAAGCTTGAAGGAGGAGAGGAAGGAGAATGACGGAATTCCAAGAGGAGAGAAGAGTCTAGGGTGTGAACTGACTTGAGAGGAGCAGTGACCTTCTAGCCAGGAACCCAGGCAGCTAAGTGTACCTTACAGGGAAGCCACTAGGCGACTATGTGTCTGGATGTCGCTCTCACTCTACTCTTCCTGGGGCTGTCTGTTAGCCAAACCCACTCAGAAGCCAGAGAGCACAGGAGGTGATCTAGGCAGCTCAGCCTCCTTAAGCAGAAAGAGGGGTGGAGAAGGATAAAGCAGGGTGGAGGGTAAAGTATCATAGGGAGAGTATCAGATGACCTGTTAAAGCTGTTTTAATTCAAATAATAGAATAAACACCTGTTTCTGGTAAACATCTTTGCATGCTAAGTTTTGGATTTCAGCTGTTTGTAACTACTGACTTCATCTCAGGGTAGGTACATGTCATAAAACACTCAACAAAGATTAGAACAGTGCCTACAAGAAGTGTGTGCCTGTGTTTTCACTAGTCAAGGACAATATTTTCCAGGAATGAGAACAATGTGTATTTTGTCACTTATATAAGAAACTGCATGTGGAAATGAGTTAACTGGTACCATATTTTTAATTAATTATAATAATAGAATCTTGCTGGGCAACGTCTCAATCTTTATTTTGAACTTATTGGATACGGAGGAAGAAAGGAAATGGGGGACTCTAGAAGTCTTTAAAGCCATTGTATTTTGTGGAGATAGGTCCCTAACTTCCTTTTTTCTCCACCTAAATGCAGAATCATTTAAGAGAGGGAGGGAGAGAGATGAATTCAGGCAGATGGAGATCGCAACATCACCCTATTATTGGTAAAGCTGCAGGACACTGTAACATGCTCATATTCACTTTGAACTTGGCAGCCTTATCTAGTCAGTCACTCACAGCCCTGAACAGCACCTGCTCTCCTTGGAGAAGGGGGCACAGCATCTATAAAGCTCACATCAGAGAACTGAGGGTGTGCTTTCTTTAAGTACACGGATGCCAAAGGAAACAAGAAAGAACAGAGGAAGAAGGAAACTGATTATACCCAATGTTTTTTCTCCCAAACTCACCAATTAGATAATTCTCTCTTTCTCTTACAGGGAGGAATAAGGAAAGGGATGGGAAGAGGGCAGGAGTGGTACTCTGGAAGAGATCTCACGACAAGGAAATGTAAGGGGAGGAGAAAGGAATCTCTTTGCTGAATGAAGGCAGTATCTTGGCTAACTGGATGCTATTAGGGAATATAGGAGAAGAGGAAAAATTGTGGCTTGATTTGTGAAATGTTTGCCTTGACAAGCCACTGTACATCCCCATCTTCCCCTTGAGAGGAAGATGGAGATGTACAGCAGGCAGTTGTATAAGTGGATCTGGAGTTCAAGAGAGGAATTGGGCTGGAAATGTAGATTTGAAAGTCATATATGTACAGGTAAATGAAAATGGATATGGATAACAATGCCTTGAATTCAATGTACGTAAAAATAGAAGAGAGCTCTATATGGAAGCCTGGAGAACACAAGCATTCAAGGAAACAGATGGAACAAAGTGATTATAAAAAGTAATGAAGAAAGACAAGAGTCAAGAGTGAGTGGGATTATGTAATCTACAGATTCCATAAAAAGGAAGCCACTACCTGTTACACTAGGCTGCTCAAAGTTGTGAAACTATCTTTGACTATGCTCTTCATATCTAACTTGGTCAAAGTCACCTTAGTGAACTAGTTTTAAGAGGAACCCAGTGACTCAATTCAGAGAAGGCAATGGCACCCCATTCCAGTACTCTTGCCTGGAAAATCCCATGGACAGAGGACTGCTGATAGGCTGCAGTTCATGGGGTCGCTGAGGGTCGGACACGGCTGAGGGACTTCACTTTCACTTTTCACTTTCATGCATTGGAGAAGGAAATGGGAACCCACTCCAGTGTTCTTGCCTGGAGAATCCCAGGGATGGGGGAGGCTGGCGGGCTGCTGTCTGTTGGGTTGCACAGAGTCGGACACGACTGAAGCGACTTAGCAGCAGCAGCAGTGACTCAACTGGGATGAGATAGAACACAGGTGAAGGTATTCAGGAGAAGAGTTTCTGAACTCAACTCAAATCAGTGGGTTTTCATTATGCACATTTATAAGGTGTGGTGATTAACAGTCTAGCGGGGGAGGGAACACAGAAATTAGGAAAACATGGGGATTTGCCCCACATTGGGAAAATACCTTGATTTAATTTTTCTAGTCTACCCTCAGTTCTGGAACCTCTTACAGTATCTGAGTTGGGGTAGAGGTAGTAAGGAGTCATTCAAGATGGTGGTCTGGACAACTTTATTAACAATGAAATAGGGCCCCACACTTAGGAAAGATCCAGAAGTCAGTGTCTCTTCTATACCTTATTCATAGAGTTTTTTGATTCAGGTGGTTTAAGGCATTAATTGGCAAACCATCAGTTAATTGAAAAAGTGAATTACCTATTACATCCAATTTCTCAACCAGACTAGATTATTATCCGACTCAGTGACCCCATGGATTGCAGCCTACCAGGCTCCCCGTCCATGGGATTTTCCAAGCAAGAGTACTGGAGTGGGTGCCATTGCCTTCTCCAACTAGATTATTAAGGTGTGTCAAATCATTGATTTTGATACTGTTTCAGATTCTACTTAATAAAAAATCAAAGGAAATACATATATATATACAGAGTACATGGATCCTCACACTTGAAGCTAACTCAAAGGATAGTAACATCCATGCCAAAATGCATCTCTGCATGTGTGTGTGCTCATTTCTTAAAATCATTCTTTGACTGACATTTTTTTTATAGGGCTTCAGGATGAAATAAGAAAACAGAAAAATACATGAAACTTATTTAGAAAAGTGACTATCACATAGTGTCCAATGAACATTTTTAACTATTATTATCATTATTGTTACCACTATTACTCCCCCCTTTTAGGAATATAGAAATAGAGGAAATGTGCATGTAGATAGAATCTTTCTCCACTATACTTCCAACAAACAATTTGAGATTTAGAAGCCTCTGGAACAGTAATTTTTGAACTTTTCTAATTCAGAGAGGCTGGTGAAAAACGCAACCTCTCCTTGAGTAAATTCACAAAATATTGCACAAATTTTGAAGGAATAAGCCCTTTCAGCATGAGCTCTCGACTTTCCAGGGTGGTGAGACAGGGAGCCAGTTGCAGTTACTGTAGACAGTGTCTAAAAGCACTGTGTTAAGTGTGGAGATAGAACACAGACACAGTTTAAAAAGATTTTAAAATAGCCTCTAACCTCATGCAGCCAACATTCAGTGAAATAATAGTGTATGTCCAGGCCTCTGTTGAACATTCTGGAAAATGCAAATATCTGTAAGGCTCTAGATGTCAGAGTCTCAGATTCTTGTGGTGGAGAAGTACTAGACCAGAGTCATGTTCAAAGTTCAGAGGCACAGGGCTAAGAGGCAGCTTGCTGGAAGTGGCGACTGAGTGATTATACTTGTTCCTGTAAAGCTAATGATGAATTTAAAATATATTTACTGAACTGCTGCAGTCAGTAAAAGCCCCAATTAAGGCACCATTAAGGGACTTAAGAGTGTAATGGTGAGGAAGACATTCCTGAAAAGTTTAATGATCTCAGATCCTGACACAGCCAGAAAGTCATTAGTCATTAATGCCATGTCTGGATCTCAATTACAAAGTTCTCTATAAGAAAAACCCCTGGCATTTAATAGCACACAAGATTATACCTGATTTGTAACAGAGAAAAACATATGCCTTTTCAAATGTATTGTTAAATCTCCATGTTTTCAGTTAAGAAAAGTGGCCAATTATGAGCAGAAACTGCTGAGTAAAAATCCTTAGCATGATCACGTGCCAATTAGATAAGTATTACCATTGAATTGAAAAATAACAGAAATCTAGAACTGAACATGGTATTGTGCTGATTAATAAGACTATGACTGTGCCTATATTGTTTAGTTGCTAAGTCATGTCCAACTCTTTTGCCAGCCTGTGGACTGTAGCCTGCCAGGCTCCTATGTCCATGGGATTTTTGAGGCAAGAATACTGGAGTGGGTGGCCATTTCCTTCTGCTCGAACCTGTGTCTCCTGCATTGGCGGGTAGATTCTTTACCACTGAGCCACCAGGGAAGGTCCATCAAGTAATTCAGTTAATTTCCGGTGCAACGTGTAGCAACTCCTTAAATGTAAAGCTGCATTGAATCTAGAGAAAATTAAGCATATAGAGTCTCTTCTGCCTTCTTATATATCCGTGCATTTATTCATTCATTCAACAGCTATTTACTGTGAACATCTGTATAAGGCTTAGTGATGGGCACCGGGAAACCACGTGAGCCATACAGTCAAGGTACTCTGAATTGTACAGTCTAAATGAATGATGATCAACTGTGATAAGTACTGGGAAAGAGTCAACCCCGGGGCAGGTAACAACAGACTGAAGATCTTTTAAGATAAGGTTAGTTCAACAAAGATCTGAATTATAAAGAAGTCAGTCTTAAAAAGGCAGGCAGGGAAAGAAGGGAAGGGTGGAACTTTTGGGCTACTTAGCATCTAAATTCCTTTCCTGAATGCCTTCTCCTGAAGCAAGTCTCAGTAAGGGGCAGGCTTCTCTAAGGCCCACCTACTCTCTTTTCTAGCCTTCCTTGCAGTCAGGGTTTTGGAATGTGACCCAGGCTCGGTCAGAGTCATTTGCCCACGGAAGTAAAACTAGTGAGACCAAGAAGCAGTTGAGAATTTCTTTTGATGGCAATGAGTGTAGTAACAACATTCAGTGTCTAGAGCAGTGATTCCAGGATTCCCTTGCAAAGGCAACAGAGCCCTCTTCAGGCTGGTCCTGGGTATGATTTTGCCTGAAGTTCTAAATGTCCGGCTCTGCTTTGCTGCTGCTGCTGCTGCTAAGTTGCTTCAGTCGTGTCTGACTCTGTGCGACCCTGTAGACAGCAGCCCCACAGGCACCCCGTCCCTGGGATTCTCCAGGCAAGAACACTGGAGTGGGTTGCCATTTCCTTCTCCAATGCAAGAAAGTGAAAATGAAGTCACTCAGTGTCGGACTCTTCGCGACCCCGTGGACTGCAGCCTACCAGGCTTCTCCGTCCAAGGGATTTTCCAGGCAAGAGTACTGGAGTGGGGTACCATCTCCCTCTCTGCCAGCTCTGCTTTATTTCTCCCTAATCTTCAAAGCTTGTATTGCAGTCTTCCTGGAAATTCTGGGAGCCACCCAATACATTCCATTTCTCTTAGGCCTCAATCGGCCAGAGTCAGTTTCTGATGATTCCATCTAAAAGTCCTGATAGGCTGGAGCACATTGTAGGCAGAGGCATATGCAATAGTCGTCATAGGAGAGTTAGAGAGAGAGAGCTTGGAGGAACGAAGAAAAACCCTGGGTGACAGCATTAGTGAGAAAATGTGGCTCATGGATAAGATGGGTGCAGCCAGCAAGGCTGGCAGGAGTCAGAGCAAGCAGGCCTCTGGAGCAGAAGTTGGACATGTGCTGAGCCTACCTTTTCTCAGGGAGACTCATCTAACTCCTGATGCAACACGTCGCTACTGATGTCTGCGGACTCTGAGGCAGGACTAAAGTGTTCTGGTTGGGTGGTTGCCACTCTGCTGTGCCAAGGAATTCCAGACCATGCTGTACTGAGAAGGCTAAGCCTGAACTTGCCATTTCTAACTGTGCGAGCTCTCTCTCTCTCCTTGAAGTACTAAGATGTGTGTCTCTAAAGGCATTTATAGCATTAATTTGGCTACATGGTTTTCAGTGTCACATCCACCATAGACGCTAGCCAACTCCCTGGGGTCAGAGTGGAGAGGTGAGACGATTTCATGCTTTGGATTAAGACAGATCTGGATTTGGGGAGAGGTTCTGTCAATAATAAATTATATGATCTCAGACAAGTTGCTTCACCTCTCAGAAGCACGATTTTCTCATTTGAAAAATGAGGATACCAGTGCCTCAGTGAGGATTATATCACTATATATTACTATGCAGTACCCACCACATAGTAGGCACTTTTAATGTCAATCCTTTTGTTCCTCAGTATTTCATTGAATTGAAGTCTTCTGCAGCTACGAAAACAATATATTAATAAATTCATTGCTTTTGTGCTTACTTTATTGTAAAGTGTTAATTTAGAATCAAGTAACATACATTGCTTTCTTAGTTAAGAATTTGATCGTGAAAATTTCCTTTTTTCTCGAAAATTCCCTGAAAGGTTATTGCCATTTACTCAGTTCACTCCAGCAAAATTACTAACCAAAAAAAAAAGTTTTTTTTTTTCCCCTTATAACATCCCTACATTAATAATGTAGAATACAAGTAAAACACTGTGTCCAAAACCACAAGGTGGACTTTGTTCCTCTTGAGAAGCAGCTGTACTAAGTCACATCAGTAGTGTCCAGCTCTTTGCAGCCCCATGGACTGTCGCCCACCAGGCTCCTCTGTCCATGGGGATTCTCCAGGCAAGAATACGGGAGTGGATTACCATTTCCTCCTCCAGGGCATCTTCCCAACCCAGGGATCAAACCCATGTCTCCTGTGGCTCCTGCATTGCAGGCAGATTCTTTATTGCTGAGCTACCGGGGAACCCCGGAGGAATATATTATTCAAATTCTGATTGTCCTAGCCAAAATATTCCCTTATATAATATTCCCTGGGCTTGAGTCTTTTTTCATTCTAAGAACTTGAAATCATAGATGCTCTATAGATTTGTCACTGACCAAATATATAACTCAGCTCTGAAGACATTAAAAACTTTGAAACATTCATTACAAAACAAAAATCCTAGAACCTCCCAAGCCCCTTGCTTACTGACTTGCTTAAATAATTCAATTTAATGAAGTGAGAGTCTTTTAGAATCCTTTTCTTTCCTCCTTGCCTCCTGGTCTTTTAACATACATTTTCTGATCTCCATTTTCCTCTGATTTCTTTCTTCTGTTTCCTTGATTTTGGCATAGTTTCTCTTCTCAAGGCTGGCACTGTGCTGAGGAAAAAAAGAGGTTATATATGCAAATGCACAATGTTTCCCTTCAAATGGCAAATGAGACAAAGCAGCCAGGATACAGGATTCATTTGTCTTTCTCCTCTCACTGCTTTCTGTAAACCACAAGCACTTGCAACCAGTGAGAGACCAGTCAAGGTAGATCTTGATTTACATAAGGGGTTTGAGAATGTTGTTTTTGAAAACCTGCACTCCTCTCTTTAAAAATTCCCATCTTCTTGGCATTGAAGTAGCACTCTCAACACCGAAAATTCCTACTTAGCCCTGGTGATTGGAGCCTCAAGTGAAAACATTGTCACAACTTCCCACAGAGGGAAGGGAAGAAGCTTTTATTGCTGCTAAGTACAGATGTGAAAAATAATGAACAACTGAAGAATATTCTTACGGGATAATCAGGCGCTTGTAGTCATTTCTTGGCATGTTTGCTCTGGAATTCTAATCACTAACAACAGTTCAGATTTTCAGAGAAAAGAGTATCTACCCATGAAAACCCTTAGGCAAGACAACTGGAAATGCTTATTGTGAAGAAAAGCAAAAATACAGCAAGCTATATCTGTGGCACATGAGAGGATGCATAAGTCAGCATTGGAAAGTTCTTTTGGTATTGGTCTTGAGGTGCAATTGTTTTAGGATTTAACCAAATCAACTTTGAAAGCATCTTGCCTTCATGTAAAGGGCTAATCATACTTAGGAGGAGGAATCAATGCTCAATTCTGCTCTATGTTATGTTTTACACACAAGTGTAATTGATTTCCAGACCTCTGAAACCAAACTAGTTAATGAAAGTAAATGAAACCCCTGACTCAACAAACAAACTAATTTAGGGGACTAGCACTATTATTCTATCTTTAATGGTAGGTTTCCGGTGGCCTACAGTTGAGTGTATTCACCTAATTTTCTGCCTCCCACATCCACATTTAAGAAGCCATGTGAATTCACTAGGCCCACGCAAATCACATCATCATCATCTTCTTTTAAGATCAGCTGATTAGCAACCTTAATTCCATCTGCAGCCTACATTCCCTTTGCCATGTAACATAACATATTCACATGTTTTGAAGAGTTAGGACCTGATTTGGTGAGTCCTTATTCTGCCTATCACACTTCTCAATCAGATTGTAAACTCCTTATGTGTCATGTTTTTCTCTGCATTTCTCATAACAAGAGTAGGTCTAACTATATTTGCATTTTGATTGTTTCTTGAACTAATAAAGCTTCTCAAAGGGTGGTCTAAGGGGCGTTGGTGGTCTGTTGACTTTCAGGTATATTGCAAGTTCTATTAAAATGCAAGTCTGAAAAATATGTAGCTAAAGAACCCTCAACAAGCTATCTTCATTGCCGATACAAATTTATATTATTTTTAAAAAAAAAGAAAGGAATTTAATGACATTTTTCCTACAAAAACAAAGGAGTAAGCCAAGAAAGGAGACATAGGGCGTGGGAACCAGAGGAGGCAATACATGGCAGGGGAGAAGGGCATTCTCAACATCTAACAGGACTGGATATAACCAAGCCACGCAGGAGCTGGAGAAGGTGCGACTCCAGTGAGATGTCTGTAAGATGATTAAGATGGAACAGCTAGATTACTTGGTGTGTCTGATGTACTAGGACGATACTTACACTTCTTTCAGAGAGTTTGGGGGATGAATCAGAAAATTAAACAAATAGAAATATGAGGCAATTATTGTACCATAAAGAAAATGTATTTCTAAAATACTATGTAGCTTCACTGTGAATAATAATCATTAACAAAATGAATATTGAATTAAATGAAATATTGATTAAATTGATACTGAATATTGATTCAAATGAAAATATAAGTACATAGGAGAATGAAGAGAAGATGTGAGGAGAATATGTGGATAAGAATGAAATTCTCATCTTCCGTAGTAGGAAGTCAAATAAAATCTGAAACTGAAAAAAAAAAAAAATCAAGAAATAGTAGCCTAGGAATATTATTTAGAAACAAGGATAAGCAGCTAAAAGAGCAGATATTATTGGAGGGGAAGTTTGGGGCTGAGTCCTGGTATTATCATTTGACTGTTTAAACTATATATGTGCATTAATTAATTAAAAATTAAAATTAAGACAAAATGTCTTAACATTTTGAAAAAAATTTTTTTAATGGAGGGGTTATTTATAAAGGCACAATTCTTTTACAAGTTGCCCTCTCTTTCTCCTTTATGTCTTTCTCTTTGTCTCTTTTGCATACGGCAAGTAGTCCACAGGAACTTTTATTCTAACCAGAGTGATGTTTATTTTATTTCTTGATTCTAAAACTGGAAGGACTACAGTATGATTTACCCTATTAACAAATCAACATGCAGGCCAGGTAAAGGTGATCAGATGGTGCCTGTACAAAGTGATCAGGAAGAACTGTACCAGGAAGGGCAGGGCATTTCAGGAAGAGTATCGAACGGGGATGAAAAAGAGTACTGAGAAGGAAATAATCTGGCTTATATTTCTGTCAGACTGAACGGTTGGCTGTTACCTAAGTGTGCTATGTTTTCTTTCCAGTTGGTTCTTCACATACATTTATAAACCAAACATTACTAGATTCATCGTTACTGATATTCCTTGGATATCAAAAGATGCTGAACTACCTATGCTTGCATTATTAACTCTTTTACTTTATTTCTGGGGGGCTGTCCATGCTTGCTTTGTAGGATTTTAAATAACTCCTAAAAGGACATATCCAGAGGAGACAGTTTAATTCAATTAAGCTTTGGCAAAACCTCTTCCCTCCTTCCTGTTCCCTCTCTGCCTTCTAGTTTAATAATGAGCACACAGTTAGGCAATGATTTGTGGGGCAATGAGACAAGATTTTAAAAATTAGAACTGTCTCAGTAGTTCCAGCAAATGTGGTTATCCCAGGTTCTCAATTGTGGTTTTTTTTTTTTTTTTTTTTCAAGTACCAAGGTAGTTGGGCAAGATTATGGATTTATAGATGAGTTTTCTTCTACTTGTGTTTTGAGTTGAGTCCCTAATCTTCATTGTGTGTGTGTGTGTGTGTGTGTGCGCACGCTCAGTCTTGTCTGACCCTTGGGAGTCCTGTAGTCCACCAGGCTCCTCTGTACATGGAATTTTCAGGCAAGAACACTGGCGTGGGTTGCCGTTTCCTTCTCCAGGGGATCTTCCGGGTTCCAGGGCTCGAACCTCCATCTCTTGTGTCTCCTGTATCACAGATGAATTCTTTACCACTGAGCCAAGTAGGAAGCCCCAATCTTCTAAGTTGGGTAGTTTGATTAGTCAACCCCAGGAAGAGGTGTTTGGAAGCAGGAGGAACTGGAGCTACCAGCCCAAAGAAGCTAGTCAAAGAATGGCAGGCAGTAGATATAATCAGGCAAGAGAGCAACATCTCTCCCTGATACTGACAATATCCCATGACGATGGCTCTGTTCTGTTACAGTTCATTCAGTTTTTACTGAGCATCCCAGTGCCTGCCACTGTTCTAGACACTGGGGATACAGGTGTGAACACAGTGTCGTAATACAGGTGTGAACACAGTGTCTTTTTCAGATGCAGCCACGCAAATTAAGAATACAATTGAATTTTCTAACCCCTATTCAAAACCCAGTCCAGCATTCTTACTGGCTTCATTTGACCAAAAACTTCAGAGAAAAGAGACTTTCCCTTGAAATTTGCAGTGTCCCCAGCCTCTGATCCCTCAGGGGGAAGAAGCTTTATTTCTTAGGTAGTTTGTCTGTTCCAAAGTGTTCTCCCACCCCACCATCTCTCAGATAAAGGACTAAATTCCATAAAAAGCCACAGCTACCCCGAAGGAGAAATCAGTCCCTAATGATATTACACTTGCACAAATTGAAATGGGGTTAAAAGCTCAGATTGTGGATTCTTAGATTTTTTGCTAAGCTGGAAGCTTTTATGGGCTCACTTTAAATTGAGAGGCAGAGTTTAGATCCTTTTGTTACTTAAGAGACTGAGCAAATTAGCAAGTCCGAGGCAAATCTTTTTTGATTACTGAACTATTACAAATGCCTCCTGGCCAAAGAATAACCTCTCTCCAGAAGGAAATGTTCAGCAGGACCTTTTGCTTAAATTCATAAAATCTGTTAAAGCAAATCTCTCACATTTCCATTAAGTCGGTAAATTACTTCTAGGGGAAAAGGATAAAATGCCGGCAATAAAATGGCTGGACTATATTAATGATGGGAGGTGGGGCTGCAAAGGTGGAAGAATTGATGCTACATTTACGGCGCAGAGAATTTCAGGCTTTTTCACGTGTTGAGCTAAATGTAAATGATGTCACCTTCTCCTCCCCTAGTGAGAGACAAAGTTATCTGTCCGCAGAGGCTTCACCAAATGCGTGTGTGGCTGACATTAAAATGACTGCAAGATTATTTCTTTCCATATCTATCCCCTTGGAAAAATTTTCAAGATTTTATTGTAGATGGGAAAAATGCATAATGCCATAGGAAACAAAGCCCTCGCTACATTCTTGCTACTGGATTATTGCCATTCTATCTCAATGCTGATTGAAATCCAAGATTCGGTATCTGAGCCTTAATGAGATGCTGGCAAATATCTTTCTGCCCCGCTGGAAATGTAATCTTTCTATTGAACATTTTGTCCCAGTGAATCTCATCTGCAATAGCATTTTGCATTTGAATCAGGGAGGTCAGTGCTTGATAGCAGACCATGTGGAGCTGGCTCTGTTCACTTTTGGGTGAAATTGATCCCTGAAGGTGTTGAAAGTACAGCAGTGAGTCATTAACCACAATTATCTAATTGCTTCATCCAGATGATTAAAGTCATCATACCACTGCCCAATTTGTTGTGTGTCTAAAAATCGGACTTTCCTATAAAAATAACTTGCCAATTCCCGTGTCCACAATGCTTCCCAAATATATAGAATTAGCATATTGTCTCAATGCATCTAGTATACAGGCATTATATACTTACTTAGAGAAACTCATGTATGTCATAAGAGTTGTCCCTAAAAGGGTCATATTTTTATACTTTTCATACATTTTTCAGTTTTGCATGAGTGAAGAAGTAGTCCATGCTGTGAATGCAACCTAAAATTTTAAGTTAAAATACTCTGTCTCTTGTCTAACCATCGGCATTTTCTGTGCCTTGGAACAGAGTTAATCATCAAGCATAATGCTAAATTATACTTTTGTTTCCTAAGGCTGAGATAGCAGAAAAGGGAGTGTCTAGCTAGTGGTTTTTTACACAGCAGAAGCAACAGCCAAACACATTCACAAATATTTGGCTTGGTAGTTAAATAATTTATTCTATATCTGCAAGCAATAAAGCATCCCTCTAGAATTCATGTACACATATATATGCATATTTTTAAAGTAAATGTGTGCTACCAAAATATAAAAACTTGCTTTTCATGCTGTGCTAATATCAAAAGACTGAGCATTTAACTGCTATGTGGACATGGCTTTGCACATGTAAATTGAAAATTTACATGTAAATTTGCACATCAAAAAGGCCTAGCATATTCTAATTTAAATTCACTTAATTTAAATAGTGACAGATTATGGTTCTTTGCAATATGATCAATTTAATCAAAAAATGAATAGAACTACCAGAGAGATTTGCCTATGTTAGTAGACCAAAAGATTAGGTTGCAAACACAGTCATTGAAATTTTAAGTATTGAAGAAATTCTAGAAAATAAACAGCTGATAAATGAATGAATTTTAAGTTTGAGTAAATATAAGACCTAGTACAATTTCAGAGTACTAAACTCATTGTCATCATAATGTAACCTTAAGCAGAGAAAAAGGAAGGGACAATTTTAGTATGATGATTTAGTAATAGACCAATACAATTTTCTCTAAGTAGAGAAATAAAAATATTTAAATGTGCCTCAAGTTTTTGTAATATATATTTTAAATCTTAACATTGTACAAGCACTTTGATCCAGCAATTCCATTTTTCAGAAATTATACTACTGAAACTAAGAGTGTAATAAGGATGCTTGAAGGAGTTTAGTTACAATTATCATAGTGCTGTTCATTACAGCAAAAATAACATTAGAAAAGTCTAACAATTTTATATTAATGATTTGGTAGTGCATGTTATTTCCAATAGAGAACATGGATTCTATACAATGAAATACTATGTAGCTATCAAAATTATGTTGCAGAAATATAATTTTAGAAATGTATTTGTTGATATAGAAACATATTTTCAATGTTATGCTGTGTAAAAAAAAAGTTCAGTGTATTCAACAGTACACAAGTATGAAGGACTTCCCAGATGGCATGGTGCTAAAGAATCCGCCTGCCAATACAAGAGACATAGGTTTAATCCCTGGGTCAGGAAGATTCCCTGGAGTAGGAAATGGCAACCCACTTCTTGCCTTGAAAATTCTGTGGACATAGGGGCCTGGCGGGCTATTCAAAGAGTTGGTCGCAACTGAGCAAGTGGGCATTCATACAAGTATGATCCCATATATATGAATATGTATATAGGTGCCTGTGTTTGTTTTCAGGAAAAGTTGTCATCAAAACCTTGAGTGATGATCTCGGAGCGGCCAGGGATGTTATTTTTATTTTCATTTTTTGGTCTATTTTTTAAATTTGCATAATTTTAAAAATTAAAAATAGAACAGGAATGGATTGCTCCACAGTGCCATGAGTGTTATATATTGTTCTAGCTAGGATTCAACCTGGCTTTGCCATTATTCTCTTAAAATTGAGGGAATCCAATCTCGGCAATTTTCCAATCCCCTCTTGTCTCTTGAGATTAGGAAAGAAACTCCAGGAAATTAGAGAAGAGCCTCTGCTCTTCAGTTCATTGTGGTTGGCACTTCTGATAACGCCAAAAGTGAGTGGCTTTACTGGTGGCCATGTGCTGCTTCCTGCTCAGTGTGGCCACAGGGGCCTTCACTGGGGTGTAGGCTCAGTCCCCAGGCATCTGTTCAGACTTTTACCTTCATGGCAGTGCTGGTGGGTCTTCGAAGGAGCTGATATTTCTACCCCCACTTCCAAATTAACAGTATTTAACAAATAGGATTTTTTTTTAAAGGAAGTTTCAAAAAAGTAAACTACTTTGTTATGCCCTTTATTTTAAAAAATTTACAAGGGATTACTCTCTTAAATATACAAACAGCTCATGCAGCTCAATTACAAAAAAGTAAACAACCCAATTGAAGAGCAGATGGAACATTTAAATAGATAGACATTTCTCCAGAGAAGACAAATAGGTGAAATGATGCTCAACATCACTAATTATTAGAAAAACGCAAATCAAAACTACAATGAGGTATCACCTCACACAGGTCAAAATGAAAATGAAAGTGAAAGTCGTTCAGTTGTTTCTGACTCTTTGCGACCCCATGGACGATACAGTCTGTGGAATTCTCTAGGCCGGAATACTGGAGTGGGTAGCCTTCCAGGAATCTCCAGGGGATCTTCCCAAGCCAGGGATCAAACCAGGTCTCCTGCATTGCAGGAAGATTTTTTACCAGCTGAGCCACAAGGGAAGCCCAAGAATACTGGAGTGGGTAGCCTCTCCCTTCTCCAGTGGATCTCCCCGACCCAGGGATTGAACTGGGGTCTCCTGCATTGCAGATGGATTCTTTTCTTTATCAACTGAGCTATGGGAAGCCCCAGGTCAAAATGGCCATCATCAAAATAATCTACAAGCAGTAAACGCTGGAGAGGGTGTGGAGAAAAGGGATTGCTTCTATACTGTCGGTGAGAATGTAAACTGGTACTCTCACTATGGAGAATAGCATGAAGTGAAGTGAAGTGAAGTCGCTCAGCTGTGTTCGACTCTTTGCGACCCGTGGACTGTAGATCACCAAGCTCCTCCGTCCATGGGATTCTCAAGGCAAGAATACTGGAGTGGGTTGCCATTTCCTTCTTCAGGGAATCTTCCCAACCCAGGGATCGAACCCAGGTCTCCCACATTGCAGGGAGATGCTTTAACCTCTGCGCCACCAGGGAAACCCAGAGAATAGTATGGTGGTTCCTTAAAAAATGAAAAATAGAACTACTATATGACCCAGTAATCCCACTCCTGGGATATATCTGGAGAAAACCATAATCTGAAAAGATACCTGGACCACAGTGTTCATTGCAGCACCATTTACAATAGCCAGGACCTAGAATCAAGCTAAGTGTCTATCAACAGAGGAATGGATAAAGAAGATGTGGTATATATATACAATGGGACATTACCCAGCCAAAACGAAGAATGAAATAATGTCATTTGCACCAGCACAGATGGACCTAGAGATTGTCATACTGAGTGATGTCAGTCAGACAGAAAAGGACAAACAGTATATGGTATTGCTTAAGTGTGGACTCTAAAAAAATGATTCAAATGAACTCATCTACAAAACAGAAATAGTTTCAGATGCAGAAAACAATCTTATGGTTATGGGGCAGGGAGGGATAAACTGGGAGATTGGGAATGACGTATACACACTACTATATATAAAATAGAAAACTAATAAGGACCTACCGTATAGCCCAGAAAACTCAATACTATGTAATAATCTATATGGGAAAAGAGTCTATTAAAAAGAGTGGATATACGTGTAACTGATTAATTGTGCTGTACAGCAGAAAGTAACACACAACATTGTAAATCAACTCTACTCCAATAAAAAAAATAATAATAATAAAGAAGGTAATAGCATGTAAGCCTTATTTTTAAATGTATAAGAACAACAGCTAACTATTCCTAACACTTTCAGGCAATGAATGACACCAATGAAGACACAATCTTTGTCCCCAAGAAACATAATTAAATTAGCCATTTTTCACTGCTTCCTGGAGAAAAATTAAAAGCAGGTCTACAGACAAGAAAGACTTGTTCAGGTCAGGCAGCTGCATTTCCCTCTCCGCTCCCACCTCTTCTCAAATCCACCATTCCCAACCCTTGCTACTGTTGCAATGTTGGGTGTTCTGATAATCAGCTGGTTAGTATAGCATTAGCCTCAGATTCCCTTCCAGATGAATGAATAGGATTTAATGCTGGGAGATCACTGGACTGGCTGGAGATGGTATAGTGTCTGACCATATACAGGCCCTTGGGAAAAAAACAGAATGATTTGTCATTGTCTATCAGGGGCTGGCTCTAAATGATTTGGTTTCTGCAAGGTTGGAAGAGGGAAGGAAGCTTTACACAAAAAGGTGCTGGCATCGATAACACCCACCAGACTTGGAAAGGGCCCATCTGCAGAGAGGAGACTGGAGCCCAGAAAGCCGATGCAGGACACACCAGCCTGGTGTCTCTGTGCTGGGCATGTGGATGGTGACATTTGAGCCCTACCCTTGTCTCATGACTGTGTTCCTTTAGTAAGAACACCATTTCATGGATGTGAACGTGAAGTCATTCAGTCGTGTCTGACTCTTTTTGACCCCATGGTGTATAGCCTACCAGGCTCCTCTGCCCATGGGATTTTCAAGGCAAGAATACTAGAGTGGGTTGCCATTTCCTTCTCCAGGAGATCTTCCCGACCCAGGGATCAAACCCCGGTCTCCCGCATTGTAGGCAGATGCTTTGCCAGCTGAGCCACCAGGGAAGAGCACCATTTAGTTGGACATAATTGACAGTGAACATTGTTAAGCCTAGGACTGGTGAGATTACCGGATTTCCTCTAGAGATCTTTGCATATAAAAATTAATTAAAAATAACTACCCATGTGATTGAAGTAGTTTTGCTGGATGAAGAGGACTTGATCAGTCAATTGTTTATTCAAAACCCATCTCTTATTTTTCTAGACACTGAGCAGGATGGAAAGGTATGAGATTCAGATTCTCCCCAAAAGGGGTTTACCAACTAGGTGGCGAGGCAATTCCTCCTACACAAAACAATCAGATAAAAGTTACAGACACTGCATGGTTCAGGTAATTCTGGGTTAAACTCTGTTTTCCTATCTGTAGTGAGAGAAGGTTGGGCTGCCCACAAAACCTCTTGATTCTGACAGTGCTTTAAACTTCTGTAATCCTGTGATGCTTCTAATGCTGTGAATCTGTCTCTGTTTCCTCATCTCCATATTGAAACTTAATCAAGTTAAAAGATGGGTCAAAAACAACACTAAGGCTAGAATCAAGGCAAACCCTAATACAGAAGGACAGTCAGTTAACGGGTTTTGTGGGCTCCTTTGTTAGGGGAAAACACAGCAAAATCACAGCAAAAGAATCTTATGTCAGGTGAGGGTTTATACAAAAGAAGAGAACTTCCAAGATAAATTTTGAGGTCTTCTCCTAAGTTCTTGGATGTACTTCCCTGGTGGCTCAGACGGTAAAGCCTCTGTCTACAATGTGGGAGACCCGGGTTCATTCCCTGGGTTGGGAAGATCCCCTGGAGAAGGAAATGGCAATCCACTCCAGGACTATTGCCTGGAAAATCCCATGGGCAGAGGAGCCTGGTAGGCTACAGTCCATGGGGTCACAAAGAGTCAGACACGACTGAGTGACTTCACTTCACTTCTCCTAAGTTCTTAGTATCTACAACTAACAAATGAGGCCCCAGGATGGTCACTGAGGTATCATGATTTAGCAAAGAAAGATTTAAGTATATTCATTGTGCCATTCTTATGAAAGAAAGCACTTAGCACATAGTAGGTGATTAATAAATACTTATTGATATAATTAAATAAAGCAAGTGATTGAATAAATGAATAGATTTTATCAAATGTTTCAGAATGATAAAGACGTGATACATATATACAACAGAATATTACTCAGCCATAAAAAAGAACAGAATATTGTCATTTGAAGGAAATAGATAGACCTGGAGACTATCATACTGAGTGAAGTAAGACAGAGAAAGACAAATATCATCTGATATCACTTACATGTGGAATCTAAAATATAGTACAAATGAGCTTATTTACAAAACATAAATAGACTCATGGACATAGAAAACCAACTTATAGTTACCAAAGGGGAAAGGGGTGGCAAAGGGATAAATTAGGAGCTTGGGATTAATAGATACAAACTACTGTATATAAAATAAACAATAGGAATCCACTTATAGCACATGCAATGATATTCAATATTTTATAATAACCTATAATGGAAAAGAATCTGAAAAAAGAATAGATATGTGTGTACAACTGAATTACTTTGCTTGTACACCAGAAACTAATGCAACATTGTATCAATAAATCAATGATAGTTCAATTTTTTTATATTTATTTATTTGGCTGTACCGAATCTTAGTTGTGGCATATGAACCCTTAGTTGGGGCAAGTAGGATCTAGTCCTGACCAGGGATTGAGTCCAGGGCCCCTGCATCGGGAGCACAGAGTCTTAGCCATAGGACCACCAGGGAAGTCCCCAGAGTTCAGTGTTTTTAAAAAGTGTTTCCGGCTGGGTTTCCTGTTAAGCAGAATCAAGAGACAGAGAGGAAGGCAGGGAAGAGGACGAGAACGACCAGGCAGAGAAATGAGCTCTGATGCAGTCAGAATGAAGGCCTCCACCAACCACAGTAGGGCTCTGGAACTGGCGTGGTCTTCCAGAGTCATTCCAAACTGGGTCAAGAAGGCCTAAGCTTTATACCCACTCTGATCAGCTTTGGATGTGGGCTGTCCATAGAAGGAAGTCCTGGACAAGGAAGTTCCTCAAAGAGACAATTCCCAAACAGAGCTGATAGTGGAGAACTGTCTTCTGCAAGTCCTACCAATAGGGAGAATACGTCTGCAGCAGATTGAATAGTAGCCCCCAGATGATACGTACACATCCTAGCCTATGAATGTGACTTCATTTGGAAAGAGCATCATTGCAATCATAATTAAGTTAAAGATCTCAAGATGAGACTACCCTGGTTTACCTAGGTGGTCCCTAAATCCAACGACAAGTGTCTTTATAAAAGAGGAAGAGGAGAAGACTCAGAGACATGGGGGAAATGTCCGTGAGAAGACAGAGATGTAGATTGGAGTTATGCAACCACAAACCAAGAGGTGCCTGGAGCCACCAGAAGCTGGAGTAAACAACAGAGCTTCTACTCTAGAGCCTTCAGAGGGAGCGAGGTCCCACCGACACCTTGATTTCAAACATCTCGCCTCCAGAACTGGGAGAAACTAAGTTTTTGTTGTTTTAAATGGGGTAATTTTTCTTGCAGCATCCCTAGGAAACTAAGTCCTTCTTCCTGAGTGGGGATCTCTGGGTAGCTCATCTCAGTGTCTACCAACACAGGGATTGAGAAAGATAGGGTTTCTGATTAAACCCATGCAAACTCAGAAACCTGTTTTTTAATGTTTCAATTCATTTAAGGTTTTTTGAGGAGGGATTGCTCATGAGAAGTGATACACAGTACAGACATTAGCAATCTTAACAATCACTGTACATGACATAGAATGACTCTAGATTCTGAGGCTGGTGTATGTTCTCAGTATAAAATGACCTAATTACCTGGTAGAATCCCTGTAGAATTCCCACAGAAGCAGGCTACACTGGTATTCTTTCAGAGACACCTACTTTACTTACTTTACATTCTTACCTAGAAAGGACATTCTTGCTATAATATATCTTATTTCCAAAAAAGAATTATAATATTTCTTATTCTAATGTGGTAACTGTACATTTATAGACTTTCTACAAAAATTCTAAATTATATACATTATGTGATTATAATTGCTTATAAGCTGTGTGTGCTATAATTTAATTGTATTTTGAATAAAAGATTTGCATTTTGTAAGAGCATTAGGTATTTAGCTACCAAGTCAATAAAAGAAAAGAAATCAAACTAACATGGAAAGTTTAAAAATATTTACATTTTAACTAAAATAAAGGGGGGAGGGAAACCCAGATTTTTCTTACAGAGAATTAAAGTGAACTTTACAATTCAGAAATAATGTTCCATCAAGAAAATTGCATTTGTGCTATTTGAAAGGTGAGGAGAGGGTATATATCCATGAAATACAAAGCATAGAACCGAAGGTTTATAGAAAAACCTGGAAAATCATCATAGCTTATTTTTGAAAAGGCTCTTGCCCCCATGAAATTTTGATGTGTTCTTTACATAGCTGAATTGTTTCCCTTCATTGTTGAGTGTCACAAGGCAGAGAGGTCTAGAATTACCATGTTATGAATGTGACTGAATTGGTTTCAAAAATATTTCAAAATAGGTAGTTATCAACAGGGGATTGAAATTCTCATTTAACAATCAGTATTATTTTAAATGACTGCAAGATTTTTTTTTTCCCACATCTACGCAGTACTAATTGGTCACACCAAACACAAAGAAATGTTATATTTGGTAATATTTAACATCAGTTAAAATATCCTGATACTTGGGTTTTAGCCCAGTTTCTTTGCTTCTTTTAAGTCAAATAAACCCTTTAAGGAAGAAAAAAGTGACTATAGCAGGAGGGAGCAAGTAAAGAGAGAAGGAAGGCTGAGGAGATGAGATGAGAGGAATCAAGAAGCTCAGAGACAAATGGAGCAAGCATTCAAGGGAGAGATTTCCAGTCTGAAACTCTTCTAGAGAATAGAAAAATAGAGAACACAAACTCATTTTATAAAGCTAGTATAGCCTTTATACCAAAACCACGCAAGTACAAAAAGAAAATTTATAGGGCATTTTTCTCATTACCATAGCTATACAAACAGGTAAAATATTGCCAGCCTAAATCCAGCAATGCATGAAGAAATGATAAACCATGATGAGGTTTGGTGTATTTCAGAAAATAAGAGTTGGTTTAACATAGTTTTATTATCATCACAATATCAACAAAACAAAGAAGAAAAAGCACATAAACATTTCAATCAATGTAGGAAAAGGATTTGATATACGCTGAGAAGAATTCGTGATTTTAAACAATGCTTAGCAAATGAGGAGCAGGAAGAAACTTTTACTCTCATGAAAGGTGAACATATTACATAGAGGGAACATTACATGTTCACTTTTCCAATTACATAGTGAACATTAAATGTGTAATGTGAAAGTCATTCTCTTTAAAGTCAAGAATAAGACAAGGATGCCCACTATTATTATTACTGCCAATACAATATTGCCCTGGAGGTACTTGAGGGGAGGGAGGGAGAAAAAGATACTAAATTGTCAATATTTTCAGGGGGACAGCCAAATAAAATGAGACCCTGCCTCAAAATTATAGAAGAATTGCTTTGCTGCCAGTGCTCTAAAGACAATGCCCACAAGTATTTGGTGTTGAATCCCTGCTTCCTACATCTTCTTCCTCTGTGGAGTGTGCTTCTCCCTAAATAAATCCACTTCTTACCTATCGCTTCATCTCCACGTTCTTTTGCAATGAAGACAAGAACCTTAAATTCACCAGCAACAAGGGCAACAGTACGATCTGTAATCTCAGAGCTCAAACATTACAGTCTAGAATCTACATGAGTATAACACGAAGGCCCTATAGATCCTGGCACAAAAGGCCACTCCAGGCAAACACCAGTCAACAAAGAGACAAACAGACCCAAGAAACCACTCAGGCCAGTGCACTATTTTCCATTTCTGCCCTCAGTGGTTTTTCCAGCATCATCTCAGAGACCTCACTGAACTGCCATCTTGTATGAGAGCAGAGGTTTCTTCTTGGGCTCCCCTGTACCATTTTGGCACATTCTGGTACACTCAGTTTTGGTTCCAGGTCAACATTTTCTAACGTGACCTATGCATCCAGTCAGGGATTTATCCTGAGTTGCTGACCATTCACAATCATTCTGTTATTTGCTTTGTATTGTAAATCATCCCTATGCCTTCTCTTTTGCAAAGAATGTGGCTACATCATTAGATCAATAAATGTTTTTAAATAACATTAAATTAGCATTTTTAAAGAAGCTACTGCATGTTTTGGCTGCAGTTAGAAGTCAGAATTTATCAATGTCATTGCTAAAGTTTCCACCTTTGCACACACTCTCTTCTGTCCATCTCTCCCCACTACCCTCCTAAAGGTTGTTATTAAAACACCTGTCAGATGGCAACCCACTCCAGTGTTCTTGCCTGGAGAATCCCAGGGACGGGGAAGCCTGGTGGGCTGCCATCTATGGGGTCGCACAGAATCGGACCACGACTGAAGGGACTTAGTAGCAGCAGATTGCCAGGGGGTAGGGGATGGGGGTTGGTTATAGTGCCCTCAGGTGTCTCTGCTTTCCAATGGCATTTTAAAACTTTCAAAGGACATATTGTTTTCATTCATGTAAAATACGGTTGGGCTGCCCTGGAGGCTGAGATGGTAAAGAATCCTCCTGCAATGCTGGAGACCTGGGTTCAATCCCTGTTGGGAAGATCCCCTGAAGGGGGGAATGGCAACCCACTCCAGTACTCTTGCCTGGAGAATTCCATGGACAGAGGAGTCTGGCAGGCTACAGTTCATGAGGTCGCAAAGAGCTGGACACAACTAAGTGTCTAAGCGCAGCACACAAAATATAATAAGTCACGGCATTTTAAAACAGTAGCAGCAAATCTAACATTCTCAAATTGTACATACAAGGTTAGACAGCTCTGAAGAGCCATAAATGAATCAGATTGGTCACCTGGGTCTCATGGTGAATTTCAAATTTAACAACAGAAAATCAACAAAGATTTGATACCAAGGATAAAACATATCTAAGGGGAAGGTGATGAAATTGTTACATCACCCTGAAAAATATACCTAAAGCCACCATAAACATTGAATTTCTATAGTTTTGAAACCAAGTTGCCTTTATCATCTCTGTTCACATTTTGAAGAATTGTAGTTGTACATTTTGTGAGAAAATGCACATTTGACAGTCACTTACTCTTGTATTCCCCAGCATAAAGTCAGAACTATTTATTTCAGAAAGGTTAATTTCAAGTCAAGCTTCACTTTTTGTTTTAAAATAGGTCTTAAGAGAGACTATCTAAGCATAGCCTTAATTTAATTGGTTTAACACCCAGGAAACTCATGTAAAAATAAGGATGTTTATAACAGAAACTGTCATGGCAAAGAAATTATTACATTCTCTGCTCCCTTCAGATTTTTAATTCATAGTTTTACAAGACCACCTCAACTTAACTCCTTTTTTTTTTCTTTTCTACCCCATAAACTTATAAAACTGTCTCAGCCCAGGAAAACAGCTGCCATATGCTGAAACTGGCAAATAGGTCATCCTAGTCAGTAATAGCAACCAAGAGCAGGTATCAAAAGATGCAATTTCAAAAACATAGCTTTTAAAAGAACATACATAGCATTTTTCTCCTTGCTGAGAGAGCCAGTAAGTGTTAGAAGCAACATTTAAATTGAGATTTTCAGTGGACATCATCCCTAATCTTCATCCCACAAAATTTTGGAAGCGAGAGTTAAGTCCCAGGTCATTTAGTTCAGGTCAGTCACTCAGTTGTGTCCGACTCTTTGCGACCCCACGGATTGCGCTACGCCAGGCCTCCCTGTCCATCACCAACTCCTGGAGTTCACTCAAACTCACGTGCATCGAGTCAGTGATGCCATCCAACCATTTCATCCTCTGTCGTCCCCTTCTCCTTCTGCCCCCACCCCCTCCCAGCATCAGAGTCTTTTCCAATGAGTCAAGTCTTTAAATGAGGTGACCAAAGTACTGAAGTTTTAGCTTTAGCATCAGTCCTTCCAAAGAACACCCAGGGCTGATCTCCTTCAGAATGGACTTATTGGATCTCCTTGCAGTCCAAGGGACTCCCAAGAGTCTTCCCCAACACCACAGTTCAAAAGCATCAATTCTTTAGTGCTCAGTTTTCTTCACAGTCCAACTCTCACATCCATACATGACCACAGGAAAAACCATAGCCTTGACTAGATGGACCTTTGTTGGCAAAGTAATGTCTCTGCTTTTTAATATGCTGTCTAGGTTGGTCATAACTTTCCTTCCAAGGAGTAAGCATCTTTTAATTTCATGGCTGCAGTCAGCATCTGCAGTGATTTTGGAGCCCCCAAAAATAAAGTCTGACACTGTTTCCACTGTTTCCCCATCTATTTCCCATGAAGTGATGGGACCGGATGCCATGATCTTCGTTTTCTGAATGTTGAGCTTTAAGCCAACTTTTTCACTCTCCTCTTTCACTTTCATCAAGAGGCTTTTTAGTTCTTCTTCACTTTCTGCCAGAAGAGTGGTGTCATCTGCATATCTGAGGTTATTGATATTTCTCCCAGCAATCTTGATTCCAGCTTGTGCTTCTTCCAGCCAAGCGTTTCTCATGATGTATTCTGCATATAAGTTAAATAAGCAGAGTGACAATATACAGCCTTGACGTACTCCTTTTCCTATTTGAAACCAGTCTGTTGCTCCATGTCCAGTTCTAACTGTTGCTTCCTGACCTGCATATAAGTTTCTCAAGAGGCATGTCTGGTGGTCTGGTATTACCATCTCTTTCAGAATTTTCCACATTGATTGTGATCCACACAGTCAAAGGCTTTGGCATAGTCAGTAAAGCAGAAGTAGATGTTTTTCTGGAACTCTTGCTTTTTCGATGATCCAGTGGATGTTGGCAATTTGATCTCTGGTTCCTCTGCCTTTTCTAAAACCAGCTTGAACATCAGGAAGTTCACGGTTCACGTATTGCTGAAGCTTGACTTGGAGAATTTTGAGCATTACTTTACTAGCGTGTGAGATGAGTGCAGTTGTGTGGTAGTTTGAGCATTCTTTGGCATTGCCTTTCTTTGCAATTGGAATGAAAACTGACCTTTTCCAGTCGTGTGGCCACTGCTGAGTTTTCCCAATTTGCTGGCATATTGAGTGCAGCACTTTCACAGCATCTTCTTTTAGGACTTGAAATAGCTCAAATGGAATTCCATCACCTCCACTAGCTTTGTTCATAGTGATGCTTCCTAGGGCCCATTTGACTTCGCATTCCAGGATGTCTGGCTCTAGGTGAGTGATCACACCATCGTGATTATCTTGGTCGTGAAGATCTTCTTATACAATTCTTCTGTGTATTCTTTCCACCTCTTCTTAATATCTTCTGCTTCTGTTACGTCCCTTCCCTTTCTGTCCTTTATCGAGCCCATCTTTGCGTGAAATGTTCCCTTGGTATCTCTAATTTTCTTGACGAGCTCTCTAGTCTTTCCCATTCTGTGGTTTTCCTCTATTTCTTTGCACTGATCGCTATGGAAGGCTTTCTTATCTCTGCTTGCTATTCTTTGGAACTCTACATTCAAATGCTTATATCTTTCCTTTTCTCCTTTGCTTTTTGCTTTTCTTCTTTTCACAGCTATTTGTAAGGCCTCCCCAGACAGCCATTTTGCTTTTTTGCATTTCTTTTCCATGGGGATGGTCTTGATCTCTGTCTCCTGTACAATGTCACGAACCTCATTCCATAGTTCATCAGGCACTCTATCTATCAGTTCTAGTCCCTTAAATCTATTTCCCACTTCCACTGTGTAATCATCAGTTCAGTTCAGTTCAGTCACTCAGTCATGTCCGACTCTTTGCGACCCCATGAATTGCAGCACGCCAGGCCTCCCTGTCCATCACCATCTCCCGGAGTTCACTCAGACTCACGTTCGTCGAGTCCGTGATGCCATCCAGCCATCTCATCCTCTGTTGTTCCCTTCTCCTCCTGCCCCCAACCACTCTCAGCATCAGAGTCTTTTCCAATGAGTCAATTCTTCACATGAGGTGGCCAAAGTACTGGAGTTTCAGCTTTAGCATCATTCCTTCCAAAGAAATCCCAGGACTGATCTCATTCAGAATGGACTGGTTGGATCTCCTTGCAGTCCAAGGGACTCTCAAGAGTCTTCTCCAACACCACAGTTCAAAAGCATCAATTCTTCGGCACTCAGTGTTCTTCACAGTCCAACTCTCACATCCATACATGACCACTGGAAAAACCATAGCCTTGACTAGATGGACCTTAATCAGCAAAGTAATGTCTCTGCTTTTCAATATGCTATCTAGGTTGTTTATAACTTTCCTTCCAAGGAGTAAGTGTCTTTTAATTTCATGGCTGTAATCACCATCTGCAGTGATTTTGGAGCCCCCAAAATAAAGTCTGACACTGTTTCCACTGTTTCCCCATCTATTTCCCATGAAGTGATGGGACTGGATGCCATGACCTTCGTTTTCTGAATGTTGAGCTTTAAGCCAACTTTTTCACTCTCCTCTTTCATTTTCATCAAGAGGCTTTTTAGTTCCTCTTCACTTTCTGCCATAAGGATGGTGTTTGGGTCATACCTGAATGCTCTAGTGGTTTTCCGTACTTTCTTCAATTTCAGTCTGAATTTGGCAATAAGGAGTTCATGATCTGAGCCACAGTTACCTCCTGGTCTTGTTTTCACTCACTGTATAGAGCTTCTCCATCTTTGGCTGCAGAGAATATAATCAATCTGATTTTGTTGACCATCTATTGACCATCTGGTGATGTCCTTGTGTAGAGTCTTCTCTTGTGTTTTTGGAAGAGGGTGTTTGCTATGACCAGTGCATTCTCTTGGCGAAACTCTATTAGCCTTTGCCCTGCTTCATTTCATATTCCAAGGCCAAATTTGCCTGTTACTCCAGGTGTTTCTTGACTTCCTACTTTTGCATTCCAGTCCCCTATAATGAAAAGGACATATTTTTGGGGTGTTAGTTCTAAAAGGTCTTGTAGGTCTTCATAGAACCATTCAATTTCAGCTTCTTCAGCGTTACTGGTTGGGGCATAGATTTGGACCAGGATTAATCTTGAGAGAAAAGAATGATATATCTCTGACATTACTTTTAAAGGGCTAAGTTCTGAACGATATTACTGCCTCTCTGGAAATCACCCTTCTGGCTCTTGGTTTCAGATTTTATTTCATTCCTCATGTCACTCTCCATATGATAGGTGGATGAATTAAGATCAAAATTGTTCAGTCTGGAAAAAGCTTTAACCTGAGATCTGAGGAAAAGGGGCTGGAGACAAAGAGCAGCCTCAAAAGTTCATGAAGAGACTATGACAGCTTAGCAAGAAAGTACCAAAGCCACACTGCAATAAAAGTCTGAAAAAATTCAGATATCAAGCAACAGACATGTGTTTCCAACCATAGGGGGAAGCTTGCAAAATTTTGCTGGATGGCATTGGAACTGTGAGAACTCCAGAAATTCTTGGCACAATTGACTTCATATAAACCACGACCCTAAATATGTAACCAAATTCTACCACGGCTTCTAGCAGCCTAAGACCCAGGGAGGCTTAGTGGTAATTCAGAATCCAAAACCAGACAAACCAAAACCCAAAACAAACAAATGAACCCCAAAATGTTTAATGTAAATGTTATAGGAACTCACAGCTGAAATAAATTTCAAAGCTTCCTTTTTGAGTGTCAAAGGAAAGGCTGGTAAATGTACCATGAGGCATGAAGAAGAGGGCTAAAGAACACTTTTGGGAAAACCGCTGAAGTTCCTCAAAATAGTTATCAGTTATATTCAAATGCTTATGATGTTGGCTAGAATGAAAAGAATATTTGTTATCATGATGTTAAAATTTATTTTTAATAATATTAGCTTCCAAGTTTGGAAATAAATCAAGATAAAACCATCTAAATGATTATAATATTTTTAAAGTACTTTTTCCAGTGTTAACTTTTACTAGGAAACTTGCCTCAACACCTAAAAGTTAATGTGAAGAAGATTTAGACCTACCTATGATGAACTAGGAGAAGGTGATGGCCCCCCACTCTAGTACTCTTGCCTGGAGAATCCCATGGACGGAGGAGCCTGGTAGGCTGCAGTCCATGGGGTCGAGACACGACTGAGCGATTTCACTTTCACTTTTCACTTTCATGCATTGGAGAAGGAAATGGCAACCCACTCCAGTGTTCTTGCCTGGAGAATCCCAGGGACGGGGGAGCATGGTGGGCTGCCGTCTTTGGGGTCGCACAGAGTCAGACATGGCTGAAGCAACTTAGTAGCAGCAGCAGCAGCAGCACGATGAAATGATCTGGAATTCAATGTAAAGGAATGAATTCGTTTGAGGTGGGGGTTGGTGGGGTGAGAAAGTCATGTTTGAAAACTATGTGGTTTAGAAGGCTATGCTTGGGTATATCTGTTGGTCCATATGCAATCCAGAGATCAATAGTCACATGAGAGGGAATATAAAATGTCTTAGATCCTGGCTCTCAAATGTCTAAGAAGCTCTGCTGTGGAAGGTCTGCTGCTTGAACAAAAACTATAGAATCTGCACTAGAAATAAGAGTGCCTTGAAGAGTTAATGGAAACGACGAGGAAAGAGAAACACCAACTTAGCCATTCAACTGGCTAAGCAGACGTGGAGCTAAACGTTTGCACCTAGATATGAATAAACAAATATGCCGAAATCACTCCTCTGTGAAGTTGAAGGTTTTGTCCTTTGAGAGAAATTTAATAAATTATAAGAAAGGGGATCTTAGCTTTAGAAATACATTATCTAGGAATTTATTAATGTTAAAATACCTGTTTTATTTCTATAGCTATCCCAGAGGTCTATATCTTGGTGTCTTATTCTGAGAAATTGGGACTAATTGGAGAAGAAAAATGGAAGTGGTTTGAAACATAGAATTCTTTAATCTGGCTACTTGTACATATAAGCTATCCCCTGGAAGTAGTACAGATATACAATGTAACTCTTGGTTTCCTTGCTTTAGGTGTTTCCATTTTTAAAATGATATATTTAGTGTTTTGTGCTTAGGCAAAGAAATTCAGGTTTTCTTAAAAACAAATCAAAAGCCAACCATTGTCTGGGTAAGGAAAATGTTTAAATGGTAAAATGAAAGTGATTAGCTAAACCAAGGATGAAAAAAGTGAAAGTGGAACTCGCTCAGCCATGTCCAACTCTTTGTGACCCCATAGACTGCAGCCCACCAGGCTCCTCTGTCCATGGAATTCTCCAGGCCAGAATACTGGACTGGGTAGCCATTCCCTTCTCCAGGGGATCTTCCCAACCCAGGGATCAAACTCAGGTCTCCTGCATTGCAGGCAGATTCTTTACCATCTGAGCCACTAGGGAAGCCAAAACCAAGACTAAGATTTATTGAATAGATATTTAATGAGCTTCCGTCGTTTAAATGGCACTATGATGACTGGCCAAACAACCTGAATAAGAAAATGTGGAAGTGCTTATAATGTCAGTGAGGACTGTCAGGGTTAAAGGGGATAAACATAGCATTCAAATCAGCTTGTTTTTAAAACCAAAAATGATAAAGGGAATTTACTAGCTCAGTTCAGTTCAGTTCAGTTCAGTCCCTTAGTCATGTCTGACTCTTTGCGAACCCATGGACTGCAGCATGCCAGGCCTCCCTGTCCATCACCAATTTCCGGAGATTACTCAAACTCATGTCCATTGAGTCAGTGATGCCATCCAACCATCTCATCCTCTGTCAACCCCTTCCCTCCCACCTTCAATCTTTCCCAGCATCAAGGTTCTTCAAATGAGTCAGCTCTTCATATCAAGTGGCCAAAGTATTGGAGTTTCTGCTTCAGCATCAGTCCTTTCAATGAACATTCAGGACTAATTTCCTTTAGGACAGACTGCTTGGATCTCCTTGGAGTCCAAGGGACTCTCAAGTGTCTTCTCCAACACCACAGTTCAAAAGCATTGATTCTTTGGTGCTCAGATTTCTTTAAAGCCCAACTCTCACATCCATACATGACTACTGGAAAACCATAACCTTGACTAGATGAACTTTGTTGGCAAAGTAATGTCTCTGCTTTTTAACATGCTGTCTAGGTTGGTCATCACTTTTCTTCCAAGGAATGTCTTTTAATTTCATGGCTGCAGTCACCATCTGCAGTGATTTTGGAGCCCCCAAAAATAAAGTCTAACACTGTTTCCACTGTTTCTCTATCTGTTTGCCATGAAGTAATGGGACTGGATGCCATGATCTTCGTTTTCTGAATGTTGAGCTTTAAGCCAACTTTTTCACTCTCCTCTTTCACTTCCATCAAGAGGCTCTTTAGTTCTTCTTCACTTTCTGCCATAAGAGTGGTGTCATCTGCATATCTGAGGTTATTGATATTTCTCCCAGCAATCTTGCTTCCAGCTTGTGCTTCTTCCAGCCCAGTATTTCTCATGATGTACTCTGCATAGAAGATAAATAAGCAGGGTGACAATATACAGCCTTGGAACTGTATATTGGAACCAGTCTGTTGTTCCATGTCCAGTTCTAACTATTGCTTCCTGACCTGCATACAGATTTGGAACCAGTCTGTTGTTCCATGTCCAGTTCTAACTATTGCTTCCTGACCTGCATACAGATTTCTCAAGAGGCAGGTCAGGTGACCTGGTATTCTCATCTCTTTCAGAATTTTCCACAGTTTATTGTGATCCACACAGTCAAAAGCTTTGGCTATAGTCGATAAAGCAGAAATAGATGTTTTTTCTGGAACTCTTGCTTTTTCAATGATCCAGTGGATGTTGGCAATTTGATCTCTGGTTCCTCTGCCTTTTCTAAAACCAGCTTGAACATCTGGAAGTTCATGGTTCACGTATTGCTGAAGCCTGGCTTGGAGAATTTTGAGCATTACTTTGCTAGTGTGTGAGATGAGTGCAATTGTCTGGTAGTCTGAGCATTCCTTTGCATTGCCTTTCTTTGGGATCGGAATGAAAATGGACCTTTTCCAGTCCTGTGGCCACTGCTGAGTTTTCCCAATTTGCTGGCAATATTGAGTGCAGCACTTTCACAGCATCATCTTTCAGGATTTGAAATAGCTCAACTGGAATTCCATCACTTCCACTAGCTTTATTCATAGTGATGCTTCCTAAGGCCCACTTGACTTCACATTCCAGGATGTCTGGCTCTTGGTGAGTGATCACACCATTGTGATTATCTGGGTCATGAAGATCTTTCTTGTACAGTTCTGTGTATTCTTGCCACCTCTTCTTAATATCTTCTGCTTCTGTTAGGTCCATACATTTTTGTCCTTTATTGAGCCCATCTTTGCGTGAAATGTACCCTTGGTATCTCTAATTTTCTTGACGAGCTCTCTAGTCTTTCCCATTCTATTGTTTTCCTCTATTTCTTTGCACTGATCATTGAGGAAGGCTTTCTTATCTCTCCTTCCTATTGTTTGGAACTTTACATTTAAATGAATATATCTTTCCTTTTTTCCCCTTTGCTTTTGGCTTCTCTTCTTTTAACGGCTATTTGTAAGTCCTCCTCAGACAGCCATTTTGTTTTTTGTATTTCTTTTTCCTGGGGATGGTCTTGATCCCTGTCTCCTGTACAATGTCACGATACTCTGTCCATAGTTCATCAGGCACTCTGTCTATCAGATCTAGTCCCTTAAATCTATTTCTCACTTCCACTGTATAATCATAAGGGATTTGAGTTAGGTCATACCTGAATGGTCTAGTGGTTTTCCGTACTTTCTTCAATTTCAGTCTGAATTTGACAATTAGGAGTTCATGATCTGAGCCACAATCAGCTCCCGGTCTTGTTTTTGCTGACTGTATAGAGCTTCTCCAGCTTTGGCTGAAAAGAATATAATCAATCTGATTTCGGTGTTGACCATCTGGTGATGTCCATGTGTAGAGTGTTCTCTTGTGTTGTTGGAAGAGGGTGTTTGCTATGACCAGTGCATTTTCTTGGCAAAACTCTATTAGCCTTTGCCCTGCTTCATTTCATATTCCAAGGCCAAATTTGCCTGTTACTCCAGGTGTTTCTTGACTTCCTACTTTTGCATTCCAGTCCCCTATAATGAAAAGGACATCTTTTTTGGGTGTTAATTCTAGAAGGTCTTGTAAGTCTTCATAGAACTGTTCAACTTCAGCTTCTTCAGCATTACTGGTTGGGGCAAAGACTTGAATTACTGTGATATTGAATGGTTTGCCTTGGAAATGAACAGAGATCTTTCTGTCGTTTTTGAGACTGCATCCAAGTACTGCATTTCGAACTCTTTTGTTGAGTTTGAGGGCTACTCCATTTCTTCTAAGGGATTCTTGCCAACAGTAGTAGATATAATGGTCATCTGAGTTAAATTCACCCATTCCAGTCCATTTTAGTTTGCTGATTCCTAAGATGTCGACATTCACTCTTGCCATCTCCTGTTTGACCACTACCAATTTGCCTTGATTCATGGACCTGACATTCCAGGTTCCTATGCAATATTGCTCTTTACAGCTTCGGACCTTGCTTCTATCACCAATCACATCTACAACTGGGTATTGTTTTTCCTTTGGCTCCGTCTCTTCATTCTTTCTGGAGTTATTTCTCCACTGATCTCCAGTAGCATATTGGGCACCTACCCACCTGGGGAGTTCATTTTTCAGTGTCCTATCTTTTTGCCATTTCATACTGTTCATGGGGTTCTCAAGGCAAGAATACTGAAGTGGTTTGCCATTCCCTTCTCTTCTTTACTGGCTACTGTTACTGAAATTTCAAGCACTGCTTCAGGCACTGTTAGAGCCTCAGTGTCTTATCTCTCTCTTTATCCCTTGACTCTGCCCTAAAGGAGTTAGAAGAGCCGGAAAGGAAATTCACACTTTAAAGACTTTAAGGTCATGTTTACAATTGCCATTAAGGAAAATACCCTTGAAACTCATACGTCTTGGTCCCAATTTCTTTTTCCTTTAAAATGAATGAATTGAACTTTCATTTCAAAGGTTTCTTTTAGCTTCAACATTTACATTTAGCAAATAAAAATAAATAGATTTTAATTTCAGATAAACAATGAGTGATTTTTTAGTCTAGGTATGAACTGAATATTGTGTAGAATATACTTACACAGGGGACTTCCCTAGTGGCTCAGACAGTAAATCATCCGTCTACAATATGGGAGACCTGGATTCGATCCCTGGGTCGGGAAGATTCCCTGGAGAAGGAAATGGCAACCCACTCCAGTACTCTTGCCTAGAAAACCCCATGGACAGAGGAGCCTGGTGTCCATCCATAGGGTCGCAAAGAATTGAACACAACTGAGCGACTTCACTTTCTACTTATACTGAAAAGTTTTCATTGTTTATTTGAATTCAAATTTAACTGGGCTTCCTGCCTTTTACCTGGCCACTCTAATCCTGGACTTTAATTTCCATCCATCCACCCTTTCATTCATTCCCTTTTTCATCCACTCACCCTTCCATCCACCCATCCACACACCCACTCACCCATCTACAGATTTATTCAAACAGGTAGTAGAAGAGTACCTGCTCTATGGCCAGACAGGTGCTACAAATATGGTGAAGAACAAAAAACAGGCAAGATTTCTGCTCTCATGGAACTTTCAACCCCTTTAGCTGGGAAGAGTGACAATAATCATATAACTGACATACATGACATATACATGATAATATACGACAGTAATATATAATTGCTAGCCAACTTAAGTGTGCTGAAGGAGAGAGGAGAGCATGTTACAAAGGACCAGAGGTCAGAGAAAGCTTCCCTAAGGAAGCTGTGATGGGAATGACAGCGGAAGGCTGGGAGAAGAGCATTCAAGGTGAGAAACTAGCCTGTGTTTCTTGTCTATATTGAGATTAGTGGCTGCAGAATTGGACTGAAAGATTGCTTGGCTGTTCTTGGGCAGAGTTGGAGGAAAACATGAGTAGGGGCACCCTCTTACCTCCTCAGTCATTCTGGTTCTTGTTACACCCCCAGCCTTGCTTTCCATGAATAGAAAGTACCACTGTTACCCGAGGTAACTCTTCTTAGAATGTCATGATAAGGAAACATGGGCTTTAGAAGATGCAACTTATGGTGCCAGTCCTGGAAACACATTACTGGTCCTATTTCGCTTTTGCTTGTTAATGGTGAGTAACGACACATGGAAGTATTTTCTGAGTCAGGAGACCCGGATTCTGGCCTTCGGTTTGCTGCCAGCCGGGTGGCGAGTGTGGGCCTGCCACTGAATCTCCCTGTGCCTCAACTTCCTCAGTTGTCACATGGGACTCACAGTATGAATGCAGCCTCCCTGCATTGTTGTGAAGGTTAAAATAACACGAAAATTTACGTTTGAAGAGTGAGTTTTATTGTTACTATACTACTAGTCATACTGAATCAGTTACTACCGTCGCTTTTGGCGTGGAATAACTTCTTCACAATTTTCAACAAAATATGTCTTCTGATGTCTTACTGGGTATAGTGAAACTTGGACAGATATAAATGTGAATAAGTGCTTTTACTTATTCTCATCAGTTTAATGAGAATACTGGTATAGTGCTTGCTAGGATTCCATCACTGTGGGGTTGAGAGGGTTAATGTGCTTAGAGCTTTTTGAAAAGTAGGTTGCTTCCTGAACACAAATATAAATCTCACTTGTTATTATTACTATCATTATAGCTGATGTTTCTTTTTTAACACATTAACTTTCCTCCACTGAGCAAACTGCTCAATTGTTGGGAAGACTCATGTCGTCATTTGTCTCTTCTTGATGTGTCTCGCTGCTGTTGAGCTAAACAATTCTTTAGCTCCCAGGGTGCTTATTTAATAAATGATGCTGTGAAGTTCCCAAAGAAAGACTTTCAATTTTCCTCTTGTGTGATGGCTGTGATCAAGTTCCAACACCCTGTGGTCTGGTTCAATGAGAATGTACACTTGGAACTCATTCACTCACTTGCTTGTTGTATTTAATCTGTTAAGTTCCATAAATTGTAGAAGTACCTAATGCTTTTCTTCTTCTCTTGACTATTTTCTCCTTTACTTTCCCTCAAACTTGGGGGAAAAAAGTTAATTGCTATATATTTTTGAGCTAATTTTCTCTGACTTCTACAAGATACTGTGAAGAAGGTTATCTGTATTTTATGTATCTCTTAAAATGCACAAACACACACACACACTACATCCTGGCTAGAAGCTGAGTGGAAATAATAGCTGATGCACTGAAGCTGTAGAATCATGGAGTTATCAGAGATTTTGAGTTCAAGTTTAACTTATTCATTTCCCAGGTGAAGAAACTGAGGCCAGAGTTCATATGCAGAGCCAAGATCACAGGACAAAGGCAGTCTTAAAATGTGACCTGACAACCAAATCCAGCCATACATTCGTTGTATTGTCTATGGCTGCGTTTGCACTACAATGAGATGAGTAGTTTCCTTTTCCTTGTTTTGTTTCTAATTTTACTTAATAATTGATTATTTTTTAATGAGGTGTAATTGACATATGACATTATATTTGTTTCAGATGTACAACATAATGATTCAATATTTGTGTATATTCCAGAGTTGAGCACTTTTAACAGACACTGTATGACTCTCAAAACAAGATATTTACTGCCTGGCTGGCCCTCACATAAAAGATCACCCATCTCTTTCTAGACTTTCGGAGTCTTCTGCTTCCAGCTGGTAGGAGAGCAGACATGAAGTATATATGAAGTGGGGGCGGGGAGTTGTGGGGGTAGCCAGGCCTGGAGGGTATATGTCGTTTCTGCCCACATTCCATTGGTGTGCATTCATCATATGGTCCCACTTATGTGCAAGAAGTGTTGGGAAATGTAGTGCTGAGCAGCTGATCCTCAGTGCAAATGCTACTACTCTACGAAAGTGGGACCGTGACTCTTAATGGATAGCTAGCTGTCTGTGCCACCCTTGGGCAGAAATTGCTGGTTTCCTACAGTGTAGTAGATAGTTTGTGGGTATCTGCTGAATACATGGCCCCCATCCCTGAGAACTAGAGCTTTCCAAAGGGTGGGCCTCTTTAGCCATGTCTTTACTATCTGACTCCATTGCTTGTTATCCATAATTACTGAAGTAGAGAATGACATTTGGTCCAAAATATAATTCTAGAAATTTTTACCAGATACTGAGAGATGATCATCAGTCTCTGTTTCTTTGTTTTAATATTCTTCACTTACTAAACATTTTAACTAGAATGATATATACAGACTCTCAGTAGAGGCCATGTTTTGCTTTAGATCTATTCCAAATCTAAACGTTACATATTCCTGAACCTTTAAAAATAATACACATAGCTTATTTGGCTAAGATAGTGGTTGTTGTTTAGTCACTAAGTTGTATCTAACTCTTTGCAACCCCATGGACTGTATCCCGCCAGGCCCCTCTGTCCATGGGATGTCCCAGGCAAGAATACTGGAGTAGGTTGCCCTTTCTTTCTCCAGGGAATCTTCCTGACTCAGGGATCAAACCCACGTCTTCTGCACTGGCTGGGAGATTGTTAACGAGGGAAGCTACCAGGGAAGCCCAAGATACAAGTAAAGAATCATAATTATAATTAGTAATATAAAATTTACAAGGAAAGGAAAAAGATCACTGTCTTTCAGTATTCTTCAACACAATAAAGTGTTTCCATTGGACACAGAAGCTGTGGGACAGCCACCTGTAGTCCCCAGAGAAAAGCAGAGAAAGCGACACTGCAGAATGAGCAACGGATGAAACAGAGACACGCAAAGCAGAAACAAGAGGCCGTGGGGCTCCATGAAGAGCACAGCTTGTTTAGTTCCCGATTCTTTCTGGACTCCTGGTTCTTCTTTGGCATGAGGCCCATCTGTCCTTCCTAACTTTGAGACTTTTCAGATACCCATGGTAATGGACATATATGGTTTTATCTACCCTGAGCCCTTTCCTTTATATAGGGGAACAACTCTTCCTCCACACCATACTGTGACCCAACATGTGATCACATGACCTTGCTTTTTTATCCTCAGTGATGAGTACACATACATACATATGTACATGTATATAGCTGACTGTTGAACAACACAGGTTTGGAATGTGCGAGTCTACCTATATGTGGAGTTTTTTCAGTCAATATACAATTAGTCTTCTGTATCCATGGATTCCATGTCCATGGATTCAATCAACTTCTGATTATATACTAAAGGGACTTAAACATCCATAGAAGATGGGAAGCTGTCCTCGAACCAATGCCCCATGGAAATAGAGGGACAATTCTGTGTGTGTGTGTGTGTGTGTGTGTGTGTGTATACGTACATCAGTCAGTTCAGTCGCTCAGTCATGTCCAACTCTTTGCAACCCCATGAATCGCAGCACGCCAGGCCTCCCTGTCCATTACCAACTCCTGGAGTTCACTCAAACTCATGTCCATCGACTTGGTGATGCCATCCAGCCATCTCATCTTCTGTCATCCCCTTCTCCTCCTGCCCACAATCCCTCCCAGCATCAGGGTCTTTTCCAATGAGTCAACTCTTCGCATGAGGTAGCCAAAGTATTGGAGTTTCAGCTTTAGCATCAGTCCTTCCAATGAACAGCCGGGACTGATCTCCTTTAGAATGGACTGATTGGATCTCCTTGCAGTCCAAGGGATTCTCAAGAGTCTTCTCCAACACCACAGTTCAAAAGCATCAATTCTTTGGCATTCAGCTTTTTTCACAGTCCAACTCTCGCATCCATACATGACCACTGGAAAAACTATACCCTTGACTAGACAGACCTTTGTTGGCAAAGTAATGTCTCTGCTTTTGAATATGCTATCTAGGTTGGTCATAACTTTCCTTCCAAGGAGTAAACGTCTTTTAATTTCATGGCTGCAATCACCAACTGCAGTGATTTTGGAGCCCCCCAAAATAAAGTCTGACACTGTTTCCACATACATAAAGTGGAATAATTATTATTCACCCTTAAAAAGAAGGAGATTCTGTCATAGGCTACAGATGAGGAACCTGGAGGACATCATGCTCAATGAAATAAGCCAGTCACGGAAAGACAAATGATGTATGATTGCAGTTATATGAGGCACCTAGAGTAGTCAAAATCACAGAGACAGAAAGCAGAACAGTGGTTCCAGGGGCTGGGGCTTGTTAAGACCAGGCAAATCCACGGAGACAAAGAGTACGTTAGTGCTTGCCATAGCTGGAGGGAGTGAAGAATGAAGAATGACTGCTGATAGGGACAGGTCTTCCTTTTGGAGTAATTAAAATCTTATGGGATCAGATAATGGTGATGGTTATACATCTTTATGCACATAATAAAAAACTGCTGGGTTTTAAATTATTTTTATTATTTTAAAGAATTGTATACTTTAAAAGCATGAGTTTTATGGTATGTAAATTCCATCTCAGTGAAGATGTTATTGTTTTGAAAACTGCAATGGATTTCAGAGCATATCTGTTGCTGCCTGTCCCCTGCCCCCCAAGTCAATTATACTCCCTGTAGTTACAGACCTGTAAGGTGCATTTTCATGGCCCCCACACATAAAGCTCTATCACAAGTGTATTTTTGGTGTTGATCATGATAATAGTTACCTAAAATGCATTAATTACAGGCCCAGAGTAATGGACTAAATTATTTCCCCCAATGCTTTCTTTTTCCAGAATTTAGCAAGCATGGTCCTTCCTCACTGAAGGTATATGAGTTTTGATGCTCCTGTTTCACTACTGCAACCATCTTGAGTCTCAAAGAACAAACGATACATCAGCAGAGAGTATGAAATGATTTCAGATCTACCTTGTGACTGTAACAAACATAAAAAGAAGTTTGAAACCTCTTGGCATTCCCAACAGCTGACCAGAACCATACTTATGCAAACTGTCACTGGGTTGTTACTGCCATCATCCTCACTTTGGGCAAATCAAATGCAAAAAAGGAAGAATGGGACACGTCCTGCTGAAATAAATTGGGAATGCTTGTGACTCAAGGTACATGGTAATTTTCTTAAATTCCAGATTTATCAGTTTAAGTGGAAGATAAATCAAAATCTAATTTAAAAAAATGTCCCAGAGAGATGGAAGGGATGAAAGGAAGGAATCATAATAGAAGCCAGACATTTCTAAAGTTACTTAGATATTTGACTTTGGAATCATGTAAATGTTTTACATGATTAAAATAGCTATGAAAATAAATGAAATTAATAAACCTAATTGTGGATTGAGTGGGTGGCTTAACTACACAGAGAACTATTTAAAAGTATTTTAAAAATAATAATTTGACTGAAATGTACCCTAATACAAAAGAACTGTAAAAATAAACAAACTTGAATTTTTTCCAGCAGTCATATTGCTAATGATAATATTGATACAGCTATTCTAAGCTATTATATATGTAATAAGATAAAACAAATAAGTAATTGTGTTCTTTAGAAGCCAAGATTTTCAACATAAAAGAATTACAAAATATGAGAAGTAAAAAATATGCAATCCTAAATTTGAATTAGAAGTATAAACGCATGACACATTTTCTATTAAAAAATATTTCCTAGTTCCATCTACTGGAAAGGCCTAGGAATAATGATGAACCCAGTCTCACTGATCTATTCTGGCATCCAGACTGCAGTCTCTAAATACAACTTCCAACCAAAAGCAACTAAGGTCTCTTGGGGAAACAGCTAATTAATTGGGGCAGGGAATGATTGTGACAAGCTTGGGATATCTTGTTAGAAAATCAGGACACTGTGAAAAACTACTGGTGTCATGACAAAAGGATTCAAAAGCCAATGTGAAGAGACTCCCGTAGGTTACAATAGGGACAATTCAAGCATCAAGATGAATAACTGCAATGAAATGAAGCACACTAAAACCAGTAAGTTTCATCTGTGGAGAATGCTGGGAACCTAGTCATTTTTCTGGAAAAAAAAAAAAAATCAAGCTTTTATTTTGACTTCCCTGTATTAATTATACCTCAGGACAATCAAATTGTTGATGAGAGAAACCCCTGCTTGATAGATCTAGGCTAGTAAAGGAAGAAGGAATGATAGAATAGAACGTGACCATTTCACTACCCTCTAATGAATTTGTGGATATAGGCTGCCTTCTCAGTGAGCTGCTGACATTACAGAAACAACCAGACATTTTTTGCCCCCTAGTGGAAGCTCACCATTATGAAGTATTCTTGATAAACAAGCAAACCCAAATCCAATACAAGGGCAATTAACAATGTATCTATATTTTAATTTCAATTAACCTAACTTAAATTTCAATTAACCTCTATGTGCTGTCCAATATGGTAGACACTAGCCATTTGAGTCTATGTAAATTTAAATTAATTAAAACAAAATAAAACAATTCAGTCCTTCAGTCACATTAGTGAAGATACAGAATGCAGATACAGAACATTTCTACCCTCATAGAAGATTTTGTTGGACAGGGCTGAAAATGTAACTACTAGTATATAAGAAGTGCAGGAAATAGAAGAACATGATTCACACAATGTGAGGATTCAATCACCAAATCCAGAATGTTGGAAACTCTGTTGAGACAGATGATCTAGGTGTTTCAATCAATAAATTACAAAGGGGAAAAGGGGGTGGGGAGGGAGAGCCTATAGTTTAAAAGAGACAAGAAAAACATCAACCAAATGTAAAGTATGGATCTCATTTGAACACTGACTGGAAATTTGATGACACCATGAAAGCAGTATTATCTTTTAGTGTTAGTGACATTGTGGTTATATCTAATACATGATTATGTTTTAGAGGTATATCTGGTAATGTTCACAGAAGAAATGATGTAATGTCTAGATTTAGCCCTAAAATCCAGTAGAGACAGAAATCAGACCAGGGCATAAATGGTACAAGATTTGCCGTACATTGACAATTCTTGAAGTTAGAGATTCTGCTAAACTTGCCTGGTTTTTTATATAGGTCTGAAGTCTGCCAGAAGAAAAGTTTAAAAAATGACTGGTTTATCTTTTAGATTCATAAAGTAGGTCTGAATCCATTTGGTACTTTCTGCTGTTGTATCTTTTGTTATTCTCCATATCAGAATGCTTGCAGCATAGAAAGGGTGGCATCGCATTGTGACACGTGGTTCTCTGGTGAGCTCTCTTACCCTTTGACAAGTTACGTAAATGTGCTTTCCCATTACATTAGCTGTAAGGCCACTTGGTAGGTGTTCAGTAGCCACTTGACATTCAATGTACACTAAGAGGTGATCATGGCATTCAAAGAATCACGGAAGATGTTGGAAGTTCAAAGATTAATAAAATATAGTTCTTGAATTCATGGGGTTTATACTCTGATGAAGATGTCATATAATTCATAAAGAATAAATGACTAAAATAGTCACAAAGTTTAGAGAAGCCAGAAGAAGGGATTGGTCCAGGACATCTTAGGCTGATATTGAAAAAATACTTCACAAAGAAGGTGGACTTTGCACAAAACTTTGAGAGAATGAAAACATGCTTTCCAGGTTAATAGCATGAGCAAAGACAGGCAGGCATGAAAGAGGCTGGCATGTCCGAGAGACTACAAACAGTGTATCTCAGGGCTCTGGAGGTGTTCATTAGTAAAATTCAAGTGATTACTGTCTTATTAACAGGAAATCTCAGTTCAATTCAATAAATCCAATTCAATAAACTTTCAGTTTGATTTAATTAATACCTAGCAGAGCAAATGAATAAATGAAAATATTCTATCATTGAAGCAGTTTTTATGTACTTAACACTCCCCTAGAGTCTGTGGAGGGTCCAAAAGAAAAATAGGAAAAAATCCTAAAGGATTTTTTGTCTTGGTAGAGAAGTAGGATTTACATGTGTGGAATAATTGCAGAGAATGATTAGCGAATTCCCGAGGAAGACAAAAAAACAGAATTTCAAAGAGACTCAAAAACCAAGGTTTTGTTCTGAGCTGATTTTGTTGGTAATGACAGTCAACACTGAGGGCTCAGGACATGTATGAAGCACTCACACATACTTCCTCATTTAAGTTCAAGTTCACGAACAGAAAAAATCTAGGTCCCAGTGACTTGTATAATGGATATTTTTCTTCCATGTTTTAACTGTAAATACTGGGAATATCATCCATCACGTTTGCCTTGCTCAACTTTAGCTGGTCTTCACATGTACACATGTACCTACATGGGGGTTGGGAAGTGTGGGGAGGTTGGGTATATGCGTCATGTGATGAGACTGCACAGGGAAGACTTCGGGCTGCCTGACTATGGTGAGACTTGGTGTGAACAGATGAGCTGGGCCAGTGTGAATCATTCTCGAGGCAAACTGGCCTGCAAACGCAGAAAGAATCGGCTAGAAGGGGAGAGAAGGGACAAGGGAGCAAACACATGAAGAGCAAGAAGCTGAATCACATTAATGGCCAAATACCCGTGTGAAGCTCCCATGGTCCACCCAACTGCTCATTCTGGTCTTTCTAAAGTCTAATTATTTGGATTTTTCCAAGGTCTCTTTGCACATTCATCCTTGTATAGATAGTATGAACTTGAGAGTCTTAGGACTCTGATTTGCAAAGATGCTTTTCTAACTCACTTGTCATCTTCGGTTTCAACTCAGTTTCTCTTGGATAAATACAAATCAGATATGGAATTCTCCCTCCCCTGTTCTCCTTCCTTTCTCCCAGAGGGATATATATTCCCTCATGGAGAGGAATGGGGATCAAGAAGGAGCTCTGGCCTGTGAAATCTTCACCCTCCCTGAGGCCCACCTGGTCCTGGGTGATCTCCTTTATTTTCATTGCCTCCCTGGCTGATGAACTAACCCCAATAATTCTGAGGCTGGTCTACACTGTGCCTCTTCCTCCTTCAGGGGCCCAAGTAGTCACTCCCACTTCCTCTTTGAGGGTCAGAGACTCTTGATTGTGTTTCCTGAACCATGCAGGAGTACACTGGATCTGATAGGATGTCCTAACCTGTGACACTGATGTGTTGCCTACTGTGCTAAAGAGGCAGGTTCAAATACAGTAAATAATGTGTGCTCAGCCGTGTACGGCTCTTTGCGACCACATGGACTGTAGCCCTTTAGGCTCGTCTGTCTATGAGATTTTTACAAGCCAGCAGTCTAGAGTGGTTACCATTCCCTTCTCCAGGGGATCTTCCTGACGCAGGGATTGAACCTGCGTCTCTTGCATCTCCTGCACTGGCAGGGAGATTCTTTACCACTAGCGCCAGATGGGAAGCCCTAGGAGGCAGGCTGGGGATGCCCTAATGTAGTCTAAGACAAGATCTACCTGAAGCCCCACGCCCCACCTCCAGTATCTCAGTCTGCTCAGGAACAGTGTTGGATGCAGCACTTCTCTGTGAGGTTTGCCCTCTCCTCAGCTCCCCCCCAGGCCCATGCTCAGCCCCGTCTGTCCATGCATGAGTGCTCAGTCGTGTCTGAGTCTTTGCAACCCCAAGGACTGTAGCCTGCCAGGCTCCTCTGCCCAGGAGCCCGCCAAATGCTGCTGCTGCTGCTAAGTCACTTCAGTCATGTCCAACTCTGTGCGACCTCGTAGACTGCAGCCCACCAGCCTCCCCCGTCCCTGGGATTCTCCAGGCAAGAACATTGGAGAGGGTTGCCATTTCCTTCTCCAATGCATGAAAGTGAAAAGTGAAAGGGAAGTCATTCAGTTGTGTCTGACTCTTCGCGACCCCGTGGACTGCAGCCCACCAGGCTCCTCCGTCCATGGGATTTTCCAGGCAAGAGTACTGGAGTGGGGTGCCATCGCCTTTTCCGCTGCCAAATGCTAGTTTTCATTTAACAATCTGCACTCTGTCACACATGATTTAGCCAGGCTGAATGAAACCCAAGTCCTGGGTAAGTTCTCCTAGAATCTTCTTTCCAATTACCTGCTCAAAATTCACTTTTGAAAGATAGGTAAGCTGCTCTCATGTGTTCATGTAAGCTTCTCTCTGGGTGTTGCTTCATGTTCTTCATATTGAGCCCTTTCAGACAACGCAACCAGACTTGCCTCTCTCAACCAGTCTGGCTCCTGCACCAGACAATTTACTTCCAAAATTAGTTTCATTTCTCTTCTTAGTTTTAAGAATATAAATCGGAACTCAAAGGTAAACAATGATTTCTTTGTTCTTGCCTTTGTACACTCTCTTTCTAAAGACGGTGAGCATGCAGAGTAGCCTGCTGTCTTAAAGGAAGAGAGAGTGAAATAGTTACAAGAAAGCTTGGGGAGAAAGCCTTATTGGATATTGCAGTGTTATCTGCTATATAACAATACTTGAGTATCTTAGTTAAGTTTCTTAAAACCTGTGCAGCATAGCACTAGAATCCTCTTTAAAATGCTGATATTTGAGCTCCAGGATGATTTATGATACAGATTTCCTGAATTACAGTGCAAGATTTTTATGACCTTTGTCCACAGAAAACAGTCCAGCCCAAAATACAACCAAGCTTTGAAATAGCTTCATTATTAGATTGTTCTACATAACTGATTCTTTTCACTTTACATGTAAGATACATGAAACCCATAGATAATCTACTCACTTCATTTTCACAATTATCTCCAACATCAATCTAAATATACTCTTTTTATAAGCATGGGCAATTACCTTTAATAAAATAATTAAAATACTAGTTTGAAATTTTTCCTTTTCCAGTCCTTGAGTAGGATATTAATGAAGAGGATACGGCGTGGGGGTGGGGGGTGGGGGGGGGCGCTGGAAATGGCAGATAAAATGGTAGAGATTTTAAAAGCCCAATCCATTTGGAACAACTAATATTAACATGGCCATACTACCCAAAGCAATCTAAAGATTTAATGAAATCCCTATCAAAATACCCAGGACATTTTTCAAACAATTAGAACAAATAATCACAAAATTTATATGGAACCACAGAGGACCTCAAATTGCCAAAGTAATCCTGAGAAAAAAGAACAAAGAGAGAGGTATAAACCTCATAGACTTCAGACTATTCTACAAAGCTATAGTAATCAAAGCAGCATTGTATTGGCTCAAAATCAGACACATAGATCAATGGAACAGACTAGAGAGTCCAGACGGAGAAGGCAATGGCACCCCACTCCAGTACTCTTGCCTGGAAAATCCCAGGGACGGGGGAGCCTGGTGGGCTGCCGTCTACGGGGTCGCACAGTCGGACACAACTGAAGTGACTTAGCAGCAGCAGCAGAGAGTCCAGAAATAATCAATGCACTTACAACTCAAACACGACTGAGCAACTGAACTGAACTGAATCTATGACAAATGAGGCAAGAATATACAATGGAAAAAAGACAGTCCCTTCAACAAGTAGTGCTAGGCAAACTGTATAGCTACACGTAAATCAATGAAATTAGAACACTTCCTCACACCATATACAAAAACAAACTCAAATGGCTTCAAGACCTAAACTTAACACCTGAAACCATAAAGCTCCTAAAAGAGAACATAGCTGGAATACTCTGACGTAAATCATAGCACTATTTTCTTGGATCAGTCTCCTAAGGCAAAAGAAATAAGAGCAAAAAACAAATTGGACCTAACTAAACCCAAAAGCTTTTGCACAGCAAAGGAAATCATTAACAAAATGAAAAGACAACCTATGAAATGGCAGAGAATACTTGCAAATCATGTGATTGACCAAGGGTTAATATTCAAAATATACAAACAGCTCATATAACTCAATTTCAAAAACAAACAATCCAATCAAAACATGGGCATAAGACTAGAATAGACAATTTTTCAAAGAAAACATAAAGATGGCTAACAGGCACATGGAAAGATATTTAACCACCAATTTTAAGAGAAATGCAAATCAAAACCACAATAAAGTATCATCTCACATCAGTCAGAATGGTTATCATTAAAAAGTCTATAAGTAACAAATGTTGGAGAGGCCATGGGGAAAATGGAACTCTTCTACACTGTTGGTGAGAATGTAAATTGGTGCAGCCACTCTGAAAAAAATTATCAGTTTCCTTTAAAAACTAAAGATAGAACTACCATATGACTCAGCTAGTCCTTTTCTGGGTATATATCCAAAAGAAATAAAAAACACTAATTTGAAAAGATGCATGCACCCCAATGTTCATGCAGCATTGTTTACAATTGCCAATGTATGGAAGCAACCAAAGTGTCCATCAACAGATGAATGGCCAAAGAAGGTGTGGTATGTGTATATGCATACATAGACATTCACATACATACATACATACAACGAGATACTGCTCAGCCATAAAAAGAAAAGAATGAAATTCTGCTATTTGCAACAACATGGATGGACTCGGAGGTTATTATGCTAAGTGAAGTAAGTCAGACAGAGGAAGACAAATCTGTGTGATATCATTTGTATGTGGAATATAAAATATAATATAAATGAATCGATATGCAAAACAGAAACAGATTCACAGATGTAGAAAACAAACTTCTGGTAAACAAAGGGGAGAGGGATGAGGAGGGACACATTAGGAGTATGCGATTAATAGACACAAACTACGAAATATAAAACAGATAAGCAACAAGGATATACTGTATAGCACAGGGAATTATACCCAGTATCTTATAATAAAATACAATGGAATATAATCTGCAAATACTCTGAATCACTATGCTGTATACCTGACACTAACACAATATTGTAAATCAACTATACTTCAATAAGAGAAATAAAAAACACAAACCATGCTAGGATTACGACTATGTAAAATGCATGCATGCAAATTCAGGGCATAAATGAAGCCTGGAAAATGGAAGCCAGCTGACTTTTGGTGAGGTGGGATTGTGACATCTTAACTCTTTAAAATTTTTAGCTAACATTGTGTTAGAGGAAACATTCTAAAGCACAAAATAATTTAGACTTACAACAGAAAGATCATTGTTAAAAATTGAGAGGAAATGGGAGAGAGAGTAGAAAAATAAAGTCTAAATCATCTTTAAATCCTGGTGAATTCTAACTAGTCAATTCTTCTTACCTGGGAAAAAATGACAATAAATCTATGATATTTAGAAATTACGTTAAAACAAAGTTCAACCATCTCTCACAAGTATGGGTTGTGTAATTAATTTCATTAAATGGGTATACAGAAAGGAGACAGTTTCCTTTCCACCTAACAATTTAGATGTCTAATTTGACGTCGGATCCCTTTTTGCAGAAAACTTTTTTTTGTCTGGCGAGTACAGCAAACCCTGAGCCTCTCCTGTTCGTCGTCCTCTGTCTGGATTATTTGCTTACTGTGGGAAATGAAAGGATAGCATGGTTTGGGAATCAGGAGTTGTTATTCTTTGCCTGCATATCATGTTGGCTTTTTTTTTCGTAAGAAAAATCACAGGAATATATAAAAGTTTTTGATGAATAGAACCCTTTATTTTTAGGAGAAAATGGATGGAACAGTTTGGGGCTTTGGGGCCGCCTGTTGCTTTAGTGTGAGCACCTCCCGCTGCCTTGACTTTTTATTTCCCCGCGTACTTGGTGCCAAGTTTTACATGGCCTCGGTGGGGAACAACTGGATTTAGCATAAGTAAGAATAACTGCTTTTCCCCTGGGGAGAGACAAAAAGGATAAGTGCACAAGGTGCAGAGACAATATTATCAGGAGTTATATTCTTGTTCGGCTCTTTTATTCCCTCTAAATCCTGGATTCTGTTGCAAATAATAAAAGCAAGAAGCCAGTTGGCTTGGAGCCAAGGTCTGGGATTAGCAGAAGAGACTATTTTATTTGGGGCTAAAAATATGTTTGTCAGTGATGGCTCTATACATTACAAACATGGCCGTTTGGATTAAAATTTGTTTCTTTCTTTCTGCAAATTGAGATATTGCCAGGAAAGCACAAATTAATAGCGATTTGAATTAGGCAGGGAAAGACGGGTGACTGTGAGTGCCTGGGAAGCCGCCCACAATGCAGGCACACCTGTTACTGCTTGCCACACTCTCTCGGTTTGCACTGGGTTCTCTGAATTTGGGTTGGGTTGTTATTATTCCCTTAATAACCTGCTTCTTGTTCTCTCTGTTAATTCAAATTGTGAGATACTTTTTATTCTTACACTCTAAACCAAACGATGTCATTTTTCCCTTTTCCCCCTCCTTTCAAATGTTGGCCCCCCTTTCCCCTATAAAATACATCGAATTAGTTACAAGAACTTCATTTTGAATGCAGGCAGACCTGGGTTGGAATCCTCATTTCCCTGCAGGTTACCTATCCTTGTGATCCTAGGGAGATTAAGTTTTCATTTCAGTTTCTTCATTGATAAAATGAGGAATACTAATGGTACACATCTCATTAAGTTTTGTGAAATTATATACAAAGAGCATTTTGCATTGCACTATGCAATAGCAATGTTGCATAGTGATGGAAAACACTCAAAATTTTAACTCAATTTTTATTGTGCAGTAAAGTGCTATTCAGAGAAAATTTTATGGCTAAAAAATACAAAAAATTTAGAAAGCCTGAAGAATGAGATAAGCATTCAACTTTAAAAGGAAAAGACAAAGAGAATGTTACAAATATGATGACTTCCATTTCTGCTTATATGGAAGACTAGACGTCCAGAGAAGTCTTCCACTATGGAACTAAGAATTCTGCATAATATAAACTTTAGTGAAAAGTGACAGTCTTTCAGTCATGTCCTACTCTTTGCGACCCCATGAATGACACATTCCTTGGAATTCTCCAGGCCAGAATACTGGAGTGGGCAGCCTTTCACTTCTCCAGGGGGTCGTCCCAACCCAGGGATCAAACCCAGGTCTCCCTCATTACAGGTGGATTCTTTACCAGCTGAGCCAAAGGGAAGCCCAAAGGGAAAAAGTTGGGGATCTTCCCCCCAAAATCCTTAAAAGCGCTTGGGTGGCCTATTGGGAAAAGGAGGAATATCCTTGCAATAAATGACAAGAAAGAAAAAATCAGAGAAGTAAGCCTATGTGATGATGGTGTTTGCCAGGAAGTGTCTGGCCATATGCTAAGGAGGATAGACAAATGCATGAGGCCTGTAAAAAGCTGAGATGATGGACAGGAAAACATCCATCAGTTCAGTTCAGTTCAGTCGCTCAGTCGTGTCCGACTCTTTGCAACCCCATGAATCGCAGCACACCAGGCCTCCCTGTCCATCACCATCTCCCGGAGTTCACTTAGACTCATGTCCATCGAGTCGGTGATGCCATCCAGCCATCTCATCCTCTGTCATCCCCTTCTCCTCCTGCCCCCAATCCCTCCCAGCATCAGAGTCTTTTCCAATGAGTCAACTCTTTGCATGAGGTGGCCAAAGTACTGGAGTTTCAGCTTTAGCATCATTCCTTCCAAAGAAATCCCAAGACTGATCTCATTCAGAATGGACTGGTTGGATCTCCTTGCAGTCCAAGGGACTCTCAAGAGTCTTCTCCAACACCACAGTTCAAAAGCATCAATTCTTCGGTGCTCAGCTTTCTTCACAGTCCAACTCTCATATCCATAATGACCACAGGAAAAACCACAGCCTTGACTAGATGGACCTTTGTTGGCAAAGTAATGTCTCTGCTTTTCAATATGCTATCTAGGTTGGTCATCACCTTCCTTCCAAGGAGTAAGCGTCTTTTAACTTCATGGCTGCAATCACCATCTGCAGTGATTTTGGAGCCCCCCAAAATAAAGTCTGACACTGTTTCTACTGTTTCCCCATCTATTTCCCATGAAGTGATGGGACCGGATGCCATGATCTTCGTTTTCTGAATGTTGAGCTTTAAGCCAACTTTTTCACTCTCCTCTTTCACTTTCATCAAGAGGCTTTTTAGCTCCTCTTCACTTTCTGCCATAAAGGTGGTGTCATCTGCATATCTGAGGTTATTGATATTTCTCCTGGCAATCTTGATTCCAGCTTGTGTTTCTTCCAGTCCAGCGTTTCTCATGATGTACTCTGCATATAATTTAAATAAGCAGGGTGATAATATACAGCCTTGACATACTCCTTTTCCTATTTGGAGCCAGGCTGTTGTTCCATGTCCAGTTCTAACTGTTGCTTCCTGACCTGCATAGAGGTTTCTCAAGAGGCAGGTCAGGTGTTCTGGTATTCCCATCTCTTTCAGAATTTTCCACAGTTTATTGTGATCCACACAGTCAAAGGCTTTGGCATAGTCAATAAAGCAGAAATAGATGTTTTTCTGGAACCTTCTTGCTTTTTCGATGATCCAGTGGATGTTGGCAATTTGATCTCTGGTTCCTCTGCCTTTTGTAAACCATATGAAGCCAGAAATTCCAGAAAGGTTGTTCTAGGTACATTCAAGAGTGTTGACCAGGGATGTGGTGGTGAGGGTGGGGTGCCCTAGAAAGGGAGATAGTGGAGGGAATTTACCTTTGTCCTTAAATCTAAATAAAATGTAAAAATGGGGAAAAATACTTGGAGAATATCTGACCACAAGTTTGTCATCACATGTGTTTGAGGCCAGAATTTATACCATCAATGTTATCCACCACCTCCCCCAATCAATCTGAGCCAAATACTTGGTTAAAAGTGCCCCCAAATATTTGGTTAACAGGAACAGAATATCAGAATAAATCTTAAGAAGGCAGAAGGGTGGAAATAATAAGATAAAAATTTAATAAATAGAAAGTAAAGGAATAGTTAAGTATAGTCTTTTGAAGAGACTGCTACTGCTGCTGCTAAGTCACTTCAGTCGTGTCCGATTCTGTGTGACCCCATAGATGGCAGCCCACCAGGCTCCCCCGTCCCTGGGATTCTCCAGGCAAGAACACTGGAGTGGGTGGCCATTTCCTTCTCCAATGCATGAAAGTGAAAAGTGGAAGTGAAGTCGCTCAGTCGTGTCCGACCCTCAGCGACCCCATGGACTGCAGCCTTCCAGGCTCCTCCATTCATGGGATTTTCCAGGCAAGAGTACTGGAGTGGGGTGCCATTGAAAAGGCTAATAGTAGTGATAAAGCTTCAGATTTGCCCAAGAGGAGAAAACACTAACAATATTAGCAATTGGAAAGAGGACATAATTTGCCAGTAAATTTGAAACAAGGTGAAACACACAGACTCCTGCAACAGTGTTTCTGAGACTTCAGCTTGTATCATAATCAACTGGAAGCTTTTTAAGAAAAGTGATTGCCAGGATGACTCCTTAGAGTGCCTGATTTAGGTCTGAGATGGAGTCTGAAAATTTGCAGTTTAAGTAAGTTCCCAGGGGATGAAACATTGAGAACACTGTCATGGGAAATATAAATTACCAAGCACATTCTGGAAGAAATGGAAGTTATTTTCTAATCCAGGGCTTTCCTACCTTTTGCACATCATGGCATGTATGTACAAAACCCAGTAACATTGTATGACACATGGGTAGACAAATGAAACTGCCCTTGGCTGGGGATAATATGCTCTTGAATTCTGCTTATCCTGGGTGTGCCTTGACCTACCTGTTCTTTGCATCCCTGTGGATAGAAGGAGCAGTTTCTGGGCTCGCTTTTGATCCACACTCCACATAGCAGTGTGCCTTGCTTCACTTGCCGGAAAGTGCTAAGATTTATACTTAGACGTAATAATTATCTATTGCAGCATTAAAAACTACCCCTCCCCTCGATTTAAACAGCTTAAAACAGCATTCATTTATTATCTCACAGTTTCTATGGGTCAGGAATCCAGATGCGGCTTAGTTGGGTCCTCTGGCTTGGCAGTCTAACAAGGCTGCTGTCAGGGGGTGGGCCAAGAACCACAGTCGTCTTCTGGGGAAGAATCCACTTCCAACCTCACTCCATGTGGTTGTTGGAAGGAATTAGTTCCCTCCCAGGCTCTTGGGCTGAAGTCTGCTTGGTTTTTCTGTTCTCTGCAGGCCTTGGTTCCTTGGCATGTGGGCAGAGAAACTTTTCAAGCATTGTATATAAAGATGGATTGCCCAAACTTTCTTTGTTGGTCTTGAAAAGAATCATGAAAGAACAATAACTGTCATTCAAATTGAAGCTGAAAAGGCTGAATTATGGTTAAAGGAGCTGGAAGTATGAAGATTAATGTGTACAAGAGGCAAGGGTCCCTGGTATCAGTATCCGGCTATTGATAAGGCGTTTATTGATCATTCTCCACAAGCAGCTCCTGACAACTAATATTTTATTTCTCTAAATGCAAAATGTACTCTCTCTAGGCAAAAATAAATTAATAAATATTAAAAAAACCTTGCTTCTCGCAAGAAAACAAGAAGAGACAGAATAAGAGCTAGGCAGAAGTCCCGTTTCTGAAACCTAGTCTCAGGATGTCATCCCATCCCTCTTGCTGTATTCTATTAGAAGCAAATCACTAGGCGCAGGTCATCCTCCAGAGGAGGGAATTGCACATGGCTACAGAGACCAGGAGGTGGAGATCATCAGGAGCTGTCTCAGAAGTCTGCTTACTGCACAGGAAGAGATATCACTGGGTGGTAGCCTTAATGCACAGGTTCAGTTTTACTATTAATAGATAGTTCCAGATTACTACCTATCGCTGCAGGATGTCTGCCATTATTACAAATTCTCACCAACACTTGCCATTGTCAGACTAAAATTTTAATTAATCTGGTGGGTATAAAACAAGAATTTGTATTTCTCTAGTAACTAATGATGAAGGCAATGGCCCCCCACTCCAGTACTCTTGCTTGGAAAATCCCATGGATGGAGGAGCCTGGTAGGCTACAGTCCATGGGGTCACGAAGAGTCAGACACGACTGAACAACTTCACTTTTACTTTTCACTCATGCATTGGAGAAGGAAATGGCAACCCACTCCAGTGTTCTTGCCTGGAGAATCCCACGGACAGAGGAGCCTGGTGGGCTGGCATCTATGGGGTTGCACAGAGTCGGACATGACTGAAGTGACTTAGCAGCAGCAGCAGCAGCAGCAGCAGTAACTAATGAAGTTTATTTACCATACAGATGTGTTCTTTTGTGCAAGGATGTTAATATTTGTCCATTTGTGTATTAGAGTTTTATCTTTTTCTTTTTAATTCAAAGGAGGTCACATGTCTGGTTACTAACCATGAGTCCACTACTTGTATAATGAGTATCTTCCTTCAGTTTTTTACTTTTATTTTCACTCTCTTGATATTGATATTCTTTGAGGAATAGCAGTTTTATTATTTTAATGTAGTTGAATTTATGCTTCCAGTTTGATGTTAAGAAATCCTTTGTTGCTTCAAAGCAAGAAAGGTAATGCTCTACATCCTCTTCTGAAGTTTTAAAGTTCTATCTTTAAGTCCTATTTCTATGGAGAAGTGACTTCTGTGTACAGTTGTTAGATAGTTCACTTAACTTTTCCCTTGTATGGCTAATCATTAACATTGAATAGTCCATCTCCTCATCCTAGTCCACAATGTCATACATAAATTTTCCTTATATAAACAGATTCATAGGTCTTATTCTGTATGTGGTTTTGTTCCACTGAACTATCTCTGAACTGATAACATGTTCATAATTATTAATTACTTTATAACAAATCTTCATATCTGGTAGTAGGACCATTGATTCTCCTGATTCTTCTCCAGGATTGTTTTGGCCATTCTTGGCTCTTTGCTCTCCTGTATCTTAGAAGCAGCTTGTCATGTTCTATGTATAGAATATCATTAACTCTATTGGTTATTTTAGCAAAATACTGTTTACTTCCTCAGTAATGTCCTTTACTGATGTTTCATGATTTTTTTTCCATAAAGGATTTGCCCGTCTCTTGTTAGATCTTGGAGAAGGCAATGGCAAATCTGTTCCAAGCGCTTTAAGTCTTTTGTTTCCACTGTAACTAGTATCTTTCTTTTAATTGTGTCTCTTATATATTTATTGCTAAAGGGTAGATTTGTGATTATATTTTGTCTTTCGCTCTAATGGTGGCCTGAAAACTCGTTTTCCCAGGTCTTTTCTGGTTTTAGTACCAAGGTTGTGCTAGCCTTAGGTAATGAGTTGGGTAATATTCCCTTTATTTTTCTATTCTGCAAGATTTCATGTATGATTGGAACTGTCTTGAGTGTTCGACTGTGCTTGCCTTTAGAAACAGTGAGGCCTTCTGTTTACTTTGTTGGAAAATTTGTTACTACTAATTAAATTACTTTAATGATAATAGCAGAGTGTTCTGTCTGGTGTGCCATGTAAGCAAACTCATGTGTTCTGAATGGGCATCAGGTTTTAAACCCTCACACCCGAGGAGACCAAGGAAGCTGGGTAAGGAGTGAGCATGGGCTGCAGGAGCCTCTGGCCTGATTGTCTCTAGTCATAAGCATCCTCATCCCCTTACTCCACTGTGCCTTTGATGTATATTACTAAAGCCTTTTGATCTCACTCTAAAGATCTTGAGCAATTTTGTTATATTTATTCCATGGTACCACAGAACTTGTTGCCATTATAACAGGCATCGTTTTTTCAAGGCTGAGCCCCTTAGCTGTGTGACTCTGGGAAGGTTACTTAATCTCTCTGTGCCTCAGTTTATTCATCTGTAAAATGGGGTTAATGTACTCTTGCTTGACATGGGGTAACTGGATATAATTATAGTGGTGTATTCATTTTTTAATCGCTCATAAACTATACCTTTTTTAAAAATTTGTACTTAAAAATTTTTTTTCCAATTATTTGTTGCTGAAACACAGATGTGCAATTTTACTTTATCGACTGATCTTATTTATGGCAAATTTACCAAACTCTCCTATTCTAATTATTTTTCTATGTAATAGCTTTTGCATGTGTATACTGTGATAGGAGGATGGTTGGGAAGCATTGCCTTGGAGAAAGTTTAGTCTTGGTTTCTTCATCTATAAAATGGGATTGAAAAAGTATCTGCTTCATAAGATTGTTAAAAGGATTAAATGAGTTAATCCAAGTCAGGCAACAAAACAGTACCTGGTAAACAGTAAGTGTTTAATTTCTGCTAGCTGTTATCCTGGGCTTCCTTGGTGACTCAGACAGTAAGGAATCCGCCCACAATGGGGAGACCCAGGTTTGATCTTGGGTTGGGAAGATTCCCTGGAGAAGGGAATGGCAACTCACTCCAGTATTCTTGCCTGGAGAATCCCATGGACAGAGGAAGCTGAAGGGCTACAATCCATATGGTCCCAAAGGGCCGGACCCCACTGAAGCGACTAAGCACGCATATTATCCAGCCTCTTCCTTCACTTAAGACATTGTGTTCCCCTCCTGCAGGCTTATCCTGATACACTAGGCTTTCAGCGGCGGTTTTGACGTTTAGGTCTGACACCTGCTTTTAGAACCTGATAGAAGTTTTGGATCCTTACCCCAGGAAAATGCAAATACCGATAACTTTGCATGTAATTTGAGGAATCTCAAGATCCCCTTACCTTCCCCAACCTCTGAAAGGTTTATAGATCAAGGTTAGCAATCCTGCTCTAGAACATTTCTGGAGGAGTTCAAACTGTCCTAGTGGGATACCCTGTGCTGCTGCTGCTAAGTCGCTTCAGTCGTGTCTGACTCTGTGCGACCCCATAGACGGCAGCCCACCAGGCTCCCATTCTTGGGATTCTCCAGGCAAGAACACTGGAGTGTGTTGCCATTTCCTTCTCCAATGCATGAAAGTGAAAAGTGTAAGCGAAGTCGCTCAGCCGTGTCCGACTTTTCGCGACCCCATGGACTGCAGCCCACCAGGCTCCTCTGTCCATGGGATTTTCCAGGCAAGAGTACTGGAGTGGGGTGCCAGCGCCTTCTCCGGGGATACCCTGTAGATTGCGCTTAATGTACTCTGCTTCTAGTCTGACTATGACACTGTGCCCCGTCTGACTAGATGGGATGCCATCCTGCTCCTCTGACCCGCGGCCCAGCTTGGGTAATCAGGGCCAGGTCTTAGCTTCCTTTTCAAGCCTGTATCTTGGCAGACAGCTCGGAACCCTTGACATTCCTGAGATACAGCCCAGCACTACAAAGGTTTATTTCCGGGGCAGGGTTTCTCCATGTTGGCAATGTCGGCATTTGCGCTGGGCAATTTTCTGTGATGTGTCTCTGTGTAGGGGCTGCTCTGTGCCTTCCAGAACGTTTAGCAGCATCCTCGACCTCTATTCATTAGATGCCATTAGCATCTCCCAATTATAATAATCTAAAATATCTCCAGACATTGCCACATGTGCCTTGGTGAGACAAAATCACCTCTGGGTGAGTCACTATTCTAGGTGCTTAAGCTTATGCCTGGAGTCCTGCTGTCTGCTGGCAGATCTCCGGATTACCAACTGCAAGCCAAGTTCTGCAAAGACAGCTTGCTCCTAGGTTTCACAAAGCCATGTTCTGCTTTCCAGTACAGGGGCCACTGTAACTCTTGCAGCATCTTGCTGGTGCCAATGGTTTGCCTGGACTAATTGTTCTGTCTCAAGATACAATTTTATCTGGCTTGAGTGAATAGCTCTTCACAACCTACACACACCCCACCCTCCAGCCCACCTCCCCGACACCTGCTAGCTTTTCCACAGGGACGGGGTGGAGTTGATTTCAGTCTTTGAATCCAGTTGAGATCCAGTTACTTCTTCTAAGAGTAGCTGTGTTGTGAGATATGGCAGTGAGAAGTTTGTTTTCTTAGAAAAGTAATCTTCACAGTGGTTTTACGTGAAAGAGTCTGTCCTTTTCCCATGTAAGTGGAGGTAGGGTTTTCTGAAGGCGATAAATGGCCCCATTCTACCGTGCCACAAGTCAGCCGGGAATGAAAAGCAGAACAACAGAATTGCAGCCTTAATAGATGCCAGCAACACAAAGGTGGTGAGCTTAATAACAGAGCCTTAGAGAGAGGGAGGAAGATTGATTGATTGACTGAAAGCTTAGAGCAGAGAACAGAACGAGAGAAAGAACATTGCGTAATGCTTTTCAAAGAGAACTTACCTAAGAACCCCAGGAGAGAGAGAGGAGAGAAAGAAAGTGTAGAACAAATCGTGCCTTGCAGGACCCCAAACCCGCCCTGGTTCATTACAGCGGGGCAGGGAGCACTGAAAGGTGTCCTCCACAGGCTGACACAGACTTCGACATGGGGAGAAAATCCATTCAAGCAGGCAGGAAGTGGTGTCCAATGGCTTTCACAAGTTAGAAGATTCTCTCTCTCCTGTGGAGTATGGTCACTTTCCTTTGCAAAGCTCTTTCCCTCTTGCTGCTCTGTCGTCTTTTGGATGTTTCCCTCATCTTTGTGACCAGGATGGTTCATTCTCCCACCCGTGTCCCTGCTAGAAGAAAGAGGGAAAGGGTAGACACACCCCTTACTCTTACAGGCTTAACCCAGAAGCTGCACACAATATTTTGGCTCACATCCCATTGGCCAGAACTTAGTCATATGGCTACACCACATGGCCACACCTAACTGCGAAGGAAGGTAGACATTCTGGAAGGTCACCTGCCCAGATAAAATCAGGGATTCTCTCTGAGAGATTTCTTCACCACCTCTAGCCTAAGGGCTTCTTGGCTGCAGACTTTCCTCCAAATTCAATTTTCAAAATGCCCTCAAGAACCTGTCTGGAAGATCTATCCTTGGAAGACAGAAGATGGAAAGGCAAACAGTGGGCAAAGATGGAGTCCTCTTGAACAAGAATGGGGTGCTAAGCATGTAGATTTTGTTTAAAACTCCTAAAAGGGAGGCATCTATAACACCATCAGACAGGCAAAGTGACCTCATCTTGTTAGGGCCCTGCTTCTATTAATACCAGAAAAGTTGCTAAGAACTGCTGTGAAATTCCAGAGACGATTGAGGCAATGCTGTGGGCTGATAGCGGAGGGCACCTGCTTGTTGAACTGGGATCTGAAATGTACCCATTGTTCCAAGGCAGTCATCCCTGGTAATGTTCATCTTCCAAAGGAGTGAAATTTAATTTGTAGATGCCAGAACATTCTTGCTGCTGCTGCTGCTAAGTCGCTTCAGTCGTGTCTGACTCTGTGCAGCTCCATACATGGCAGCCCACCAGGCTCCCCCGTCCCTGGGATTCTCCAGGCAAGAACACTGGAGTGGGTTGCCATTTCCTTCTCCAATGCATGAAAGTGAAAAGTGAAAGGGAAGTTGCTCAGTTGTGTCCGACTCTTAGTGCATTCTGAGACTAAAAGAATTAGAAACCTCGAGGGGGAATATCTAGGCCACACTGGAAAAGATGCTTTGTTATACTGAGAACCTCTGGATTATGCAGAATGTGGTCTCTTGGCTGGAAAGTCACAGCAGTCTAGCCTTCAGCATCAAGAGATCTGGAGGTTTGTGGTTACAGGACGTCATAGGATTTATAAAGCAGTGAAGACATAAATGGAAATTAGGAAAGAACTATTTATATGAAAGATATTTTGATACAATGCATATAATTTTATGAGTTTTTTTTACATTTAAATCAACTTTTTAGAACAGTTTTAGATTTACAGAAAAACTGAAAAGATAGTCCAGTTTCCATACATATCTTATATATCAATTTTCTTTTCAGAGATAAATGAATTTATTACAGCACAGCAGGAAGCATGGACATTTGCATATTTGTATCTTATATTTTTACATGAAGACTTTCTTATTCTGAAATATTTTAATAAGCAAATGAACAAAAATAGGTCTGTAGTAGAAAATCAGAAAATGTACCATTTTTGCTGCTTTTCCACTCCCTAAACATGAGATTTTTAGCAAATCACTTAAACAACTTTGAATTTTATAAAACAGAAATAAAACTAATGTTTCATACAGTTGCTATGGTGACAACAGTGAAACATTTCACAGTACACCTGTGAAATGTCTGTTTATGGACCTATTGTAGACTCTGGAACACTGATCAAATCGTAGTCCTAGTAATTATTCTGCAGTGCCCTACGATATTTTAAGTGATTGAATACAGTATGTGAGCTGACATTCAAGAGTTACTGTCATTAGCTTGTCGTAGTGGGGACAGCTGACTCAAGTAAGGATTACTACATTGATGCTGGAAAAAAATTAAAATCATTAAACAATTGAATTTCTACTTGTAAAAACAAGTGGAGATTTTCCACTATGAAAATAAATATCATAAAATTTTAGATGATCTAATAAAAATTTTCCACAAATAAAACATTTAATATGAATGATGAAGAGTGTGAAAAAGAAATAGTCCTTAAGTGTCCCAAGTTTATTGTCCCTACCTCCTAGGATAAGGAGCGGAGAAAATGTATCTGAAGGGGTTTTACGAACCAGAGGGGGAACAAGGATTTTCCTAACTTACTGAGGGACTTGGGGAGGTTTGTAATAGACTGTTATCAATGGTTATCTCTGGGTGATGGGATTTGGAGGTAATTTTTTTTCTACTTTTTAACTTGCCTAAATTTCCTACAATGAACATGCATTGTTCTTTCGTAATAAAAGTTGTTTAAATGCTAAGTGTTGTCAATGTTCCAAATAGATAGATGGTGGATTACCTTAGCTTGTTAAAACAAAAACTATAAATCCTTTACTTACTTTTTGCTGGCTTAAAAAAAAAACAAAACTATGGATCTTGAAAAGTGCTATCAGCTACTAAGCATATTCTTCATACTTCACATTTCCAAGATAAGCCACCAACAAGGTGGAAAGAGTCATAAAATCAGTGGACAAATTGTACACTACTTCAGTCGCTTTTGAGATCCACAGTATCTCATCAGTCTCAGGTATAGAAGCTTGAATTTTCTCTTTAATATAACAACTAGTCTTGAAAGAAAATCTGCTTAACAGTCGCCTGAAAATTCAAGAGAGCACTAAAAATAAAGAACAATTTTTTCTTTTTTCAAAAGCATGGTCCATACAAACTGGCTTGAATAAACACATTATTGAAAGTAGATACCACATGTTAACCCTGCCCTTTATTTGTGGAGGTCATTGTTTACGTAATTTGCTGTTGTTTAGTTGCAAAGTCGTCGGAGAAGGCAATGGCACCCCACTCCAGTACTCTTGCCTGGAAAATCCCATGGACGGAGGAGCCTGGAAGGCTGCAGTCCATGGGGTCGCGAAGAGTTGGACACGACTGAGGGACTTCACTTTCACGTTTCACTTTCATGAATTGGAGAAGGAAATGGCAACCCACTCCAGTGTTCTTGCCTGGAGAATCCCAGGGACAGGGGAGCCTGGTGGGCTGCCGTCTATGGGGTCGCACAGAGTTGGACACGACTGAAGCGACTTAGCAGCAGCAGCAGCAGTTGCAAAGTCATGTCTGACTCTTGTGTGATCCTGTAGACTGTAGCCCACCAGGCTCCTCTGTCCACGGCATTTCCCAGGCAAGAACACTGTGGTGCATAGACATTCCATTCTCCAGGGGATCTTCCTGACCCAAGGATTGAACTGGTGTCTTCTGCATTGGCAGGCAGATTCTTTAACACTGAGCCATCAGAGAAGCCCATTTTATGTGATTGAAAGTGAAAACGTAAGTGTTAGTCACTCACTTTGCCCCACGTCTGACTCTCTGTGACCCCAGTGACTGTAGCCCACCAGGTTCATCTGTCCATGGGACTTCCCAGGCAAGGATACTGGAGTGCGTAGCCATTTCCTTCTCCAGAGGATCTTCCCAACCCAGGGATGGAACTCAGGTCTCCTGTATTTCAGGCAGATTCATTCCATCTGAGCCAACAATTGGGAAGCCCCCAAACAAGACACAGGTGTTGGAGATGTAATATTGGTCTTTGCTACTCAAGTGTTGTCCCCTGACCAGTTACCTGGAAGGCTGTTTGACAATCAAATCTCAAGCTCTACCCTAGATCTGCATTTTGACAGGCTCTGCATGTGCTAGGTGATTTGTAGGCACATTTAACTTTACGAACTATTGATCTATTGAACGTTCAGCTCTTTCTGAGCTGCCCTATCTGATGGTATTGGCTAAGAGATCCAGCTGTTCTGGAAGCACTTATAGAATGTGGAGGTCAGTTTTTGGTATCAGCACTTCCAAGAATCTCATCTTTGTTGATTCATCTAAAAAAACCTGTCCAAACAAGTCAGGAGTAAAGATGAAAGGTGGGGTAATCGTTCAAAGAAATTATCATGACCCAGCAATCCCACTGCTGGGCATACACATGGAGGAAATCAGAATTGAAAGAGACACATGTACCCCAATGTTCATTGCAGCACTGTTTATAATAGCCAGGACATGGAAGCAACCTAGATGTCCATCAGCAGATGAATGGATAAGAAAGCTGTGGTACATACACACAATGGAGTATTACTCAGCCATTAAAAAGAATACATTTGAATCAGTTCTAATGAGGTGGATAAAACTGGAGCCTATTATACAGAGTGAAGTAAGCCAGAAAGAAAAACACCAATACAGTATACTAACACATATATATGGAATTTAGAAAGATGGTAATGATAACCCTGTATGTGAGACAGCAAAAGAGACACAGATGTATAGAACAGTCTTTTGGACTCTGTGGGAGACGGAGAGGGTGGGATGATTTGGGAGAATGGCATTGAAACATGTCTAATATCATATATGAAACAAATCGCCCATCCAGGTTCGATGCAGGATACAGGATGCTTGGGGCTGGTGCACTGGGATGACCCAGAGGGATGGTGTGGGGAGGGAGGAGGGAGGGGGGTTCAGGATGGGGAACACTTATATACCTGTGGCGGATTCATGTTGATGTATGGCAAAACCAATACAATACTGTAAAGTAATTAACCTCCAATTAAAATAAATAAATTTATATTAAAAAAGAAATTATCAGAGCTTTGTGCAACCCCCCCATATTTCAGAAATTCATTGTAATATTTTTAATAATAATTGAAAAGAATCTAATGTTACTCAACAAGAAATTAAAGAAATTATGGTGCATCTAATGGCTGCAAAGTAGCCATTAAAATGGAGAAGGCGATGGCAGCCCAGTCCAGTACTCTTGCCTGGAAAATCCCAAGGACGGAGGAGCCTGGTAGGCTGCAGTCCATGGGGTTGAGAAGAGTTGGACACGACTGAGCGACTTCACTTTCACTTTTCACTTTCATGCAGTGGAGAAGGAAATGGCACCCCACTCCAGTGTTCTTGCCCGGAGAATCCCAGGGACGGGGGAGCCTGGTGGGCTGCTGTCCATGGGGTTGCACAGAGTCGGACACGACTGAAGCAACTTAGCAGCAGCAGCCATTAAAAGTCATGTCACAGGAGAAAGTTTATTGGCTTGGGAAAATACCCACATCGCATTCCTGAATGAACAAAGCTGGCTACAAAATATGGCCTGATTCCATTTTCGTGTTTTAAATACACACATATGTACAACAACAACAACAAATAAACTGAAAGAGCATATGCTGATGTGTTAGCAATGGTTACAGATTTAAAGTGATTTTTTTTTTCACTGCATTTTTCACATTTTATGCATCAAAGCAATGTTCATTTTGTACAAAGAGAAAGAGTAAGTGTTATAACCAAAGAACACAACCCTGAATTTCTGGCTATAAATGATAGAATTTTTTTTTTCAAGTAGACACTCATTTCTGCTTTGAATCAACTAGAGCCAATATTCAATATTGACACTGACTCACTTTTGCACTAGAGCCATGGGTTTTCATCCTGGCTACATATTGTTGTCACCTGCGGAGCTTCAAAACAAACTAACAACAGCAAAAAAGAACTGGTTTCTGCCCCCAAACCCCTTGGCACTTGGAATTTTAAAAGGCTCCTCAGAATTGAGAACCACTCAACTGGATGGGAGGATATTCATGGTTAGTTCATTTCTGAAAACAATTTACTACGTTATGTGTTTTAGTTATGAAGCCCTGTGGTTATATATTTTAGGTTTTTTATTAAAGAATGGTTTTTAAAATCCTCCCACTACCATTTTATTTAGAAATATGCAACAGACACTTATTGAACATCTAGACTATTTTGTTCCCTGTGAGTCTCACAGTAACCCAGAAGGTCAGTTAGAGAGGTATTAAGTCCATCACATGGAGGGGATGGCTCAGATCTCACAGTTCTTTCGGGAGAGGGCTCAAATCTGGATTCCCAGAAGCTGAAGCCACTGTTCTTCCTTCCATCACCACATGGTTCCTAGTGTTTCAAATTTATGCTCAGCTTTAAGAAGGCGTTTTTCTAGTTCATGGTTCTTTTTCTTTAAACACAGCTCAAGCATACTTAGTTTATATCTGAGGGATGTGCAAGAGTCTTCCTTCACATTGAACATTAGGGAGTGCCAGCTCAGAGATTTCTGAGGACCACTGTCATGATCATCATTTTGTTGCCAGAGCTGTCTCCAGATCCTTGCTCAAGACTCACCAACCCCCATCTTTAGCAGGAGCCAATATAAATCTCTAAGTCAGAGAGTCTGAAAATATGAAAGGGAGCTATAGGAAGAGAAAAACAAACGCCAGATGGAGCCAGCTGGAACCAAGATGGCAATGAATCTGACCCTCAACGGATCCTGAGTCTCATTACATGCTGATTTCACTACATTAGCGTGTTAAATGACACACCTCCGGGCGCGCACCGAAACGGGAAGTGAAGGACCAAAAAAGGATAAAAAGAGGGTGGCACCCCTCTTCCTCAGAGAGCCTTGCCCCTTCCCTGGAAAACTACTGCGCGTACCTCCTCGTCATTAGCTTCACTCCTCCTCCCTGTCTTCGCTCTAAAATCAAATCCTTCTTGGCCAGGAGTGCGAGAAGTTCATTTGTGAACAAAGTTCCCGCTTCTCCATTCTCTGGCCATTGAATAAAACTTGCACTGCTTCAGTCTCAGCTTTGGTTTTATTTTCAGCTGCACCAACCCTAACAGGAAAAGAAACTTCCCCACACAGGCAGAGGGCCATGGCCAGACTAGGGTCTGAGCAGGGTCCACAAGACTTAAATTGGTAACACTTTGGGGGGCTTAGATGCTAAGGGGTTCAGAGCTTCTGAGTAAGACAACCAGAGATTTGGTGTGACATATCCCAGCTGAATTTGGATTTTAGCAATAGTGTCCTACAAGAAGAGTCCACTGGAACCAGCTGTAATTTACCTACTGTCAAACAATTCCGGTAGCTTAGCCGCTAAGTCGTGTCTGACTCTTGCAACACTACAGACTCTAGCCTGCCAGGCTCCTCTGTCCATGGGATTCTCCAGGCAAGAATACTGCAGTGGGTTGCCATTTCCTTTTCCAGGGAATCTTCCCAACCCAGGGATTGAACCCCGGTCTCCTGAATTGCAGGCAGATTCTCTATTCACTGAACTACTAAAATGCAAATTGTTTAAAAGACTATTTCTGTGAATATTTTAGCTGTTGACTCCCTCTGTGCCTTCACAGCATAAATGTATGTCTTATTATCTGGAATCATTCACGTGCTTAGTGCACTCTGGGAAATAGGCATGGTTTTAAAATAAAAAAGCATTTCACCAAGTGTATTGAATAAAGAAGAAAGAAAAGGATGAAAAGAATGTGAGGCTATTTGTACTAGATATCAAACTATTGTTTATGTTACGTGTGATTAAATCTGAATAATTTTTAATGGAAAATGGTTACAATGTTTTTCTAAATCCCAACACTAAAAGAAACAACCAAATCTGACTGAAACCACGACCTCCCTGTTGGTGGTGAGAAGTCAATGGCGGCCTTGGTGCCCCTGGAGCCTGCAGGTTGAGAGTCGTGCAGTTGCTGCCACCTCGTGGGCAGTTCAGATAGTGCAGCCAGGGAGGCAGCCTTGGCCACCCAAGGGAGCAAGTGCTCCACAACCCAGCTAGTCACTGACACTTTCATAATGCTTCAGCTGAGCTCACTTATTACGTTGGAAACCGAAAGGCCCTGTGCGGTTTATTATGGGTTTGTGGTGTTTATTAATCCACAACAATATTGTTTTTGATAGACAACCTAAGATTAAGGCTAATAAAAGTCTCTGGGAATGTGGACTCAACTCAATAATTTTGTTGGCTTGGGAACAAAGAAGAAAGTCAGTAAATAGTACCTGGATCCTCCAGTAATTACTCCATCTTATAAATTACTGTTTTCTCTTATTCCAGCTCATAGTCTGTCATTCTAGAAAGTATGATATATTAATTTTTAGCTAAGAAATATCCACAGGGAGTAGTCAGAGTCGGCACTGTACAGTGAAAAAGATTACCATTGGAATTATTTATAAATGGCATCAGAACACCGCATATTAACAAAGTGATTTTCATCTGCTTATTAAATATCCAGAGATACATACGCACCGAATCATGTTGTTCTAGCTGACATTTGAAAGGTTATGTGTTATTCAAGAAAGAAATTTCCACCTTCAAGTTGCCATCATGGAAATTCCTTCCTATTCTTTTTCTTTTTTCCTTTTAAATTTTATTTAAATTTTAATTATTATTAAATAGTTAAGTCCTACACAATAAAAATATGAAATTGATCATGGCTGACCCCATCACTCAGCTTAAGAAGGGAAGTGAAGTCATTCAGTCATGTCTGACTCTTTGAGACCCCATGGACTATATAGCCCACTAGGCTTCTCTGTCCGTGGGAATTCTCCAGGCAAGAAGGCTGGAGTTGGTTGCTATTTCCTTCTCCAGGGGATCTTCCCAACCCAGGGATCAAACCTGGGTCTCCCACACTGCAGGCAGACTCTTTACCCTGTGAGCCACCAGGGCTACAGCTTAAGAAACACAATGTAATCAACATGAGGAAACCCTCTATGAACCACCACTGTGTGCTCTTCCTTCCCATCACTTCACACTTTCCACTCCCGTGGACCCCTGAATTTGGTGTTTGTCCTTCCCATTTGTCTCTTTATGCTTTGTATACATAGAGAGATATATAGTGTTTTCTATACATGTCTATATACATATTTAGTGTGTTTTCATGTGTTAAAAACTGTGTTCAAATGGCTTTTTTTCTGTAATTTGAATCTTTTTTCCTTCCATGCTATGTTTGTGAGATTCAACCATTGCATTACTTTCCTAGGGCTACTGTAACAAGTTGCCATGAACTTGGTGTCTTAAAGCAATAGCAATTCATTCTCTCATAGTTCTGGGAGCTAGAAGCTATAATCAAGGTATCCTCCGGGCTTTCCCTCCCTCAGGACACAGAAGCATCTGTTCATGCCCCGCCTCTTCCAGCTTCTAGCAGCTTCAGACACTCCTTGGTTTGGGGCTCCATCCCTGCAGTCTCTGTTTCCACCTTCTCAGGGCCTTCTGTCCTATGTCTGTGTCATTGGACTTAGGACCAATCCTCATAATCCAGGATGATCTTCTCCCAAGATCATTACCTACATGTGCAAAGCCTCCAGTTATTATGTGGTGGAGGCAGGTTTCCAACCCACACATTTTGACTAACTCCTCTGACAGTTGGATTACATGTCTCTAAGCTCAGGTGGCTGGGACTTCTGGTTATTTAAATAAAAGGCATTTTGTGTGGCATTGGTTCTAAAGCTCAGCCCGAATAGGTGAAAACTAGTCCTGCGAGGTTACAGGTGGAAGAAATGGCACCCTGGCTGGGGAGGCAAGAAATCTGGGTTCTGCAGTCAGTCCTCTGCATGCGTGCATGCTAGGTCACTTCAGTTGCATTCAACTCTTTGCGACCCTGTGGACTGCAGCCCACCAGACTCCTCTGTCCATGGGATTCTCCTGGCAGGAATACTGCAGTGGGTTGCCAGGATCTCCTCCAGGGGATTTTCCTGACCCAGGGATTGAACCATGTCCCATATTCTTGCACTGGCAGCCAGATTCTTTACCGCTAGCGCCACCTGGGAAGCCCCAGTCAATCCTCTCTTGACCCCCAAACTCCAAGGGACGGGAAGGCATTTTGTTCCTGTTCCTCTTCCAAACCATTTACCTGATTTAACTGGCAGGAAGGTTGAGAAGAAATAGCTACTGGCTCACTCCCTAAGTTTGGACTTAAAGCGCAGAGTGGGATTTTTAAAAATACTTACTTTTTCCTTTTTTATTACTAAAGTAAATAATCTTATGGAAATTTGAAAATGTAAGGAAAAATTACTTTTAAGCCCACTACTCTAACCTATTTCTCATATGTACAGTTTTACAGTTGTAATCATTTCAATCTAATTTTATAACACAATAATATATCATTTTCTCTGTTGCTATATAATCTTCATAAAAAATTTTTTAAGACAAGTATTTTCATCTCCATTTTACAGTTACAGAAACTGAAGCTCAGGAGACTGATTTACTAAAGATCCCACAGTTAGTAAGTGATAAAGCTGAGGACCATAAAGAAATTGTAATTTATAGTGCCTAAAACCCTATAATTGGTACAAGGTTATATTCATATATGCAGATATTTTTAGTAACCATCCAGTAACATTTATACAACAACTTCCAATTGTCTGTAGCCACATAACAAAGTACCTCAAAACCTAGTGCCTTAAAACAATGGTTGTTTTTATTTTCCTCGTGGATTTGTAATTTGGGTAGGGCTTGGTAAGGACAGTTTGTCTTTGCTTCCCGCGGCATTTCTGGGGGTGGCTAGACTGGTGGTGGGACCACCTGCAGGCTTGCTTATTCACAGGTTGCAGGGTGATGCCAGCTGGGAGCTGGGACCGCAGCTGAGCTGTGACCAGAACACCTCCACACAGCCCTTCCCTGTGGCTGCCTGGCCGCCTCCCCCAAGGGGAGCTGGGTTCCAAAGGCAAACATGAAAAGAAGGCAAAATTGCCTCCCCTTTTGTGGTCTTGAGAAGTATACAGGATCACTTCTGCCATGTTGTATTAATATTTGTTAGAAGCAAGTCATAGAGGCCAGCCATTTTCAAGAGAAGGGGAATTAGGCTCTATCTTTGGTTGGGAAGGGTATCAAAGAATTTGTAAACATGTTTTAAGACCTCACAATCTGCCCATTGGACATGAATTGTTTACATTTCCCCCTACATGTAAGATATACTCCCTCCCCTCTTCCTAGATCCTTCAAACATTGTCCCTAGGTAGCATCAGGTTTTAGGTCCATGATCAGGTCCCAGGATGGTTGAGGCTCTTTGGGTTCTGTCCCCTGAGTGTAACTCCTCGCAGTCTGAAGATCTGTGAACCAAGAGAAAAGCTGTCTGCCCAGCACACCCAATACACAGAGGTGGGTCAAGCTACGGACACTGATGCTCAAAACGGGAAGCGCACAGCAGTCCCTGGCCCACAGCCGTTCCGGAGTCACTGAGCCTGTGCTGCCGCTTCCCTCGGTCTACCTCCTAGAAGCCGTCACTATAGCTGGACTCAGCTGCACCCTCTGAGTCATTATTTTAGCCCATCTTTGCAGCTGAGTAGTTCTCTTAGACAGCTTCTTCATTTTTTTTAAAGTCTATTTATTTATCTTATTTTGGCTTTCCTTTGTGCGAGCAGAGGCTACTCTCTGTTGCAGTGCACAGGCGTCTCATTGCTGGAGCTTCTCTTGCTATGGAGCGCCGGCTCTAGAGAGCGGGCCCAGAAGTTGTGGTGCACAGGCTTAGCTGTCTGGTGGCATGCAGGATCTTCCCAGACCAGGGATCCAACCTGTGTCCCCTGCCTTGGCAGGCAGATTTTTTACCAGGACTACCAGGGAAGTCTCTTCGTAGACTGCTTCTTGCCCTTTGAGGATTCGAAGGCCTGAATGTCTCTTTTGGCCTAAGCTGATTATATATATACATATATATATATTTTTTTTAATATAGGCTTATCAATCAATTTATAACCAACTCCATTTAGCAAAAGCCATACCCATGAATCTCATTTCACCTGTCTCTACCTTAGTATATCCAAAACTGCTGTCTGAGACCATCCTTAGGGTCTGCAGCTCTTTTGTACGCTAGAAAGTACGTATGAAGCAACACCTTAAAACTACCTGAGGCCTTTACCTGACTGCCTTTTTGGAGCAATCTCTCAGAGCTATCTGAGGTGCTGCCTCCCAGGCTGTAATCCTCATTTGCCCCAAATAAAACTTAACTAGCAAATCTCAAAAAAAAAAAAAAAAACCAAAGAAAACAAAACAAAACCTGCCTGAAGTCTTAACAAAGAGCTCCATAGTCACACCCTGGCTTATCTCCGGGCTCTGTTTCATGACCATGCTCCAGATTTGATCTTCACAGGAAGCCACTTCTATTGCTAAAAGGAGAGGTGAGGAAGAAGAAACTGTTAACCTAGCAATTCCTGTTTGCTAGATATTTAACAGCTCTTTCTTATTTTCTCTCTCCTCTTGCATTTTATTGTAGTAAGAACAACCAGGCAGCGCCTTCAGTTCTCTTCCTGAAAACCTCCTTAGGTCATTCAGGTAATTTGGTGTATTTTCTATCTTCCATGTTACCGTAAACTTTCAGTCACTATATATTTCCCCCAAGTAACATTTCCTCACTTTCCTGTCAGCCCTAACCAATAACATCTTCAAGAACCATGAGGTTCCCTTGAATGGTCTCTTGAAGACCCTCCCAAATTCCTGCGCAGTCTCTAAGTTGTTGCCATGTATTTTCACTTTTCTTGGTCATGATACCAAACCCTGTTCTAGTTATCTGTTGCTACAAACAAACCACCCAAAACTTTCGAGACTTAGCAATGACGTTTATTTACTCATTAATCTACAATTTCGGAAGAACTTAGAGAGGATAGTTTCTGCTGTACTCAGTGTCAGCTGGGCCACCTCAAGAAAACTAGTGGCTAGATCACCCGAAAACTCACTCACTGACATGTCTGGTGGCTAACGCTGGCTGTCTGCTGGGAGCTCATTGCTAACCATTGTTGGAATACCTACACTTGACAACGTGTGACCTGCGCGTGAACTTTCCCTGCCACAGCTTGGCTTTGTCACTAAATGGTGAAGCTATCCAAGAACAAGCATCCCAAGAGAGGGAGGCAGAGGAAAACTTGTCTCCGAAGTCACTTAGTATTATTTCTGCCACATTCCATTCTTTAGACATGAGTCACAGAGTCTGGCCCATGTATAAGTGGAGGGGAATTGCTGCTGCTGCTACTGCTAAGTCGCTTCAGTCGTGTCCGACTCTGTGAGACCCCATAGACGGCAGCCCACCAGGCTCCCCCGTCCCTGGGATTCTCCAGGCGAGAACACTGGAGTGGGTTGCCATTTCGTTCTCCAATGCAGGAAAGTGAAAAGTGAAAGTGAAGTCACTCAGTCGTGTCCGACCCTCAGTGACCCCATGGACCACAGCCCACCAGGCTCTTCCATCCATGGGATTGTCCAGGCAAGAGTACTGGAGTGGGATGCCATTGACTTCACCTATTCCTGGAAAAGTAGTGTTAGTTGCTCAGTCGTGTCTGACTGTTTGCAGCCCATGGACTGTAGCCCGTCAGGCTCCTCTGTCTGCAGGATTTTCTAGGTAAGAATACTGGAGTGATCAACTATTCCCTTCTCCAAGAGATCTTCCTGACCCAGGGATCGAACCTGAGTCTTCCGCATTGCAGGCAGATTCTTCACTGTCTGAGCCAGCAGGGAAGCCCACCTGTTGCTGGGAGGAGTGTCGAAGAATTTGAGGACTTGTTTTAAAACCACCTATAAAACGGCATCCTTAGCACCATTCTGCAGATGCAGAAGAGACTTCAGAGACGGATTTGCTGAAGGTCTTACAGTTAGTAAGTGATAAAGTTTAGAACCATAGCATGTACTCTCCATAGTTAATTACAAAATATCTCATGTACAATCTGTAAAGTGCTATAATGCTACATTTCACCTAGGAAAGCAGAGCTGTAGGTGTGTGAAGGAGAGGGAGGCCATGGCAGAAACTTTCTAGTAGGCCTTTGCACACATAAAATACTCCAATAATGTTAGAATATACACAGAGCACTAGTTCATGCATGTAATATCTGCGAAAATTCTCAAATGGCATATTTCTGGATTCATATGATTTCAATTGTTAATTGAGTGAACATTAAGATGATTTCAATTGAACTTTTCTAGCTTCTTAACACAAGGATAATAACCCACCAGCCATATGGGTTATGAATCAAGGAACTTGATTACTTCTTGTGTGTAATGAAATAAGAATTTATTCTGCTGTTAGTGTTCTTTTTCAACATAATTTTTCTTTATTTAGATAGTTATTTTTGGCTGTGCTGGGCCTTCATTGCTGCGTGGAGTTTTCTCTAGTTGTGGCAAGTGGAGGCTTCTCTCTATTTGCGATGCTTGGGCTTCGCATTGTGGTGACTTCTCTTGTTGTGGGGCATGGGCTCTGGGGCGCTGGGCTTTCAGTAGTTGCGGCTCCCAGGCTCCAGAGCACAGGCTCAAGAGTTGTGGCAAACAGTCTTAGCAGCTCCAAGGCATGTGGGATCTCCCTAGACCAGGGATCAAACCCATGTCCCCAGCACTGGCAGGCGGATTCTTTACCCCTGGTGGGCTTCTTTTAATGACGTGTTAAAATTGTTCTTTTAGAGAATCAAACTGTCATAATGACCAAAACCATCTTCAGTCCTGACTTCAGAGCACCTAACCAAGTTCTACACCTCTATCAACCACTCTCCAGTTTGACGTGCAATGCACTGGCTCCATATTTGGCTAAGTAAGAGTTGGACTGTGAAGAAGGCTGAGCGCCGAAGAACTGATGCTTTTGAACTGTGGTGTTGGAGAAGACTCTTGAGAGTCCCTTGGACTGCAAGGAGACCCAACCAGTCCATTCTGAAGGAGATCAGCCCTGGGATTTCTTTGGAAGGACTGATGCTAAAGCTGAAACTCCAGTACTTTGGCCACCTCATGCGAAGAGTTGACTCATTGGAAAAGACTCTGATGCTGGGAGGGATTGGGGGCAGGAGGAGAAGGGGACGACCCAGGATGAGATGGCTTGATGGCATCACGGACTCGATGGATGTGAGTCTGAGTGAACTCCGGGAGTTGGTGCTGGACAGGGAGGCCTGGCGTGCTGCAATTCATGGGGTCGCAAAGAGTCGGACACGACTGAGCGACTGAACTAAACTGAACTGAACTGAACACAGGGGAGCCCTTTAATATAACATGATATTGGGCTTTTTGGATTCTCATAAAGAGGCAATATGCTCACCAACTTTTGCCCATAGGTATTCTTGGTCTCAGAGTTAGATTTTGATGAGTGATCAGTTTTCCTTGCCAAATACCTCGTGCTTCCTTTTCTTAAATGTCATTACCTTTGTCTGTGTGTTTGCATTTGAACATAAGCACACATCCTTACGTGAGCATGTTCCAGCTAGTTTCTCAAGTGTTTATTGCTGATAGGCCTTTGAATTTTCTTGGCAAGCCTGTTGTTTTGCAATGAGGAAAAACAATCAAATGATGATATATTAAATAAAGTGTTGTGTCCAGCAATGTAATCTTCTGGGAAGTAAAAATAACTTTCCCTGACACTATTATGTCCTTAATGATTATGTTTAGTCTATGTAGTTTTTCTGGAACAAAACACCAGTGCTTATTGATTTTGGCTCGTATTCCCTGAATTAGTCAAAATCTACAATCTTAACCATTAGGTACAGTATTAAATCTCCAAGGACAAAGATATTTAGCTTAATCTCTCCCTCTCCCGCAGCAATAGCAAACACAATCAGCATTGTTTGGTTCAGATGGTGTTTGCCTTAAAAGAATAATGTATTGTACTTTGAGGAAAGTAAGGCATTTAGACAATCTTGCTTAGGAATTATCACCACGATCTGCTATTTTCCCCATTGCTTTGGTTCATGGTTTCTCCCTTTTGCTCCCTTCCTCCAAGCTGTTCTGAACCACATGGATTTGATTCTGGTCCATCTCTAACTCTTTCCTCTGTTTATTCCTAACCCTAGTTTTATCTTTTCTGTCACCTTTACAAGGACCACTCACTTTGTCTCATTTCTAGAGTCCTCAATACCTGGATTACAAAGTTTTACTCCACCCTAAAGCCTTGAGAATTCTAGATGATTCTGCTACAGAAAGATGGAAATGGTAGTGTAAATTGAGTACAGATGGTAAAATAACAGAGACTCACAGCATTCTAGCTTGAGCCTAGGGTAGTACCTGTGCACAGAGGAGGTCTTCAATAAGCAATTGGTGAGTGAATAAGAAGGACCTGTTATGGGAGAGAATGGGGAGATCAAGTGACTTGTTTGAGGCTACACTCATGGACAGTGTTAGAGTTCTTACCAGAATCCAGATCATCCTGTTGTATCCAGTTCTCAAGCTTCTACACTACCCAGCTTCTAGTAATTTGCATTACCTTTGCAAACTTATGAATGTTTATGGGGATCTGGGGGTCAACAGTGCTACAAAGCAAGAGGACCCACGGGCCAGTCTGAAGTCTGACTAGGTTGGGCTCTTAGCGGATGCTTTGGTTCTCTTTCCTGGGGTTAAGAAAGCATTTATTTTACTTTTAAAAACATTGTCTCTGATTTCTTGTTAAATAGATTAAACCAAGATTTGGATAATGTCAACCAGGCAGATGGATTTCTGATAATACATAATTTTAAGTACTTGTAATTGTTACTCTTAGTACAAAAGCAGTGGATGTTAATTATAGGAAATACAGGTAAAATAAAAATACGTGAATTTTAAATGCCTATGTGTGCCTGCATTCAGTCATGTTTGACTTTTTGCTACCCTTTGGACTGTAGCCCACCAAGCTCCTCTGTTCATGGGATTCTCCAGGTGAGAATATTGGAGTGGGTTGCCATGCCCTCCTCCAGGGGATCTTCCTGACCCAGGGATCAAACCCGAGCGCCTTATGTCTCCTGCTTCGGCAGGCAGCTTCTTTACCACTAGCACCAGCTGGGAAGCCCATCACTATCCTACTCTGCCCCAGAGAGAGCCATCATCAACTAATTAACTATTTGGTATATTATGTTGTTTGTTATGTACTAATATATATGCATTTATACACACACACACACATATATGCACACTCACATTTACAACTGTTTTATATATTGTTTATTTTACTTCACAATATTTTTCCATATTAAGTACTCACCTACAACGTAATTTTTGATGACATAATTTTTTATAGCATAACATTGTATTTGTCCAGCCGATTGGACATTGTTTCCAAAGACAAGAAAACTTTAAAGATGATTTGGATACAGACAGGGCAAGAATGATTCTCAGTTCCTACTTGCTTGCAAGCCAGTGCTCTGGAAATAAGAGGGTGCAGGGCAGCACGCACTGGGTTGCCTAAGGAAGGGTCTAGCAGATCGCCCGAGGAAAACAGCTCTTGACCATCCCATCCTCTGGTCCCCTCTTTTCTTCCTCCCTGAAGGAAGATCAAAGATTTTCACAACCTGCAGATCCTGTGGGTTTTCTTCTTGAAATCAGTTAAGTGTTTGCACTTGGGAAGTTCAGGGACCTAGGAGTTGAATGGGGAATGAGAAGAACAACTTCATACACTTAATATAGTTATGGAGGGTGGAAATATAATTTTTAAAGTCTTTTTAATGAAGCAAAGGAATATGTAGGCAGTTCTCCATGCTGATTTAAAATGACAAACTGCAGGTTAGGAAGGATGTGCGTGTGTGTGTGTGTGTGTGAGAGAGAGAGAGAGACACACACACACACACACACACACACAGAAAATGGGAGCAGAAGGCTAGGTAAAAAAGGAATGATTTTCTGTCCCATGGGAACTGAATCATAATCACTAGTCCACACTCATGCACACATGTGAGATATGGTTGTACTTTTGCTCCCCTGGGATAAAGTCACACTTGAAAGTTGTTACTACCAGGACTTCCCTGGCAGTCTAGTGGTTAAGACTTTACACCCCCAGTGCAAGGGGCATGGACTCAGTCCCTGGTGGGGAACTAAGATCCCACATGCCGCACGGGGTGGCCAGTGCTGGTGCATGAAAGGAAATGAAAGGAAAAGTAAAAAGTTCTCACTACTCCCTTTGCCTCAGCTCTCTTTTACTTTCCTTCTTCCATTTGAATGTTCTAGGTAAATTCACCGGGCCCAGAATCTTCCAGTCTGTCTGTTCAAAGGTCCCTTAGCTAGAGATTTGAAGGGAAATCTGAGCTCTGAGAGAAGAGGGTTGGGCTGAGAAGGGCAAGGCTGCTTCCAGCTCTCTGCCTGTACCCCGGCTGGGTCCTGGTAGAGGACGGAACATCATTCAGTGGGCCCTGGACACCAGCTTGCCTGTGTTGCCAGGGCTAAGCTGGGGGCTGATCCCGGGCAGTCGATCCAGTCCAGTTTCAAAGTCCTTCCAGTCCCTGAGCCACAGAACAGGGGACATCACCTCAGAATCTTAACATTGGGGAAATCCCAGACCTAATCCAGCACAATGTTCATCCAATGCTTATGTTTCTTTCTTTCACTTTCATTCTGAAAGTGAACGTGAAGTCACTCAGTCGTGTCCGACTCTTTGCGACCCCGTGGACTGTAGCCCACCAGGCTCCTCCATCCACGGGATTCTCCAGGCAACAATACTGGAGTGGGTCGCCATTTCCTTCTCCAGGGGATCTTCCTGACCCAGGGATCGGACCCAGGTTTCCCACATTGCAGGCTTTAACCTCTGAGTCCCCAGGGTATAGACTCACTTTCATTCTACGTGAAGGATATTGGTGACAAGTCTCAGTTTAGCCTCAATGTGATAGGTTCATATAAACAGCTATAAGCACATATTAGACACTGATTTGGACTAGGCTTCAGGCTAAATTTCAATCTTGTCATTTTGTCATTGTGTTTAGTCGCTCAGTCATGTTTGACTCTTTGTGACCCCATGGACTGTAGCCCCCAGGCTCCTCTGTCCATGGGGATTCTCCAGGCAAGAACACTGGAGTGGGTTGCCATGCCCTTCTCCAGGAGATCTTCCCGACCCAGGGATTGAACCCAGGTCTCCCACATAGAGGGCAGGTTCTTTACCATCTGAGCCACCAGGGAAGCCCAGGAATACTGGATTGGGTAGCCTATCCCTTCTCTAGGAGTTCTTCCAAACCCAGGAATTAAATCAGGGTCTCCTGCATTGCAGGTTGGTTCTTTACCAGCTGAGCTACCAGGGAAACCCAAATTTCAATCGTAATATTTACCAAATGGAGGAATTTGTTATTCAAGAGTCTGATCCTGAAGCCGAGGGCCATATATCTTTCTAGATGAAATAGGAAAATCTATGACCCAACTCAGACTGGAAAGCTCCCAGTTATGCACCAGTAGATAGTGAACGAATCATCATCTACTTGAAAGTCAACCAGAAAGCCTCTCCCATTTCCAAAAATCCACCTCAGTGACACACTCACCAATCAAATCTATCACAAGATGTCTTTCTTTCACTCTATATACCTCACTCCCTTTTCGCACATCTTTGAGTCCTGACTAGGAGGAAATGATGGTAGCTGACTCCCCTCCTATAGTAAGATCTGAATAAACAGACTTGGAAGGAAAGCTGTGATAAACCTAGACAGTGCATTAAAAAGCAAAGACATCACTTTGCTGACAAAGGTCCGTAGAGTCAAAGCTAGAGTTTTTCCAGTGGTCATGTACAGATGTGAGAGTTGGACCATAAAGAAAGCTGAGTGCCAAAGAATTGATGCTTTTGATCTGTGGTGCTGGAGAAGACTCTTGAGAGTTCTTTAGGACTGCAGGGAGATCAAACAAAAGGAAATCAGTCCTGAATATTCATTGTAAGGACTGATGCTGAAGCACCAATGCTTTGGCTCCCTGATGCAAAGAACTGACTCCTTAGAAAAGACCCTGATGCTGGGAAAGATTGAAGGCAAAAAGAGAAGAGGGTGGCAGAGATGAAATTTTTGGACGGCATCACTGGTTCTATAGACATGAATTTTAGCAAACTCCAGGAGCTGGTGAAGCCTGGCATGCTGTAGTCCATGGGGTTGCAGAGTCAAACACGATTTAATAACTGAACAACAAGATAATTTTATAGGTGTTCTTTGTCTTTCTGACAAAACACTAGTATACTCTTATCCAGATTTGTAACATAAATTAGCATGCTGGGCTCCCTCCAACATGAATAGACGTGGGCAGATTGTGGGGTCCAAGACCTTTTACTTATCCAGCATTCTCTCTATCCAAATTTGCCTGTCTTTCAAGAGGATGGTCTTATGGGTCATGCCTCTGTGGTAAGTGAAGGGAGCCCTTTTTCAGCATGCTCTCTCTCCTCTTCTTTCCTAGCTGCCTAAAGTCTAATGTTCTGTAATTAAAGATTTATTCCCTGGGCTCCAGGATTGCTCTTTATGACACTGATAATCATGGAAGAAAGTCCACATCTCAGTAAGAAGAGATGTGGACCCGAGGAGGCACACAGAGAGATTCATCTTGGGTCTTACCTGGGAGGGTTACCAAAAAAGGTGTAAACACTGTAGTCGTCACCAGATTTCTAGGTGCTGGCTAAGGACAGAGGAAGTGCCTGGCTGACTGGAGATTTTTTTTTTTTTTCTGCCCAATAGCCTCTGGAGCGGCAGGCCTCCTAGCCCAGTGCAGCCCAGCCCCTCCTTTACTTCCACTATTTGAGCAGCTGGCTAATTCATCTCTCCACTCTTTACATTTGCAAAGACAAGACTCCTTTGTGCTCCCCAAGGTCCAGGGGCACATGTCAAGTTCTCTAAGTGGTCCGAGAAACTTCTTTCAGATGGAAGTGCCCTCTTCTCTGTCCCCATCTTGCCACAAGTTAGTGAGAATGGCTTTTGATAAGAGAAAAATAGAAATGAGAGGTCACTAAGAAATGAGAAAGGCAAGACATGGAGAAAAAAGGCCAGTAAAACAGGAAGGGAGGTTTAATTCAGCCCCACAACCCCCACTGTCCAGGCACAGAGGGGAGCAACTCTCCGCAGTCCTGCTCCCACGCCAGCTTCTCTTCCCACCACCAGCTGTCTCTCTCACTATCTGCTATCTTTGTGATTAACCTTTCATAAACATTCAACATCTGTCTATCTATTTGGCCCTACCATAAGCCTGGGGGATGTAAATTCCAACTCTCTAGCACTTAAAGAAACCAGGAAAAGTGAAAATCGCTCAGTCGTGTCTAACTCTTTGTGACCCCGTGGACTTAGCTTGCCAGGCTCCTTTGTCCATGGAATTATCCAGGCGAGAATACTGGAGTGGGTTGCCATTTCCTCCTCCAGGGGATCTTCTCGGCCCAGGGATTGAAGTGGGGTCTCCTGCATTGCAGGGGGATTCTTTAGAGAGATGAAAAGCAACAGGTATGATTTGATAAGCTGGGCTTGTGGCAGGAGCAGGGTTCTGTGAACCCTCTCAGGGGAAATGCTCCACCCAGACCAAGGGGTGGTGGGAGCAGAGGCATAGGAGGGGAGCAGGAGCCAGGGTGGGGCTGCCCTGGTGATGCCTGACTCAGGTTTTAGAGGAGATGCTGAGTTTAGCAAGGCATGGAAGGTGGGGTGATGTTTGGTCTCTTTTACCAGATGTTGACCATCTTGTAAGCTATTTCAGGGACGTGGTTGGTGCTAAGCCTAGAAAGGAACCAGTACTCAAAGCAGTTAATCCACCATATCAGTGTAGTATTGTCAACCAGAATAGAGTTGCAGAGACTATTATGCTACACAATAGGTCTTTAGGCACTCTGTGTACTTTATAAATTAGTAACCAGTATTATCTTCACAAGATTTCCCCATCTGTTTTTCCCTCTTCTTCTTCACAATCTTTTTATTCTAAAAAGAGGCATGATTTCTATACTAAAAAGGAAAATTAACTTATGCCAAAGATACCACCTGGGAAAAGATCAATTTAAAATTAAAAAATAAAAAGTTGGGTTGCTCACTTGGAACAAAGTACTGAATTGGTCAGTAGTAGAGTGACTTCACTTTAACTTTTCACTTTCATGTATTGGAAAAGGAAATGGCAACCCACTCCAGTATTCTTGCCTGGAGAATCCCAGGGATGGTGGAGCCTGGTGGGCTGCCATCTATGGGGTCGCACAGAGTTGGACACGACTGAAGTGACTTAGCAGCAGCAGCAGCAGACTCCTTTCTGCAGTCCATGGGGTCATGAAGAGTCAGACACGACTGAAGCGACTTAGCAGCAGCAGCAGCAGCAGCAGCAGCAGACTCCTTTCAGAATCCAACTAAAAAATGCTCTTGCTTTCACATGGTGCGTATCCCCTCAAGTAACCTATCCTCGCATGTATTTGTTTTGTCTGTATTCCCATCTCAAAGTGTCAAGCTGTCAGAATAAGATCTCATATTCAGAAAATTTCTCTTGTCCAGTGACACAAACCTAGATGCTCAGACATTTTTAAGTGGAGATCACAATCACTTAATATTCCCTTACAGTTCTTGCCTTACAACAAAGGTCAAACTCTCACCTTAATTGCAGGCTATTTAAAACAGATATTTTTCTGCAGCATTTAGTTAAGTGAGAATTAAATCTAAGTGGATAATGAGCAAGGTCTGGTTTTGGCAAGAAGTTGTAAGGACATCTTGAATAAGGCTGTCTTCTGATCAGCTTTTCCCAACGTGAAGCAGTCATTCTGTAGCTATTCCATTAAAACAAAAAAGACCTTTCTGGTCAAAATCAGTAAAATACTGCATATTATATAGTCTGCCTTGTAGATTCACATCATATAAACATGTTATGATATGCTAATTCATATCATTAGCAATGAAAGAGCTTCCCTGGTAGCTCAGCTGGTAAAGAATCTGCCTGCAATGCAGGAGATCCCAGTTCTATTCCTGGATTGGGAAGAGTCCACGGAGAAGGAATAGGCCACCCATTCCAGTATTCTTGGGCTTCCCTGGTGGCTCAGATGGTAAAGAATCCGCCTGCGACACGGGAGACCTGGGTTCAATCCCTGGGTCAGGAAGATCCCATGGAGGAGGACAGAGCAACTCACTCCAGTATTCTTGCCTGGAGAATCCCCATGGACAGAGGAGCCTGGTGGGCTACAGTCCATGGGGTCACAAAGAGCCAGACACAACTGAGCGACTAGGCACAGCACACAGCACAGCAATGAAAAGTGTTGCAAAGTTCTGGTTTCTAGTAATGGAGGAGTAACTTCTATTAGACAAGCCCTTCCACAGATAACAACTAAAAATTCTGGAAAAAAATTTTTAAGCTACCTGAAGACACTAGAAAGCAATGAAAAGCAGGCAGAAATTGGAGTACAGCCTACATTTGGAAAAAGGGATTGGCACTAGGTAAGTTTCCATTTTTAGTTTTTCTGCTGAAGAGAGGCTCTGATCTCTGTAAAGCAGGGAGGCTGAAATTCAATAGAAAACTCTAGGCTTTATCTGCTTGAAGAACCAAAGGACAAAGTTCAGAGTGACCACAGCAGCTTGAAAGAATGCAGAGAATCCTAGGCAGAAGAGAGGCTCTAAGGAAGAGTTTTAATTCCGCACAGAAACTCGAATCACACCTTTGGCTGCCCTTGAATTATATATGCATGAGCAGATTGTACAAGAACTGAGCAGAAACTTCAGCTGCTGTTTGCTCGTCAGTCTGACCAAGTTTACTGCCTACTAAAGCAAAAGGTCAGTACTCCTTGGAGTAGCAGCCCCCAACCTTTCTAGTGCCAGAGACCAGTTCCATGGAAGACAATTTTTCCATGAAGTGAGGCGTGGGAGCGGTGGCTGCAGGATGACTCCAGCATGTTTTGTTGTGCACCTTCTTTCTGTCACTATTACATCAGCTCCACCTCAGATCATCAGGCATTAGATCCCGAGTTTGGGGACCCCTGCTTTAGAGGAGTATGACCCAGAGTCTCTTCAACCATTAACAGTGTCTAGGATACAATACAAATTGGTAGACATACTAAGAAATACAAATGCAACCCACATTCAAGAGAAAAGGCAATCAGTGGGAACTCATCTCAAAATGATCAAGACACTGATATCAGTAGACAAAAATTATAAAGCAGCTATGCTCAGGGATAGAAATGGAAACATGCTTGAAATGAATGGACACAGAAATCCATGCCCATACAGATCACCACCAAATTCCCAAAAACAAAAAACAAAGGAAAATTCTTGAAAACAACAAGAAAGAAAGTTACCTTACCTATAAGGGAAAAACTATTTAAATGACCACAGATTTCTCATCAGAAACCATAGAGGCCAGAAAGGAATGGGGTAACATTCTCCAAGTACTGAAAGAAAAAAACTGTGAATCCAGAATTCAATATTCACTGAGAATATCCTTCAAGAATGAAGAGGAAAAAAGTCATTCTAAGATAGAAACTAAGAGAATGTGTGGCGAGAAGACCTGCCCTAAAAGAATAGATACAGAGTGTTTCCTAAAAAGAAAGAAATCTTGGAACATTGGAAAGGGAGGAATAACAAAGGAGAGAGTAAATATTAATATATATGGAAAATGCAATAGATTTTTTCCTGATCTTGAGTCTTCTAAACTTTGTTTGGATGGTTGAATCAAAAATTATATACTATCTGATGTGATTCTCAATAGGTAGAGGAAATACTTGACAACCATAGTAAAATTTGGTGGGTAGGACAAGAGAATATAAATGGTATGGGGGAGAGGAAGTAAATGTGAATATAAGAGTTTTGTGAGAGAACTTTGTGGTAATGCAGTACTTCTGGATCTTGATTGTGGTGGTGGTATCATGAATCTATACATGATAAAGTGGCAGAGAACTATAAACTCGCATTGCCCCAGTGCCAGTTTTATATTATACTATACTTATGCTTCCCTGGTGGCTCAGAGGTTAAAGCATCTGTCTCCTACGCGGGAGACCCAGGTTCGATCCCTGGGTCGGGAAGATCTCCTGGGGAAGGAGATGGTAAACCACTCCAGTATTCTTGCCTGGAGAATCCCATGGATAGAGAAGCCTGGTAGGCTACAGTCCACAGGGTCGCAAAGAGTCAGACACGACTGAGCGACTTCACTTTCACTTTCATACTTATGCAAGGGCTTCCCTGCTGTCTCAGCGGTAAAGAACCTGCTGGCAATGCAGGAGCCACAGGGGACCCGGGTGTGATCCCTGGGTTGGGAAGATCCCCTGGAGGGGGGCATGGCAACCCACTCAGGTATTCTTGCCTGGAGAATCCCATGGGCAGAGGAACCTGGTGGGCTGCAGTCCATAGGGTTGCAAAGAGCTGGGCCTGACTGAAGCGACTTAGCGCGCATGCATGCATGCACACATATTTATGCCTGACGTAATCATTGGGGCATACTGGGTCAAAAGTACATGACACCTCTGTACCATCTTTACAACTTCCTATGAGCCTATATTATTTCAAAACTACTTTTTTTTTAAAGTAGAAGAGGGAATATAAAGTACAGAAATGTTCGCTGACTTGAATTCTTACTAAAAAAAAAAATATATATATAATTTTTAAAAATGAACAGAGCCTCAGTGACCTGGGAGCAATATCAAATGTTCAAACACATTGTAAATGGAATTCTAGAAAGAGAAGAGAGAATGGGGCAGAAAAATATTTGGAGACACAGTGGCTAAAAATGCCCCAAGTTTGGTAGAAGACATAAATTTATAGATTCAAGAGGCTCAGTCAGCCTAAAATACAACTTTTTAAAAAAGCATACTTGAGTATATCATAATTAAACTGTCAAAACCAAACATAAAGAGAAAATCTTGAAAATGGCCAGAAACAAAACAACACATTACATACAAGGAAACAATAATACAACTGACTACTGCTGACTGCTTTTTTTTTTTCTCTATTATGCAATATGCAGGATCTTTTTTTTTGGCATTTTTTAAATTTTTTTAATTTTAAAATCTTTAATTCTTACATGCGTTCCCAAACATGAACCCCCCCTCCCACCTCCCTCCCCATAACATCTCTGTGGGTCATCCCCATGCACCAGCCCCACGCATGCTGTATCCTGCGTCAGACATAGACTGGCGATTCAATTCTTACATGATAGTATACATGTTAGAATGCCATTCTCCCAAATCATCCCATCCTCTCCCTCTCCCTCTGAGTCCAAAAGTCCGTTATACACATCTGTGTCTTTTTTCCTGTCTTGCATACAGGGTCATCATTGCCATCTTTCTAAATTCCATATATATGTGTTAGTATACTGTATCGGTGTTTTTCTTTCTGGCTTACTTCACTCTGTATAATCGGCTCCAGTTTCATCCATCTCATCAGAACTGATTCAAATTATGCAGGATCTTAGTTCCCAGGGTTGAAACCCAACTCCGGCAGCAAGAGGGCCGAGTCCTAACCACCAGACCACCAGGGAGCTCCCCTAACTACTATCTAAACATCATCAGTTACTGAGGCAAAAACACAGGAGAATAACATCTTTAGGGTGTCAAAATGAAAAATCTATCAACCCAGAATTCTACACCCAGGGAATATATCTTTCAAAAGTGAAAATTATATAGACTACTTTTAGAAAAATGAAAATGAGAATTTGTTATCAGCAGACCCACACTAAAGAATTACTAAAGGAAGCTCTTCGGATGAGGTAAATGATGCCAGCTGGAAACCTAGACTTCAGAAGAGGATGACGAACACTGGAGGACTACTTGTGCGTTTCTTTCTTCCGTAAGATTTTTAATTTGAAATATGGGCTAAGCAACATGAATGTAGTACGTCTTCATTTCTTTAAAATACTTATGATTATATAAAACAAAACTGTTAACATTATATTGTGGACTTATAATAATATGTATGATTCATTGTGACAGAGGAAGTGCAGGTTGTGTGTGGTCAGTAAAATGGAGCTGCCTGGAGGGGCCAGGGCCTGGTGGGCACTGTTATGTGTAGACCACTTGCAAATTAAACTGAATGAGCTAATATATATAAAATTACATGACAGGGTACTTGAGTCATACATTTTTAAAAAATGTCAGTACTTGCCAATTAAGATCAATCTGAAATGAAATATATGCCTGAAATTGATAGTATAAATCAGTGACAAAATATGTAACTTATACAAATTCAATTTACACAATATCATGGCTCTATCGCATAATAGGACATTCCCAATTATAGTGTTATTACACCTACACAACATAAAATACCATTAACATTTCCCAGGAGACAAAAAGTAGGTGAAAAAGACTAAATGAGCAATTAAGAGTCAATGAATATTGACACTGCTCAGTTACTAATTATCTTTTTTTGTGTGAAAAAAAAAAATCCAACCATTCATCCATAATGAATTATGTGTTTTCCCAAAGATTGTGTGTGTGCTCAGTTGGTCAGTCATGTCCGAACTCTTTGTGACCCCATGGATTATAGCCCACCTGGCTCCTCTGTTTATGGGATCCTCTGGGCAAGAATACGGGAATAGATTGCCATTTCCTCCTCCAGGGAATCTTCCCAATCCAGGGATCAAACCTGTCTTTTGTGTCTCCTGCATTAGGAGGCAGGTTCTTTACCACTAGCGCCACCTGGGAAGGCTTTCTTGAGAATAAGTTACTATAAATACAGAGTTCTGTAATAACTAGCAGTTTCATTATTTTTTAAAATATTTATTTGACTGAGCCAGGGGTCTTAGTAGGGCCAAGCGGGATCTGTAGTTGTGACATGAGAGATCTAGTTCCCTGATCAAGGATTAAACCCAAGCACCCCCACGTTGGGCACGCGGAGTCTTAGCCACTGGAAGTCTTTTTCTAACTTATACTGCGTCTGCTTTGACTGCCTAAATTTTGGTTCCCTTCTATACTACAGAGTATGGTGCCAGCTTAGATGCTATATGGAGGAAAACACCATGACAGTTTTGAAAGAGTCTCTGATCCTTCTGGCAATATAAAGGTATGGTACTCAGAGTACACGGTTTAGAGAAATCTGACAGCATTTTCAATAATAAACAAACTGTCGACTAAAAAATTAGTTTACAACCTGAAAGCAGAGAGTGTTTTATTCGGTGGGAAAAGCTTAGGACTTCAAGTCTGGGAGACAGGATCTCAGGTAGACCTGAGAGACTGCTCCAGGGAGGAGGGAGTCAGGCTGCTACATACAAGTTTGTAACAAAGTGGGCAGGCAGTTTGAACATCAAAGATTATTGTTAAGTAAGGAAAACCAGATAGCAAGGTAAGGAATTTAGCATTCTTCTATGTATGGGAAGAAGCAAGAGTCTGGGATTTTTTAAGTCATTCCTGTCATATGCATCTCAGCTCTCTGGGCCAGCATCTGTATCTGTTTTTTGACTTCTCACTCCCCTACTCCCCCCACTCCCACCCAGCTCCTTGGCAATCACCACAGGGGGCATGGTGGCAGTGCTGGATTGCAGGTATTTTTTCCCTTTGGGAGACTTCATTCACATTTGGATGCCCCAAATTGCCGATGGCTGTTACATCCTTGTTTACTGATATTCCATTTCACAAAACTTAAAAAAAATTCTTCCCCATTGAAAAACTAACAAAAAAACCTGGGAAAGAGACTTCCAGAACAATGTCTACAACACAAATAATATACACAAATAGCTTCCAAAATAACTTTTATTACTATATAAAAACAAGAAAAAAATAGATGCATATTTTTCTACAAAATTATAAAATATTCAGGCTATTTAACATTTTTGCATAAATGTATTGAGATTAAAAAGATAGATTTAAACAGAGAAATATTTTCCACTTAGAGTTTTCAGGTACTTTGTAGAGGATAAAGAAGTTTTCATTCTTCCATACTTTACTATGTGTAGCCCGAAGACATAGCAGTTACAGTTTTCTGTCAGAGTTATCTAAAAAAGGACATACAAAGATAAAAATTCCATCATGCTACAATAAAATTAGCAAAAAGCTTTACTTCAGGCTTTCAACTTTGGCAGTTGTGGTCAATCAGTTTTGCACTGGAATTTCCAACTCAGCAGGGAAAGAGCCTAATTAAAAGCAAGACATCCTCTTTATTTTGTCCTTTAGAAACAAAAATCACTTGTCAGTATTCCTTAAAAAGTGCGATTACCTCCTTTGTCATTTGATCATAAGATCTGAGATACTGTTTCTAACCCACACAGCTTAAATGAAACCAGGAGAGGAAAGGGAGGAAGGTACTTTGGAGGGTGGATTTAGTTTGACACAATGAGCACAGGAATCTGTACACTTTTGATAACATTAATTCAAAAAGTATAATCGTCTGAGTTTCTCAATAAATGCTTCGAGACAAAAGGCTTTAGTGTTGATTTAGATGCGTGTTAAAATATAGCTTTTTTCCCTGAAATTAGATTATGGGGTAAGGCAAGCCAGACAATCTCTGTAGATGATATAAGCTATAATTATTTGGGAAGATTTCAATCACTGTTTTGGAATTGACACCTAAGGCTTTCTTCTCCCATGTTCTTTTTGTGGACTTTTTAATGAGATATTTTGGGGGGCTATGCTTTAGGTAGGAAATACCAGCTTTATGAAAGATAAAGGTATAATTATCATTAGAATAAAAGGTCCATTAAAAGGTTTTCTAGATATATTTTACTATGCATTGTTTTCACAAAGGTTGAGAAAGAAAGAAAAGAAGTTCCTATAATATCTGTAAGATGAACCTCACATTAGCCCACAAGAGGATAAAATAAAGGGCTGAGATGAGGAGTGCTCCAATACTTCTCAATGGGGCAGCACAGTCTAGTGCCAAACCCATAATTAACTTTTCATTGATAACCTCTTTCCTGGCCTGTATGAAATGGAATGGCAGCTTCAATCCTTGGGGTGGTCATTAACCCCTTGCCCCCCAAAATACCTGGAATTTTGTGCACCTCTATGTAATGAAACATCCATTTACCAAAATATGTTTCTGTGCGACAATTCAATTCCTCCTTCCACTTAGGACCCAAACTGCAGCAGGCTCTACTTCTACTGAATGTACGTGCATATTGCATATATATATCCCAGGCACTGGGCTGGGCACTGGAGATTCCGATGACTATTCCCAAAATTATGGAAAGAGAATGAAGAAGACAACAGTGTTTTGGCAAGCGACTCGAATGATTATCATTAAACTTCAGGGATGTGATGGAGAGTAGCTCGCACTCAGTCCATGGGCATAATTACCAGTTACCCGAAAAGGAAATTTGCTAAACACCAAAAATGTTAAGTTTACTTGGTAGAAACAGTTTAAAATTGCAGGGAAAGCAAAAATCAACCCTCAGATAAAATGCATTGTTTCAGCATAGGCACCACTGTAGGTTTTAAGACAGGCCAGAGCCTAGACAGAGATCTCATGCATGAAAACTGTCATCTCTGAGTCTTAATTCACTACTGAGAACCCAAAACACAAGATACCCCCTAGAATTCCACCCAATCAGGAAGGACCCTAGCTTTTGCCTCCAGGGAAGGGCAGACCATGAAGTTCATCTCTCCATGAAGTTCATCTCTCCTACCTCCAAACCCAAAGCTATTTAGCAGCTAAGATTCTGAAGATCTGAAATGATAATTGATGAACTTTGAAAGCTACAGATGTTCTTGCCTAAACCTCTCTTCATTACCAAGACATAATTTTAAGATCAAAGGAGCATCAAGGTAAGCCACGGCTTGTTGGCAGTGGCAGGGTGCCCATGGTGAATCTCCAGGTAAGGGTAGGCCCTCTTGCTTGTTTATTTGAGGAATCTGCCTTGTAAACAGAGCCAGAAGGTAAATTTTAAAAACTCTACTGCATCCCACCAAATGAGGCTTATCCAAGGGTGGGTCAAAACAGGTGTAAGTTAGCATGGGCTTCCCTAGTGGCTCAGAGAGTAAAGAATCCACCTGCAATGCAGAAGATCTGGGTTTGCTCCCTGGGTTGGAAAGATCCTCTGGAGAAAGAATTGGCAACCCACTCCAGGATTCTTGCCTGGAGAACCCCATGGACAGAGAAGCCAGGCAGGGACTGGGGTCACAGAGACATGACTGGGCGACTTGGAATGCATGCATGAAGACAACAACATAGTGAATCACGGACTGACCTGAGGTGCCAAAATGCCAGTTTTGGAGTCTCAGTTTCACTACTCATTAGCTGTGTGACCTTCAGGCAGGTTACTAAACTCTCTCAGATCTCTCATCCGTAAAATGAAGATGTTAATGGTGCCTACTGCAAAAGTTATATCTGGGGATTGAATGAGCTAAGATTTATAAAGTGCTTAGGATAGTACTGGCACTTAGTAAGTTCCACGTTTAAAAACACCAGAAACTTGGGGGACAGTGCTCTTTGAGGTTTGTAGAGCAGTTTATACTTCTTATGTATTCAGGTATATTCTCATCATAATTAGGTTTGGAATCTGGATCATAAAGTACACCAAACCCAAGGAAGCCTTGGGATTAAGTCAATTTGGAAAAACTTCTAGGTCCGACCAGAGGAGACTTTCAGCAACCTATAGTCCTGTCACTGCTCCAAAGTGCCCAAAAATAAACCCTGGTCTCCAGGGCCAGTCTAAGGACCAGCTGGGGAGGGAGCAAAGGGCAGCTACGGGGAAAAGGGAGCCAGTTCCTTTCCTACATTTTTTTCTGGGCTCTAGTCATGATACCTGGGTGGCATTAACTCTGTCCCAGATATTCATGATCTGATTCCAAAACTTTATAACTGGATTCCCAGAATAAACAGAAAATGACTACATGATAAGAGGCCAGGGAAGCTGCCAGTTTATCAGATTTACCAACTGTAGAGACATTTTGATCATCTGTTCTATGCAAGGCACTGTGCCAAATGCTTTGGTCCTCAACGAGAAAAAGGTAATATAAGCACAATTCATATCTACTGTTATTAATATTTACATTGATCATCTCCCTTTCAATTTGGGCAAGTTCACAAGCCTCAGTCAATATAAACACTTTCAAGACACCCTATTTTCTGATTAGAATAAATATTGACTCTGTGGACCTCAATCATCTCATGGGTAAATAGGAGAAGCTAAACTGGAGAGCTAGTTTTTTAAACTGGAGTTATATGGCCACATTGCTACCCCACTTTACATGGTGGATCTCTGTCCAGCCTCATCAAGGGTGATGTTTCTTTTCCTTGCTGCCGCTTCATTGTTTAACTCCGAATCTGATTTGTCCACGTTGCCAAAGTTCATTGCCATGGAACTTTCCACTCCCTCTGGAGCACCTCCATTTGGCTGAAGAAGGACAGAATTCGGTTCTTTAGGACGTTTCCATTGTGGTCTGGTGACTATCCAAAAAATGAGAGCCCCAAACACCAGAATCAGAAGGCCAAGGGTGTTTGTGAAAACACCTTCTGGTGGCAATGAACTGTATGAAGGACTTTTCCTACAGACAAAGAGAGAGTATGTCCAGTTACAAACAGGGTGATACAGCAACATGCCAAACAGTCTTGAATATATTTGCTCAAAAGGCACACTGGTACAGTGTGTGTACATTCAGCATAAATTCCCTTAAAGCTTGATGTTAAGAAATTCATATAATTCACTCAGTGGATTAGTACAAAACTGTTAAAAATTTCATAAAGTATGAAAATAATATAGCATCTAAAACATTTGTACCACTTAAAGTCGAAAAAAGGATGATACAAAAATGTAGGTATATCATAATTACAGTTAATATAAAAACATGTATATCAAAACAATTGAAAGGCATGTATAACTTCAAAGGTTGCTTTGTAAGAGTGGTACAATTTGTTGGACTGCTTGGTTGTTCTTTCAAGCATTATTAATGCTATATTACATGTATAACAGATTTTTTTAAATAAATATTTAAATTTTTTATTTTTACCATTTAAAAAATTTTCTCACATTTATATTTGTCCAATGAACAAGTACTTAATATTTTGTAGCTCAAGAACTGCAGTTAGCAAAACTATGAAACTTACAGCGCAAAAATCAGTTTCTCAGTCAATCCCATAAGTACAGCTGCGATCACTGTTCCAAAGATGAAAAGTCCGGAATAAACGTGTATGGGCATGAGAAGCGCTCGGACAGAAAGTGGAGCCCAAGGAAGCAGAAAGACAAAAAAACCTAGGAGGAGCTAAACATCAAAAAATTCAGAGGTTATCAACTGTAAGTTTTAACTGTTTTAAAATTATTGTTAGAGAAGCAATATGTGCACAACGAGAAAACATTTCATTTAGAACCAGGTTTCCCCATTCTAGTTCCACTCAAAAGTGACACCTACTATGACTTTCTCAAGCATCTTTTCATAAAATTTCTATGACTAAACAAGCATATGTGTGTGTGTGTTTAAAGAGAAAGTGAGTCAGACACAGAAAATAAACTTGTGGTTACCAAAGGTTAAAGGGTGGGGAGGAATAAATTAAGAGGATGGGATTAAAACATACTCCCTACGATACATAAGATAGATAACCAAAAAGGACCTATTGTACAGCGCAGGGAATTATAGTCAATATCTTGTAATAACCTACAATGGAAAGAATCTTAAAAAGAATGTGTGCGTGTGTGCTCGTGCGCACGCGCGTCTCCCCAGGTGGCCCTAGTGGTAAAAACCCGCTTGCCAATATAGGAGATGTAAGGGATGTGGGTTCAATCCCTGGGTCAGGAAGATCCCCTGGAGGAGGGCATGGCAACCCGCTCCAGTATTCTTGCATGGAGAATCCCATGGACAGAGGGGCCTGGCGGGCTACAGTCCCTAGGGTCGCAGAGAGTTGGACACGACTGAAGTGACTTAGCACAGCACAGCACATGTATGTGTGTGTGTGTGTGTGTGTGTGTGTGTGTGTGTGTGTGTGTACACACATATATATTTACATATAACTGAGTCATCTTGCTGTATACCGAAACTAACACAACATTGTAAATCAACTATATTTCAATAAAAAATTTTTTAGAGAGAGTGAGAAAGAGGGAGTTTTTAAAAATGTAAGTGGGGTTTTATTGTACATATTTGTTCTGCATATTGCTTTTTTCTCTTAACAGTATATCTTGCAGATCTTAACTCATGTTTATCTAGTTTATTCTTTTTAATGGCTAATGTTTTAAGACTAACAAATTATTCAGTTCCTTATTAACGGACATTTCTGTTTCCAATTTTTTGTGGCCATTAATAAGGCTACAGTGAACATTCTGATACTTAATTGTTCTTATCAGTTTCCGTAAGATTGCCAAGTAGGAAGGGAAGTAAAAGATTTTTAGGTCACTAAATCTAAGTACAATCGGACACATTTTGTCAGTACAACCTAAAGAAAGCTATGTGGAAAAAACATGACAATTTTTTTTTTTTAACAAGGAAGAAATGAATTCTGCAGAAAATTCTCTGCATCTCCTCAATAATTAAATCCTTTCTGGGATATTTCTCTGCAGTGAAGACAGTAAGATTCTTAGAGAAACTGAAGTCTGTCATGCTTTGACTGTTTTGTTGTCCCACACGCCTGCCCATTAAGGAATCCCTTCTCCAGAAAATAAAGCTGACTTAATGATCACTGAGTTTAGAGGGGTATTTTTTTTTTCTTCAGTATCTCTTTGGGATCTACCACCCTAACAAAACAACCATGAGAAGAGAGGAGAATGAGAAGAAACACTAGCATCACTGTTCATTTTTCCTGACTGAGATCAAAGGGGGATAGAGCGGAATGAAAGCAGAAGGGGTCTGATGCCCTAAAACACAGTTAGAATCAGCATAAAGGCAATAGTAATGCATGGAAAGTAACTGAAGATGCATTTTATAGGCTGGTTTGCATATTTTATTTTTCATTAACATCACAAATGCCTGAATATATTAGAAATGCAGAGAGCCCTCCTTGGTGGTTCAGAGTGTTCCTAATCGTCCTTCAGTGCTCTTTAGTGGTTCATTCTTTTAGTATTGATATCAAACGGCAAGCATCCTAATGTATAGGTTGTACTTTCTATACAAAAATGGGGCTCAGGTGAGTGACTGCCAAGGATTTAGAACAAATATATTTCTATGAGTAAGTCACACTATCTTTGCTGTGACTAATCCATGGAAATATATATTTTTCCATATTCCTATTCTCCTGCCTCTTCTGAAATTCCTAGGATTCTTATTGTTTTGAATGATTCTTACTGTTTTCTCTTATTTCTCTCAGGATTTATCTTGTGTGTCTCTTATAATCCCATAAAGCGCAGTGATCTAAGTAGATGGGACATCAGACTTACAGGACTCCAGGGTGATTTCACTCTCCTAAGTCTTACTTTTGCTATGAAAACATTTTTTTCAGCATCAAGTTATTTTTAAAAAGAAAAAAAAATTACAGGATGCTTATCTTTTATTAAGTGTTCCAAACTATGCAAATTAACATAAAGATTTATAGTTTATATTAATCATTCTTTATTTCCTTTGATTTCTAAGCATGTCTCTTTGGGCCCATGCTTGTCTTGTGGAACAATGTTTCCCCCACAAGCTAGACAGGTGTACAATGCATAATAGGTATTTAATTCTGTTGAAAAATGGGTACGTGTTTTTCAACAGAGTTAAATGGGGTCCTGTAAGCAAATTTCTGATGTCCCATCTACTTGTATCATTGAGCTTTATGGGATTATAAGAGAGACACACAAGATAAACCCTGAAAGAAATAAGAGAAAACAGGAAGAATCATTCAAAGCAATAAGAATCTTAGGACTCTCAGATGAGGCAGGAGAATAGGAATATAGAAAAAATATATTTCCATGGGTAAGTCATGAATAAAATGTCAATGACATAAAATGATATTCTCAACCATGGGGGTGTTAATGATCTATAGCTGAAATGGAAAATGCCATCTTCAGGTTGTAAAGGAGCCTACCACGAAGCTTCCAGTTTTAATAACAGTTGACTTCTGTCATTCTAATATGCAAAGCCCTAGGCTGAGCCTTTCGATGCATTATTTGTCCTTGGTTTGTACGATGTTGTGAAGGTTGTATGAAAGCCAACTAAGCCCAGAAAAATTCAATAACAAGTCCAAAGGTCACAAATTAAAAATGAATGAAACTGATTCAAACTGAGGTCTTCCGGATTCCAAGTCCTGTGCTCATAAATACTACCAGCTCTCTGGATATAGGCAAGGAAAAAGTCAGGGACCACATTTTCTCCTGCTAAACAGAAGTTATAAAGTTGTGACGTGACATTTCTGAGAAGTCTAGTTAGTACACAGATAAAACAATAAGAGGTAATAATCTGAATATTTCAGAGAGCAAAAGAGAATCTTGAAACAATTAAAAATGTTTCAATTTGCTCAAGTTTAATATTAGAAGATCTATTGATATAATTGACTATATTAACAGATTAAAGAGGAAAAACTGAAATCACATCTCAACATACACAAAAAATATCCCATAAAATTCTACATTCATTCATGATTTCAGGTCTTCCCTGGTGGCTCAGATGGTAAAGAATCTGCCTGCAACGTGGGAGACCTGGGTTCAATCCCTGGGCTGGGAAGAGCCCCTGCAGAAAGGAACCACTACCCACTCCAGCATTCTGGCCTGGAGAATTCCATAGACTGTACAGTCCATGGGGTCGCTAAGACTCAGACATGACTGAGTGGCTTTCACTTTCATGATTTCAAAAGAAAAACAAAACCAATTCACAAACTGGAATAAGAGAAAATGTGAAGCATCTGTACTGAAGAGTGAAAAAAGTTGCAAAAAAAGAACAGTTCAAAGATTCTTGTCTCTACCTCTATTTTATACCCTGTAAATAATTCTATATACTTCTATGTGCTTCAACAGGCTTCCCTGGCGGCTCAGTTGTAAAGAGTCTGCCTGCCAATGCAGGAGATGAGAGTTTGATCCCTGGATCAGGAAGATCCCCTGGAGAAGGAGAAGGAAATCCACGCTAGTATTTTTACCTGGAAAATCCCATGGACTACAGTCCATAGGGTCGCAAGAGTTGGACCCAACTTAATGACTAAATGACAACAAAAATATACTTTAATACTTCTACACTCTTCAATTCCACTGGCTTGGATGCAGAGAAAAAGAGACAAAACTGGCAGTGCAGATAAATGGCAAAGATAGGGACAATTCAATAAATGGTGCTGGGAAAAGTTTATCAATATGGAGAAAAAATGAAGTTAGTAACTATCACATCATGAACTAAATTAATTCTAGATGAATTAAGTATTTCATATCAAAGACAAAACTTTAATATTCTTAATAGAAAACATAAAAGAAATTAGTATTTCCAATAATATTATTATAATGTAACCTCTTGGCTATTCATAGGTTTTTGTCTTCGATCAACTGTTCTCAAATATTAGTGTGTATCTGAGTCACTTGCAGGGACGATGAAAGCACATATTGCTGGGCCCACCCACTTTCCCCCTCCCCCACCCTCCATCGTTAGTTTCTGATTTAGGAGGTCTGGAGTAGAACATGAGAAATGGTTTGTTTTGACCTCAGAGTACAGAAGGATTTCATAAACAAGTCATCAAAACAAAACAAAATATGATAACCTTAAAGGAAAAGATGATCAATTTGTTTCATTAAAATTAAGAAGTTCTATTCATCAAAAAATGCCAAGAGAAAACACAAGCCTCAATGCTTGAAGAATTATATAATACATACAAATGAAAAGGAATTTGACACAGAATGCCTACAAATCTTTAAGAAAAAGGAAAACAAACGCATTGTTTAAATGCACAAAAGACACAAACAGGTATCTTTTTTTAGAGGTGAACCATGAGTACCTAGTGAAATAAACAAGAAAATCACAAGACATCATTTTATATCCACCACTTTGGCAATATTTAAAAAGTCTGAAGAGGATGCATGTTGGCAACAATGTGCCATATGTGAACTCTAATTTGCAGCTAACAGCCACAAAATTGGAAACACTTTGGAAAACAAGTTGACACTATTTTAGACTGAGTATACCACTGCTATTGTAAGAATAGGCCAGAGAAACCTTTGCATATGAGGGCCAAGAGATGTGTATGTGAATGTTCAATTCAGCATTGTCAGAAACAGAAGAAAACTCAAAATCATCTAAAAGTGTAATAGCAGGAGAATAGATAAGTAAATGTGGGGCCTATTTATGCAGCAGAATACAAAAGTAGAAATGATTAAACTACAGCTAGAGGAATCAATATAGTTGAATCGATAGAATGAAAAAAATTGTAATCGAATACTTATGATACTGTTTCTTAAAAAAATAAAAAATACACATGAAACAACATATTGTTTGGGAATTTACAGCATGTGGTAAAATTACAAAGAAAAACAGGAATGAGAAAAACCTTCTGGAGAATGGTTACCTGTAGGAGTTGGGATAGATAGAAAGATGTGGGATCAAGTTGGGGGTGGGGGAGAGGGGTTCTATGTTTTCTAAATTAAGGTGTATGGTGGAATTATGAGTTAATTTTGTTATGATTCATAACTTCTATACAAACACATACACACACTGGCTTGCTTGTTTTTTTAAATCCCCTAGAGGCTAGATGTCACAAGTAGAAAAAAATGCCTACAACTTGAAATGCTTTGCAATTCATAGACAAACACAGGAAGCATGAAGACTTTTCAGCTTGTTTTGGTTGTATTGCTTTGTTGCTAGTTCCCTTTCTTTGCTCCTTTCATTTACTGAAACAGCCTGGACCCTGGCTTCATCTGGCCGGTAAATCTTGACTTTGTAAAGTGGTTAAACCAAAGTTCAAGATTGCTAAGGTAATCTCTTGACAATCTCTCCCATGCTCTTCATACTCTGTGGTAGGTTTGTTTCCCGAGTTGGCCTTGGGAAGAATGCAAACTGACCTCACAAACTCAGATGAATGGCCTGCACACAATTATACTTTGCAATTGAAGTGCACAACAGTTGGCAGCTGTGCAAGTGAGCAGCAAGCAGGCTGCTGTAGCTGCTCCAAGAGGGTGGGACTTCCTGTTCTCCACCTACAAGTGGCAGCTCAGAGAAGCTCCATTTACAGAGAGTTCATCCTGATTCACGGAGAAAATAGTTTTCCTTTTTACTTCTAACTTAATCTAACAGAGGCACATCTCTGTCAAAGCATGTTTTCGTGGTTCATGAATTTTTACAACTAAGAATAGGGAGGAATCTTTGTAAATCTTAATCAGAAAGGCTTGAAAGTGAAGTCGCATCAGACTCTTTGCAACCCCATGGACTGTAGCCTACCAGGCTCCTCTGTCCATGGGATTTTCCAGGCAAGAGTTCTGGAGTGGGCTGCCATTTCCTTCTCCAGGGGTCTTCCCAACCCCAGGCATCTAACCCAGGTCTCCTGCATTGCAGACAGACGCTTTACGGTCTGAGCCACCAGGGAAGCCTAAGAAAGAGGCTTAGCTCCTATCAAAACTGAAGAAAGCAAGCTTAGAATTGGTTTCTTTCCATGGGGATAGGAAATATTCTTTCGTTTAATTTCTTCCTGAGAACAGTTGGGTGATCTCTTCTCTCACTTCTTCAGGGAAACAATGCAAATAACTTAAAAACAGCTTGGATGCAATAACCGAATAAAGTTGGAATGTAGTCATCTGTCCCAGAAAAGGAATAGGAAGGAAATGGTTCATCTGGTTCCTAAACAAACAACCAGAAGTTACCACACATGACATGAATGTTCACAACCTGATTTGAGGGGACACTGTCTGCTTATTTAGTTTTAAAAATTGTGTATATATGATCTTTTGTGACATGTGATTTACTTATATTTTAAGACATAAGAGCCACAAGTTCAAGCAAGAAAAACAAGATGCATTTAAAAATTTAATACCCTCCCCCAGAACAAAGAATTCCCCAACAACCCCACAGTGGTATTCTGGTATATTCTCCCATAACTTTCTTTACCCATCTACACAAAAAATGCTTTTTTCCCTTTCTTTCCTCCCCCCTTCTCAAATGACACTTTACTATACACATTATTCTTCAGTATTTTTTTACATTGAAGAACATATAGGAGATGCAAGAGATGCCGAGTTTAATCCCAGGGTCAGGAAGATCCTCTGGAGAAGGAAATGGCAACCCACTCCAGTATTCTTGCCTGGAGAATCCCATGGACAGAGGAGCCTAGCAGGCTACAGTCAGTCCATGGGGTCACAAAGAGATACAACTGAGCATGCACACGTATCACACAGTAGACAGAACTACCTTCTTTGTAATAGCTGTGTCATATTCAACAGATTTGCCACAAGTTCTTACTGATAGTCATTCAGTTTGCTTCCCATTTCCCGCAAGCACCACTGCACTAAAAATCCTTTTGAGAGTTCCTTTTGTGACAGCTCTTTATTTCTGATCTCCCCAAATGTGGGACTGCTAGGTTAAAGAGTAAGTATATATTTCACAGGGCTTCCCTTGTAGCTCAGTCGGTAAAGAATTTGCCTGCAGTGCAGGAGACCAGGGTTCGATCCCTAGGTTGGGAAGATCCCCTGGAGAAGGAAATGGCAACCCACTCCAGTATCCTTGCCTGGAAAATCTCATGGACAGAGGAACCTGGTGTATTGCAGTCCATGGGGTTGCAAAGAGTCAGGCACGACTGAGCGACTAACACATAACACACATATATGTTACAATGTTGTGTAAGAGTAAGTATATATATATTTTTTAAGAATAATAGATATTGACAAACTACTTCCCTAATTTGGTGGCAATTCACTTTTCCATGAGCAGTGTTGGAGAGCACCCTTACCTCATCTCTATGCCAGCAATGGATATCATTATTGTTCTATTTCATGGGGGACAATGATATTTTATTGTTATTTTAACTTACATTTCCCTAATTTCTTAGTGAGGTTGGACATTTTCTCATATGCTCATTGGTGATTTAATTCCTTCTTATCTGAACTGTCTGTTCAAATCTTTTGTTCAGAGTTCTGTTAGGTTGACTTTTTAATTATTCATTTTTAGGAGTTGTTTTGTATATTAAACACATTAACCCTTAACACATGACAAGATTATTCCCCATATCTCCTTGAGCAGTTCTGGCCAACTTTATCATCTTTGGTCACATATACAGTCAGTCCTCTATAGCCCCAGGTTCAGAATCCATAAGTTCCACCAATCACAGATTAAAAAAATGTTCAGAAAAATAACTGCAGAAAGTTCCAAAAAGCAAAGCTTGAATTTGCCATAGACCAGGAAATATTTATATAGGATTTACATTGTATTCACATAGCATTTACATTGTATTAGGTATTCTAAGTAATCTACAGATGATTTAAAGTATATGGGAGAATGCATATAGGTTATACGCAAATGTGGGCTTAGTCAGTCAGTCGAGTCTGACTCTTTGCAACTCCATGGACTGTAGCCCGCCAGGCTCTTCTGTCCATGGGGATCCTCCAGGCAACAATACTGGAGTGGGTTGCCATGCCCTCCTGCAAGGGATCTTCCCAACCTAGGGATCGAACCCAGGTCTTCCTCATTGCAGGCTGATTCTTTACCATCTGAGCCACCAGGGAAGTCCTATATGCAAATACCACACCAATTTATACAAGAAGCTTGAGCATCTTTGGAATTTGGTATCTGAGAGGGTCCTGGAACCAATCCCCCAAAGATACTAAGAGATGAAAATAATTAAAAAAAAATTTATGTAGCCATAGTCTTTCTTTTCCTTCTAGATTTCTTGTCAACCTTATAGCCTCCCCTACCTCAGTATTATACAGATTACATGCTTTTTAATTTTCTTTTTCTCTTTTGTTTGATTTTGGATTTTTTTATATCCATATCTTTAATCTATTGTATCTAGAATCTTTTTTTCCTTTTATGTGATGTACATAGTCTTTTGTTTGGTTTCCTTCAAATGGGCAGCCAGTTATGATGATAACATTGATTAAATAAGCATTCTTTGCCTGGTAAATTAAAATACTATAATGTCATAGAAAAAGTTATTATATATACTGTCTGTCCTTTGTGTTCTCGCCATGAATATATTTTATTTATTCCTGTGGGAATACCTTGTTTTGAATAAAGCTGGTCTACCTGCACTTTTTCAAAATTTTCTTGGTTATCCTTGGGTACTTATTCTTTTGCATAAAGTTTAAAACTCCCATTGGGTTTAAAATTATAATAAATAAAAATACAGTTGAAGAGGGACGAATGTTTCTATATTAATTTTTCTCTCTCAGTAGCATGGTATTCCTCTCTTCATACCATATTTTCTGTTTTTCAGTAAAATTTTATAGTACTGCACTGTAAGATTTACAGGATTTTACTTCCTATTCTAAGTGGTTATTCCTAGTATAGGGAAAAGTTATTGGATTCTGTTGGCTATCTCTTATCCAGATACATTTCCAAATTCTTTCATAATTTAGTCATCTCTTGGATTTCTAGATAGTTATATGATCTGAAAACAAGGAAAAAGGTCACACATTTTCTATTAATGTATTTTTTTCATTAGCTGTACATTAGCTAAAACCTCTAAAATGAAATTGAACACAAAGGTTGCAAACATGTTTTATTTATTTAATGGAAATGTCTTCAGTATTTCAGAGTTTAAGCTTATGTTTGCTGTTAGATGTTGGTAAAGGTATTTATTACTAAAGCTGCCTCCTTAGATATGAAGTATGTAGTACACAACGGGGCCATGTCGAAGAGGAGCCTGTTTCCTCCCAGTGTACTGGATTGGTTTAAAGTATTAGTTCCTTGTAGGTCAAAGTATAAAACAATCTGGAACTAATGTCTTTTTTAAATGATAGGTTTCAAATGACCTTACCAATTGCTTATAATGTTATTGGTCTGCTTAGGTTTTCTAATTCCTCTTGGGTCAAACTGTTAGTTTATATGTGGCAAGAAAATAATCATTTTTTCTTTAAGATTTTTAAAATATTACCATATTATTAAAATTTAATAAACTGTCCTAATTTTAAAATATTATTTGTATCTGTGATTATATTTTTAAAATCCTGAATGGTGTGTATATTATGCTTTTTCTCAGTCAGATTTGCAGTGGTTTATCTATTTTTATCCTGGGCTTCCCAGGTGGTGCTAGTGGTAAAGAACACACCTACCAATGCAGTAGACATAGAGATATGGGTTCAGTCCCTGGGTTGGGAAGATCCCCTGGAGGAGGACATGGCAACCCACTCCAGTATTCTTGCCTGGAGAACACGATGGACAGAGAAGCCTGGTGGGCTATAGCCCATAGTCGCGAAGAGCTGGACACAACTGAAGCAATTTGAGCGCATGCACATTTATTTTATTCTACTTGTTTTAAAGAAACAGCTTTTCATTTTATCTATAATTTCTTCTATTTTTTTTAAATTTATGGTTCTGATAGGCTAAATCATGCCCTTTCCCAAAGATGTCTACAACTTAATCTCTGCAAGCTGTGAATACATTATGCTACACAGCAAAAGACACTTTCCTGATGTAATTAAGGTTATAGATGCTTCTGATTGGAGGAAAACCCTGGATTATATGGGCAGCCCAATCTAAACACATAAACCCTTTCAAAAGCAGAGAGCTTTGGCTGGAGGAAGAAGAGATGAAGAGGAGAAAGAGGGAGAAGTCAGAGAGATTCCAAGCCAGTTTGATGGAGGGGGGCCATGTGCAAGGAACAGAGTGAGAAGCTAAGAACAACCCTGAGCTAATAGCCAGCGAGAGACTGGAACCTCAGGCTTACAAGCACAAGGAACTAGATTCTGTCAGCAATCTGAACTATTTTGCAAGTTGATTCTACCCTAGAGTCTTTCTATAAAAGCCCAGACCAGCTAACACCTTGACTTTGGCCTTGTGAGACCCTGAGCAGAGAAACCAGCCAAGCCAACATGGATTTCTGATGTACAGAAATTGTGAGGTAATATATTTGTGTTGTTTTAAGGCCCCACGTTTGTGGTAAACTGTTATGGCAACAACAGAAAATAATACAATGTTCACAGACTTTTTTTGGATGGGAGGGAGGGAGTCTTTACTACTCCTTGTATATTTTGCTGTCCTTTTTTAATTTTCTTTTTTTTCCTTCTTGTTTTACTGAGATATAATCAATCTTTAATTTTCTTAAGCGAATACTTCATTTATATATTTTAAGTTTTCCTTTCCAATAAACACATTTAAGCCTATATTCCTCTGAGAACCATTTTATCTAAGACCCCAAAGTTTTAGAATAAATATTCTCTTTTTTGCTAATTCCTATATATTTCTTGCTGCTGCTGCTGCTAAGTCACTTTAGTCATGTCCGGCTCTGTGCAACCCCATAGATGGCAGCCCACCAGGCTCGCTCATCCCTGGGATTCTCCAGGCAAGAATACTGGAGTGGGTTGCCATTGCCTTCTCCAATATATATTTCTTAATCTTACATATTAAGATATAGAGCACAGCATAGAATTGGTTTTCAGAAATTCCAGCTTAAAAGATCTAGTGTAAGAAACTTTGTTTTCATTTTAAAAGCTTTTTATTGTTATACAAGAAATGCACGTATATTTAGAAGATACTGAAAGTGAAAAGAAAAATAATCAACTAGAATCCAATCACCTAGAGATCATCAGCATTAACATTCTGATACATCCTTGCAAGTGCTCAGAGAATGCTTTGGCATATAACTAACTTAGTAAAGGCATTTCATCTAATCCATTTTAACTTTGTACTCAGAACCACAGAACCCTCTCACAGGGAAGCTACACGGAGTGGGGTGGGTGGTTTCCATTCGGCTCCTCAGAGACACAGCCCTCCACTGAGGATGCTCACACACAGGTGAGGGATGATGGGATGTTGCGGAGGCAGCAGGACCAAGTGGGGAGGGCTCAGGATCGGCAAGACCAGGACCTGAGTCCTAGCTCTGCCGCCTGTTCTTCCTCAGTGACCGTAAAGGTTATCTCACTTAAGGGATTACAGGAGGTGAGCAGAATGCTATCCGCTAAATGCGCAGAGTGTTCTCTGCAGAATGCGCTCTGGCTCTCCTTTACTGCGTTCTGGTGTGGCCCACAGGAGGTGAGGCAAAGTGAGGGAAACAAATAGCTGAAAGGAGAACAGCGAGCTGAGAAAGTCCCCAAAAGATTCTAGTAGGCCAAGGAGACACCCAAAAGAACTGGGGGATGTCCCCTGCTCGTACCATCCTACTCTGAAGGGAAAGGGCCCACTGGCTGCAGCAGAGGTGGACACTGTCTCCCAGATGAGAACACTGAGGGAAAATCAACTTTGAGGGCAGGAGATCTGGGCTCGGCTCGGCCATCCAGTATGGGATCAGGAAGATCATGTTTGATACAGGATTTTCCCTGTGCTCCCTCTTGTCTGGCACTTTCAATCCCCTGATCCTTATCTCCTGGTATGCTAATCCAAATTAAATAATTAATAGTGTCCATGTAGCTATCAACTTCTATTTAGTTAAAATTAAAGAAGACTTAAGGCTTTAAAATCCTTACTTTAAGAAGAAGAAAAATGACAAATAAATGTCTTCTGCTGCTGCTGCTAAGTCGCTTCAGTCGTGTCCGACTTTGTGCGACCCCATAGATGGCAGCCCACTAGGTTTACCCATCCCTGGGACTCTTCAGGCAAGAACATTGGAGTGGGTTGCCACTTCCTTCTCCAATGCATGAAAGTGAAGTTGCTCAGTCGTGTCTGACTCTTAGCAACCCCATGGACTGCAGCCTACAAGATCCCTATTTAAAGAGGTCATACATTCATATATTCTAAGATATGCCTTGAGGTTTTACAAAGTGACTCCCGTTTCTTCTCCTATATCCACAGAAAAGTAAGTTCACAATGATGTCCCAATCAGGAGTTGGATATATGTACTAAGGAAGGGAAATGAACTGACATAGTTTACAAAGATTTTTCGACAAAATGGTTAACACCAAAAACTTTAAAAATTAACCTTTACTTTTGTGACCTTGAACAGCCAAATTCCTATCTCACTCCATTAACATGCTTAAAAATAGTGCTCTCAAGAGTATGTGTTTTTAATAAATAAAGACATTTAATAAGTGAAATGAAAATAAAACAATCACTGAGCCTTCCAAATCAAAATCCATCTCTTTACTCATAAACTTAGAAAACAGAAATGACAGGGAATGTAGGAAAAGAAATATAGAGCTCTTGCCTGTGCTAGTTCACCCAGCACATGGAATTTAAAGTGCAAACAATGGCAGCCTAGAAATGATGAGATGGCACTTTCTCAACATACATATGTCCATATTTAAAACCTCACACTCATGCTCCTAACTGAATTCTGGTGCCCCCTCAAGGGAAAATACTTATAATGGAAACAAACTGAATGATGACGAGTGGAAATGAAATGATTTCCAAGAAACTATGAATGAACAGAAAACATTGACAGTATCTGAATTGTTTTACTTTTTGTATCTTGTTTAGAAATGCACTGAGATACTGACCTGTAAGATGTAGAGAATGACAGCTGTCAGTCCAACCCAGCTGTGCAGACTGTACATATTGGGGATCTTCTTGGCGTTGTGGAAATCAAAAACAGCCACCAGAGAGATAATTGCAAGAATGGCAGCAACAGTGTTTAGCCCCGCATGGATGGATTTCATCAGGAGCTTGCTGCATTTCCAGGTCCATGGCAGTCTGTATACAATGATGGCTGAAGAGAGAAGAAAGGAGACAGAATGTCGTGTTGCTGTTCTTTTAACCAACACGAGTTGAACATTTTGACGCAGTGAACACTGCTTCTGTGAAACCCTTTTCTGTTAACTTCTGCTTCTCCTCTATTCCCTGCCGCCCAGTGGTTCCTTCTTGAGCTCTTTGCTGGCATCTTCTTTACTCCCAACTTATGAATGAACCTTGATGCCTCTCAGGCTCAGTCTCAGGATTTTTTCCTCTCTCTGTGGGTGATCTCATTCAGCCTCTCACTAAAATGCTACCTCCGTGGTTGGGACTCCAAAATTCTCATCTCCAGCCCAGAACTTGCTTCTGAACTCCAGACCTACATATTCCAATGGCTTCTTGACATCGCCACATAGATGCCTCTCAAATATCTCAAACTCAACATGTCCAAAACTAAATTCTTAATCTTATGGTCTGGTTTCTTCATATAAGTGCCTTAATTTGACAAGAAAAAGACAGGCTAAAGAACAGAAAAAATAAGTGCAAAGATTTAAATAGATGAAAGAGTATATCTAAGCATTTCATAAAAGAGTATATCCAAGTGACTAGTAAACATAATAAAGATATCAACAGAGAAATGAGAATACCTCTATCACACATCTGAATGGCTAAACACAGAAAATACTGAGTACCGGAGAGGCTATGAAACAGCAAGAACTCTCATGCTCTGCTGCTGAGAGTTTAAATGAGAACACACACTTGGGAAAACTAGCAGTATCTACCTAAGCTAAACTTATGCACACCTTTTGTTGTTATTTAGTTGCTAAGTCATGTCTAACTCTTTTGCAACCCCATGGACGGTAGCCCACCAGGCTCCCCTGTCCATGGGATTTCTCAGGCAACAATACTGGAGTAGGTTGCCATTTCTTTCTCCAGGGAATCTTCCCAACCTAGGGATCAAACCCATGTCTCCTGCATTGACAGGTGGATTCTTTACCACTGAGCCATTACGATCTATTAATTCTACTCCTGGACATATGCCCCAGAGAAATATATACATATGTTCATCAAAAGACATGTATTAAGAGTAGTATTATAGCACTATTTGTTGTGGCCAAAACCTGGGAAATTCCCTAATGTTCATCATTAAGAGAATGAATAAATTGTGATATATCCATACCATGGCATGAATGATTTAAAACTAGAACTTCACCCAATTATATGGATCAATCTATAATGTCAATGTCAAAAACTAGACATAAACAAATATACACTGTATGATTCAATTGATATGAAATGTAAAAATAGGCAACACTCATCTTTGCAATAAGAAAAATCAAGACAGGAACTTCTCTGGCAATTTAGTGGTTAAGACTTCATGCTTCCAATGCAAAGGACATGGGTTTGATTCCTGGTCAGGGAACTAAGACCCCAGGTGGCCAAAATCTAATTAATTAATTGCCAGGTACATTTAAAACATTGAAAAGTCAAGCCAGTGGCTGCCCTTGTGAAGAAGGGGTATAGCAACTGGAAAGGAATGCACAAGGGATTTCTGGGCTCCCGCTAATAATCTGATTTTCAACCTACATGCTGGTTACACAGGTAATCAATCACTGAAGGAAGATGCGTTAAGCTATACATTTATACTTATGCTTCTCTGCATGTAGAGTAAACTTCAGCAAAAAGTTTCATGAAAAGCTTTTTCTTAGTGTCCTGGCTTAATCAACAGATTATATGGCCACCCTATCCAGCATGCAATTAATTTTGTTCAGAAGGCAATGTCCTGCCCCAGCCTACCCTCATCCCACTCCTTATGTTCATTTCAGGGAAAATTTAAATATCTGGAAATGTATGGCAGGTTGCAAAGTTTAAAGAATACTCTCTTGGAAAATGGGTTCCATTATATTAGCAATGGGTCACACAAATTTCTTAATTCCAGAAAAGAAGAAGCAGCAGAAGCTGCTGCCTTTTCCCTTCAAAGACATTTATATTTTGAGTATAAGAAACTTAATTGGATCATAAAATGTAAAAGATTATCTTGTCCATTTTCAGGCAGAAACACAAAAAACCTACAAACATATTAATAGATGTGAATTCAGCCATTTTAAAGCTCTCAGCACAAGATGTCAATCTTCCTATTCTTTGGTTCTGTTCTAACACTTGAAAGGCAGGCATCACAGTTAGGACAGACTCCTTTTATCTAATCCAAATTCTGAAGGTTGACTACCTACTCATTTTAGTGCATATATGGCTATCTTATAAATGTTGATTGATTATATCAATATTTCCTTGAGGAGATAGAAACTTTGCAGGTAATTATTTCTGTAGTCAATAAATCTTTTCAAACCATTTAATACAATACCTTAAGGTATATGTTTAGGAGGTGGTTTGCCCTGTAGTTTCTAGGATCCTAGTTCCCCAACCAGGGATTGAACCCAGGCCTGACAGTGAAAGCACCAAGTCCTGGCCACTGGTCCACCAGGGAATTCCCAAAAGGTATGCTTCTAAAAGCTAGTTTAGGAAGTTCCCTGGTGGCCTAGTGGTTAGGATTCCAGGCTTTCACTGTTGTGTCCCAGGTTCAATCCTTGGTCAGGGAACTGAGATCCCACAAGCTGTATGGCGTGGCCAAAAAAAAAAAAAAAAATTAAAAAAATAAAAGCTAGTTCAATACCCTTTATCATCCCTACTTCAATGTCTTTGAGGGCAGAAATATGACAGCACACACACACGCACACACGAGACCCTGAGCCCTTGCAAGGTAGTAGGCACCATACTAAGTGCTTTACTTGTTTACATTATAATAATCAACTCAACTCTGTGAGGAAGGCATAGTTACTATTACCACTACACAGAGGAGGAAGTGGAGGCACAGAGAGGTGAAGCAGTTTGCTCAATATCATTGTTTTTAAATTAATATCATTGTTATCACCATCATCATCATCGTCCCCATCATCATATCCTCCAGGCAGGAAGGACATTTAGACTGCAGGACTTGAATGGATGCACCCACATGCATAAAGGAAACACTCAGGATGTTTCCCTGAAAAGCAAATTATGAGCCATGAATCACGACAGCTTTTCCTCCCTAATCTGGGTCATATTATACCCAAAATTTCAAAAATCAAAACTAAGCTCAGATGTTCTAAATCAGGAATAGTTCTCAAGGCTGAGGAGAGTTCAAGGGTTACTGGGGGGATTCTGGGGTGCTTGGAATGTTGTTTCATGATGCTAGCATGAGTGTGCTCATGTGATGAAAACACGTCCCTTATGATTTAGGTACTTTTCTGCATGTATGTGGTTCTTGAACAAAAGTACCTTAAAAATGTCCAAAATTCAAAGACAACTATGTTCCCAGTAAAGAACTTTCACTTCTCAATACTGCAAGAACCCCAGAAAAATGTGTCAAATTTTTCACAAAACTAAGTCTACCCTCTTTGAGTGTCAAAACTTGATTTTTAAACTTTCCACATTTACTCAAATGCTTTTCTAGTTGGTTGCCCACTAGCTCTCCTTCTCTAGCAATAGCATGAGTGGAACACAGTCTAATCTTTTATTGATGGTTTGGGGTTATCAGTAAAACATACTGTCCTATTACTGTGAAGCAGGAGAGGTACTTACCTCTGATCCAAGTGGGCCCAGATAATTATGTTTTTGTTTTCTCTAGTCCTTGGGTCTAGTTCTAGAATTTTCTATTCTCTTTTAGGGGCTTCCCTGGTGGCTCAGAGGTTAAAGCGTCTGCTCTCGCCCGGGTTAGGGTGCCTGCCTCCAACCTCTCCTCTCATCAACCTGCACTATCTATTATTCCTACCAGCTTTAAGTTCTAGTTGATAAAATTTTACGATGGCAAAACTCTTTTAACATGTTAAATATGGATGGTGAGTACATGGGGATCTGTTATATTAGTTTCTGTATGGTTGAAAGAGTTCATGAATAAAATTTCTGTAAGCCTGCTAACCTAACAGGCAATTAGTTTCACCTCTAAGTAGGGAGCTCATGGAAACCTCAGTGGCTCTCTCGTAGGAGGGAGACACGGAGTTTTCAGCACCTGTCCTGGTGATAGAGAAGTCCTGCAGGGTAGCTGACTAAGTTTCAAATGCTCTCTGGATAAATGGAGGATAACTCCAAAGTGATGCATGTGCATAATGTGTTTACGTGCCTTTTAAAATGCATAAATAACCCAAATACAGTGGACTTCAGGAGAAAGGGCAACCTTAACAAATCCACCACATTTCTTCAATAAGAAGCTTTTTTCAACAGCAGTAAAAACTGCCTGTAGAGTGGAATTTAAATATTTCTTGCTTCTCTGGCTTGGCACTTACCTAGACACCATTCCTGAGGTTCAGTGAGAAGGAAGAAAAAGTTTTCAGAAGCCCATGAGGAGGGGAAATGCTATCAAATAGCTACTTGTGACTGAAACAAGGGTTTTCTGTTACAGGCCTGAGATGGCAAAACCATTTGGGGCAAGAAAAGGAGGGGAAACATGAACACATGTATGTGAAAAAAACGTTTGAAATTTTTTCTTAACTTTAAACTTTTTATTTTGTATTGGGATATAGCTGATTAACAATGCTGTGGTAGTTTCAGGTTTACAGTGAAGGGACTCAGTCATACATATACATGTATCCATTCTCCCCCAAACCCCCCTCCCACCCAGGCTGGCTGATGGTGGAACATGCTGTTGTGATAAACTTGAAAAGGAAGGAGGGAAGGCAGGCAGGCAAGAAGGGAGGGCGGGAGGAAGACCTGTGCACAATTATTCTTTCCACAATGAAGAGGGAAGCGCAGTAACTTGAATTGTATTTACTTATTAGAAATTTTCTCAGTTCCTAAGCAGCATAATCAACTCAGGGTTATGTGAAATACATATCCTCCAAGTGCAATCTGGAGGTTGCAATCTCTGGTTTGACACCAGCTTTCCATCCATACACTGTCACGAAACCATCCACATACACAAATCCGTCTCATAGCAGACAATGCAAATGTAGGATCTGTCGAAGTGAATGTGGGGAGAAGGGCACTTGGAGGGAGAGAAATGTCCCCGTACGTAGAAAGCAACTGGACTCTAGTTCTTCTGTGTTTAAATCTTGTGATTTACGAAGATAGGAGCACATCTGTCTAGGTCATGGTCAGATCCCAGCACTTAGCACAGAGCTCACAGAGCCGAGCACATAGCAGAAATTCAATAAATATGTGTTGAATACACAAATCTTAATAAAGTACAGTAATTTATTATTTCCCAGAAAATGAGCAGATTCTCTTTTAAAACGCACAAATCAAAACTTCAACTGCTGACCCAAGTGTTGTGAGCGCATGCTCAATCATGTCTGACTCTTTGAGACCCCATGGACTAGAGCCTGCCAGGCTCCTTTGTCCGTGGGATTTTCCAGGCAAGAATACTGGAGTGGGTTGCCATTTCCTTCTCCAGGAAAGGCAGTCAGACCTAACTGCTGACCCAAGGGTTAGCTCATATAACGCCAAATGGTCCTTTCAAATCAGTAAAAAGTATTCTGCCCTTGGACCCACGTAATAGCTTTAGATAAGCTTTAAGTGAACCACAAAATAAGACAAGAGTAAGTTATTGAAAGTGAAGTATCCTGGAATTTGAAGACCTTTATAAACTCTGCTTAAATATGGTATGCCCACCATAGTTTTCTTAACTCTTTGTATAAAGTATTATTTTGACCTTCTTGGTAGAATGTTCCAAACAGGATTATCAAGATTTATAACTTATTTCCCTGTGTACCTCAGAATGTACCAGACTCAATCCAAAGGAACTCAAGTTTAAATGGACAAGCAGAGAACCCCCTCTAAGTATGCTTCCTGAAAAGATTCCTACAGCAACTATCAGGGAGAATCTGAGCTCTGAAACACGCCTGTATACTCAGACTGTCTCACAGCATGAATGTCATGAAACTGAAAACCTCTGGAGAATCAGAATGAAGGAAGTGACCTGAGTGATTTGGAAGATTTGTTTTAGCATCTTGGCACTAGAAGCATCTCTTTGAAGTGACTAAAATCCTCATAAACGTACCTTCTTGGTACCAAATAGTGTATGAAGAGAGAAAAATTCAATTAATTGGCTAGACATTTACAAATATCCAGAAATTTTGCATTGTTAAAAACACCTGCTATATTTTTGCTATATTTTCTTGTGGCTCATATCAATATTATGACAGATTAGAAATAGTGTTGGCTCTGATATCACTGGTGGTAAGTTTAACCCTGGTCAGGCATTTGACCTCTAAAATTAGGAGTTGAACTTCAAGTCCTAGACAGCTCTAAATATTTAGGGCTCAGGTTTTCTAAAAGAAAACCATAGCTCAGCTCTAACAAACTCAAATGAGAACAGCTTGGAGACAGGACTACATCTTACTCATTTGTTTCACACAGTGTCTGGCATACAGTAAGTGCTTAAATAATGTATGCTTGTTAAATAAATAGGATCATATGTGAAGAAATTGAATGAATAAATAAACAGACTTAGAAGGTACAGCTGAAGTCTGCAACCATTTTTAAGCCTGTTTTGAATTTTTAAGAAAGTTTCTATCGGAAAAAAATAGTTATAACAAAGATTTCTGGTCTATTTTTCTTAAAAGGGAAGATTGTTCTACTTTTTAAGGGAAAAGTTGAAATGCTAAGTCAAGACAGAAAACTCTAGAGGTCACTGGAAGATAGAGACTGGATTTGGTCCACAGAAGTGTTCTGTTTGATTAGCACAATGATGTGGGGGTTTTGGTTTTGTGGCTGGTTTACTTTTAGACTGAATCAGTTTAAAAAAAAAAAATCTGGATTCTCTTGGATGAGAGGTTCTGACCTCTGAGAGGATCCCCACATTGCCCCAACCTGCTGGAGCTAAGAGCTTTGTATTTTGCCAGAAGGAGGCCCTCTCTAGCTCCCTGCAGTTCCTACCCCTCACACAAAGCCCGTATCTATACCCTGTGGCAGAAGGATCTGAACTTTGGTTAACTGTGCTAGTAAACAGAGTGGCTTCTCCCAAGTGTTATTAGGCAACACTGCTTATAATAAAATGGACCACTGCTTGGTAAACTGTCTGGACTGAGAAGAACGATGAAAAGTCTACAAATACCTGAAGAAAATGCCATACTTCGGGCTTCCCGGAGTGCAGTGTAACTGTCATTATCCTGTATTGGTTTCCTAGGGCTGCCGTAACAAAGTCCCAAAAACCAGGAGACTCCAAACAGCAGAAATGTATTCCGCAGTCCATGGGGTCGCTAAGAGTCGGAGACGACTGAGTGACTTCACTTTCACTTTTCACTTTCATGCGTTGGAGAAGGAAATGGCCACCCACTCCAGTGTTCTTGCCTGGAGAATCCCAGGGACAGGGGAGCCTGGTGGGCTGCCGTCTATGGGGTCGCACAGAGTCGGACACGACTGAAGCGACTTAGCAGCAGCAGCACAACTCTGGAAGCCAGAAGTCTAAGATCAAATTGCTGGCAAGACTGGTTCCTCCAGGAGGCTCTGAGAGTCCATTCCTGTCTCTTAGCTTCTGGTAGCTGCTGGCATTCTTGGTGTTCCCCTGACTTGTACACAGATGACTCTAATCTCTGCCTCCATTTTCACAAGGCTCTCCCCTCTGTGTGTCTGTGCCTCAAATTTCCTTTTCTCTTAAAAGGACACTAATTGGTTTAGAGCCCATCCTAAACCCAGGCTGATCTAATCCTGAGATCCTTAATTACACCTGCAAAGGGCTTCCCTGGTGGCTCAGTGGTAAAGAATCCCCTGCTAACGCTTCGATCCCTGATCTGAGAAGATCCCACGTGCCATGGAGCAACTAAGTCCACGTGCCAGGGTTACTGAGCCTGTGCCCTGCAGCCCATGCTTCTCAAGGAGAAGCCGCTGCAGTGAGCAGCCCACACCCTGCAGCTACAGCACAGACCCCCACTTGCCCCAACTCGAGAAAAGCCTGCACAGTAACGAAGACCCAGCACAGCCAAAGATGAGTAAAAAAAACTATATAAAAATATTACATCTGCAAAGATGCTAAGCCCCTTTCAGAGGTCACTGAGATTTGGAAGTCACTGTTCAACTCACCATGTATTGTTTTCAGGGGCACTAGAAACCAGGTCCATAGAGTATTTACAAGAGATTTTGGTTCCTGCGGGCCATGGAGACCTTAAGCCCCAATCCCATCAATGGAGATCTCATCTCCTGATGTCTGGACAGTCACCTGGGGACGGGAGAGCTGATGGAGGGATTTACGCTGCAAGGATGCCCACTACGGAGCACCTGTCACTGCCCTGACAGCAAACTCCGGTTCCTGTCCTACATTCCTCCTGCATAGGCTGGTGTCCAGTGTGGACCAGGAATTTGTGTGTTTGAATGTTTAGGTAAAGCCAGGAAGACACTCTGGTGGGTGCTACACACCCAATCCACTTCACATACTCACTTTATACGCCATCCTTGTATGTATGACCCCTGGTTTAAAGGACTGGCTAAATTTTCATTAATCTAGCGAATATTTATTGAATGCCAATTACATGTTAGGTAATTTTCTGCCCACCACGGATACAGCAGTGAAGAAAACAGACAAGGGAGCTTACATTCAAATGGAAAATAAGAAAGAAAGAAAGGGAGGAAGAGAAGTCGGAAGGGAGGGAGAAAATAGTCAGTGGTGAGAATTTGGTTAATATTATATTTTGAATTTAAGATTATATTTTGAATTTGGAATTTATATGATTTTATGATGGGTTGGATGAGAAGTACGGAAGAAGCAGAGGCATCAAGGGTGACTATATAGTTCTGATGCGAACATACATCTAGAAGGATGAAGTTGCCATTTAACGAGATGGGGAAGCCTATAGGAGGAGAGGTTTGGTGGGTATGAGGAAGACGGAGAGTTGAGATTTGGACATGTCTATTTGACATACAAGTTGAGAGTTTGAATAGATGGATATTTGAGTCTGGAGTTCAGGGGAGAGGTCCAGGTGGAACATAAATATAGGAGGATTCAGGGGGATACATGGTGTTTAAAACCACAAGACTAGATGAGATGACCAAGACTATGAGTGGATCAGGAAAGGAGAAGTGGTCAGAAGACTGAAGCTCAGGCTCTCTCACCTTAATGGATCAGGGAGATGAGGAGCCAGCAAAGGACACTAAAAGGAGTAGGCAGTAAAGACAGAAGAGCCGAGAGAGTCAGGGATCCTGGAAGCCTAAGTGAAGAAGTGCCCCAAGGAGGAATAGTGGGTCAGCCAGATGTTGCTTTTTGGTCAAGCAAGATGAGGACTGAGAATTGATGACAGCTGGAATTAGCAATGTGGAGGCAATCGGTTATGTTAAGAGCAATTTTGGTGCAGCAGTAGAGAGGAAGCCTGATTAGAGTGGGGTCAAGAGACAATAGGAGGAAAGGAACTGGAGACTGCAGGTATTGACAAATATTTCTAAAAGTTCTGTGATAAGGCAAGCAGAGATTTGAGGCAGTAGCTGAATGGGGAATATGGGGTCAAGAGTATGGTTGTTTTTAAGATAACAGACATTATAACACATTGGAAATAATCCAATGGGGTGGGGACTTGATGCACAGGGAAAAAGGGAGAACTGCTGGAGTGAAGAGGTACAGGCAGTAACACTCTAATAAGCTCAAGGCCTTTACAGTAGAGATGCAATTCCAATACACCATCATGCCCATTCTCCCCTGAGGCTGACTTAATCGGTGCTTCCAAACCAGCTATAAACCGCAGAATCACTGAGAAGAAGGGAGGGCACTTCTCCTTTAGATGCTACTATTACTATCCCTGACTTCCCAGGTGGTACAGTGGTAAAGAACCTGCCTGCCAACGCAGGAGACATAAGAGACTGTGTCGAGGGTTCGGTCCCAGGGTTGGGAAGATCCCCTGGAGTAGAAAATGGCAACCTGCTCCAGTATTCTTGCCTGGAAAATCTCATGGACAGAGGAGCCTGGTAGGCTACAGTCCACGGGGTCTCAAAGAGTCAGACATGACTGAACACACCCACCCAACAACGCATTACTATCTCCACAAATGAGTGGCTGTAAAAGTGCATTGTTACAATTAACAATGGTACTGAGAACCATCATTCAACAACTACTTTTTGGCCTACTTTGTGCCAGTTCTAGGTGTTATTCTAGACACTGGGGACACAACAGTGAAATATTCATGTCTGAAACATTTTTATTAGCTATATTACAAAGAGATCTGTATGCACTTATTTTTAACAAAAAAGAAAAATGTGTTTGGGGTTGTCTTGAATATTTATGCTTTGTAAAAAGCCCCGTTTCTTTATGAGTGATAGGCTTTATTATCGATGGTGTTCCAAAGGCTGGTTTTGGAATAGGTATCTGAGGCACTTTCTCCACTCTCTGCCAGGTTTTACCCCAAGAGCCTTTCCAAATATATTTAAGTGGTCTTGGAATTTGGTCACTTTTAGGTACGTTAATAGATATCGCACTTGCCTTTTAAGAACTACTCAATTTCGTCTTGTTAGTCTTTTAAATGTGACTTAAATGAAGTTATATTCTCTCACAAAACCAACTTGAGATCATTACACTATTGAATTTCTCTTCCCTCAGTTTATATAGTCAAAAGAGTTCTACACATGGAAAACTAAGGAGTATAGGATTGCTGAGACTTTTCACTAAATTTATATACCTGAATTTTCTACCTTTTCCTAAAATACACTTTCCACCTTGCTGAACCTTTTAAAAGGTCAACAGCTGCTTTGAGAGCATTTATTTGTTGCAGTCTTTTCTGTGGCCTTTTCAAGTTTTGTTTCTCTGATTTCCTGGCAGTATACTTATTTCATGGGAAACATTCCTTTCAGAGAAGCACAAAGCTCTTCTCAAGGTCTCTTTGAAACTTCCTCATTCATGTTTGCTAGATTTTCTACTAGTTTAAAATTTTATTTCAGCTTTAACTATCCTATAGTCTATTATACTTTATTTTAGAACGCGTATATTTTCCAAAAGACACACACAGACATTTATTTTGTAACTTTTGTATTACCCTTGCTTTCTTCAGAGCTTACTTCTTACAAGTGTTTCAAAGGACATATACCAGTTCTCATACAGTTTTAAATATTGTTTGCTGTCTGCATTCGTGAAGCATTTCTCTAATCTCTTGGGCTTCCCTTCTGACTCAGCTGGTAAAGAATCCGCCTGCAATGTGGGAGATCTGGGTTAGCTCCCTGGGTTGGGAAGATCCCCTGGAGAAGGGAAAGGCTACCCACTCCAGTATTCTGGCCTGGAGAATTCCATGGACTGTATAGGGGTCGCAAAGAGTCAGACATGACTGAGCGACTTTCACTTTTCTCATCTCTAAACATCTGTTTGTCACAGAACTCAATTACATCATGTTCACTATTAGAGATCTGAAATAACATAGGCTAAAAATTTGCTCCTTGAAGCAATTACACACAGTACAAAAGGTTTTTATAACATGGATGATCTATAACATGTGTGTCCCCCCGACCCCGACCCCGCCTATAAAGTCAACTCTTTACTCCTACTCATTCTACTGGAGGCTTTCTACTGCAGGATGTGAGGAAGTGCAGGTGGGCCAAAACTTACAAGAATTCATGAGGTCTATGCATGTGCCTATATGTATGAGAAAGTTTACATTCATGTCAATTAAATGTGTCATCTACATAGAGAACAGACTTGTGGCTGCCAAGGGGCAGGAGGTGGGGAGGGATGGATTGGGAGTTTGGGATTAGCAAATGCAAACTATTACATATAGAATGGATAATCAATAAGGTCCTACTGTATAGGACAGGGAACTGTATTCAACATCCTGTGATAAACCAGGGAAGAGACGGTGAAAAATAATGTATATATGTATTACTGAATCATTTTGCTGTAGGGTAGAAACTAACACAACATTTTAAGTCAACTATACTTCAATAGAATAAATTTTAAAAATAAAAAATAAATGTGTCATTCAATTAAAGTGTTTTGGATCCCTGGAATCCAAATAGTAAACAGGATGGGTAATGTTGATAGGACAAACATTCCAAAACTAATACAAATACAGCAGTTATGCTTAAATGAAGGCAGCAGATGAAAATTTCCAAAATATCCATGTTCATATTTTTGCCACAAAGTGAACGTAAACAGACTTTTAAAAGCCCAAAGTTTAGACAAACTATAAATTCTTTTGGGAAAACTGTAATGGACTATATCATGAATAAAGAGTTTCAAAGCGTTTTTTAGATGAAGCTTTTTGCTTCTCTAAAAAGGATATTTTACAGAAAATATGCATATTGCCTTAAGAGTAGAGAAATGAAACTTGAAAATAAAACCCTTGAAAAGATGTATACTACTTCTATGGGCAAATTACTTACCTGCTCCGTGCCTCAGTTTATGCTTCTATATATCTGTGAATTAATGCCCTGAGTGGGTGCACAGAGGCACTCAATAAATGATAAGTGAAGTCGCTCAGTCGTGCCCGACTCTTTGCGACCCCATGGACAGTGAATGGCCTGCACCAAGCTCCTCCATCAATGGGATTTTCCAGGCAAGAGTACTGGAGTAGGTTGCCATTTCCCTCTCCACGGGATCTTCCTGACCCAGGGATCGAACCCAGGTCTCCTGCATTGTAGACAGACGCTTTACCATCTGAGCATCTCCTTTTTAGAAGTCAGGAAACAAGTATTATCACCTGTTTCCATTACTTTAAATTATCAGAAGATATTGTAGCCCCTTGGTAAAGTTTCTTAGTATTAGGCGCTGCTCACAGGACTGGGTTGGAAGAGATGAAGAGTGTTTCTACTGCTCTGAGCAAACAGAAAGTTTTGACAGCTCCAGCCAAACTTGAGGGCTCCACCAGGAAGGAAATAGTGCTTCTGCCAACAGTGACTTTGGAACTCGAGTATGTTTTTCTCATTTTAGTTTAGTGGCAAAATAACTTGAGACTTACGCAACAAACGACTCAGCCATCCAGTGGTATTCACACCCGGGTGGATGCCAATCTCACACCAGGGAATTCTCCACAGCTGGACACTGGTAGCAGCTTCCTCTGCCTCCCAGAGTGGGAAGATGCCACTTATCCAGCCACACTGGCCAAGGCTGCTGCCCAAGTTTTAAACGGAAGCAAAAATCTTTTCTTTAGGAATGAGGTCGGTGCTTTGTTGTTCTCTTGTTTGTTTGGGGAAAGTTAAATACTGGTGGAGAAAAGGCAGCCTGCTCAGAGGCAAGGCTAGTGGTTTCAGCTGGTGGGCATCTGTTTCCCAGTCCTTTCCTCTCCATAACCCCAGTCCACTACTCCTGCCTTTTTCTAAATGCTTTCTCTGTCAAGGCCTTGACTTCACTTTTTGGAAAGTGGTTACAAACAAATGGCGCTTGCACCACTAGCTAGAGGTTCCTCTAGCCCGACAGCAGCTGAAAGAAAAGAAAGCTGTCAGCACATTGTGAGTGCTGCTGCTGCTGCTGCTGCACAAAGCCAAGAAGATCTGCCACTGAAGACAGAAGAGGTAGGTGGGGAAACAGTGAAGATGGTCAAAAGGTACAGCCCTCCAGTTCTAAAGAGATGCAATGTAGCAGAACGGTGGTGACAAGTAATGATAATATATTGTAGATCTGAACAATGCTAAAGAGACTAGATTCTTTAGCAATGTTCTAAATGCTAAGTGAGATGAGATCTAGTTCTCATCCCATCTCAAAGGGGAAAAAATTGTAACTATGTGAGGTGATGGATGTTAATTAGTAATAGGTATTTCCATATATAATCATGTTATACACCTGAAACGAATATGTCAATTACAGCTCAAAACAAAAACAACCATCCACTGAGCCCGCCCTCCGTGCCACGCTCATCCGAGAGAATGCAGGCCGAGGCAGCAAACCCCAAAGAAGTCCCAAGCATAAGCATCTCTCTCACTCAGCCAGGCGGCCACGGAACCCCTGCGGGCATCTCTGGCCCCAAGATCCGGGCCAGTGCCCAACAGGAAGCCCCGCAGGGGAACTTCGCCAGTCTGCAGCCTCAAAACAAGTCGGGCTCAAGACTGTCCAGTAACCTGGAGATGCAGCGAAACACGTTTTGAATCCTGGCAGCTTCTCGGGCTCGACTGAGTTTAACGCTCTAGGAGTGAAACCAGAGTTGATGCTTTCTTCACTCACCCGTGAGGCCACCCGCTGACGGGCCCCTTCGCTCAGGGCTTTAGAGAAAATTAGAGAAGATGAAACAAGAGGCCAATTCTCCCCACTCCATGCTCCCCCGCCCCCCCACCACCACCGTTGCCTTCCTCTCCTAACCCGCAGCCTCAAAGCAAGTTCAACGACAGGCCTTGCCTAAAGAGATCTCCGCGCCCCTGATTGCGCAGGCTTGGTCCCACAGGGGGCGATTTTCGGGGGGCTCGCGGGCTGCCTGGCCGCACCGCGCCCCTGCGTCTCTCCTCTGCTCCCAAGCTTGGTGTAGTCTGGTGCAGCGTCCCAGCCACTCGCAGCAAACAGTTAACCTAGCCGGGTCGGTCGACCCAGCTACGCGTCTTCCAGCGAACCCGAGTCTCGCGCACCCCGCCCCACCGCCGCGGCTCCCGCGCTCGCCCAAGTCCGCTCGGCCCGCGGGCGCCGGACCAGCCACCTCCCTCTGCGCTGCCGGCTCGGCTCCCTGGCCCCCGCTACTCCTTCACCCCTTCCCTCGCCCAGCCTCCCTCGGTTGGACCTGGGTCGGGAACCCCGGCCCCTCCTCCCACGCCGCCTCCCAGGAGGTGCCAGTACCGATGCCCAGGATGAAGACGAAGCCGGTGACCACGAGCACCGGGTGCCAGTTAAACTCGAGGGCGGTCCCGTCCCAGCCGAGCCCCTCTCGGTAGTGGAGGACCCAGATGAGGGTGAAGATCACAGACAGGAAGCCGACGAGCAGCGCCGACAGCAGCAGCGCCAAGAAGCCCCTGTAGCCCTCCATGGCCATCAGCGCCCCATACTCCGCGCGCTGGCGGCGAAGGAACTCGCGAGGCGGCGGCCCCCGGGTACTGGCCTGCGGCGGGACGCGGCGTCGACTTTTAGGAGCTGTCTCCGCCCCGGGGAGGGGCTTTGTCGCGGGCCTGCCTGGGATGCGGGGCCTCGGGGCGGGGGCAGCTGGCCCTTCGCTCAGAGACTAGCCCCGCCCTGGGGATCTCTTGGTCGGCGTCTGCGCTTGCCGAGAGCTCGAGTAATCGATCTGGTTAGTTGTCGAGAGCAAGAGTCCAGAAGGTTCCACACCCGCCGCTTTCTTTTAACTTTTCCCGTGTCTCTTCCTTCTCTGAGAGGAGGCTGAGTGAGGCAGTGGTGTGCACAATCGGTTATCAGAAGAGAGGGGTCCGTCGGGTGGCTTTGTGTGTGATTTTGACTTACGAAGCCTCCTAAGCTGCACACCTAGAGGACTGGCTGTCTTTGATGCCAAGGAGGAGCCTGTGAGACTGTGTACCCGGTCTCATCTAGCAAGGAAACTACTGGCAGTGAGCTCCTAACAGAGAAAGCAGACACCTCTGGGACCCTCGGCTTCCCCATATGTGGTAAAAATGGGTCTTAAAAGTGCCGCCTGTTCAAACGTATTTGGACTAAAGCCTCATCTTGGTGGCCCGAGCTTACTCACCCCCTGCCCTATTTCCAGCATTCAGTTCACCTTCCCCACTGGACAAGAAAAGTGACAGAACTATCATTGCTGTTAAAGCAGGGCTGTGGCTGCAGGTCTCCTAGAATGCATTTGGGAACCTTCACTTCTAGCTCCTCCTGTGGCTTATCTCCACAGGCTATTAATTGTTTACCGTATTGTCCTGTTGCCATTGTGAAAGCCCTTAGAATGTGTAGGAGGTGTATTGGCGTGATTTTCAATGGAAAAGATAGGTTTTAGGCAAGGAAGTAGGAGTGTCACGCACTGGTAGTGGTCCAAGGTTGAGGTCTCAGAGTTAGAGGCTACAGACTTCACTGCTGTCGAGTTTTCTCTTGATGGTAAAACGAAAGGAAGAAAAAGAGAGTAAACAAATGGGGAAAAAAGGACCCCTAACCACAGTATGGGGCTTCCCGTGGCTCAGTGGTAAGAATCTGCCAGCCAATGCAGGAGACGCAGGTTTGATCCCTGGGTGTGGAACATCCCCTGGAGAAGGAAATGGCAACCCATTCCAGTATTCTTGCCTGGAAAATGCCATGGACAGAGGAGCCTGGTGGGCTGTAGTCCATGGAGTCACGAAAGAGTCGGATGTGACTTAACAACAACACCCACAGTGTAAGGCTCTCTATGGTCTGGCCCTGCTGTCCATGGCTTCTCTCCCAGTTCCTGACCGCTTCCTATGCATGTCCCTGCCTCTAAAATTGCCCAACACCATTTCCACCAAGAAACCTTACCTGTGTCTGCCTACACCCCTATCTTATACACGGACAGAGGAATCTGGAGGGCTACAGTCCACAGGGTCACAAAGAGCTGGACTAAAGTGACTTAGCATGCACGCACACAACCACCTCCCCATCCAGTGCCTCTCTGCATCACTTACCAAGGTGTGATATACCGATCTATTCCTGTGGCTGTCTCCACTCCCCAGACAGCCCCTGAGAGTACTAACTGTCTAATGTATCATTTTATCCTTCCTTGACATAGAGTGGGAGAAGGAAATGGCAACCCACTCCAGTATTCTTGCCTGGAGAATCCCATGGACAGAGGAGCCTGGCGGGCTACAGTCCATGAGGTTGTGCAGAGTCAGACACGACTGAGCGACGAACACACACTTGGCATATAGTAGCTACACAGTAAATGCTGGGAGAAGAATCGGACTGACTGCGTCAGTCAGGGTGCTGGCAGGAAGAAAACGGATCATTCCAGTTGGGCAAATTTAATAATGAACAAGGCTATTTACAAAGTTGTGGGCAGGGTGTGGGAAAGCACAAGGGGTTTGCAGTGCCCAGACCTGAATGGGAGAGGGTTACTGAAATCCAGAGAGAGAAAGAGAGAGACAAAGACAGAAAAGACACACACACACACACACACACACACACACACACACACATGAGAATAGTGTGAAAAGGGCAGCCACACTGGGGCCATGGTCTTGAGTTGAGGGATGCAGCCAGCCTGCAGGGACCCCACAGGGAGGAAGAATGAGAGGGGCGTGAATATTCCAGCCTTGTCTTCTTCCCCTCCAGTCTCCTGCCTGGTCCCAAATGATAGAAGCTAATCTGAAACCCAGAAGAAAGATGATGGGGCACATACAGGCCAGTCTTCAGGACACAGCAGAGTGGAGAAGAGTGAGAGCAGATGCATAGGAATAAACAGAAACCATCGCCGTGTCTTCTGGTCTTATTTTTTCAGACCCTTGGGTTCCTGAGTGCTACAAAGATCCCCTGTTTAATTTTATACTGTTTCTCTTCCTCTTCGACCTTTAACTAGTCCTTCTTTAACAACAATATCACTGTGTCCCTATTCTTCTCTCTAAAAGTATCTAGTTCTTGTTCCCAGGTAACTTCTTTACACCCTTAGCCCAGCACCTTCACTCCACTCTTGATTTGACTTTACTCTGCAGCAGCAGCAAAGAATTCCAGACTCCATGTAACAAAACACCTTAGGAGAATGAAAACATGGCCAAATAATATGGATGATGTTGAATCACATTGAAGTTACCGGCTAACCTGAGAAAACTTTCAACTTTTAAGTTGTCCTTTAAAGACCTGACTTTGATAAAACTTGTCGCTTTGAAGAGGAAACTTTTAAATAAAAAGATTGTTGTGGCTTGGTATGAATAACTTTTAAAAACAGAGTTGTCATCTAAGTTTCCTTCAGGGGTGAATAAACAGTTTGCCACCAAAGTACTTACTCAAATACTTTGTGGAGTACTTTATAAAGTTATTTTGTGTGCTCAGACACGTGGTGTCCAACTCTCTGCAACCCCGTGGACTGTAGCCCGCCAGGCTCCTCTGTCCATGAGATTTTCCTTGCAAGAATACGGGAGTGGGGTGCCATTTCCTCCTCCAGGGGATCTTCCCAGGCGTCAAACCCACACCTCTTACATCTCCTGCATTGGCAGACAGATTCTTCTTTTTTCTACCTTTTTAAAAAAATTAATTTATTTCAATTGGAGGATAATTACTTTACAATATTGTGATGGTTTCTGCCATACCTTGACATGAATCAGCCATGGGTGCACATGTATCCCCCCATCCTGAACCCGCGCCCACCTCCTTCTCCACCCCATCCCTCTGGGTTGTCCCAGGGCACCGGCTTTGAGTGCCCTGCTTCATGCATCGAACTTGCACTGGTCATCTGTCTCACATATGGTAATATACCTGTTTCAGTGCTATTCTCTCAAGTCATCCCACCCTCGCCTTCTCCCACAGAGTCCAAAATCTGTTCTTCATATCTGTGTCTCTTTTGCTGCCTTGCATATAGGATTGTTGTTACCATCTTTCTAAATTCCATATATATGCATTAATATATATTGTGTATATATTATTATACACATATTAATATATATTAATATGTATTGGTGTTTCTCTTTCTGACTTACTTCACCTTGTTTAATAGGCTCCAATTTCATCCATCTCATTAGAACTGACTCAAATGCATTCCTTTTTATAGCTGAGTAATATTCCATTGTGTATATGTACCACAATTTCCTTATCCATTCATCTGGCAGATGGATTCTTTACCACTGGCACCACCAAAGATACTTTACTCAAGTACTTTTACACCAGTGCTATGAAAGGGCTTTCCTGATGTGGAGGAGATGGGGTAGGGCATGAACAAGATAGCCTGCCAAAAAACCTGAGATTCTAGAAACATGTACATATTGGCGCAGATTTGTATTGTCCCTGAGAGAGTGGGGAGAGGTGTGGAGGGCCAGGGAGAGAAAACCTAAACCCCACTCAACAGAGAGATCAGGAACCAGTGTCCTGTTTGCCGTTTACGTGCTGATCTTCTGCGAGGCAGTGTTGCAGTTTTGTGGTGTGTACAGAAGTCCAGTATTCTAATGTAAAGTATAATAAGCTGTTTGCTTACTACAAGCAGTAGCTTGCTTTGTGGAATAAGTGGACCATTTTTTTAAACTTTTAGATGTTGACTGTGTGTTGGTTACTCTCTGTTTACTGCCCTCCCCCGCCACCTTTCTTGGCCTTGCCCTGTGCCCCAAGAGGCTCCTGGCCCTTGGCTTCCTGCTGACTTTGGTGGCACTGGAGATCAGAGGGCAGGAAGAAAGAGGGGTCATCCTCCCATTTATCCCACCATGCCCCCTTGCTGGACCATGGTTTTTACAGTGGCTGTGTTCCTTTTCACTTCCTTCCCCAACTCAGCTCTCCCAGGACCAGTGAGGCCAGGTCCCCTTGCTTCTACAGGCCTGCATGTGCTTCTTCTCGTTCCTGGTCTTCATTCCTTGTGGGGTTCTTAACCTGAACAGACTGAAGAGCCTGCTTGCTATTTACCCTCTGTAAATAGTGCCTGTGTTGATTCAAGTCCCTCTCTCGAATGAAAGACTGCAAACCAGCTGTTTCCTGCAGGACCATGACAGAGACAAGTGGAAAAACACTCTTGCCTAATACTCCTGTTTCCCCAGCCTTCCTGCCTGTGCCTTCTTAGGCAATGTTAAGAATGAGAACTATGCGAAGCAAGAAGAAACATCACAAGCAGGAGAAGTGAACTCCCACATCTTCATCTCTCCTCTCCTTCTAGGCGAGAGATTTGGGAATCAAAAAGCTGTCAGATGACTGAAATAGAGTGACTCACAGCTGACACAGTGACTCATGGTATAACCCAAGCCCAGGCAATGGTCAAAGGCTCCTTAGCAAAAGAAAACTAGGGTTGCAGTTCTGAAAGGAACACAGTCAAATCCCTGTTAATGGGAGGAATATACTTTCCTCCTGTGTTGTCTTCAGGGCAAAAACCAAAGGTCTGCTTTTCTGAGGCATGTCTGAGGGAACTGCTGAGGAGATTGGCCCTGGCTCTGGCGGTGGAGCCGGCCCCTGTAACCTCCCTGAGCCGAAGCTCCCAGAGTCCGTCTGCACTCAGAGGGAAGCAAGGAAGGACCTCATCTGTGTCTGGCACAGCCGAAGGAGCCCCTGCGTGGGAGGAGGCCGAAAGGAACTCTTCCCGAGGAAGTAGACCCAGGAGAAGAGGAAGATGTGTGGGGAGAGCAGAGGGAGTGAGGCGAGCACCTGGAGAGGTGCCCAAGGAAAGGCTCATCTCCAGAGAGCTTCTTCCCCGTGTCAGGGGAGGGGATGGAGGTTGGACCAAGGCATTACTTCCACTCTCCACTGCTTTGTAAGATCTGCCTTACAAGGTGTGTGCGTTCAGTTGCTCAGTCGTGTCTGACTCTTTGCAACTCCGTGTACTGTAGCCTGCCAAGCTCCTCTGTCCATGGGATTTCCCAGGCAAGAATATTAGAGTGCGTTGTTATTTCCTTCTCCAGGGGATCTTTCTGACTCAGGGGTCGAAACTGCATCTCTTACTTTCCTGCATTGGCAGGCAAATTCTTTACCACTAGTAAAAAATCTACTTAGGAAGCCCCAAATCTGCCTGACCCTTCACTTAATTTTTGAATTTGATAAAAGGAGCTGGGGGCTGGAGGATGGACTTCAAAGTAATCAGTCTGCACAAAAGGGCATGCTGGCAGGCAAATTATCTCCAGGAATTAGTTAACCCTGGGAGGGGTGGTTTCCAGTCTTCAAGGATCCGAATGCCAGTGAATTAAGAATACAGAAAAGAAAAGATGCTCAACATGGCTAATTGTTAGAGAAATGCACATCAAAACTACAGTGAGGTACTACCTCACACTGATCAGAATGGCCATCATTAAAAAGTCAACAAATAGTGAATGCTGGAGAGAATGTGGCAAAAAGGGAACCCTCCAACACTGTTGGTAGAAATGTAAGTTAGAGGAGCTACTATGGAAAACAGTGTGGAGGTTCTTCAGAAAACTAAAAACAGTAAGACAAAACTATAATTCCAAAAGATACACACACCCCTACCTTCACAGTAGCGGTATTCACAATAGCCAAGACTTGGAGGCAACCTAACTGTCCATCAACAGATGAATGGACAAAGAAGATGTGGTGTCTATAGATACAATGGAATGCTGCTCAGCCATAAAGAAAAGGAAATAGTGCCATTTGCAGCAACATGGATGCATCTAGAAATTATACTAAATGAAGTAACTCAGAAAGAGAAAGACAAATACCATATTATCACTTATATGTGGAATCTAAAATATGACACAAATGAACCTGCCTATGTGAGAGGTGGACTCTGAAGAAGGCTGAGCGCCACAGAACTGATGTTTCTGAACTGTGGTGTTGGAGAAGACTCTTGAGAGTCCCTTGGACTGCAAGGAGATCCAACCAGTCCATTCTGACGAAGATCAGTCCTGGGATTTCTTTGGAAGGAATGATGCCAAAGCTGAAACTCCAGTACTTTGGCCACCTCATGCAAAGAATTGACTCATTGGAAAAGACTCTGATGCTGGGAGGGATTGGGGGCAGGAGGAGAAGGGGACGACCCAGGATGAGATGGCTGGATGGCATCACGGACTCGATGGACATGAGTTTGGGTGAACTCCGGGAGTTGGTGATGGACAGGGGGGCCTGGCGTGCTGCGATTCATGGGGTTGCAAGGAGTCGGACACAACTGAGCGACTGAACTGAACTGAACTAATGAAACAGACTCATAGATGTAGAGAACAAACTTGTGGTTGCCAAGGGGGAGAGCAGAGGAATGGAATGGAAGTTTAGGGTTAATAGATGCTAACTACCACCTACAGAATGGATAAACAACAAAGTCTTAATGTATAGCACTGCTGCTTAGTCCCTCCAGTCGTGTCCGACTCTGTGCGACCCCAGAGACGGCAGCCCGCCAGGCTCCCCCGTCCCTGGGAGTCTCCAGGCAAGAACACTGGAGTGGGGTGCCATTGCCTTCTCCAGTGCATGAAAGTGGAAAGTAAAAGTGAAGTCGCTCAGTCGTGTCCGACTTTGTGCGACCCCAGAGACGGCAGCCCACCAGGCTCCCGTCCCTGGGATTCTCCAGGCAAGAGTGCTGGAGTGGGGTGCCATTTCCTTCTCCAAATGTATAGCACAGGGAACTAAATTTAATATCCTGGGATAAACCATAATGGAGAAAAAGAATGTAGATAGGTGTGAAACTGAGTTACTTGGCTGTACAGTAGAAATTAACACAACATCATAAATGAACTTATACTTCAATAAAAAATAAAGACTGTAAACTTCCAGTTATAAGATGAATAAGTACTAGGCCTTTAATGTACAACTTGATAAATATAATTAACTCTGCTGTATATCACATATGAAAGTTTTAAGAGAGCAAATCCTGAGTTCTCATCACAAGAAAAAAATTTTTTTCTGTTTATTTAATTTTAGATCTATACAAGATGATGGATGTTCACTAGACATAATCATTTCATGATGTATGGAAGTCAAATCATTATGCTGTACACCTTGAACTTATACAGTGCTATATATCAATTATATCTCAATAAAACTGGAAGGAGAAAAAGAATATGGAAAAGAAGAAAATATAGTTAATACAGAGAAAAGTTGTTTAAAGACACACTCCTGGACAGACTGACAAGGTTAGAACAGACAGCCTAAAATCAAGTCAGAGAATTAGCAAAGCAAAGAATGCTCTGGAACGCTTATGACCAAGCTTTCTTCCACATAAATCAAATTTTATAAGCACATTGGACTATTTGGATGGGACTTTATAGTATGTGAAGAACCAGGTTATATTATCATTAACGAGGAGCTAAAAACATTGTTTACTTCTGGAAAACTTTATGGGACGCTTCATTGTTTGCTTTGTAATAACAGGAATAAGTGCTCTAATTATAGTCTTCTCTCTCACTGATGTGTTTTTTGAAGGGTGTTCACAGATGGAGTGTCTCAGAAACATATTTCCAGAATTTTGGCTCACAGATGTCAAGATTTTATTAAAGTATGGAGGGATCATACTTGTCCAAAACAAAACTCTGAAAGTAGACCAGACAGGATTTTTTTAATTGGCCAAATATTTGACTAAATAAATTTTATTTACAAATAGCTTAGACAGACCTCACTGAATCATGGAAAGCCTTGATTACAATTTCTGGAAGCAGGTAAAGCTCTGTTTTAGAGAGAAAAACCAAATGGTGTAAATCCAAACTTTACTTTTGTTCCAGAATAATTTAGTATGGCTTCAGTCATTTATATATTGCTCCAAGTCTCGATCCTTGACATTCCAGTCAACATGAAGCATTTTGGAATGAGGGAACATACGCTGTTCCAGGACTTCAATCTACTGTGTAATCAGACAATTTACATGGGTCAAAAGCTGGGAGAGAGTTTGCTCCTCTGTGACAGGATGGTTTCAGGCTAGATCAGGATTCTTAACCTGATGTCTATGGATAAAATCTGAATGGGAGAAAAACTGTACCTTTATTTTCATTCATTTCTAAGTGAAATTCAGCAATTTATTTCATTATGAATGAGACAGCAAGCTCCATTAGCATTCACAGTGACTGTGATTTTGTCACCAATAGAAACCACTGTTAGTCTCCCATCCCATGGAGTGCTGTTGTAGGCATCTCAGCTCATCATTTGTGCTCAGCACTCTTAGAATAACAACAGTTATTAAACCCGTGGCTAGATCTTATACTGAATTAATAATGAAGCACCTATAGTGTTGTATCACAAATGGTTTCCTTGTTAATTTTGATAACCCCACTTCAGTGTGACTGGTTTCCTTTGTAATCAATCCCATGTTTAAAAATATTTATGCATTTTAAAACAATATTTGGAGGGGAGAGGTCCACAGCCCTTATTAGGCCTTTTAAAGGAGTCCATGGCACACAGAGGTTAGAATCCCTAAGGTTTTTAATCCCTAAGGTTTATAAAATCTTGACCTCTAAGGCTTATGCCTGCCCTTAAATCTATATTTTGAATAGTTGGATTCAGAAAGCCAGGGGAAGGCTATCAATTAAATCAGCCTCACATCATACAAAGTGCAGTCACAATCTTTCTGTGATAGGAATACAAAAAACAACCCTTGAAGAACTTGATATATCTCTTGGAAAACAAACCTAGAAAAATCTTATATCTTCTTAACCCAGTTCAGTTCAGTTCAATTCAGTCATTCAGTCGTGTCCGACTCTTTGCGACCCCATGAATCGCAGCACACCAGGCCTCCCTGTCCATCACCAACTCCTGGAGTTCACTCAGATTCACGTCCATCGAGTCCATGATGCCATCCAGCCATCTCATCCTGGGTCGTCCCCTTTTCCTCCTGCCCCCAATCCCTCCCAGCATCAGAGTCTTTTCCAATGAGTCAACTCTTCACATGAGGTGGCCAAAGTGGAGCTTCAGCTTTGGCATCATTCCTTCCAAAGAAATCCCAGGGCTGATATCCTTCAGAATGGACTGGTTGGATCTCCTTGCCGTCCAAGGGACCCTCAAGAGTCTTCTCCAACACCACATTTCAAAAGCATCAATTCTTCGGCACTCTGCCTTCTTCACAGTCCAACTCTCACATCCATACATGACTACTGGACCCAGAGCTATCGCTAAATGCCAAGTTGTCCTGAATGTCATACTTCTTCAAGAATAAAAGTCTGTGTCTTGATTACTCTACATATTGATGGTCTGATGGTCTGGTAAATATGTTCTATAAGCATAGCCAGGTCAGGCAAAGGCGTCAGGCAGGCCCTGTTTGTTATGAGTATCCTGTTGTTGTTTAGTTGATAAGTCATGTCCGACTCTTTTGCGACCCACCAAGCAGCAGGCTCCTCTGTCCGTGGGATTTTCCAGGCAAGAATACTGGAGTGGCTTGCCATTTCCTTCTCCAGGGGATCTTCCCAATCCAGGAATCAGACCTACGTCTCTTGCATAGGCAGGTGGGTTCTTTAACACTGAGCCACTTGGGAAGCCCATGCCTCTCTATATATACCTTTCTCCCATACTTTGGCTGTTCTCCTTTCCAGTAGCTACATTTTGTACAAGAACGCCTAGCACTCAGACCTGCCTACTACTGTTAAGGTGCCAGATGAAGACTTGACCTTTTTTTTTTAACCCCCTTTCAGTATGGGGGCTTCCCTTGTGGCTCAGCTGGTAAAGAATCTGCCTGCAATGTGGGAGACCTGGGTTTGATACCTGGGTTGGGAAGATCCCCTGGAGAAGGGAAAAATGTTTTTGTCAATAATGACAGAATGATCTCTGTTCGTTTTCAAGGCAAATGATTCAATATCACAGTAATTCAAGTCTATGCCCCAACCAGTAATGCTGAAGAAGCTGAAGTTGAAAGTTTCTATGAAGACCTACAAGACCTTCTAGGACTAACATCCAAAAAAGATGTCCTTTTCATTATAGGGGACTGGAATGCAAAAGTAGGAAGTCAAGAAACACCTGAAGTAACAGGCAAACTTGGCCTTGGAGTACAGAATGAAGCAGGGAAAAGGCTAACAGAGTTCTGCCAAGAGAACGCACTGGTCATAGCAAACACCCTCTTCCAAAAACACAAGAGAAGACTCTACACATGGACATCACCAGATGGTCAACACTGAAATCAGATTGATTATATCCTTTGCAGCCAAAGATGGAGAAGCTCCATACAGGCAGCACAAACAATACCAGGAGCAGACTGTGGCTCAGATCATAAACTCCTTATTGCCAAATTCAGACTTAAATTGAAGAAAGTAGGGAAACCTACTAGACCATTCAGGTATGACTTAAATCAAACCCTTATGTCTATACAGTGGAAGTGAGAAATAGATTTAAGGGACTAGATCTGATAGACAGAGTGCCTGATGAACTATGGACGGAGGTTCGTGACATTGTACAGGAGACAGGGAGCAAGACCATCCCCAAGAAAAAGAAATGCAAAAAAGCAAAATGGCTGTCTGAGGAGGCCTTACAAATAGCTGTGAAAAGAAGAGAGGCGAAAGGCAAAGGAGAAAAGGAAAGATATACCCATTTCAATTCAGAGTTCCAAAGAAGGAAAAGGAGAGATAAGAAAGCCTTCCTCAGTGATCAGTGCAAAGAAATAGAGCAAAAAAATAGAATGGGAAAGACTAGAGATCTCTTCAAGAAAATTAGAGATAGCAAGGGAACATTTCACGCAAAGATGGGCTCCATAAAGGACAGAAATGGTAGGGACCTAACAGAAGCAGAAGATATTAAGAAGAGGTGGAAAGAATACACAGAAGAAATATACAGAAAAGATCTTCATGACCCAGATAATCACAAAGGTGTGATTACTCACCTAGAGCCAGACACCCTGGAATGTGAAGTCAGGTGGGCCTTAGGAAGCATCACTATGAACAAAGCTAGTGGAGGTGATGGAATTCCAGTTTAGCTATTTCAAATCCTAAAAGATGATGCTGTGAAAGTGCTGCACTCAGTATGTCAGCAAATTTGGAAAACTCAGCAGTGGCCGCAGGATTGGAAAAGGTCAGTTTTCATTCCAATCCCAAAGAAAGGCAATGCAAAAGAATTCTCAAACTACCGCACAATTGCACTCATCTCACATGCTAACAAAGTAATGCTTAAAATTCTCCAAGCCAGGCCTCAGCAATATGTGAACCATGAACTTCCAGATGTTCAAGCTGGTTTTAGAAAAGGCAGAGGAACCAGAGATCAAATTGCCAACATCCACTGGATCATCAAAAAAGCAAGAGAGTTCCAGAAAAACATCTGTTTCTGCTTTATTGACTATGCCAAAGCCTTTGACTGTGTGGATCACAATAAACTGTGGAAAATTCTGAAAGAGATGGAATACCAGGCCACCTGACCTGCCTCTTGAGGAACCTGTATGCAGATCAGGAAACAACAGTTAGAACTGGACATGGAATAACAGACTGGTTCCAAACAGGAAAAGGAGTACGTCAAGGCTGTATATCGTCACCCTGCTTATTTAACTTATTTGTAGGGTACATGAGAAATGCTGGGCTGGAGGAAGCACAAGCTGGAATCAAGATTGCCGGGAGAAATATCAATAATCTCAGATATGCAGATGACACCACCCTTATGGAAGAAAGTGAAGAAGAACTAAAGAGCCTCTTGATTAAATTGAAAGAGGAGAGTGAAAAAGTTGGCTTAAAGCTCAACATTCAGAAAACTAAGATCATGACACCTGGTCCCATCACTTCATGGGAAATAGATGGGGAAATAGTGGAAACAGTGTCAGACTTTATTTTGGGGGGCTCCAAAATCACTGCAGATGATGACTGCAGCCATGAAATGAAAAGATGCTTACTCCTTGGAAGGAAAGTTATGACCAACCTAGATAGCATATTGAAAAACAGAGACATTACTTTGCCAACAAAGGTCCGTCTAGTCAAGGCTATGGTTTTTCCAGTGGTCATGTATGGATGTGAGAGTTGGACTATAAAGAAATCTGAGCACCGAAGAACTGATGCTTTTGAACTGTGGTGTTGGAGAAGTCTCTTGAGAGTGCCTTGGACTGCAAGGAGTTCCAACCAGTCCATTCTGAAGGAGATCAGTCCTGCATGTTCATTGAAAGGACTGATGTTGAAGCTGAAACTCCAATACTTTGGCCACCTGATGTGAAGAACTGACTCACTGGAAAAGACCTTGATGCTAGGAAAGATTGAGGGCAGGAGGAGAAGGGGACGACAGAGGATGAGATGGTTGGATAGCATCACCAACACAGTGGACATGGGTTTGGGTTGAATCTGGGAGTTGGTGATGGACAGGGAAGCCTGGTGTGCTGCAGTCCATGGGGTCGCACAGAGTCAGACATGACTGAGAGACTGAACTGAACTGAACTTCAATATGGAGTGAGTACAGGTCTCTTTCATGCTAAATATTGATATCTATTGATCATATTAACCATGAAAATTATTAATTCTATGATCACTTAGTATGTGCCAGGCACAGTTCTGTGACCTCTCCAGACACTTATGATTTTTATAGATGGGAAAACCGAGCAACACAGAATGTAAGCTACTTGCACAAGTGTCCATGGCATAGATGAGAGGCTTGGGTTTCAAACTCAAGTAATCTGATGCTACAGCCCTCACTCAGAGACACTGTGCTAAACTGCCATAATTTATTTAACAAATTCCCCATTTGTTGATATTAACATTTATGTTGCTTATAGTTTTTCACTACTAGAAAATGAATGAATCCATTTATAAATAAATAATTTTATACATTTCTGGTTGTTTCTTTAGGGCAAATTTCTGAAAGTTAAACTGCTAGGTTAATTAAAAAAAACAAATTGCTAACTTACTTCATAAAAGATTATACTAATTTGATCAGAACTATATGATCATGCATTTGCCTATGAGGCTTCCCGTGTGGCTCAGCAGTAAAGAACCCAGCTGCAGTGTAGGAGATGCAGGAGACTCGGGGTCTATTCCTGAGTTGGAAAGATGCCCTGGAGAAGGAAATGGCAACCCAGGCCAGTATTCTTGCCTGGGAAATCCCATGGACAGAGGAACCTGGCAAACTACAGTCCATGGGGTTATGAAGAGTTGGACGCGACTGATTGACTAACACTTTGCCTTGACTTTAGTTTGTAAAAATACTGAATCACTATGTTGTATGCCTGAAAGTTATATGACATTGAACACTTGAAACTAATAATATTGTAAATCAACTATGCTATTGCTACTGCTAAGTTGCTTCAGTCGTGTCTGACTCTGTCCGACCCCATAGACGGAAGCCCACTAGGCTCCTCTGTCTCTGGGATTCTCCAGGCAAGAATACTGGAGTGGGGTGCCATTGCCTTCTCCAATGCATGAAAGTGAAAAGTGAAAGTGAAGTTGCTCAGTGGTGCCAACTCTTAGCGACCCCATGGACTGCAGCCTACCAGGCTCCTCCATCCATGGGACTCTCCAGGCAAGAGTACTGGAGTGGGGTGCCATTGCCTTTCAATTTAAATATACATGTACAGAATACATGCATACATGAATAGGGGAGAAAAAGAATGTTAGTTCTTCACAGAGCATGAGAAGACTGAGATTCTGCAACATCTGACAGTGTTTTAGTGTGGTGAGACCTAGGGGATTATCTGGGTTACTTTAGGTCATCAACAGCATTCTCAGCTCTTTCTGAGTACCTCCTGGTTTGAGCAGGGAAACCCTGTTCTTCTATCTTGTCCTTGAGATTCTCAAGCTCCTTTCTTCTGATTGCAATCCTGGATTGAAGAAAACAGGAAAAACAATTTCCTGCTAAGCATATTTCTGTTCTCAATTTCCTTATATGTTGTAACTTTTTAGCACACATGTGATTTTGAGAATCATATGTGTCTCTTGAGAGTCCCTTGGACTGCAAGGAGATCAAACCAGTCAATCCTAAAGGAAATCAACCCTGAATATTCATTGAAAGGACTGATGCTGAAACTGAAGCTCCAATACTTTGGCCACCTGATGCGAAGACATGACTCATTGGAAAAGACCCTGATGCTGGGAAAGATCAAGGGCAGGAGGAGAAGGGGGCGACAGAGGACGAGATGGTTGAATGACATCACTGACTCAATGGACATGAGTTAGAGCAAATTCCGGGATATGGTTAAGGACAGGGAAGCCTAGTGTGCTTCAGTCCATGGGGTTGCAAAGAGTCTAACACACCTGAGTGAACAAAAAAAATGATTAATATTACCCATGCTACCTAAAATTACACTTTGCCACAGCACCTCAAATTTGCACACCATAAAGATCTATTTTCCATATGCTTCAGAAATCACTGTGGTGAGGGTTACTTACCTGTTTTTTGAGGTTCTCACCCCTTGTTAAACCCTACATCCAATTAATGGGTCTATTCTACCCCCCTTAGAAATTCATTCATTTCTCTCCATTTCACTGTTACTCTAGTTCCAGTCACCTTCATATCAAGTCTAGATCAGCAAACAGACATCCAGTCGGTGTTCTTGTTTCTATCTCTTCCACGCAGTGCATTTCTCTCATTTCATCAAAAGATAATCCAAAAATGTCCACCTCAGCACATTCCCCTGATTAAAAGTCTGCCAGTGGCTCCAGGTTTGGCAGTTTGGCATGACATGCAAGGCCCTTCTGACCCAGCCCCTGCTTATCCACCCTCTAGTCTCACCTCTCTCCACTCTCCTCCAGCAATCTCTGCTGCCATCATCCTGAATTATTTGGCGCCCCACACCTCTCTCCACTCTCCTCCAGGAATCTCTGCTGCCATCATCCTGAATTATTTGGCGCCCCACACCTCTCTCCACTCTCCTCCAGGAATCTCTGCTGCCATCATCCTGAATTATTTGGCGCCCCACACCTCTCTCCACTCTCCTCCAGGAATCTCTGCTGCCATCATCCTGAATTATTTGGCGCCCCACACCTCTCTCCACTCTCCTCCAGGAATCTCTGCTGCCATCATCCTGAATTATTTGGCGCCCCACAAATGCCGTTTTCTCCCTTGCTTTCTGATCTTGCTTTTGCATGCGCTGCTGCAGACTAGGATTTGGTGGCCACATGACCCCCTCTTCTGCGTGATGACTCAGTCCAGCCTAGGAAGCTGCAAATCAGAAAAAGCCATTCATATTGACTCAGGAATCTTTTGCAATTATTATCATGTTTTTCACCACTGTAAAATTATACAGTTCTCAGGCCTATAGTAAAATAATCCAGGAAAAGACTGAGATGAATTGTCAGGTATTTTTGGTCAAAAAAATCAAATTGACAAACAAAAAAAGATTATAAGAATGATGAAATAATATTGAAAAGAAAAGAGAAATGAGAAGCATGATAAAAATAGTGCTGAGAGAAGAGTCCGTTAATCTCAGATCAGATTCCTCGCTTAATATGCATGGTGCTCACCCCAAACTCAGAAACAAAGAAATAACATTCCAGTTTCTCATAGGTTTGGGTTTATATTATGTGTATGATGGAAACTTGGGATAATTAAGTAGATTAAGATTTCAAAACGAGGTATCTGCAGAAAAAGGGACATATATATATATATATATATATATATTTTAAATTACTCTGCTCCTGGCTGGTTGCATCATATATATTGAGCTGACATTTCTGAGTTTGGTTTGTTGGTCGTATTTTGGTTAGTTAATTGCATCCTATGTATTTTCAGATTCCTAGAGGGGAAATGTAAATCTAGAAAAAGTCACTTCTTCACAATATGGTGATTAATTAAAAATCTTTCTGCACACATGGCTGTGGAGCCTGGTGGTAGAGGACAAAGCCTTAACTGTCAGGAGGGATCCTGGGTAGCAAAATCTCTCATGTAGATTAGTTCCAGGCCCCAGAAGACTTCTGTCTGAGCTCTGTGAAGAGCATGGCGTGTGGAGATACAAAGTGAGTAAGACCTGTCTTCCCAGGGTACTTAGCAGCCACCTGAACAGCTCAGTTCTGGGGCAGGTTTGGTGCAATCCGGACTCCAGGCATCAGTATAAGCCTAGTGGAAGACTGCAGTACCCCCACAGGGCTGCTGCCAACGTATTTGGTGAGAGATAAACTGCCTTGCAACCCCTAGAATTTGGGGAGTAGGTAATTTAAAGGGGCTTCCCAGGTGGCGCTGCTGCAGCTGCTGCTGCTAAGTTGCTTCAGTCATGTCCGAATCTGTGCGACCCCATGGACTGCAGCCCACCACGCTCCTCAGTCCATGGGATTTTCCAGGCAAGAGTACTGGAGTGGGGTGCCACTGCCTTCTCCACTAGTGGTAAAGAATCCGGCTGCCAATGCAGGAGCTGCAAAAGACGCAGGTTCAATGCCTGGGTCAGGAAGACCCCCTGGAGGAGGGCGTGGCAACACACTCCAGTATTCTTGCCTGGAAAATTCCATAGACAGAGGTACCTGGTGGGCTATAGCCCATGGGGCCGCAAAGAGTAGGACACGACTGAGCGACTAAGCATGTAGGCATACACACAACCTCTGCGTAAAATGGGCTCCAGGCAACAAAATTGAGCTGTTACTCAAAAGTAGATTGAGAAGGCCAGTAGTGGCTATAAATACTATAAGGCAAACTCTTCAAGTTATTTGGTATAAACCTAATCCTTCTTTATTTTTCAGTTTTCCCCCTTTATTTTGAACATATAGAATTAGAACTCCTAATAAAGATAAAATTATGTGAAAATGACTTTAAAAATTGAAGTATAGTTGATTTACAATATTGTGTTAATTTCTGCTGTACAGCGGTGGTTCAGTTATACAGATACACACACACATATGCATTCTTATTCATAATCTTCCATTGCGGTTTATCACAGAATATTGCATTTAGTTTCCTGTGATATATAATAGGCCCTTCTTGTTTATCCATTCTATATGTGATAGTTTGCTTCTGCCTGCATGCTCAGTTGCTGCAGTCGTGTCCAACTCTTTGCAACTGTAGCCCACGATGCTCCTCTGTCCATGGATTCTCCAGACAAGAATACTGGCGTGGGTTGCCATGCTCTCTTCCAGGGTATCTTCCTCCACCCAGGGATCATGTCTCATGTCTCATATCTCCTGCATTGGCAGGCAGGTTCTTTACCCCTAGGACCACCTGGGAAGCCCTTTTCTCCACTATCATGGGGCAAAAGCACCTCCTGCACGTAGAAAGAAGAGATGGCCAGTGTCCTAGGTCCTTGCAACTCAAAATGTGGTCCTTGGATCAGCTTGTGAGAAATATAGAACTTCAGGCTCCAATGCAATCTTCCTGAATCATAATCTTCATTTTAATAAGCTTCTCAGGTGATTAGCAAGCAATTTAAGTTTGAGAAGCACTACCTTAGGAGAAAAGCACCACTTTGAGGAGTTTAACACCTGATAATCACCACCCAGTGACCACAGTCATGTCAGCTGTGACTCTCCCAGATGCTCATCTAGTGCCAGGTACAGGGGTCTGTGTTTCTCCAAGGATCTGTATCTCAAATCAGTGAGATTTTTGGAAGGCTAGCAGTTATCCAGATAGGCATCCTCTAAGAAGCCTCTGTATAATTCTTGTATAAATACTATCAGTTCAGTTCAGTTTCTCAGTCATGTCTGACTCTTTGCGACCCCATGGACAGCAGCATGCCAGGCCTCCTTGTCAATCATCAGCTACCGGAGTTTACTCAAAATCATGTCCATTGATTCGGTGATGCCATACAACCATCTCATCCTCTGTCGTCCCCTTCTCCTCCCACCTTCAATCTTTCCCAGCATCAGGGTCTTTTCCAGTAAGTCAGTTCTTCGCATCATGGTGGCCAAAGTATTGGCATTTCAGCTTCAACATCAGTCCTTCCAATGAATATTCTGGACTGATTTCTTTTAGGATGGGCTGGTTGGATCTCCTTGCAGTCGAAGGGACTCTCAAGAGTCTTCTCCAACACCACAGTTCAAAAGCATCAATTCTTTGGCCCTCAGCTTTCTTTACAGTCCAACTCTCACATCCATACATGACTACTGAAAAACCATAGCTTTGACTAGACGACCTTTGTTGGCAAAGTAGTCTCTCTGCTTTTTAATATTCTCTCTAGGTTGGTCATAATTTTTCTTCCAAGGAGTAAGCGTCTTTTAATTTCATAGCTTAATTTCATGGTTAATTAATTTCATAAATACTATGGCTGTTTTAAAAAAATTGACTTATGTTGGAAAACAAGGTGAGATTTGGGGTTCCTAGTTTATCACCAGAGAATCACCAGAGAAATGTTAAGGTTCTTGATGAAAATATATGCCTGGGACAATGACCAACACACAGAGGTAAAGTGGCGTTTTGCAATGGGCTGATTATAACCTGACAATTCAAAGCAGAAACCTGGTATGCTGAGCTAGATGATGTGAAAGGTCCCTTTTTCCTAAATTAGCTAAAGTATGCTTTGAGCGCTGTTTTCACATTCATTCAATCAAAACAACCTTTCGATAGAAATATTTAGAGATTCTCTCTGTGTATGTCTCTATCTGTATCTACCTATCTCTATTTATCTCCCTATCTATAATAGAGATGCCAGATACTATGTTAGGTGCTGAGAATATAATTAGGCAAAAACTGATCTCTGCCCTCATCGAACTCACAGCCCTCTCCAAGTACTAAACTTGAATCCTGGACCTGAAATCAGTTCAGATCTGAGGAAAGGTAGATCCGGTGCCTGCTTATAGCTGCAGGGGGATGGAGCCACAGGGTGAAAATGTAAAAGGAAGATACTTGAGGAAGGGTCATTTCTTCAAAAACTGATATTTTACTGAGATTTTAACATCTGAAACCTCTATTCCTAGAAAACTCAGCCTAGTCATTGTCTGAGTATCTGTCTAACCAGTCAGCAACTTCTCCTAGGGGAAGAGATAAAGAGGAAGGGTGAGAGAGGAATCACAGATGTCCTTGTCTAGAATTTAAAAATAAGAGATTTCTGTGTTGCCTATAAAAGACTAAGACATTTGCTATACAGGAAAAATAAATTTGTTCAATGTTCTAAGAGTATATTATGTGCCAAGACCTTAGGACCACATCAGTGAACCAAAAAAAGAAAAAAAAAAGACCAGTGCTCTCTTAAAGCTTACGTTCTAGTTGATGGAGATAGGGGGAATACAGGTTTCTCCTATCGAAGCCCTGAGTTAGAGCTGCAAGGCTGTCCCAAGCAGACAATGTCATAATTAAAGAGACTGTGTTGGCGTCCATCTCCCTCTGGCAGGGCACAAGACAGCACCCTCCATGTGGGCACAGAGCAGAGGCTAGAGAGTGAGGAGTCTGGGTCATGCCCCTAGTAAGCTACATAATGGGATTGGGACAAAGCTTGTGAATCCAAGTCGTAAGACAGGTAGGATCATTATTATATAAACCTGGGTGACTTTTTTTTTCTTGTGTTCTTTCCACAGTTTTAATGTTTAAATTGCACAAGTAATATTTATTTATTTTGAAGGAAAAAGTCTGGGATGACAGACTGATTCCATTGCAACAGCAGTTCTTCATTCTCTGAAACCAAAGCTGGTCACTGACTCATCTCTCTTGCTCTTTAAGTTTCCTGAGCCACAGTTAGACTTTGTCCTTTGTGGCCCTAAACTCAAGAATACACACATCAAGCTCTTTAAGCCCTTCTAACTAGCCTTGAAGTGAAGGGACAGTTTCTTTCTGCCTCTCCTTGGAAAAGGACAGAGCAAGTTTTGCCCAGCTCTGTCCAGAGAAAGCTTCCTCATAAAATGGTCTCTCTTCACTTCCACAATCTTTGGACGGCTTCCTTGTGGGTGTTTGAGCTATATAACATGTCCTGGGTCACCTACTTTGATATCTCTGGCACCACACTTTGGATTTTTCACATCTACTATTTTACGGAGCTGGTATTCATTTTCCACAGCTGCTGCAAAGAATCACCACACTCTTAGCAGCTTAACCAACACAAATTTATTATATTGCTTTTCTGTGGGATAGAAGGCTGATACTGGTCTTGCTGTCCTAAAATTAAAGGGTCACTTTTCTTTCTGGAGATTTTAGGGGAGGATTCCCTCTGTCTTGTTGTTAGCTGAATCCAGGGTAGGCAAGGTACAAGCTAGAAAGCTGGAAGAAGATGCGAGGAGCCATAGGAATTACCAACATGTTTATCCTCTCCTGGCTGGCACAGCAGCAAGGCAGCAGCAGCAGACATGCTGTCTTCTCTAGTGTTGACCCAGTGGGCGCAGCTGTAACTCCACACCACTCAATGCGACTGGACTCGACTACAAGAGCTTTTCAGGTGATGCTTACATAGGTCATTGCACATGCATGGTGCTGTAAATGATTTCAGCTGATGCATAACCATGTATCTACAAAACACGGGGCGAGAGCCACAGGCCCTGCGGGCGAGAGAGCCATCTTGGCTACTTTGCTCTTTCCCTACACCCTTCCTGCCGTTTCTAGCTTCTACCCATTCCTCGGATTCCTTAGCTGTGGCGCCCTCCTCCATCTTCAAAGCAAGCAGTCATATGTCTCTCTGCGCTTTTCTTCCACCTCCACGTTTCTTTCTCTGACCCTCTTCTTCTGCCTCCCTCTTCTACTTTTAAGTACCCTTAAATCGCCTATCTGGATAATTGAGAATAATCTCCCAGTTTTAAGGTAGCTTTGTTATCAACCTTAACTCTATTCAGTTCAGTTCAGTTCAGTTCAGTCGCTCAGTCGTGTCTGACTCTTTGCGACCCCATGAATCGCAGCACGCCAGGCCTCCCTGTCCATCACCATCTCCCGGAGTTCACTCAGACTCACGTCCATTGAGTCCGTGATGCCATCCAGCCATCTCATCCTCAGTCGTCCCCTTCAGTTCAGTTCAATTCAGTCGCTCAATCATGTCCGACTCTGTGACCCCCATGGACTGCAGCACGCCAGGCCTCCCTGTCGATTGGCAACCTCAATTCTCCTTTGCCATGTAAGGTAAGGTAACATATTCACAGGTTCTGAGTGTTGGGATGTGAACATTTGTGGGAGGTTGTTAGTCAGCTTATCATAGTGTTTCAGTCAAAACTTTGTATTTATACAACCCAATACGATAATAATTGTGTGGTGAACATAGGTTTATGGACAAAAATATTTTTTTACATCTTTTGTAATATATTGTGTTCTAATGGGTAAGAGGTTGGGCTTCCCTGGTGGCTCAGTGGTTAAGAATACACCTGCTAATGCAGGGGATACTGGTTCAATCCCTGGTTGGGAAAATCCCCTGGACAGGGGAATGGCAACCCCATCCAGTATTCCTGCCTGGAAAATCCCATGGACAGAGGAACCTGGTGGGCTACAGTCTATAGGCTCACAAAAAAGTCAGATATGACTTAGCAACTAAACAACAACATATTGGTATACCATACATTAACAATTTCTGTATTGTTGGACAGTTAGGTCATATTCTATAGTTTATCATAAATAATGCTGCAGTGAACATCTCTGTTTAATTTTGGCACACATTCCCTGGTGAATTTGTGTCAAGTAACCCACTCCAGTACTCTTGCCTGGAAAGTCCCATGGACGGAGGAGCCCAGTAGGCTGCAGTCCATGCGGCCGTGAAGAGTAGGACACAACTGAGCGACTTCACTTTCCCTTTTCACTTTCATGCATTGGAGAAGGAAATGGCAACCCACTCCAGTGTTCTTGCCTGGAGAATCCCAGGGACAGTGGAGCCTGGTGGGCGGCCATCTATGGGGCTGCACAGAGCAGGACACGAATGAAGCGACTTAGCAGCAGCAGCAAGCTGCTCTTACATTTCCCAAGACCCCTTTCCCTGCATGGTTTTGAGTTAATAAGAGCCATAAAACAATTTTTTTTAATGAGATCTAGATGGTAGAAATGAAGCAGCAGTCATACGTATACCTGGAAGATTGGTGCAGGGTCAGACACTGTCGCAGCTCAAGCATATCGTCGTGGCTCTGCTAGTTCATCTTGTTAGAAGGGCCAGCAGCCTGTGGCAGCTCCAGTCAGTTCTTCACGGGACAGTCCCCGGCCTAACCCATCCAGCTCCCACCAGATCTCCTCTTTCGACTTCTCCATGTACCGACCCAGGTACACGTGCACCCTGTGGAACCATGCACTAGGTCTTTTAGAAGTCTTCCTCATCACTGAAGCAGGATGCTTGGAAGCTGTGAGAAGCAAATGCAAGTTCTGCTTCTGTTCTTTCAGTGTTGACTCACCCTGCGTGTTCCCGTTTGTCCTCACTCTCTCCCACTTCATGTGCGTCTTCCCTTTCTAGCTGCTGCCCTGCTGACTGCAGGCCTGGCACCAGGTGAAGAGCCACAGTCTTACACAAACTGCACAAGCAGCTCACACAACTGTGGAAGGTCTCATCTCTGCACAGATCTCTCTCTCTCACTCATAAGTGGTTCTGCTTCTCTGATCAAACCCTAACTGATACTCATTCATAACTATTTGTTTTTTTGGATACATTCCTAGAAATCTGGGAGGAGATAGTACATTCCCTTAATATTTCTTTTTTGTTCATGTGTTTATTTAGTGAAATCTTTTTTGGAAAAGTTCTCGCTTGTTTCTACTCACTAGGAAGACTCAAAGCAAGGTATTTTTGTCCACACCTGCACCAGAACTTTAATGGCAAAGCATCGGACCCCTGGGCCACAGTGTGCATGGCAGTAGCAAGAATCTAGAGGAGATGAAATTCAAAAGGAGGTGGTCAGACTCACTTGCTGAATCATCCTTTGATAACACTCCAAGGTGACAAAACCTTTAAGATTCTCTTTTCTGTTAAAGACATGAATATTTCCTTTATGGTCTGTCTTCTTAGGCTGGAGTCCTGTCTCTGAATTCTTAACTATTGATAGACTTTGCTTGCTCCAACTTACTCCATATACCTATTTGGACAACCATTTACCTATGATTCCTGCATTCCCACGGTCTGTGTTTGATTCACCTGCCGGGACATACCATTGACATACATGGCGTCATCTAGGTTTGTGCAGCACGTGATCTGTACAACTATATTCATGAATTTTAAGTTACCCCAGGTTGTATCTTCCTGTTGCTGACTTGATCTTTCTATTGTTTGTGGCCGTAGCTTTTGCATACCATGATCTGTCTGCTGGCTGGACATTCATCCATGGCCATAATTAATAAGTTAGGTCCATTCCCACAGTGTCTTCTCCAGCCAGGAAGGCAGATTAACTCTTCAATTCAGTTCAGTCGCTCAGTCGTGTCCAACTCTTTGCGACCCCATGGACTGCAGCATGCCGGGCCTCCCTGTCCATCACCAACTCCCGGAGTTCACTCAGATTCATGTCCATCGAGTCAGTGATGCCATCCAGCCATACTGTTTTTGCTTTGGCTCCATCCCTTCATTCTTTCTAGAGTTATTTCTCCACTGATCTCCAGTAGCATATTGGGCACCTAATGACCTGAGGAGTTCCTCTTTCAGTATCCTATCATTTTGCCTTTTCATACTGTTCATGGGGTTCTCAAGGCAAGAATACTGAAGTGGTTTGCCATTTCCTTCTTGTGGACCACATTCTGTCAAACCTCTCCAGCATGACCCGACCATCTTGGGTTGCCCGGTGGGCATGGCTTAGTTTCACTGAGTTAGACAAGGCTGTGGTCCTAGTGTGATTAGAGTGACTAGTTTTCTGTGAGTATGGTTTCAGTGTGTCTGCCCTCTGATGCCCTCTTGCAACACCTACCGTCTTACTTGGGTATCTCCTACCTTGGGCGTGAGGTATCTCTCCATGGCTGCTCCAGCAAAGCGCAGCTGCTGCTCCTTACCTTGGATGAGGGGTATCTCCTCACCGCCGCCCTTCCTGACCTTTAACGTGGGATGCTCCTCTAGGCCCTCCTGGGAACCAGCAACTATAAAATCAGCACATCCCAGACCACTGTGGGTTGGGCCACTCCCAGGTCCAACTGTGTTCCAGGCTATGACAAACTTAGCTTCTAGAAACTCCTCCAAATCCATCTGTTAGGTGATAAATTTCTATTTGAGCTGTGTCAAGATGATAATGTAAGTCTAAAGTGCTAAAACAAGATTCTAGTAACCTGCCTCCCCTTCAGTGACTTTATAAAGGCTTTCCTTGCTTATGTACAGAGTCATAAAAACCATTGGTTTGAGGACTTTGATTTGGCTGGCTATCTCCACTATAATAACAATTGCTGGCAAAGACATTTCAATTGTACCCACCAACTATGAAATGAGTTATAGAGTTTATTTTTCATGTTTCTCATGTTTGCACTGACTCACATCTCCCCATATCTATCTTTGTGGGAACAGTCTTTATTTGGGGACAATTAGGCACTGGGGATTTTTTCTAATTTGCATGATTCACCCAGGCTAAACTCATGGGAAAGTGTTTTATGGAAATGTATAATGATCTGGAAGTCCAGCCTTAGCTCTCTAGTTTGACATGGACATTAAAACTGAGAAGAGGGTTTACCTGGTGGCTCAGTGGTAAAGAATCTGTCAATTCAGGAGACGGGGGTTCAGACCCTGATTTGGTAAGATAACCACATGGTGGGGAGCAGCTAAGCCCGCGCACCACAACTATTGAGGTTGTGCTTTTGAGCCCGGAAGCTGCAGCTACTGAGCCCAGGTGCTGCAACGACTGAAGCTGTGTGCCCACGTGTGCCCTGCAACAAGAGGAGCCCCTTCAGTGAGAAGCCCGCACACTGCAGCTAGAGAGTAGTCCTGCTCACCACAGCTAGACAAAGAGCCTGTGCAGCAAAGAGGACCCAGTACAGCCAAAAAATAAATAAATCATAGAAATAAAAAACTGAGAAGAATAGCTCCATATACTTGGTCCTTAAATAGTTTTCCAAGATTAAACTTAGAACACTATACGTTAGTGTTGATTGATTGATATTTGATTGATTCTAGAGTGGTATGATTTGGGGGGCAAGATATTTGCCATCAGTCTTAAAATTGGGGAGGAAGTCTTTCAAGTGATGCTTCTCTATAAGTGCTAGAAAGACTATTTTAGTTGTTCAGAATGTTCTCCTTATCACTAAAATCCAGCTCCAAAGACTGGGGGGATATTTTCTTTGGCTGGTTTCCGTCACTGGCATCTTTAATACACCAAAAAGGAAACTTAGAACAGAATGATAGTTCTATTGATGTGTTGGAAGCGGATTTAGTCAGAATGTTTTGTGCATTTGAGCTGCTTTTATCTATGAGAGCAAGGCACAATTTTCCTGTGTCTCACTTTTTATTTAGGATAAAGTAGGGGTTTAAACCAGATATTCTTTGTAATTCCTCCAATCCTAAAATAGCTTAATCTTTAAAAATGGTATTCATCTGTGGCCCAAATATTTAAAATGTCTGGTTAGTGTTTTCAAGGGCAAGTGCTAAAGAGTACATACGTTGCAAAGTCAATAACTTTAACTGTCAGATTTTCTAACATAGTGTTAAGGCTATAGGTTTAGTTTGGATATATTCTATAGGATAATAGTCAAATACTTGTCCAGTTTAATTAAACATAATTTAGTCAATGGCTCAAACATAAAAAGTATAAGAATATATTCGGCTGGTCAAATATACATAAATTATCTAATCCCCAAAGACATTTAAAGTCTTTGAAGTAATGTGAGAGTGTGATTTGTTTTACTTTGAAAATATTCTGCATTTGATATGCTAGTGTCTTGAATTAGAAAACCTGAATGTCGTGAAAAATCATTTTCCCTTGTTTGCTTCCAAAGGAATTTACTACTATAATTTTAAAACAAGAACAGAGTTCAGTTTCAATTAACAATGTACTAAGTTAATGCTTAGCCTTCCCAGGTGGCGAGTGGTAAAGAATCTGCAAATACAGGAGACAAAAGAGACATGGGTTTGATCCCTGGATTTGGGAAGATCCTATGGAGCAGGAAATGGCAACCCATTCCAGTATTCTCGCCTGGAAAATCCCAGGGACAGAGGAGCCTGGCGGGCTACAGTCCACGGGGTCACAAAGAATCGGAGGTGACCGAGCGTACGTACACATGCACGTTAATGATTAGTGTTTATGTTCTTAAGTTTCAGCTGTTTTAAAGTTTATGAATCCTAAAGAAGCTGGGCTAATTTTCTATCAGAAAAATATCACTGGAAAGTGCTATTAGTTTAAAGTGCAGAGGAAATAAGATAATGTAATCTGTTGCTCATTTTAGCCGTGTACCATGACATCTAATCTATTAATATTAAAGAACTTCAGGCTTGCATACTTACTTAATTCACAATAAATGATACAAATTAATTGAGTAGATTAAAATTTTGGCAGCAATAAATCTTTATAAAGTTTGGTTCTTGATAGAGAAAGAAAAACAAGATAGTCTTTCATATGTAAAGAATAACACATGGGACAATTGAAAACCAGTTTAGCTTAATATTCCATGTGTACTTAACAAAGTTCTAGTTTTTCTCCAAACCCCATAAAATCTTCTTTTTAATGAGTCTGGTAAAATATCTAAATTGCAACACTGCATCTATACTTTGTCCAAAAAAAATTGTAGTATATTTCATTTAAGTTGCATAAAGCAAATATTCTATGAACATTTCATTATTTATAAACAGTATTCTTTTGAATAGAAACATGGCAGTAAAGCATGAAGACCTTGCAAACTTTGGGATTCTTAAAAGCCACCTGGAAAACAAGGCAAAGACCAAGATCAGAATATGGCTTCTCTGGTGGCTCAGATGGTAAAGAATCCACCTGCAATGCAGAAGACCTGCATTCAATCCCTGAGTCGGGAAGATTCCCTGAAGGAGGGCATGGCAACCCACTCCAGTATGCTTGCCTGGAGAATCCCCATGGACAGAGGATCCTGGTGGGTTATAGTCCATGGGGTCACAAAGAGTCAGACATAACTGAGCAACTAAGCACAGCACAGCACAGCACAGCACAAGATCATAATAGTTCCAGAAAAAGGAAATACAAATTTCTCTTAGATGTATAAAAGGCATTGTTTTACCCTTAGTACAAGATACAAATTGAAATTATGAGATATTATTTTCAACTATCGGATAGGTAAGTATAAATGCATTTGGTGAGAATGTGAAAATATAGGCATGCTCCTACAGTTCTGAAATTTAAATGGATACAAACTCTATGCTAGGAGTTGGGGGAGGGCATATGATCTAGGAGTTCAGTCTCTAGGAGGTTATAATACAGATATACTCAGGTGTGAAATGACACTGCAATATTGTAATGACAAATAATTGGATAGAATTTAAAGGCCCATCTTTGGAGACCAGTTAAATAAATTTCATAAAATAGATCCTTAGGCAGCCTTTTGAAAGAATGAAAATGCTCTTTATGTATGGATCTGGAACAATATGCAAACATATTATTAAGGACTTCCGAATGGTGTTATGACTGATTAGGGGCACAGAGACCCCTTTCTGCTAAGGAACAACTAGGCCTTGGATAGGACCCAACTCTTTGAGGCATTGTTGGTCTCTCAAGAGATGAGGGAGGTTTCTGAAGACCCTCTCATTCCAAAAATCAAAATAAAACTAGAGCTGTTCTGAAGTAAATGATAATAGTAGTAACACTGTTATCAGGATACTGAGGCTTTGGCCAGTAGAAGATTGAAAAGAACGAACTGAGTCAAGACCCTGAAGTGACTCCAGAATGATGGTTTCTTTGCCTACCCAAAAATAAGTTCCAGGTGGATTAAAACCTAAATAAGACAGAACTATAATGCTCTTAAAAGAATGGAGGAGAGTATATCACAGCCCCCAGACAGTAAAGAATTTATAAAAGATGATGTGAACAATTGCAAGTACAAAATAAAGATTGATAAATTTAACCACATTAAGATTAGGAACTTTTGTTCCTCAAAAGACTGTATTTTTAGTTATTGTTAGGTATCATTAGAATAAAAAAGAAAGGTCATGAGAAGGTATTTGCAGTACGTATAATCAGCAAAGCCTAGTGAGCATTACTATTACAAACTGATAGCAGAAACAGTCAAATAGAAAAATGGGTAAGACTTTATTTAACAGGTACTATACAAAAGGTGATATCCAAATGATCAATAAACATTCTCCTTAGTAATTAGAGAAGCACATTAAAACTACAATGGGCTACACACCTATCAGTTTGGAAAAAAATTAAAAGTCTGACAATATTAAGTGTTGGAGAGAAAACTGGGACAACAGGAACATCCAAACAATGCTGGTGAGATGTAAATTAGTATCAGTTCAGTTCAGTCGCTCAGTTGTGTCCAACTCTTTGAGACCCCATGAATCGCAGCACGCCAGGCCTCCCTGTCCACCACCATCTCCCAGAGTTCACTCAGACTCACGTCCATCGAGTCTGTGATGCCATCCAGCCATCTCATCCTCAGCCGTCCCCTTCTCCTCCTGCCCCCAATCCCTCCCAGCATCGGAGTCTTTTCCAATGAGTCAACTCTTCGCATGAGGTGGCCAAAGTACTGGAGTTTCAGCTTTAGCATCATTCCTTCCAAAGAAATCCCAGGGCTGATCTCCTTCAGAATGGACTGGTTGGATCTCCTTGCAGTCCAAGGGACTCTCAAGAGTCTTCTCCAACACCACAGTTCAAAAGCATCAATTCTTCGGTGCTCAGCCTTCTTCACAGTTCAACTCTCACATCCATACATGACCACAGGAAAAACCATAGCCTTGACATCTTTCTGAAAATATCATGTGGCATCCAATAAAGTTGAACATATTTGTACCTCTGGCCCAACAATTTAAATTCAAGATCCATACCTTAGAGAAATACACGCAGATGTGCATCTGAATATATGTATAAGAATGTTCACAGGAGTATTGTTATTAATTGGCTCAAACTGGAAATAACCTAAAAGCCCACCAACAGCAGAATGGATAAATAAAATGGTACAACTGAATATTATACAGTAATAAATATCAACTAAAATGCAGGCAAAAGGAATAAGCTGGAGATACATAAACAAATCTTATATACCTAATGTTGAGTTAAAAAAAAAAGCAGGATACAAAACAGTACATTCAGTGTGATTATATACTTAAAGTTTAAAAAGAGGCAAAAGTAAGTCCTTTTGTTTAAAAATGCACACAGAGGTAGTAAGGTAGTACATTTGTAAAGAAAAGCAGGGAAATTACTATAAGTCGTTGGATGATGGTTACATCCTGGGGGATAGATAGAACTGTGATCAGAAAGGTACACACATGTGGGCTTCTCGAGTGCTGATAATATTCTATTTTTTGACCTGGAGGATGGGTTATGTGGTTGTTTTGTGGTTATTTTTTGAATTATGTTTTTTCCCCCACAATGCATGTTATACTTCACAGTTTAATATTTCAAAAAAGAAACTAAAGGAAATCAACACTAAGATAAACAAGCCACAAGAAAGTACCAGGAATGAATAGGCAAATTTCAGGGGAAAGTAGAACTTTTCAAGTATACATGGAAAATTAAGGCCAAACACTCCAAAAAAAAAAAAAAAAAAAAAACCTGACCAGATGCTGGACCACAATGCAAGTCTCAACAAATTTCAAAATAATACTGAGCATATTCTCTGACCACAGTGGAATTAAGCTAGAAATAAAATTATCAGTAGAAAATTCACACATTTGTAAATTAAGAAACACATCTCTAAATCGTCCATTGTTCAAGCAAAAAATCATTAAGGGTGCTAGAAAATATTTTAAACGGAGTAACACTGAAAATACCACCTGTCACAAGCTGTGAGGTGCAGCAGAAGCCATGCTGAGAGGGATATTTACAGCATATAAAATGCACATATTAGGAAAGAAGGAAGGTGGAGAAACTTATGGTCTAAAAATCTCTCACGAGATTAGAAAAACAGCAGAGACAGGTGCAGAGCGCCATGTAGCAGGCACGTGGTTGCTTGTGGGCCAGAGGTGGCCAGGCAAGGCCCAGACATCCTCAGGATGGCCTTCATGTCTGGTTGCACCACGACAGCCCCTCCTATCGGTTCCTTCAGGACACTTTAACTTGTCTGAGACTTGATGGCCTAGAGAGAGGAAGAAAATTTCTTCTCTCTTAAAAATGCTAAAAGACTGAGACAAGAGTTGGGGGATTTACATAAAGTGAGGAAGATGAATGTACAGTTCCTCTCACTAATGACACTTCTACTTTGCAGCAGAAATTAGGATAATTGAGAGTATTTAGCTAAGAAACTTCAAGTGTTGTTTGATACTTGCTGCTGCTGCTGCTGCTAAGTTGCTTCAGTCATGTCTGACTCTGTGCGACCCTAAAGATGGCAGCCCACCAGGCTCCCCCATCCCTGGGATTCTCCAGGCAAGAACACTGGAGTGGGTTGCCATTTCCTTCTCCAGTGCATGAAAGTGAAAAGGGAAAGTGAAGTCGCTCAGTTGTGTCCTACTCTTCACGACCCCATGGACTGCAGCCCACCAGGCTCCTCCTCCGTCCATGGGATTTTCCAGGCAAGAGTACTGGAGTGGGGTGCCATTGCCTTCTCCGCGTTTGATACTTAGACCTTTTAAATTTGGTTCTAATATCACTTTATTGTTGGCAACAATGGAACTCAGCAGCTCTCTCAATAACAGTAAGAAACAGCGGAGGTGATGCCAAATGTGTTCGACGACTCTAGCTGTGCAACATCTCAGCAGCATGGACAGAAAGTCAGTCTTACAAACTAAAAAGTGAAACTTGAACCGTGGCTTCTACTAGGAAGGAAGAACTGATTGTAGTTCTTGATCATTTCAACATACAGGTGGATAATCTCGTTTCAGTTTAACACAAGAGATGAGCAATCAGTTTTAGCTGTCTAAATCAAGGGAAACAAATATAAATTCTCCATGAGAGCAACCCATCTTGAGCAGATGAAGAAAGGTTGTTTATACATTATGGAAACAAAAGAAAGAACAGGGAGTAGATAGATCAAGGAAGAGTAATTTATTGAACTAAACCACCAGTATTTAGAGAACGAAGAATATTTTCAAAGTACTGCTATTTTAAGCACATTGAAGGCTAACTTAAGATTCTTGAAACATGAAATGGTTTGGGCAGTGGTCAATGAAACAGAAAAACAATAGCATGCTATGAGAGATAATATAAAAATTAGAGAAGATCCTGCTGCTAGACTCGAGGAAAATGAAGAACAGCAGGTCAAACTTAATGAAGCAGAAAAGAAAAAATACAAGGATATTCAAGATAAAACAGAAAAGATTAGTGAAGAGACAAATGCATGAACACCAGAATGTATGGTATTGAAAGCAGATAGATGTTACTCCTAAGAAAAGAGCCTATAATGAAACTGAAGTTTTATACAGTCATTCCCTAAAAAAGAAAATCCAAATCCGTATAGACCATTAAAGAAAGATGATGAGCAGCTTTTCAAAAGAATTGAAGAACTGAAAAAAAGTTATAATCAATCTTTGGAACTTGAGCTGAAAGGCAAAAATATTACCTTGGTTGAAAAAAGAGTGTGACCTAGTCGTACTGAGTCAAGTAAATCAGACAGAGAAAGACAAATATTGTATGACATCGCTTATATGAGGAATCTAAAAAAAATGGTACAAGTGAACTCATTTACCAAACAGAAATAGAGTCACAGATGTAGGAAACATATTTATGGTTACTGGGGGGAAATGGAGGAAGGATAAATTGGGAGATTGAGACCAACATATATACACTACTATATATAAAATAGATAACTAATAAGGACCTACTGCACAACACAGGGAATTCTTCTCAAAACCCCAACATGACTTTTATGGGTAAAGAATCTAAAAAAAAAAAAGTGGCTATAGAAGCTAATACAGCATTTTAAATCAACTACATTTGAATAAAAAATTATATAAGAAAAGAGTGTAAAGGCCTTACAGGTTCAAAGAAGTTCAGTCGACCAAGAGATTGAACAGTTTCAGCAAGCCAAAGGAAACATACCAAAATTTAGGGAGAAGAATGAGATGTGAAGTATATACTGAACTATATAATCAGAGGCAACTGAAAGAAAGTAATACCGGTTGACTAAAAGGATTTGGCCCTCACGTTCCAACCCTTCTTGAAGCCAGAGATGATGCTTATTGATGTGAACATTTTACCTATAAACCTGTAGGCTCTTCAGGCTCTTTCATTCATCTTGGGGACACTGAGCTTGCTCTAGCTATTGAACCTTGCTTAAAAGGACTTCTGCAAGCCTATTGTTGCCATAATCATGCTGAGGAAAGAATGCTTCAGGCACAGATGAAAAGGTTTTATTCACTAGGGACCTCACAGCCACAGATAATAGTTTCTGAGTTTTGGAATAAGACGTATGGTATTAGATAGAGCTGCTTATCATCCAGTTTCCAACAGTTCTGACAGCTTTAGAAATAGAAAATGCAGTTGTTGCAAATAGTCTCACTGACAGGAGAGACATAGAGACAGTGTTACTAACCAAAAATAATCATGTAGCTTGTGCAGTAATGCAGTCCCAGAGCTACCAGAGAATTGTAGCTTTTACTGCTGATGGTGACCACATCTTTGTGGGACGTTATTATTTACCTGAAAATAAGACTTGAGTTTCTAAGCAGAAATGTGGATTTATTTCAAACTGACTTAGAGAAGAAGGTTGAAAATACATAAGCCCAGATAACAAATTTTCAGCAACACTTGTCTATTCCTGAAGAGTATATTAAACACAATGAAAGTTTTCTTAGAAGTTGCCAACTACATTGTAAAGTGTTAGGATGAAATTAAGAAAAACTCTTTCTAAAACGTAGGAACTTGAGATGTAAAAGAATCCTAGTCTGTAGATGTTGAAACCTTGGAAGATGAGGTTCAAGAAAATAAAATGAAAATGAAAATTGTTGAGAAAAATATGGAACAACAAAAGAAAGCATGGAGCCTCTTAAAAGTCTGAAATAAGCAGAAAACAAGTATGTTGTAATTAAACTGAAAATTAAACAGTAGTAGATGAATTAAACCTTGCTGATTCTGAAGTGGCTAACCAAAAACAACAGAAATGGCATTGTGAAGGAAAACAAAAAGAATGTTTGGATACTTTAAATATTTTTAAAGGTTTTTTTCAATGTGGGTTATTTTGAAAGTCCTTATTGAATTTGTTACAATATTGCTTCTGTTTCACATTTTGGTTTTTTGACCTCAAGGTATGTGAGATTTTTAGCTCCCTGGATTGACCCGACATCCCCTGCACTGGAAAACAAATTCAACCACTGGACCGCCAGGGAAGTCCCCTGGATACTTTAAATAAAAATAAGTGAAAACTAGATATTAAAGAAGAAGAACTAGAGGAGAAAATGTCACAAAAAAGAAGATAAATCTGCCCAGAGAAAATAGTAGAAAAAACGTTTAGCTGTCGTCGTGGTTAGCTAGCGGAATGTCCACAGTGCACGGGCCTTCACTGCGAGTGTCCCTACGTTTTGACATCAGTGAGGAAGATCAGGTTGCTGAGCCTCATGCTTATTTGAAATCTAAAGGAGCTGAAATTTCAGAAGAGAACCCTGAAGATGGACTTCATGTAGATTTGACTCAAATTATTGAAGCCAGTGATGTATGTCTGAAGGAAGATTATAAAGTCCTTGTAAAGTCCTTGAAAGTGTGATGAACAGCGCGGTATCCCCCTGTTGATCCTGGAATGAGATAAGCAGGAAGCTCTGATTCTAAGCCTGTGGGAGAAACTGGTCAGATTTCAGGAAGGTGAACGTCCATCTCTGAGACTACAGTTGCTAAGCAATCTTTTCCATGGGATGGATAAGAAAACTCCTGTAAGATATACAGCCTAATTATAGTGGTAGCCTCTTGTGGGGCCATCCAGTATATTCCAACTGAGCTGGATCAAGTTAGAAAATGGATTTCTGACTGGAACCTCACTGCTTTAAAAAAAATACACTCTTTTAAGACTACATTATGAGGCACTTGTGGCTTGTAAGAAAAGTGATGCTGCATAAAAAGTTATGGTGGAATTGTTAGGCAGTTACATGGGGGACAGTGCTTCCCAGGCTCGAGTTGATGCCCACAGGTATATTGTGCAAGCATTGAAAGATCCAAATGCATTCCTTTCTGATCATCTTCTTACTTTAAAACCAGTCAAGTTTGTGAAAGGCGAGCTTATGCATGATCTTTTAACCATTTTTGTGAGTGCTAAATTGCCATTATATGTCGTTTCATCAGAATAATAAAGACTTCATTGATTCAGTTGGCCTACGACATGAACAGAATATGGCAAAAATGAGACTGCTTACTTTTATGGGACTGGCAGTGGAAAATAAAGAAATTTCTTTTGACACAATGCAACAAGAACTTCAGATTGGAGCTGATGATGTTGAAGCATTTGTTATTGATGTGGTAAGAGCTAAGATGGTCTACTACAAAACTGATCAAACCCAGAGAAAAGTAGCTGTCAGTCACAGCACACATCAGACATTTGGAAAACAGCAATGGCAACAACTCTATCACGCAATGCCTGGAAACAAAACTTGAACAAAATGAAAAACAGCCTTTCGAGGCTTTCTGACACCTGAATTTTTACTCTGTATAATTTTGTTCTTTTTGGAAAATCTAAATCATAGTAAAATATAGGCTGAAATCTGAAAAAAAAAAGTTTAGACAAAGAAATGAATAGATTAAGACAAAAGATACAGGCTGAACATGCTAGTTTTAGAGATCAAGAAGAAATAATGGGGCAGTACTGAGGAGCATGAGAAACATATCTTGATCTGGGTAATAATGTAAAGACTTTTGAAAGGTTTATTAAATTACTAGAAGAAACAAGAACTCATAGATACAAAGCACATCAATAATTTAGAAGGTCTTTGTAATACAACTTGTACTTTGACAATTTATCTCAGCCAGCCTATTTACGGAAAAATGAATTTTGTCCACAAGAATGATGCTGTTACTGTATCAGTTCCACCTGGGGAGAGAAACAAAGTTCCTTTCTATAACAGCAAGGCCTTATCCAGAGGTGAATATTTTCGTTTTTGTTTTTCCCATGGCTTGTTTCATTCTTTCCCTGTGGTCCATTGCTGAATCTCCTTTCAGATACAATCAACACAGCTAAAAGATGTGTGCTGTGTGAGAAGTCCCTTCAGCTGTGTCCGACTCTTTGCAACCCTATGGACTGTAACCCACCAGGCTCCTCTGTCCATGGGATTCTCCAGGCAACAATACTGGAGTGGGTTGCCATGACCTCCTCCAGGGAATCTTCCTGACCCAATGATAGAACCTGCATCTCTTATGTCTCCTGCATTGGCAGGCTGGTTCTTTACCACTAATGCCACCTGGGAAGCCCCAGCTAACAGATAGTTCTTTGAAAAATGAGGAGAGTGAAAAAGTTGGCTTAAAGCTCAACATTCAGAAAACTAAGATCATGGCATCTGGTCCCATCACTTCATGGGAAATAGATGGGGAAACAGTGGAAACAGTGTTAGACTTTATTTTGGGGGGTTTCAAAACCACTGCAGATGGTGATTGTAGCCATGAAATCAAAAGACGCTTACTCCTTGGAAGAAAAGTTATGACCAACCTAGATAGCATATTGAAAAGCAGAGATATTACTTTGCCAACAAAGGTCCATCTAGTCAAGGCTATGGTTTTTCCAGTGGTCACATATGGATGTGAGAGTTGGACTGTGAAGAAGGCTGAGCGCCAAAGAATTGATGCTTTTGAACTGTGGTGTTGGAGAAGACTCTTGAGAGTCCCTTGGACTGCAAGGAGATCCAACCAATCTATCCTAAAGGAGATCAGTCCTGGGTGTTCATTGGAGGGACTAATGTTGAAGCTGAAACTCCAACATTGGCCACCTCATGCAAATAGTTGACTCATTGGAAAAGACCCTGATGCTGGGAGGGATTGGGGGCAGGAGGAGAAGGGGACGGCTGAGGATGAGATGGCTGGATGGCATTACCGACTCGATGGACGTGAGTCTGAGTGAACTCCGGGAGTTGGTGATGGACAGGGAGGCCTGGCGTGCTGCAATTCATAGGGTCACCAAGAGTCGGACACGACTGAGCGACTGAACTGAACTGAACTGAATGACCATAATAAATTTCTTAAGAGAGTGAACAGGTAAAAACAGAAAACATCTCATTTTACCACACAGCTTGGATCAGCTGTGAACTGAACTTTTTGATGCTTTACCTGTGGTTACCATTATTACAAATCTTTTAGATAGTAAAAGATCTCAAAAGGATATTATGAGACTTTATAACTTTTAAAAATTAGATGAAAGGAACAAGTTTCTAGCAAGGCCCAGTTCTCCAAAATTGATACAAGAAGAAACCAGGTAATTCAATAACTCAAATTGCATCTGCAATTTAAAACCTTCTCAATGAAAGGAAGGGTTTGCTTCTACTATTATTTTTTTGTCTTTCTCATTGGTCACCTTGTCCTTCTTTACATGTCTAATAGTGTTTTATTATATGACAGACTTTGTATATGAAAGAAGGCTCCAGCTGATACCTTTCTTAGGCAGATAGATTGAAGAACAGATCACCTCAATAATCCAATCAGTGATTGAATTGATTCAGAGCTTTTAACTGAGAGTTTGTATAATCTCTGTTTCCTCAGCCCTGTAGCTCTGTCCTTCAGATGTCTGAATTTAGCTCTTTAGTATCCAACCCCATTGTTGGATACTAAATACTCTAATACATTGTTAGAGACCAAATTGTGCCTCCCCCACCCCCACCCCGACCACCCCCCACAAATTCTTATGCTGAAGTCCTACCTCTCAGTCATCAGCATGTGACCGTATTTGGAGAGAGGGTCTTCAAAGAGGTTAAAATGAGTTCATCAGGGTGAGCCCTAATGCAACGTGATGGGTGTCCTTATAAGAAGAGATTAGGACACAGACATACACACAGAAAGAAGGCCGTGTGAAGACAGGGAGACCACCATCCATAAGCCAAGGGAAATAGACAGTATAGAAACCTAACCCTGCTAACACTTGGATCTCGGACATCAAGCTTCCAGAACTGCGAGAAAACAATCTTTTCTAGATTACCCAGTCTGCGGTAGTCTGTTATGGCAGCACTTAGCAATCTTGCTGAGCTTCCCCAATGGCTCAGCACGAGACACAGGAGACAGGGGTTCTTTGCTGGGTTGGGAAGATTCCGTGGAGAAAGAAACAGCACCCCACTTCAGTATTTTTGCCTGGGACATCCCATGGAGAGCAGAGCCTTGTGGGCTACAGTCCAAAGGGTTGCAGAGTCAGACACGACTGATGACTAAGCACAGCAAGCTACACACGCATGGACAGAAACCTGAGGGAGGGCCTAGCTGTGAATCTGTGAAAGCCTCTAGTAGGATTTTTTTCCCCTATTAGCATTTTTTCCCCTAAGCACCGCAAGACAGTGGAGATGAAAACCTGCCTTTCTGACCAGCACCCAGCCTCACATCACCCTCAGGAAATGTCTCAGGGGCAAAATTAGCCTTGCATTTGGGCTTTTCCACTTTCTCATTGGTCACTTCAGCTCTGTGTGACTGCCAAAATTCTGCTGGCTTCTTTTGCTTCTAGTACAGTCTCCCTGCCTAAATCAAGCCCACCAGAAAAAATAAAAGACAATCACTAGTTCACCTAAGATGGGTTCTTGCTGTTGTGGAATTTTAGTTTACCCATTCCTCTGCTCCTCAACTCTCTGATAGCTTTACAAATATAAATTTGCAATTTATCCATTTTATTTTCTACTTGTTGCCACAAAAGCATTGGAATACTGCAAATTGATACATCCTATTTAGAAGTTAAGGTTTTTATTAAACAAACTAACTGAGTCCAGCAAAATATAAAGGGACATATCACAACTAAGTTGACTCTACTTCAGGAATATGACTGTTTCAACATAAAAAATCAATGTCATTCACCATGTTAACAGGAGAAATGAGAAAAATTTATGATTATTTTAATACTGTAAGCATTAATAAAATTCTATATATAGTCATAAAGAAAACCTCTTAGCAAACTATAGATGGAAGGAAACATCTTTAAATTGTTAAAGGGTATTTATGAGAAAGGGACTTCCCTGGTGGCTCAGTGATAAAGAATCCACCTACAGTGCAGGAGTCTCAGGAGATGTGGGTTCGATTCCTGTGTTGGGAAGATCCCTGGGCGAGGGCATGACAACCCACTCCAGTATTCTTGACTGGAGAATCTCATGGACAGAGGAGCCTAGTGGGCTACAGTCCATAGGGTCACATAGAGTCAGACACAACTATAGCAACTTAGCATGTAAGTACACATTTACGGAAAAACGAAGCTACAGGAAACAGTACTTAATAGTGAAATATTTCACTTTGAAACAAGGAATATACTGAAAGTCCTACTTAATACAATAAGGCAAGAAAAATAGATAACAGGGTTAAAGATAGAAGAAATAAAATTGAATCCTTTGCATTCTTAGAAAATTAAATCCACAGATTGATACTAGAATTATTAGGTGAGGGCTTCCGTGGTGGTCTAGTGGTTAAGAATCTACCTGCCAATGCAGGAGGCACAGGTTCAATCCATGGTCTGGGAAGATCCCACATGCTGCAGAACAACTAAGCCTGAGTGCCACAACTATGGAGCCAGCACTCTGCAGTTTGGGATCCAAAACTACTGAAACCCATGCACTGCAATAAAGAGTAACCCCTGCTCTCCAGAACTAGAGAAAAGCCAGCACACAGCAGTGAAGACCTAGCACAGCCAAAAATAAAAATAGATAAATAAAAAGAATTATTAGGTGAGTTAACAAATTTACAGAATACAGATTGCCATGCAAAAGTCAATGAAATTGTCCTTGTTGAGCATCAAACCATCAACAAATGAAATCTAAAAAGATACCATTTACAATAGGATTAAAACATACCAACCACCTACAATAAATCTAAAGAAAGATATGGAATACTTCTATACAGAAAACCTAAAAACATTTTTAGAGAAATTGAAAATGATCTAAATAAATGGAGAGTTATACTCTGTTGATGTATTAGAAGATTCAAATTAGTGAAGATGTTATTCCTCCCTAGGTTTACCTGTAGAGTCAATGTAGTCCCAATCAAAATTGCAATGAGTTAATTTTTGTGGAATTGACAGGTAGATTCTGAAGTAGAATGGGCTTCCCTGATATCTCAGTTGGTAAAGAATCCGCCTGCAATGCAGGAGACCCCAGTTTGATTCCTGGGTCAAGAAGATCTACTGGAGAAGGGATAAGCTACCCACTCCAGTATTCTTGGGCTTCCCTGGTGGCTCAGCTGGTAAGGAATCTGCCTGCAACGTCGGAGACCTGGGTTCAATCCCTGGGTTGGGAAGATCCCCTGGAAGGGAAAGGCTACCCACTCCAGTATTCTGGCCTGGAGAGTTCCATGGACTGCATAGTCCATGGGGTTGCAAAGAGTCGGACACAACTGAGCAACTTTCACTTTTTTGAAGTGTAAGGATAAAGAATATGTCAAGGATCAGGAATAAGCATGTGCTCCTGAGAAAAATATCTGAGGGCAAACTCTGCTGAATATTAAGATGTAAATCTAATTAATACAGTATGATATTGGTGAAGACATTGACAGATAGATTACAGAACAGGGCAGAGTCCATATATAGACACCTGATTTAAGACAAAGGTGTCACTGCAGAAGTGGTGGTGGATTAGATTTTCCTATGAAAAGGGGAAGAAAAGAGATACCCTGCCATCTCACACCATAAGCAAAAATCAATTCCATGTTGATTGTAGCTTCAAACATAAAAGATAAGGATTAGAAAGAGCCCAGAAACAGACTCAGAAAGTGGATGAGAGATTTACTTCTTACTTTTGAACGTTTTTAAACTTTTGCGCCTGCAGTGGGACGGTGAGGTAGTTACCCTCTTACAACACATCTCAGTGATGCTAAGATCTAGACTCCTTTCTTGAAATACAGACCTCAACTTGGGAGAGACACCTTCAGAAACCACTTCAAAATAAGTTCCTTCCTTTGTGATGAGGACTTTGAGGCCCAGGAGCTTCAGTGAACTGTGATTCCCAGTTTTCTTCTCCTTAGTCATATACTAACAGAGTCCTATCCCAAATGGAGCATTTCCAGCTGCTTCCAACACCTTGGATCCTACTCCATTAAGGACATTCCCTACTCCTCTTTCATGAGTCTGTACTATTTAGCTGCTAAAAAAAAAAAAAAAAAAGAACTTGGCAAATCAAATTCTCCTCCTTTCTAATATTTAATCTGTTGATTCTCTCTGGATCATCAATATATTTTTGAAAACTTCAAAGGTGAGTAAATGTCCTAGGTATTAACTGTAGTACTATATCCCAAATGATACTGCTTATTAGAATGACTGTCAGTGAATATTCACTCTTGAATTCACCTAAATATAACATTTCCCCTCATCAGAATTTTAGATTAATATCAGCAGATACACAAAGTCTTATTTCATTAATCTGTATGTAATTTTATTATTCATTGACATGGACATTTTATTGCTAACTACACTGCCTGGTCTAACACACGTTTCTTCTAGCAGGTAAAAGCACAATTAACGATGCTGTTCTTTGAAGACAGAGCACCTAATGAGTTCAATGATCAAACTTAGGAGATAGCCACAAAAGTTGCTGTATCTAAATGTTTCAGTCCTTATTTAGCAGGCACGTCCCTGCAATGACTCAAAAGCATTTTTAGACATGTCTGTGTAGTCCACTAAGTTTAAAACGGGTAACAATTATTTATCAAAACACATTATCAAAATTCTAAGATAGATTCTGAGACAGAAAAAGTTAATAATTGCTCAGAAAGCCATACAAGCCTCTATCACAGGCACTATTTTGTCATCACCCATTAGAGTCCAGAACAGGCAACTCCATGGAGACAGAAAGTCGAGCAATAATCACCAGGGACTGGGTAAAAGGGAGAACAGGAATTACTGCAAATGCAGACAGAGTTTCTCTTTGGGGTGATGTAAATGTTCTTGAATTACATAGTGATGATAGTTGCACAATTTTGTAAATATACTAAAAACCACTGACTCGTGCACTTTCAAAGAGTGATTTTTCAAAAAGATTATTTGGCTGCACTAGGTTTTAGTTGCATGGCATGCAGGATCTAGTTTCCTGACGAGGGACTGAACCTCTGCATTGGGAGCGCGGAGGGGAAGTCCCTCGAAGAGTGTATTTTATAGTATGTTAATTATAGCATAATAAAAGTGTTATTAAAAGATCAATATCCTCTGTGCTACACAGGGAACTATATTGAGTATCTTATAATAACCTGTAATGGAAAAGAATCTGAAAAAGAATATATGTGTGTGTGTAACTAAATCAATTTGCTGTATACCTGAAACTAACACAACAGTGTCAATCAATGATACTTCAATTAAGAAAAAATCAGTATCTCTCAACTGTAAAAATCAAAGAACTATCCAAAACTCAATCCTAATTAAATTAATTATTTAAAAATTAATCAAGGCTTAACCTTTTAGAAGGAATAAATAAGTTCTGTTATCTGACATTATTGAGGAGGACTGGTCTGTTAATTAAAAAGGAAGTCATTGTATAAAGATGTATACACAATTTGTAAACATTTGACTCCAACTTAAAACATAAAAGGGTACACATTCATTTAACTATCTTTTATAGAAGGCCAAGAAGTTTCCTTTAGGTTTGATTTTGCTAATTTGTGTTCTCTGCTATCTTTCTGACATAGACCACACTCACAGATATCATTTCCAGAATTGGTATTTTTATTCATTTATTTTTTATTGAAGGATGATTGCTTTACAATGTTGTGGTGGTCTCTGCCATACATCAACAGGAATCAGTCATAATTATACATACATCCCCTCTTGCCGCCCTCCTTCCCCATTCCATCCCTCTCTGGAGTCGGTGGGCTCCCTGCGTTATGCAGCAGCTTCCTGCTGGTTATTTATCTTACACAAATAGTGTATACATGTCAGTGCTACTTTCTCAGTTTCTCCTGCCTCTCCTTCCCCTGCTCTGTCCACAAGTCTGTTCTCCATGTCTGTGTCTCTATTTCTTCTCTGTAGATAGGTTAAGTAAGTAAGTGAAGTCGTTAATCAGTACTATTTTTCTAGATTCCAAATATGTGTGCTAATATATGATATTTTTCTGAGTTACTTCACTCTGTGTAATGGGCTTTAGATTCATACACCTCACTACAACTGACTCAAATTCCAGAAATGGTATTTTTAAAGCAGACCAGAACTCAGAGACATACATGGAGAAATCTGAGTTCAGAATCCTTCCGTTTTTTTCAGTTCCCCCTTTAGAAAGACACTCCGTGCAAAATCAGATTCTCTTGGCCTCACTCCTCTCTTGTTCCTGCCCCTGCTACCATCACCATTCTGTGTGGATGGACTCTTGCAAACTTTGTGCTGGCACAACCTGCCTAACAACCTCACTCACATCGTGTTGCTCTGAGTTCCCTTGCTTCCTGCCCTTTGATGTCAAGGTGAACTCAGCCTTGTGCAGTCCGGAAGCTCATGGGAATGTGTGCTGAGTGTGAGCTTTGAAGAGTAGCAGGTGATAAGAATTGGGAGGATAAATTAGGATCCATTTTGCCCCATCTTGTCCCTCACCTACTGCCTCAGGGGGTTCTGTGGCTTCTCAGAAGTTGATTCATGAGATTAAGCATTTAGTTGCTCTTAGCCAGCTTGATATTAGGTTTCTTTCTGTGTCTCCTTCATTCCTCTTACCCCTCATTCCTGCAGGGATGTCACTCCTTATCACAGAAGCAGCACAGAAGCTTTGTTTCAAGCTCTGTGTTTTGAAACATTTATTTAGTTGTTTTTGGCTGAGCTGGGTCTTTGTCGCCGTGTCAACTTTTCTCTCGTTGCAGTGCTCAGGCTTCTCATTGCAGTGCTTTTCCTGTTGTGGAACGTGCTGTGGTGCACAGACTTAGTTGTTCTGTGGCATGTGGGAACTTCCTTGATAAGGGATTGAACCTATCTCCTGCATTGGTAGGCATTTTTTTTTTTAAATCACTGAGCCACCTGGGAAGCCCCAGGCTCTATTTTTGAGGGAACCCAAGGCTAAGACATCTCTCAATCTTTCACAGCTACTTTATCCACTCCTTATTGAACAGCAATTTTTAGTGACCTGATTATAGCATGTTTTTTGAAAGTATATAACCTTTTTAATAGTAAAACCAAACTTTCCTTTTTAAGTCTGTTTCATGGATTAATTTAATAAATAAATTATGTAATGACAGTAACACACATAGCTGACAAAATGAGGTTTAGAAAGAGCTGGCCCTTGGTAGGTACACCCATGAATATGCTGGAAAGCAGTCATGAGTCTGCAGATTAATTTGTTCATTGTTGTCCACAGAAATTATGTTTTTAAAAACTAAAGTGTAGTTGCTTTATAATATTGTGTTAGTTTCAGGTGTTGCTGTTCAGTCACTAAGTTGTGTCTGACTCTTTGTGACCCCCATGGATTGCACATACCAGCCTCCTCTGTCCTTCACTATCTCCCAGAATTTGCTCAAATTCATGTCCATTGAGTCAGTAATGTTATACAACTATCTCATCCTCTGCCACCCCTTTCTCCTTTTGCCGTCAATCTTTTCCAGCATGAGGGCTTTTCCAATGAGTCAGCTCTTCACTTTGGGTGCCCCAAATATTGGAGCTTCAGCACCAGCATCAGGCCCTCCAATGAATATTCAGGGTTGACTGGTTGGATCTCCTTGCAGTCCAAGGGACTCTCAAGAGTCTTCTCCAGCACCACAGTTCAAAAGCATCAATTCTTCAGCACTCAGTCTTTCTTATGGTCCAACTCTCACATCCATACATGACTACTGGGAAAAAACCACAGCTTTGACTACACAGATCTTTGTCAGCAAAATGATGTCTCTGTTTTCTAATACACTGTCTGGTTTTGTCATAACTTTCCTTCTAAGGAGCAAGTGTCTTTTAATTTCATGATTTCAATCAGTGTCTGCAGTGATTTTGGAACCCAAGAAAATAAAGTCTGTCACTGCTTCCACTTTTTCCCTTCTATTTGCCATAAAGTGATGGGACAAGATGCCACGGTCTTAGTGTTTTGAATGTTGAGTTTCAAGCCAACATTTTCACTGTCCTCTTTCACTTTCATCAAGAGGCTCTTCAGGTCCTCTTTGCTTTCTGCAGTTAGAGTGGTATCATCTGCATATTTGATGTTGTTGATATTTCTTCCAGCAATCTTTATTCTAGCCTGTGATTCATCCAGTCCAGCGTTTCACATGATGTGTTCTGCATACGGGGCTTCCCTAGTGGCTCAGACAGTGAAGAATCTGCCTGCAGTGCAGGAGATCCGGGTTCAATCCCTGGGTCAGGAAGATCCCCTGGAGAAGAGCATGGCAATTCACTCCAGTATTCTTGCCTGGAGAATCCCATGGACAGCAGAGCCTGGCAGGCTACATTCCAGAGGGTCACACCAAGCCAGACACGACTAAAGCGACTTAGCATGCAGATGCATTCTGCACATAAGTTAAATAAGCAAGATGACAATATATAGCCTTGTCATACTCCTTGCCCAATTTTAAACCAGTCAGTTGTTCCATGTCCAGTTCAGGTCTCTGGTTTTAGGTGTACAATGTGATTCAGTTATAGATATGTATTTTTTTCAGATTATTTTTCATCATATATTATTCCAAGATTTTGAATATAGTTCCCTGTTTTGTACAACAAATCTTTGTTGTTTGTTGATTTTATGTGTAGTAGTTTGTATGTTGGAGAAGGCAATGGCAACCCACTCCAGTACTCTTGCCTAGAAAATCACATGGACAGAGGAGCCTGGTGGGCTGCAGTCTATGGGGTTGCTAAGAGTCGGATACGACTGAGCGACTTCACTTCCACTTTCATGCATTGGAGTAGGAAATAGCAACCCACTCTAGTATTCTTGCCTGGAGAATCCCAGTGACGGGGGAGCCTGGTGGGCTGCCGTCTATGGGGTCGCAAAGAGTCGCACATGACTGAAGTAATTTAGCAGCAGCAGCAGCAGCAGTTTGTATGTATTAATCCCATACTCCTAATCCCCCTCTTCCCTTTGGTAACTATAAGCTTGTAAGTCTATGTGTTTTGTTTATAGATTCATTTGTATTATTTTTTAGATTCCACATATAAGGGATATTACATATTTGTCTTTCTCTGTTGGAGCTACTTTACTTAGTATGATATCCTCTAGGTCTATCCATGTTGCTGCAAAAGGCAGTATTCCATTCTGTTTTATGGCTGAGTAGTATTCCATTGTATGTTTCCTATGTCTTCTTAAATCAACTGTCTGTTGATGTCTTGTTATTGTAAATACTGCTGCTATGAACACTGGGATACTCTTCACAAATTAAGTTTTCATCTTTTCCAGGTATATGCCCAGGAACAAGACTGCTGAATCATATGGTAACTCTATTTTAGTTTTTTAAGGAACCTCTAGATTGCTTTCCATAGTGGCTACACCAATCTACATTCTCACCAACAGTATAGGAGAGTTAACTTTTCTTCACTCTCTCTCCAGCATTTATTTGTAGGCTTTTAAATAACAACCATTATGACAGGTGTGAGGTGATACCTCATTGTGGTTTTGATTTGTATTTCTCTAATAACTAGGGATGTTAAGCATCTATTCATGTGCCTATTGGCTATCTGGATGTCTTCTTTGGAGAAATGTCTATTTAGGTTTTCTGCTCATGTTTTGATCGGGTTTTCTGATACAGACTTTTATGAGCTGTGCGTAATTTGAATATTAATCCATCAGTTGCATCATTGCAAATATTTTCTCCATTCCATAGGTTGCCTTTTTTTTTTTTTTGATGGCTTCCTTCACTGTGCAAAAGCTTTTAAATTGATTAGGTCCCACTTGTTTATTTTTGCTTTTATTTCTATTGCCTTGGGACAATATTGCTATTAATTATGTCTGAGAATGTTTTGCCTATGTTTTTCTAAGAGTTTTATGGTGTCACATCTTATATTTAGGTCTTTAAACCAGGTTGAATTTATTTTTGTAGATGGTGTGAGGAAGTTTTCTAATTTCATTGATTTATGTATAGCTGTCCAGCTCTCCCAACACCACTTGCTGAAGAGACTTTTCTACTTTGCATTTCTTGCCTCCTTTGTTGTAGATTAACTGGCCATAGGTGTGTGGGTTTATTTCTGGGCTGTTTCCTCTGTCCCATAAATCCCTATGTCTGTTTTTGTGCCAGTAGAATGCTGTTTTGATAATCGTAGCTTTGTAGTATAATGTGAAGTCTAAGAGTTAGTTATGCCTCTAGCTTTCTTCTTCAGGATTGTTCTGGCAATTCTGGGTCTTTTGTGGTTCCACATTATTTTAGGATTATTTTCTCTATGTGAAATATGTCCCAGATATTTTGATAGGGATCACATAAAATCTGTAGAGTGCTTTGGGTAGTATGGTCATTTTACTATAATAATTCTCCCAATCTGAGAGCATGGGATACCTTTCCATTCTTTGAATCATCTTACGTTTCTCTGATCAATGTTTTATAGTTTTCAGTGTACAGGTCTTTTATTGCCTTGGTTTACTCGCTAAGTTGTGTTCAACTCCTGTGACCCCATGGACTGTAGCCCACCAGGCTCCTGTCTATGGGATTCTCCAGGCAAGAATACTGGAGTGGGTTGCCATTTCCTTCTCCAGGGGATCTCCCCAACACAGGAATCAAACCCGGGCCTCCTGCATTGCAGATTCTTTACTGACTAAGCTACGAGGGAAGCCCTTCATCTCCTTGGTTCAATTTATTCTTAAGTTTTTTTTTTCTTTCTTGATGCAATTTTAAACAATTTTTTTGAAACTTCCTCTTTCTGTTATTTCATTGTTAGTATAAAGAAATATAATGGATTTCTGTATATTATTCTTGTATCCTGCTACTTTTCTGAATTCATTTATTATTTGTAACAGTGTTGTGTGCTGGAGTTTTTAGGGTTCTCTACATAGGGTATTATACCATGCAGAATAATTTTGCCTGGCCATTTAGGAAAAAGTCTGGAAGCTTCTTAAAAGGTTAAGCATATATCTAATATATGACTCAACCGTTCCTTCCTTAGTATTTAGCAAACAGAAATAATGCCTATGTCCATACAAATTTGTCTGCAAATGCTCACAATAGCTTTATTTGTAGTAGCCAGAAAATGGTAACAACTCAAATGTACATTAGCAGATAAATATATTAACAAGTTTTGATTATGTAAGTACAATGGAGTGCTACTTAGCAACAAAAAGAAATAAACTATTGATACATGCAATACAAATGGGTATCAGAGTAATAATACTGAGTAAAAGAAGCAGGAAAAAAAAGTACTTACCATATAACTTTTAAATAAAATTCTAAAAATTCAAACTAATCTCAAGTGACAGAAATGGATTAGTGGTTGCCTTGGAAGGGAAAGGGGGCCCAGAGAAGCAGGAGGGAAGGATTACAAAGAAGCAAGAGGAGACTTTTTGAGGTGATAGATGTATTAATTATCTTGATTGTGGTGATGGTTTCATTGGTGCATATGTGTAAAAATTATCAAATTGTACACTTTAAATAGTATAATTTATTATATATACATGATACCTCAATAAATTTGTTTAGAAAATTAAAAATTTACACATGGGCAAACACATGAAAATGTGCTTACTATCATTAGTTAATAAAGAAATATGAATTAAACCACACCAAATATAGCTGTTGGGGAAAGCATACAGCTTATTTAATATGCTTTCATGTTAGCATCAAAAATTCACCTGACTTAGAAATAACATGAACTGGTAACTGTTACAGAAAAAGCTCATATTCTGTTTTATTACAGTGTTTTGGTGCCACCCTGACCAGTACCAGCAGTCATGTGGAAGAGTCTAAAACATCTCTTCAGCAACTCAGGTTTTTTCTCAGATGTTGGTCTTCATTATAGGAAAAAGAGTTCCTTGGTGAGTGATGTATTCCATGTTTGAGAAAGAATAACTCAAGCTGAGTTTTGGGTTTCTTTACTGTTATCACAAAGAAAGAATGTTTTCAGCAGTTCCTTGCAGGAGGTGGTGTTAAAAAGGATAAAGGGGTAGATCTGACAAGAGGGCTACTAGGCACATGTAGAAATAGTCAAAGTATCAACTGGAAATAATACACCCACCACGAATACTAAGATGAAAAAGACTAAGCAGAAAGGTTGGAGAAAATGTGGAGCAATTGGAAATCCCCATGGTTACACGCATATAAAATGGAACAATCCTTTGGAAAAAAGGTCTGGCAGTTTTTTATGAAACTAAACATATACCTAATCAAGGACCCAATGATTTCATACTTAGATGTTTACTCAAGATGAATAAAGACATGTGTTTACACACACACACACACACAATTTGTACAAGAATGTTCATGGTAGCTTTTCATAATATTAAAAAAAAAAAAAAAAAAGGAAATAGCCCAGGTATCCATCAGCAGGAAAGTGGAAAAAAATACTCAGCGATGAAAAGAAATGAACCACTGATACAGGGAACATGAATTAATCTCAAAAACATGCTAAGTGAAAGAAGCATTATACTTTGTATGATTTCATTTATATGAAGTTTTAGAACAGGCAAATTTAATCTGTGAGGCAAAATAATCAGAACAGTAGTTATATCTGAGAGGTAGGTGGGGACTGCCTCGGTAGCGGCATGAGGAGACTCTCTGGCATGATTGTACTGTTCTAAATTTTGAATAGGGTTCGGGTTGCATGAGGTATATGGATTTGTGAAAAAAAGTCAGCAAATTTATATACTTAACATTTGTGCGTTATGTTGCATGTAAATGTACACTGAAAAATTTAAAAATTAAACTATAATAAACTATATTTATATAATAAATATAAATGAAGTATTAAGGGGATGTATACTGATGTCTGCAATTTATTTTAAATGCACCATAAAAATAACATGGATGGATAAGTAATAAAACATGTAGAATAAAATGAATAATCCATGTGGTTGGTTACTTGGGTATTTACTATAAAATTCTGTCAATTTTGCTATATGTTTGAATATTTTTATAATAAAATGATGGGGGAAGATTCCCAGGTCTTATCTTCCTATTAATACCCTTGGCCTGGAACAAATTATTCTTTCCATAGGATAGAAACTCTATAGAAACTTAGGGACCAGAAATTAACCCCTGCATACTTTCTGGGACTCTAAAAGGTAAGTCATACATGTAAACATTTTAAGAAAGGTAAGAAAATATAATAATATTGAAAAGGAAGCCAAGTTACATTACATTACATACTGGTGTTTATTATCACCACAAAATCAGATGAGAGTATTACTTTTTGTACTTTTTTAAAAACTGACTTTTTTCGGCCATTGCAGGAAGAGCTATCTTTTATGTCAAGTTATATATATGAATTTCCTAAAGGAAATCAACCCTGAATATTCACTGGAGGGACTGATGCTGAAGCTTGAAGCTCCAGTATTTTGGCCACCTGATGCAAAGAGCTGACTCATCAGATGCTGGAAAAGATTGAAGGCAGGAAGAGAAGGGGATGACAGAGGACGAGATGCTTGGATGGCATCACTGACTCAATGGATATTAATTTGAGCAAGCTCTGGGAGATGGTGAAGGACAGGGAAGCGTGGCATGCTGCAGTCCATGGGGTCGCAGAGTCAGACACAACTGACATCTGAACAACAATATATGAATAGGCCAATGTGACCAACTTTGTCCAGAATCTGGATATCTAATCATCATTTTAAAAAAGACTTTTGAGCATTTTACTATATACATAATATTATCATTGTTAACATGCTATATATGGGATAAAATAACATCCTTTGCCTTTGGAGAGCTTTAGAAGAAATTTGGTGTAAGGTTGCATCAAACAAATCTAAATTCATCTTCCATCTCTGCAGGACCTTGGGCAAATTAACTTCTGTGAGCCTCAGTTTCCTCATTTGTAACATGAGGAAGGATAATATAGGTCATACCTCATATGGTTAATCTGAATCTTAAGTGAGACACTTCATTTTACATGTATCACAGTGACTGATAGAAAGTGAAAGTCGCTCAGTCGTGTCTGACTCTTTGGGACCCCATGGACTGTACAGTCCATGGAATTCTCCATGCCAGAATACTGGAGTGGGTAGCCTTTCCCTTCTCCAGAGGATCTTCCCAAATTAGGGATAGAATCCAGGTCTCCCACATTGCAGGTGGATTCTTTACCAGCTGACCCACAAGAGAAGCCCGACTGACAGAAAACACTCAGTAAATACGTTATCATTAAGAATAACATATGCACAAGAAACAAAACATTCAGCTGATGGAAAATGTAGAATACCTTAGTTTGTTTAAATAGAGCGGTATCATCTTAAGATAGTTCTCAGATGCCTTTGTGAATAGATGAGTTTCTACTTTTTAAAAAAATCTGACAGGACTGAAGTCTTAAGACATCCTTGCTGAAATACTTTTGGAAATGGAGAGCAGGCTTTCTGCTTTTACGTAGCACCGTACCTGCTTTAAAACCTACACACACTGGTTTTTCTTTTCTCTGATTTTTTTAAAAATCTATTTCCTCTTATCGGACTTGTTTTTCAAGATATAAATTCACTGGACAGGACTGTTTAGATATAGCTCATGTTTTAGTTGGAAGTTTGGGGCAAAATTCTAGCACATTATAACTATCCAACTTCTTTGTAATCACAACTATACCTCTAAAATACTCTGAAAGCTTGAAATATTAAATAGTACTACTATGTATGCTATTGAGAATGGATTTTTCAATTAGTAGATATAAAATGATCAGAATTTAATAGATGAAGATAGTTTTATTATCTTGCTCACGAGGTAATCACTTCTACTTTCCCAAATGATTATACATAGGAGCAGATTTGGCAAGATTTATTTTTAGCCAACATATAAATACTTACCCCTATTCTAAAATGTTGGCAATCTTCTTTTCTATTGCACAAATGACAGTTTTAAGTTTGCTCCCTTTATTGCTTTTAAATTTATGGACTCTTTTACTAATATCTTGACTTTGTGAATAGCTAACACCTTTCTCTTATCAGCCCTGTTGAGCACAATAAGCTTAAAATTTATCTGCAAACTTCAAGGGCAGGGCAGAATTCACATTATTCTTAACATACCAAGCCAAAACTGAAGAACTGGATAATTTTAATATAAATCATCCAAGCTAAAATCCCATATTTTAACTTTACATTTGAATCAGCAATGATTTTTACTGCTGTTTTCTCCCCTTCTATTTTTACCACTTTTTTTTTTTTTTGAGTCTGAATCAGAGAATGTGCTAAACATGTGGCTTGCAGGCAACCGGATTTCTCTAGTAGGAAGCACAAAGAAACATTTTCTCCCTTTACTTGGGTTGCTTTTATTTAACATTCTTAAGAATGATTATCTGAGTTCAAGAATCATATTTCCATCGGTTCTAACAAAGAAGAAAAAAAATACTCATTTCACAATTAAGATAGAACCAAAAGCTTTTTCTAGCTGTCAGTCAGTCTCCAAACTAATAAAAACTCCTGGGACTTTATCTATTCTTCCCACAGGGAGCAGAGCTGGTGTAACCTAGGATACCTTTATCTTACCGCTTAGGTGTAAAAATATTGTCTAAGCAGAACTGGCAGATTCACCAAATAAATAAAATAGTGAAATTAGTACAATATTTTTAGATGTATTAACAGCTAAACTGGCTATGTATGAGAAAAAAAATCACTTAAAGCTTGCTTGAACTCTTTTAGATTAGTCTAACAGAAACACACAAAAAACAATGGGAACATCAAAGAGAAAAAAACCATGGAAAAGTCAACTTCTGCTACTATATATAATATCAAACACGTACACACATATATATATTTTAAAAACCATGATGACACAGTTTTGTTTCCAAGTATGCTTTCATATTATAGATCTCATCTTCCATCCTTCAAGTCTGGTTGACAGGATATAGTATCTGCTTCTGTATGTTCTGTATCCTTCTGTCTCTTCCTCCTAGTTTCACCAGTCAAAATTCCATGCCATCCTTTAATAACCATGCTAAACACCCCCTATTCAATGACCTCCAAATAATCAGAATTAACTTTCCTTCTCTGACCTTTAGTATTTTATATTTGCATCACCACCCACCTAAAAAACTGCAAAATGCCAGGCTTCTTGGGATGTTATTGTAAAAACCTTTATATAAAGTGAAGTCCTCACCACCTTGTATGGCCAGAGTTTAAAAAAGAAGTCACAATCGTCGGAAGTCAACACAAGACCTTTTTTGGAAAACATTGGAGAATATACTATGCAGATGATAAAAAAGAGGACTGGACATGGCTCCTGGGGTGTTTGGCTAGAAGTCTCCTAAGTTACATCTCAAAATCTAAAATTATTGTGATCTCTTTTACTCCTTTTGTCTGTGGTTTCCTCTTCTTCCCCAGGGTCACATACCATCTGGTAAACATAGCAGCTGAAGACCCTGCTGGGCTTCTGCTCTATGTGTAGTACCAAGTCTCTGTCAAAGTAGACTTCATGGCTGTACGTCTGCAATGAAAACACAGGCAAATGGGATTTCCTCTTCACATAACCATGTTCAATACTGTTTCACTACGACGTCACAGCATCTTTAGGGATGCTCAACTAAATACTTGAAGGCAAAATAGTTGCCAGAAATAGTTTATTTTTCATTATTTGTGGATATGTAGATGACTTACGAGAAAAGCATTACACAAAATATTAAGAATGAAGAGTCCTGGACTTAGATGTCTGAACACCCAGATTCTATTGCCAACATTGCTACTATTTCACTTGTGACCATGGGCAAGTTGCTAAATCTTTCACATTCTCCACTGATAAAACAATGATTGGATAAAGTGACATTTACCGTTCCTTACAACTTTTATATTCCATATTACTTAGGAGAGACAAATGCTTCCAAGAGTGCTTGAAAACTCTACATGATTAGAAGTCTCTATTAAGTAACTGTGAGGATTCAATACAGAAACAGAATTTTTATTTTTCAAAACATTACCCAACTTGTAAAATGGGAGGAAATCAGACTGTGGTCAGATAGTATGCCTCAGGAGAAAACATGAAGCTTTAAGACCACTGGTAAGCAGGCATCCTCTACTTTCTAGGGGAGAAAGGCTAAAGAACTCATTCTGTCGTGTGCGTAGGAAAATCTCTTTCACAAGGTCATTGGTAGAGATAAACCTGGACTGATATGAACACAGTGACATCTGTTCCAATAAAAGTGAGCTATAAAGAAAACTCTCAAAACTTTGTATTCTGTGGACCCTACTCACCACATCCCATGACTCCATGAGTGGAATACTTTTAAGTAAAGTTCCATATTCATTACAGTGGAAATCCAGGTGAGCTTTTCCTTCAGCATCTATTTGAGTAACAGCTACCACAGAAAGCAAATCCAACTCATCTTCATAGTCGACAATTTTGAAAGTCTTACGGAACAGAAGACAAAGTAAAATAAATGAGAGGCAAAATCCAGTTCTGATTATTTCTACAGTTGTGGCTTAACTATTCTAACCTTATAAAACTATGTAGAAAGAAAAAGAATGGGTGGGAGCATAGACAGAAATGTCATCTCCAAAGGCTGAGCTGATTTACCACACCCTCACACCTTCCTCCTCCGGGCCACGAACACTGACAAACACATCTAAGTCTAGTAAGTGAAACATTCGGCGAAAGTCACAATCATCAGAATATAACTCAATAATTTTCTCAGAAGAGATTTCCCTAGGAAGCGTGCACATCAACACAGCAAAAAAATAAGCTAGTAATTGTTTTTTCAAAGTATTTTGGTCCTATGAACACTTCTACAAGCAAAATCTCATGAATAATTTCAGCATGAAAGGAGAGGATGATGGGGATGCCCTGGTTCAAACAGCTTGCACAATTCTACTGACTAAGGTTGTGTGGAGCTTCCTGACCTCTATCCCAGGGCAAGTTCATGCTAGTTTGGTTTATTATTTCTGGCTAAAGTCATACCTCTTGTTCTGGGTCATCATCCAGAATGGTAAAACTTCTTTTTACCACCCGTCCAGAAGCTGTAACAGTGGGTAGGTTTTCATTCTATCACATGGAGAGAAATAAAAAGCTATGACAAGTACCGTTATATGTAGTTGATGGCAAGACTAAACAAATTTGTTAAAACTAACCAATCCTTCTCCAACATCCATAAGTCTTTCCTCAGTTGAGAAAATTCTGAATCAGGTTCCAGATCCTCCAATTAGTAAAAATACTTAATTACAATAAAATTTCTAAAGAATAAAATACCAAAATAGGCAAAAATAAACACAGAGGTTACAGATTTAGTATGTGGCTTGCCCTTCTGATTTCTGCCTTAGTATAGTATAGCAAATAAAAGAGTGGCTCTGTTTTTCTCTGCATGATTTTCTTCATGTTCTTAATTTGTATGCTAAAGAAAAAGAATCATTTGGAATTAAAGAATGGTGTGTGATTTTTTAACCCAATTTACCCTAGGTTTGCACAATTGATTAAACCTAAAGGTCAATAACTTATCAAAAAAATTTAAAGAGAAACCCAGAAAGGAAACAGAAATAAGCAAAAGACAAAGTCAATATAATTGACTCTTTTCAAATCTCATAGGTACGTGGGGCTAAGACTGGCTACCCATATGGACAAAATGAACAGACTTTTACAGGACTGTGTTGTTCTTTTCAGCCACACTAAAAGGCAAACACATTTGCACATTATATTCTTTTATAGACAGTGATATACAGAGGATTTTAAAGTACTGCTGACTTACTTTGTTCTTCTCTCTGTTGGCCAAAATGACAAAATCTTCAGAGATCTGATGCTGGGCACTATTATTTTCTACTTCACTTAGCTTTAAAACTCTGAAAAGGTAAAAAGGATTCTAAGAACCTGAGACGTCAATGCAGCATCAAAGTGTCAAAGCTGAACTACTGAAAAGAAACTGAACAAATGAAACTTATACTAACATCCCTGAGTCAGTTCTCTTCTCCTCATTACTCCAAAATATTAATATCTGATTACTTAAGTGTCCAAAACTTTCTTCAAATTTAGAGATTTTGTTAAACAAAAAAACCCACTGGACTTGTGGCAACAGGTGCTACTGAAGCAGCTTGCTGAGGCTTACACTAGCTTCCATGCTGAAAGTCATTCTAAAGAACCTCCTCTCTGCATCCTACAGTAAGTCTTTAATGTTTCAGCATTAACAGTGGCATTATAGTAGATACTTACATTTTTATTTCTGAAGATAGAATTAGTTATCAATGAACAACACTAAACATTAAATATAATATAGACTGCATTAGCAACTTAGTCTAAGTTTTCATGATAGAGTAATATTTTAAAACTGCAAATGACTTAATACGTTTTTTGTCTTAGCATTATATTTAAAGATTTGGGTTTTCTGAGTAAATGGCCTCACAGATCAAGCTTGTTAAGCAAGTGAAAATAAAATAATTTTCTCACCACCCACACAAATCTTTTCACAGCATTAACAAGCATCAAAAGCACAATGTCCTCAAATCTTAAGAGTCTCAAGTGCAAATGAAGAGAGAGCAGGGAGGAGCAGGCCCTGTGGCCAAGGAGAGCTGAAGGCCTTCAAGTTTTGCAGGAGACAAAGAAACCAGATTATATTTAAACCTCTTAATTAGTTACCTTAATTAGTGCTGATATTTAAGAGTGCTTATCTTTTAAAACCTGGCAAAAGGACAACACTCTGTGAAACTTATTTTCTTAAACTCAATATAAAAGATGGGTGGTAACAAACAGGAGGAGTGAGATTTACTGAAGCTGAACTATACTTTTTATGACATTCTGTTAAAAGTTAGTAATCTTTTTTTCATTAAGTTCCTTCATCCTCCTATAAACTGATCTAGAGCAGACTAATTATCATGAAGCATACAAAATAAAGAATGCGGACGTTGCCCTTCTTATTCAGTAGATACTCATCGAGCACTTACTCTGCACGAAGACCTGTGCTCCATGACAGGGTTACAGGTGTCAGCAAGACAGACCCTTTCCCTGTTACGGAGTTCATGATTCCAAAGCAAGATGTTTAAACAGAGAGCCAAACAAATCATTAGTTTAAATTTCTATCAGTACTACAGAAGAAGATTGCATAGTGGACACAGTGAAAATATGATGGGGGAGCTAATCTAGTGAAGGGTACCAGGGAAGGACTCTTTGAAAAAGGGACATTTAAAGGGCCATAAAGGATGAACAGAAATTAGGCAGATAAGGGAAACAGACTCCAAGCAGAGTGCACAGGCCCTCAGCTTTCTGAAAAGGCAGCATGACTGAAGTAAACTGAGTGGGAGGAATCTTTTAGATTGGCTCACTGTGTTGGTCTTTTATCTTAAGTGCAACAGGAAGCCATAAAAAGGTTAAAGCAGAATTCACATGGTTACGTTTCCGTGTTTGTTAATGTTTCTAAAAAATCACTCGCGCTGCTAAGAAGAAAACAGACGTAGAGAGTAAAAAGTAGACTCTTGGGAGTCTGGTAAGGAGGCTATTACTATAGTCTAGGCTAGCGATGACAGTGGTCTAGCCAAGATGTGACAGTGGCCAAGGGCAGAAAGAGGCAGATTTAAGACATGTCAGCAAAATAAATGTTAGTAGCAAAATAAACTGGATTGATGGGATATGTGGGGGGTGTGTGTGTGAGAGAGAGAGAGAGTATACAGGCAAATGCAACTGAGTGTTTAAGAACATGGAAACTGATGAAAACCAAGAAGGTAAGAAAGTGTTAAGAATGAGTCCAGACTTATGACATAAGCTCAGATGAGAGGTTTAGGCAAACATAAAAATTTTTTGGAGTTTTGGTGTAGACATGATCTCCGAAAACAAGGGAATAAACAGAAGAATCAAGTAGAAAGGGAACAAGAAAGAGGGGAAAGAGGGTCTAATCCTGAGAACATCTAACAATTAAAGTCTGGGTTAGAAGAGGAAGAACATGAAAGGATATTAAGAAAGATCAGAGAGGGAGGAAAATACTCAGGAGCACTGTGGTGTCAGGGAAGCTAAATGAGGAGTGTTTTGATTACATGAAAGATGTGGGTAAACTAAATAAAATAAGATTTACTTCAAACAACCTGCTACTTCTCCAGCAGTAAGACAGTCTTTTAGAACAAAGATAAATCATCTCTCATTAATCTTGGAGAAATGAATTAAGACCTGATGTGAAGGAACCAATCTGTGATCTCCTTTCCTTCATATGTCATCCCTTATCCATCAAAGAACTTACCCAAATATAGTATTTATAGACAGTAAGGGTAAGGTTGAAAGTATAAAGTAACATTTTCTAGATGCCATTCTCTGAGGAAGCACTCTACAAGCAGCTAATAATTTCCACAGTTGGCTCAGTAGTTAGCTGGCAAAAATAAAGTTGACAATAAATACTACCATAAGCTATTTTTAACTTTAAAGTAACTCAGGAAAATACTCACTTGACCTGATTTGGGCCAACATGTATTATTCTGCCAGAAGCATCAGGGTGGAAGTAGATCCAATCAGATTCTAAAGAACAACATTCCATTTCTTGGATCCCATTTTTTGCCTGAAGTTGGGACAAAATATTGAAAGTAAAAATTAAAGGAAAATAAAATAATTTTCAAAACCAGTATCAGTGATAGTCAGTAAGTTAAAAGGTATGGGAAGAGAAAATATGAACCAGCTGAACTGGGATGTACATTAGGGATAAATTAGGATACTCAAGCTTGAGAAATCCACAACATTTAAATACAGAAATTTCACAGATGTACCATGCACCGTGCCTCACAAATAATAACTTAAGTTACCATATCTCAAGCATCTAATATGTGTCTGGCACTGGATTACATGTTTTCTACTCATTATTTCTTTTGATCTCAGCAATTCTTGAAGCATATACTGCTATCCTCATTGTATGCATGAAGAAACTGACGCACAAAGAGGAAAAATCATCTGCATAATGTTCTGTACCTACTATTAATAAACAGCAGATTAGCCTTCAAGGTACATGGATTTTCCCTTATTTAACTGTCATAAGTATGTACTTGCAGTCTCCCGCAACTTCTTTCTCCCTTTCCTATCCTCAACAAATTGTCAATCAGAAGAGTAGACAGCACAAAAATAAACATGCAATGAAACAGGTCGGACAGTCTCCCTAAGTCAGATATTAAACTAATGCTAAGGAAATGGTCTAATACTACCTAGCACTTAAGTAGAGAGATTTGTTTCATACTAGTATATTTAAACATTAAAGTAAAGAAAGAGATACTGCCATATGGATCACATATGTAACAAATGTTTTACGTTACACACAGGAGCACTGGGGACTAATACCATCATGGATACATTAACTTTACTGGCTTTATCCAAGTCATTTAATTTCTCCAATGTAAAATGAAATGACACCTTCTTCTTTATTAGATACTCAAAGTTTCTGACATATAAAAGTATTAATTCCATAGCATATACTGACAGGACACTCTGTTCAAGGTATGACACTAGGTGTTAATACCTGACATGCACTAAACATAATCTTGGTTATCTAGAAGCTCATATTCAAGAAGGGAGACAGAAACAGAATAAGGCCGTGGAGAAAATAAAGTAGTCAAGCCATACACAGGATATTATCAAGCATCCAACCCAGGTAAGCAGAATTTCAGGAGCCTGAACTCTGCCTTAAAATGAGAAAGTGGCTTGAAAGACGAGATAGCATAATGAAAAACACAGATATGTTTGTCATATAGCATGCATGTGCAAAAACGTGAGTAGCAGACAAAATTAAGTTGAGAAGCAGAGTGTCCAGTCATGAGACTGGAGAGGCAGGCAGGGGCTACATCGCAAGTACTTTGTATGCCATGCTTTTTAATAATTGGAATTTAGCACATTTTATGTATCAAATTAGCACAGGTATTTTAATTTTTCAAGAACCTAATGATTTCTAAGAGAAATGGTGGCATTATTGTATTTTACATATAAGAACATCAATGAAATTAAACATCTTGGTTGCAACCGCTGACTCCCCTAATGGTCCAGTGGTTAAGACTCTGCTTCCACTGCAGGGGGTGTAAGTTTGATCTCTGGTTGTGGAACTAAGATCTTGCCTGTGTTACGCAGCACAGCCAAAAAAAAAAGGTTAATGTGTCCATTTTGGCATTATCTCCAAATGCTCCTTCATGTAACATAAAACACACACATAAACATGTACACATAACCCATATCTTTCTTTAGGAGACTATTCTCTTTATTATAATATCTAAACACAACATGTGAAAGAAACATTATCTTTTTTTGTGTTAAATACTAGGCAGCACTATTATCAGCTTCTGGAGTTATTATTTGCTTGAATGCTAGTTTAAGGCTCAGTTTAATGGAAAGTTACAGGTCATTTTCTGAATTCTTCAGTTCCCCTGCACGTATGTTTTTGGGTTACCAACTTTTCAACTGACAGGCGCAGAAGTAATGCACATACGCATCATTAAGGTAATGTCACTGCAGTGAGGTTGTCCAGCAAAGTACTGAAAACTCCCGTGGATTCAGCAATTATTTATGAATATGCTAAAATACAGATATGACTAAATGTTACAATTAGTAATTATGCAAACAGAGTACTAGATAGCCATGCTTGATGTAGATATTGAAGGCCATTTTATACACACACATAAAAGAATATATTATCAGTTCTTATTTAGGAAGAATATGAACTATGCAGGGTTTGACTGGATAGAAATTTCAACGAAAAAGCAATATGACAGAGTCCTTGGTGGCTGAAGGATGTCCACTGCTGGGATATGAATAACCAAACCACAAACTTGTGGTAAACAGTCCCCAGAATCCACTGGAAAAGAGGATGTCACTGGGCTGGGCCAAACAGGAGGTGCCACATGTGACAGGCTGATGAGAAAACTGAAGGGAAGAACGCTTCTGCAAAAAAAAAAATCCAAAGATACTATACACAATGTTTCCTCGTGGCCATGATCTAAAGGGAAATGGATAAACAGACCCAAGACTGTGCAAATCTTTAGGATGGTGAAAGGTGACCGGTGACTCTCAAAGCCACTGGGTCCAACAGAGACTGACTGAGAAAGATTCTGGAAGAGAAGGGTGTGGAATAAGCTGAGTCTGTCTCACAAAAAGTTAATCTCATGTATCAAGAGGTTCCAGAACTAAAGTAAATCAACAATATAAAACAAGGATATATAAACAACAATATAAACCCCCCTCCCCTGTGCACTCCCTCTTCTGCACTCATCTCAACCACTGTACTGAATGGACTGCATTTTACTTAAGCTACCTATCTGCTCTGTTTTGAACTTGTGAGAAGGGACTGTCTCCAGCCAAGTCTGGCATATAGTAGGTCCTCAATAATGTTTACTAAATGATAAATCAATGCCTAAATCATTTCTAAAAAGAAAATAAAGAAAATTAATTCAAAGGGTAAAAATTTCTATTGTCTTGCTATATACCCTTTCTTCCTATTCTGCCATATATAACTTAAAAATATCCTTGAAAACTTGTTGTTTCAACGCTTATACTGTGACCAACAAAATACTATCTAATTCTGCTCTGAAAAACCAAGAGCAACAAACTGTGAAGAAGCAGAACCAACAACACATTCCACCAGTAATTTCAGGGGCAGCCTGAACACATTCCACCAATGATTTCCACTATGGAGCTTCTGAGATGCTTTACATGAGGTCAAGGAGACGGTAAGAAGAATAACTAATACATCTTTGGTGCCCTGAGAATCATCAAATGTTAACAATATTTTAAATTCTGGGTAGTACATACAAGTATTTGCTATATTCTTTGTGTTCTCCTGTACTTTCCACTGTTTACAAATTACCGATACAAATTGAAAAGTAATTCCTGGGAATGTGAACCAATTAGAGAAAGTGAAAAGTGAAGTCACTCAGTAGTTCCAACTCTTTGCGACCCCATAGACTGTAGCCTATAGGCTTCTCCATCCACGGGATTTTCCAGGCAAGAGTACTGGAGTGGGTTGCCATTTCCTTCTCCAGGGGATCTTCCTGACCCAGGGATTGAACTGGGGTCTCCTGCACTGCAGGCAGATGCTTTACCCTCTGAGCCATGAGAAGCAGAGCATAAAGAATTTCTGATATTAATTTACTACTAAAGCCTGACCACCATGATTTACCAAGGAACTGTCCTTTAGGGCACAAATATGGAAAACTCCTTTCTGTTTCTTCTTATTAGGTGTAATGATGTAGTGCCAAGGATGGCCTCCAATCTGAAAAGCATTCTCCAGCGAGGACACCTCAAAGAGCAGTGGCGGTGTATCTGCAGAGATGGGCAAAAGGAATTTATTAGCTTCTTTGTTCTGGTAGCTTTGGAGCATTCATTAACTGAATTCAACCTTTCTTTGCATGTATCATCTATTAATTTCTACCAATGAGAAATGGCTATGTTCAAGGAAATAAAATACAATCTGGAAAGAGGCTTACTGATAAGAAAAGGCAAGTAGCAAACAGCTGCTAGGTTATAAGTCAACTTTCCAGACATCCATCTTCAGGATATGTGTGACATGCAACTGGAGGGCAATAAAGTGGGCTGAAGGTGCCTATGATGGCAAAAAAATGACACGGTACACCTAATAAAAGCAGTTGCCATTTAATAAGTACTTCGGTCAGATACTATTTCCAACTCGCATAAAAACCAACCAGGTATTAGGGCTAATAATTCCTTCAAATGTGAGGAAGAGATCTTTCATATTCTAGACTAACAGGTTATATTTAGCAAACTTTACAAGAGAAGTTGCTTAAGTTGCTTAAGTTTATGCAGTAGAAGTGATATTAGTCATAGTGAAAGTAACCACTTAGGACAGGTCTTGTCACAGTGGAAGTTTTATCAAAGGAGAGCCACTACTACTAATATTAGACAAGTTAATTTTAAGGTAATTTAGATATATCTTGTCCGCAACTGTCTTTTGGAGGTTGACACCACAAAAGGACTATCTGTTAGTGCTTCCTAGTCCTCTTCTTTGATGACACTTAATTTTATACGGAGTGTAACAGACTTACTTTTGGAGACAAGCATAAACAGAAGGTGCTGCTGCTTCTGAAGACTAGAATTCTTTGGGGAGAGCCCTTATGAGGATACCGCTTGGCCTGTCTGGGAAGGTGTCTAATCTGAGTCCTTTGTTTCTAACTTCAGAGTCTAATCTTTGGTTTATGAGGCCACCACCATCTGTAAAGGGACTTGTCTTAGGGAGAGCATTCACTACAGAGTCACATGTTACATATAGAAGTGTGTGCCTGGTTAGGCCTCTGCATAAGGGCAACTTACTACTTAAAGCTACACAAAGGAGAAAAACAAATAATGAAATGTGAGTTCACAAACTGAAGTCTTCAGGAGAAAGAACAGACAGATACAAACAAATCAAGTACATTTAAAATACCCTTGAAGAAACCTTTCAAGGAAAGGGTGATATTCTTAATATATAAAGAGTTTTTTTTTTTTTTTTAAGCAATAAGAAAACTATTGACACCCAAATAGATGAATGGGCAAAATACATCAGTCAGTAAATTATGAAAGATATATAAACATCATATGTGATAACACGGTGGCTACCAAATGATTGTGGATGAGGAAAAGAATTATGAAGAGAAAAAAGTATAATGAGAGTTTGAATTGGGGGTTAAAAATTTAAGTAGGGAAGTTGTAGAGAATATAAAATAGGAACTTATAATAAAAAAAAATTAATGCAAAAAGATGTATTTAAGAAGAAATACTTTTCCTAGAAGTTGCTAAAAATGGCCCCAAAGTAGCATCAGGACTTGGCTCACTACAACTCTGGTGTGTCACTGTTAGCCCCAAGATCCCAAATTTTGGTCTCTAATTCAATTCTCAATTGAAAGGGCTAGGAGTTTGCAAAGAATGGCTGATTTCACACCCTGCGATGAGGAAATCTCAGTCTTATTAATATTACAGGAATGCTCTTGTACTTTTTTATAAGCACAGAAAATTTTAAAAACCTAAATGTCCATAGTAAACTGGCTAAATAAATTTACAATTTATGCATATGAAAGTGAAAGTTACTCAGTCGTGTACGACTCTTTGTGATCCCATGGACTATTCAGCCTATAGAATTCTCTAGGCCAGAAGACTGGAGTGGGTAGCTTTGCCCTTCTCCAGGGGATCTTCCCAACCCAGGGATCGAACCCAGGTCTCACACATTGCAGGCAGATTCTTTACCAGCTGAGCCACAAGAGAAAGTTACACATATAATGGTACATAAATTAAGTTCTTAAAACCTCAAGGAGCTTAATTAGCATGTGCACACATATAGAGAGGACTACTCTTTGGCAAAGATAATACAACTGCATTCAAAAAGTATCAGAAAAAAATATAATGAAAACTAAGTTTTCCTTCCATGTGATTCCCTCAAAAGTAACTATCATTTATCATTTTTCTGTGTGTCCTTCCAGATACTTCAAGCAATCCTCAAAGCATGTGCTCACATCTATATTTTTAACATATGCATATGAATACAACACAAATGAGGCTTTTTATACACAGTTTTGCACTCCTTTTTTCACTTACCAATAAATATTGGAAACTTCTCTATAAAGGAGCAAAAATAATTCCTATTTCTTTTTAATAATTAAGTTTATGACACAGCCAAACAATGAAAGAATACCAATGTCACCTATCAATATATATATTGTTTCCAATCTTTTGTTGTTAGAAAAATGTTATAATTATATGTTTGTCATTTTGTACACATGTGAATATATCTGGGATAAATTTATAAAAATGGAATTGCTCAAGGAATACATGCAGTTAAATTTTTGAAATATATTGACAAATTGTCCTCCACAAGGGATTCCAACAATAAACAACAGTGTCTCTTCTATACTTTTACCAATGCTGTTACCTAACTTTTTGATATTTGAGAATCTAAATAGAAGTATCTCATGGTAGTGTTAACTTGCACTTCTCTTTATCAGTGACATTGGGCTTTGTCCTTTCCTAATTAAAAGTCACTTATATTCCTCTTCTTCCACACAATATCCTTTGCTCATTTTGTTGTTGTTGCTACATTGTCATTTTTTCTTATTGGCCTGCAGAACTCATATATAATGAGGCAATTACCCCTTTATAATGTATGTTGCAAATATGTCCCCTATTTGTTGTTTGAATTTTGGTTGGTTTGTGTGTGTGCTTTTATTTACTTTTATTTCTGCTTTTACCATGAAGCACTTTTTATGTAGCTAAATTTAGCAATCTCTTCTTTAATGGCCCTGTGGTTGTGTCAGAAAGGTCTTCTCAACTCTGCGATAAACGGATTCTCTCAGTTTTCTCACAGAACTTTAAAATCTTTGATCCACCTATTGTTTCTTTAGATGTAAAGAGACAGGACTCCAACTTTATTTTTTTCACAAGACCATCTATTAAATAATCCAAACAGAAATTAATATTTGTAATATATTAACATTTAAAAGTGGATTAGGCTACAGATAACTGTATGCAATGAATCTAAAAAATTATATGGTGAGTGAAAGATGCCAGACAAAATTACATATCATATGCTTCCATTCATACAAAACTCTAGAAATCCAGAGTGAAAGAAAGTACATTCACTGGTTGCTGAAGGCTGGGGATGGAAGGAAATTGACTGGAAAGGGCACTGGGGAACATTTTGGAGTGATTAAAATATTCTAAATCTTGATTGTGGGAGTAGTTTCATGGATATAAATATTTGGCAAAACTCAAATTGTACAGTTTAAATGGCTGCATTTAAGTGCATGTAAATTACACTTCAAAAGAGTTGATTTTTGAAAAAGCAAGTTATGAAACAGTGTTCACAGTATGATTCTCTTTTGGTTTTAGGCATATATACATTCTAAGATTACCCAAAAAACACAGAGGTGATAGCAGCTAATGCCATGCAGGATGACTGTGAGTGTTTTAAACTTTCTCTATTTTATCATTGTTTCCTAATTCTTCTATAATGAAAATGAACTCCTTTGTCTTAAAAAAGTTACTTAAAGTTAAAATAAGTATTATTTTGTATAGGTTTTAATGATCCTGAAAAACAAATCTAGAGAAATAAACTGGATTTCAGTCAACATAGTCTGAAAAAATACAGTTTCCAATATAATACATTACTCTTCTAAGCTAAATGTCTAACAATTACTGTATTGTTTTACAATGGCACATGATTTCATAGATCATATTTTCAAATGTTATTGTTTTAAAGCTGATAAAAATGAGGCCCATAGAGGTTAAGTAATTGCTCCCTACCATACCACCAATTAGTAGTGGAATTTCATTCTCATAGGAGCAGACCAAGATTGTGATCCCAAATCCAGTCTTCTCTCTGTAAACGGGGACCAAAATCACAGCACAATCAGAGGCTCCATGAGCTTTCTTTATTACCCCCTTCTTTGTTTTACTTGCTTATTATCTGCATTTCAAAGAGAACAATGCTACCATTTAGGGAAACTCTCTTCAAAATAATACATATTAGTTATCACTGGAGTCTGTAGTTTTCAAATTCTTAACAGATTCCTGCCTTCTGTATTAGGAAATGGCAGTCCACTCTAGTATTCTTGCCTGGGACATCCCATGGACAAAGGAGCCTGGTGGGCTGCAGCCCATGGGTCACAAGAGAGTCAGACATGACTGAGTGACTGAGCACACACAGGAGGTACTGCTAAGGCTGCTTTTACAAAACTGCCTAATTCAGCTCGCCCAAGATGCCTAAGAATTTGAGTAATTTTTTAAAATTTTATTTTGAGCTTCTTGGATAATTGGCTATACTGAACTCTCTCAGTCCTCACATTTTGTTATTTACTAATAAAAAGAACATTTCCTTTCTCACAATTAAGTCTTTCATTTGTTTCTTGATCTGTTGATGATGTAATATTATATAATAATAGAAAAAAATTGTATTTTGACTCATATTAGAAAAACCCTTGGAGTTTTACCTAAATACGTTTGTTTATTGGTTAGAAGTAAATGTCTGTAACATGATAAAAAATACTTTTTAATGAACTAAGAATAAAGATAAACAAACATTAGGATAACAAAATATATTTTCTTTTTAAATTTACTCATGATTTTTATATCTATCTGTATTAAGATAGATGCAGATTGTATTGATGAGATGAACTCTGGTCAGTTATGGTTTATCTGACATACTTTGCTCAATTTTGTAGTAGTTTTCTTTTCAACAAACTGCTGAATTTGATAAGCTAATTAAACATAGAACATTTTTATTATACTTATAAAATTGTATATAATTTTCTTTTTTGTGCCTTATTGATCTTTAAGTTGGATAAATTTCACTGAATTGCAAAACTTGAAGTTCTAAAGGAGCTAAGGTATTATCATTTGTTGCAACTTATTCTGTAGATAAGGAAATCAAGACCAGAAAGGTAAAATCACTTGCCAAAGGTTAGAGATCTCTGGCCAAGCAAGGCCCAGCATTTCAGTGAATAACAGATTTCTGTGAACACTTATGCAAAAGCAAGGAATACTCTGCATAGGAGCAAAATGAATTGAATTTAGGAAAAAAACATTTGGATGATTACAATTAATCACTATCAATACAACCACTTAATTTTTAAGGTGAAAAAAGTACTATATTGTAGCCATACCTGTGATTTTAATATTACAAGGAATGCCAAAGGGAGCCTCTCCTACAGTTCCAGTAGTCCCACCCCATCTGCATGCACACCCTAAGTCAAGTTTCTGTTGCATGAACTAAAAACAAAACAAAACAAAAATGGTGGCTTTAGCACCTACTTATTTGCTGTCTGGAGAGAGAAAAAAAAATTCAAATTCACATGTATATGACAGAGGAAATGTCTTTAGCTATTTAAGGGCCTTTCTATTTCTCTTCCCACCCCTCTTTTAAAGGTTACTTTGCCTTTCTGCATTTGTACAGTTTTGTAGAGCTGAAATCTATACCAGAGCCTTATGTTAAAAATATCTCCTTAAAAAAAAAATCATACCTCCATTCAAATATCAAGTTAATCTGAATATGGCAAATTTGAATTTTCTCTACCTGCTTGGTGATGGCTTGGAAGCTATAAAGTCTGACCAGTCCTGAGCTGTACATCACAATCAGTATTCCATGAGACAAGGTGGCATCCGTGACGTTCCCGAAAATCTGAGGGGAAAGGTAGACATCACCTGAGAAAAGACCAGAAGGCCAGTCCTCTGAGTTTTCACCGTGGTATGTGTATCTGTTTAATATTCAGTTTACCACTACAACACTGCTGCCTAACATTCCAACTCCATTATAATTTAGGGACTTGCAGCTAAGGTATTATTAGGGGTGAGTGGTAACCTCCAGGGTCTGAAACTGAAGTCCTAATGGGAATTTAATATATATCCTTCAAAATGATGCAGCAGCTTTCATTTATTCCAGTTTTTTCAAAATCTTATAATAACAAATCCCTTGCCTTATGGACACAGGTGTAAACTGAGCCCATTTAATTCTACCATGCAATATTTGCATGGCTGAATAAATACCAGGGCCTATTCTTTATAAAATATTATTTATATAGGGACCTTTTTCAGCTAGTGGTGAAAAGATCTGATCTAAGAAAGTAATTCTAATAAAAAACAGCCAACTCGAGAATTTGATCATTACCTTGTTCTTTAAACATCTAATACTATTTGATTTTTTAGTCATATAAAAACCAAACATGTTAAAGACCAAATACACACAGAAACATTTAACCTAGCTGATCTCGAGTAAGGCTTTGGCTCCTTGTTCCCTGTCTCTGTTCTGTGCACTGGATCCTGTTGTGATGCTCCACAGAGCTCTGATAAAGAACTTGATTTTGTGCCTCTGTTAATATTTAACAAAAGCCAACCAACATAGGCAAATATTCATAGCAAGGAAAGAACAAGTAGAAATTAAGTGAAAATCTGTTTCTGTTTCCACTCAAGATAAATCACTTAGTAAAGGTTTATTACCCCAGCAAAGAGCTTAAAGTACATTCTGAACCTGGCCCCCGGGTAGTCTTATTACGCATGGTAAGTGAAAGATGTACTTTAGTTTCAAATAACCACAATCAAAATCAAATCCCTCAGATGATTATCTTGATGTAAGAATAAATAGAAACAATCTATAACTCCATTCCTGTTGTAGACTGTAATAAGTGTACACAATTACTTAATCCACAAGCAAAAAGAGAACAATTACATTCATAAGTTGTGTTTTTTGTCATCTCTTAAAAGGCTAATTATGGCTGGCTTTGTTTTTGACTAGCCCATGACTTTCTATTCCCTGATCCTTGTTTCCCACTTTGTAAAGGATTTGCGTAATTCAAATGTATTTTCAAATAATGAATGCTAAAATAAAGTAGCCACTCTATTTTAAAATGTGGTTTAATCTCTGGAGTCAAATATAAGTTCAAATTCCAGTTTCTCCATTTACTGCCTTTAGGATTTCGGCAGCTGCTTTTAACTTCCTAATTAAAAACTTTACCAAATACCTATCAACAATTAAACAATAATATCACATCTTAATGTCAAAAAATTAATATTATAATTGAATGAGAAATGAGTTCTTACCTCTTTGTTGATCTCCAGAATCCCTATGAGTGAAAAAGGTAGCACACGGAACACTGCAAGGTACAGCAAAACAGGCTGTTGAATGCCTGCCTAAAAGGAAAGACTAACATCACAGACAGCTCTCAGGAATATATTCAAACCACTATTTTCCTAGTGGTTACCAGTGGGTAAAGGGGACAGGCAAGGGATAATACAAGAATTAGGGCATTAAGAGGTACAAACTACTACGTATAAAACAAGCTACAAGGATATACTGTACAACACAGGGAATAACCCGGTATTTTATAATAACTATAGGTGGAGTATGGGCTTCCCAGGTGGCGCTACGGTAAAGAATCTGCCTGCCAATGCAGGGGACATAAGAGACGCGAATTCAGTCCCTACGTGGGGAAGTGCCCCTGCAGGAGGAAATGGCAACCCACTCCAGTATTCTCGCCAGGAGAATCCCATAGACAGAGGCCCCTGCGGGGCTAAACAATCTGTGGGATCACAAACAATCGGACACAACTGAGTGTCTGAGCACATAAATGGAGTATAACCTTGAAAAATCATGCATCATTGTATTGTACACCTATAATGTACGCAATCCTGTGTAACAACTATACTTCTATGAACATTTTTTATAAAAAACTTTTAATTAAAAAATAAAACCACTCTATTTTCATCAATTGAAAACCATCCTCTATCAAATTGAAAAGCTACTTAAACAGGAAAGCCTACATGTTCAAAATATGTCCACTAAACCTTTAGCCCTTCAGACACTACAAAATACACACACACAAAAATCTATTAAAGCAATCATAACAGTAAGCATTTCTTAACAACACAATATACTTTGTTAAAAACATACTTTATATAATACATAACAAAATGTATGTATGTACTAGGTAATAGATGTTATAATATAAATTAATATATTGGATTATAATATAACACAATTTAATTTATATTGTAAATTGGAATTCTCATCATCAAGAGCCTAATCAAAAGACACAGCATTATCATGGTATATCATTTAACACTACACTAACATGGCTAAATGAAATAGAAAAAATATCAACAGTTAAAACGTGAGTGATTTATCTGCTTGAAGAAGGTAGCTTCTTTACTTTGAAAAATAAGGTTTAGTGAATATTTTTCTGCTATGGAATGGAAAGTAATCTGTTGTACTTCCCCAGAGTGGCTTGAAGAGAATATTTTAAATTGGTGGTAAACAATTTTGATACCATGCTTCAGAAATCAAAGATCATTAGTTCTCTCATAACAAATTTTCAGACAAGTTTCTCTGGAAACAAATTATTTTACTGAATTTTTAAAGATGCCTACCTGCCGAGCCAATGTTGAACCTTTGTTCTGAGCTGACTTGACAGCAATGACTTCTTGCGGAGTGTCCCAGCTCAAGTATCTTTTAAAAGAATAAAGAGAAGTTTACTCATTTGGGTCAGTTTCCTTATACTTCAAATCAAAATATAATAGATATTTTATAAGCGAATAGTTTTTCAGTTACTTAAATTATAAAAGTAATTAATTAAAAAAAATAAACAAAAGAATTCCCTGAAGATCCTCATATGCATTTATTACTATTTATATATATATATATATATAATTTTAATCCTTCTGGAGTCTCAATGAATAAAAATTGTGTTTGATCTGTCAATATTCAAAACTTAGAAAACCAAAAATCATTTCTGATGTAAAACAGAAGTCACAAAAAACATTAAAAATGTTACACTCACATTTGGCATGCTTATATTCATTCTAAAAATTTACATCTAATTTATAAAACTATGAGTTTATAAGTAACAGTTCTTAGATTATACTAGGCAGGTAATTTAACTGCAACTGACTAGCTTTCAGAAAAATCTACCAAAAAATATATCCCACATAAAAAATACTATTTGTAAAAAGTAAATTTTTTTTAAAAAGGGTATCTGACAACTACTAGAGGTTAGTTACTTATGAGGAATACAAAGGTAAATGACAAAGGGTCTCCATCCTTAGATCTTCAAAAGCAGTCATGAGGAGAGATAAATAGATTTATAAACTGAGATCCACATATACAATGGAAAACTTAAAAAAAAATATTGAAATATCCTAGACCATAAATCTCAATTTTTCATAATCAAATTTTAAACAATAGGGTCACAGTTAATACCTGAATTTGCAGTATGAAGCAAGATATATTTTCTCAAGGACTTTTCCCGTAGTTGCTGATATACGAAGTAGCCAATTATGAGCAGTCAGTGCTATGAGTGAGGACTTATAATCTGATGGATTGGGAAGCATTTCTCCCTTAAAAGAGATAAAACTGAAACTGCTTGATCATGAACAATCTACAGTAATCCATATCCAAAGAAAACAGCTAAACAAATAGTCAAGTAAATTTTAAAAAGAAATATTAATGCAAAAATAAATAAGATGAGGAAAGATTAAAACTGTGAGAAATGATTTTCATTATTAATTTATTAAGTCAGCTTATTCACACAGAGTGCTTAAGCAGTACCTGAAATAATTATTTTTTCATTTAGTCACCAAAATTGTGCCTCTTTTGCGACCCCATGGACCGTTGCCTGACAGGCTCCTCTTTCCATGGGATTTTCCAGGCAAGAATACTGGATGGGTTGCCATTTCCTTCTCCAGAAATAATTGTTAATTATTAATAAGTAAGTATTCAACAAATGTTAGCCACTCATCATCATAATAACAACAGTAATACAAGTAATACTAATGATGCTGCTATGATAACAATAAGCGTTCTTAAAACCAAGTATAACATTAGATAGCATAAGCGATTAAGAGTCATTTTCTAGAACAGAGGTTTCTTTATTCCAAGACTTGTTTTCCGATTGATAGAAGTTAAAATGGGAAAAAAGCAATTTATCCCACTAGTCACTGTGGCTCTACTCTAACTCCAGATGGAAAGCTAACATCCAGAACCAAAGCAGCCAAAGAAAAACAGATATGGACCTAGTTTTAAAGATATTCCCTGACTCCAATGAACTACCCCCCCAAAAAGGCACATCTGCCACTGAGGAGCTGCCTTAGGGTGGAAGTCTAAGGCAGGAAGAGAAAGAGAAGCCAAGGGTTCTACTTTGATTTGTAGAATAAAAAGGGAGTTGAAAGATGAAAGTTAAGAATAGAGAAGTTAAAATTAATCTGATGTTGCTTAGGCTGAAAAGTGAATAGAAAAGAATGCAGGCACATTTATTTTACTTACACACCTTAAGACTTGTCACCTCTTTCAAATGTTAGGGAAAGAAACAAGGTTTTTGTGTGTGTTTGTTTCCTGGTTGTGAGTGTGTGTTTAAACTTATTAGCTACTCAAGTCTTACCCTAAAATCATAGGCAATGATGTAAATTTTTTTATTCTTTGATGTCTTACGTAAGTATTATCTCAAGGAATTTTTAAAGTTTTAAAAAATGTATCACCTATATCTTGCCTATTAAAAAAAAAATTAGGTAGCAAACGTAATAGGTTTGAACTATTTTCCTACACTATAAGTTGTATTTCACACAGTCTCAGAAGAGAAGGGTGCTAGTTTAAATTTAGTTTCACAATGAGTATATTAACAACAATACTATATGCTTTGTTGTTTTTCTCAATGGAAAATCTTGGTTCACTTCAAATAAGAAGAGCAAAATGTTCAAAGAGAAGTGAGATTAGGAATTAGGTTACTGGAAACTTTATTTTTGTAAAGATTGCTCTAAATTTTTGTTGCTTCGCATTGATGTCTTTCAAAATTTTTCTCAATTAAGAAATCTGTCATCCTCTTCCCCTCATCAATGAAAGTGGATTAGAAGGCTTTAAATAGTTATTTTTAACTTTCAATAAGGAGTTGGGGAAGAAAATGTAGATTTAAAGCTTCTTATTTTTAAAAAGGAAACTTCAATGAAAAGAGAGTAACTGTCCAGGGAAAACTACAATTTTATGTATAAACAAGTCTTTTGTTTTTCCTTTTAAAGAATTTTAATAATAAATGCAAAGCATAGTCTATTAACTTTAAACATTATTTTTGGTCATATATTCTATTTTTCCTAAAAAACTAAACAGCCAGATTGAAAGACTGGATTAACATGCTGCAGTACTCCTTAAATGTTTCTTATAACACTGATACCATGGAAAATTAATAGTTAGAAATATAACTCAAAATAGGAAGTTCTATGATCAAAAGAGTTGGGAAAATGGTTTGACAATAACCATGCACATTAGTATTATTATAAGTATTAATAGTACTAAAGGCTCTGTGAAGTAATTCTACAAATAAATTTGTTTCCCAACTCCTCTAGCAAGGATAAGATGTTAATATCTTATGAAAAAAAATGTTCTGAAAAATACACATAGGGGCAATATGGATATGATGGAATGAGCTTATCTATTATTTTATTTTTCATTTTTATCTTATTATTTCCTAAGAAGATTAATAGAGGAAACCCATAAGAATCCACTTTCAGAGTCATGAAACATAACTGCTGCCCTAAATATTTTATTGTCTCAATATATTAAGTAGAATAATCTCTTAAACACTGAGAATAACTACAAACTAGCTTATATTGCTTATGAAATGTTTAATCAGTTCATAACATTTTCTAGTTTTCAAGATTAAAAAATGGTATTAAAAGTTAAAAGTATATTCATAGTATTAACATACAATTTTTTAAGACAGAAGTTACTTCATGAGGAAAAATAAATATAAAAAATATGCTCTCTTTTGCTTCCTTTCAAGGTTTAAGAATCACTATGATACTTAAACGTTTTATTTCTTTATACAATATAATAACAATAAGCAGTTCTTCTAGACTACAAATGCTTTAGAAACATGCTATAAAAGCAAATCTTACCACTGGGCATTCCCATAATAAAGCATCTTCTATTTTTTCTGATTTGGAACATTTTGGCATTTCATAAAGTTTCCGTGGCTCTGATGCAACACTAGGGGGAAAAAAGATTATTCTTCTTCATAAATAAGATAGTGTTTGCTTGGATTTCAGCGATTTTTTAAATTCAGAGATTTGGAACACCAAAAATACAACTTGCTGCTTGCTTTTGCTTTCCTCTTCTTAACTAAATGTCAACATTATTTTTTAATCACAAAATTCATAATACACATTCATAGAAAAATATCAAATATGTAATTAATTATAATAGCACAAAACTATCCAACATTAATATTTTGGTTCAGTTATTAATATTTTGGCTCATTTCACTCTACTTTTTCTTTATACACTTATACCCACCTGCAGATCATTTTCCAAAATTAGAGCATATTGAATTGTTTCTTTACCTTTTAACATTTACTATCAATATCTCTGTTGAATTCCACCTTCATAATCTGTTATTCCAACACTGTGAAATGAAAATTAAAGAGTTTCTTTCTTTCAACTAGTAGTAGAAAACTAGTAGATGAAAAAGATAAAAAAGGAAACTTCCCAAACCAGAAAGAAAAAAGAATTAGAAAAAAAAAACAGAACATCTAAGGACTGTGGGATAATTAGCAAACCTGTAATGTACACATAATGAGAATACCAAAAGAAGAAGAAAGAGAACAAAACAAATGTGGGAGGTATCAAACCAATTATATCAATGATCACTTTAAATGTGAATGGTCTAAAATACACCTGTCAGAAGACAAACTGATAGAGTGAATAAAAAACGGGACTTGAATACATGTTATATACAAGTAACCCACTTTAAATATAAAGACATAGATACATTAAAAGCAAAGGGGTGGAGAAAGATATACCATGCAAATACTAACTTAAAAAAAAAAAAGCAAGCAAGCTGGGTAGCCATATTAATATCAGACAAAGTAGACATCCACACTGAAAATTATCAGGGATAAAGAGTAGAATGATATAATGTGAATGCATCTAACAACAGAATGTCACAATATTGAGACAAAAATGATGGAATACAAAGAGAAACACACAAATCCACCATTATAGTTAGAGACTTCAAAGCAACCTGTCAGTATCTGACAGATCCAACAAGTAGAGTCGGTAAGAATATAGCTGAACTGACCAGTACTGACAATCAGCTGGCTCAAACTGACATCTTTAGACTACTTCAGCAACAATACATTCTTCTCAAGCCCATGTGAAGAGTTCACCATGACAGACTACACTCTGGGTCATAAAATACTACAATTTAAAAGACTAGAAAAAAATATAAAATATGGTCTCAGACCACAATGGATTTAGGTTAGATACCAATAACAGATAGTGGTAAAATCTCAAAATATTTGGAGCTTAAATGACACATTTCTAATTAACACAGGGGTCTGGCTTAGTGGTAAAGAATCCAACTGCCAATGAAGGAGACGCAGGTTTGATCCCTGGGTAGGGAAGATCCCCTGGAGTAGGAAATGGCAACCCACTCCAGTATTCTTGCATAGTTGGACATGGCTGAGCAGACAGCACAGCTGAGGGACTGAGCACGCACAAAGGAAAAAGGATGCAGGGAAAACGGTGCTTAGAGGAAAATGCATGGCATTTAATATATACTTTAGGAAAGGAGAAATGCTTCTGGGCTGGTGAACACATGAAGATTCAGGAAGAGTGACATGCTCAGAGGGCATAGAATTTCTGTGCTCCTTCCCACATACCTTGCCCTGTGCATCTCTTCCATCTGGCTGTTCCTGTGTTATAAAGTTTTATAATAAACTGGTAATCTACTAAGAAGCCAGTCACCAAAAAAAACGTCACACACACACAAAAATCAAGTATTTCGTGATTCAATTTTTTTGAAATGTCCACAATGGGTGAACCTATAGAAACAAAGCAGGCTAGCAGGTGCATAGGGCAGAGGGTGGTGAAGGTATGGTGGCGATAGCTGAGGAGCAGTGTTGAGATAATGAAGATGTTTTAAAGTTAACTGTAGTGATGGCTGCCTATACGAACCATCAATGGTTCATCAAGTCATTTTCACTGAATATGAATTTCAAGGATGTAAAAACTGAATTGTATGCTTGAAATGGGTGAATATTAAGCTGTTAAATAAGAAAATAACCCTACTTTTTTAGAGGCGCAAACTTAAGTATGGCATGTTTGGAATATGTTTTAAAATATTTAGCAAAGGTATAAAGGAAAAGGATATGGGGACAGATAAGAAAATGTGGCAAAAATCTTGATCCTTTTTGAGTCTAGGTAATGAATGTATGGGGGCTCACTATACTATTTATATATATACTATATCTACTACATTAGCAACTCTGAAAATTTTCTTTTAAAACAAAGGCAAGTACTTTCAAACCAAAATACAGAAATTCTTCTCTAAAACAGCATCTAATTAATAGGTACTTGGATCTCCTGACATCTGGTATCCCTTAGGCAGAATAAACTACTACACTCTACTCAGCAATCTGTCAATTTGCCTGCATTATAAATTCTCTTTAAATTGGTATTTACACAGATGAAACCGCAGCCTTTAGGTTTAACAAGATGTTAAATTACATGCATTTTATACCCTACCCTTATTTTGAACCTATTTTTCCATTCTGTTACACTAAGCACTAACGTAGGCATGTGTTTCTACAAAAATTAAAGGTCAACAGTCAAATGAATTACATCAAAAATTGTCACCAAGATACCTGCTGACACAGCACCGATAATTGTTAAAATATATTCTTCCTCTCTCATAGGCTATAGGTGATTTGGAATGAGTTGTCCAAACATTCTTAAATTTAGTACTTTCCTGAAAAACACAAGGAATTTCGGTTTAGGAAATAACTCATAAGTTTCTACTGTGCACCAATCTTAAATTGGATATTTAAATTTACAGTTTTCAAAATAACTTCAAGTACGTTCTTAAAAAATAGTTATGTTCAATTCTTCCTCACTCTGCCCTCACATTTCGGCTTAAGTGGGGTAATTAATTTTTAGAAAAATTGTTTGCAAGATATAAGAAAGTTAAAACTAAAAGCATGTGCTGCTGCTAAGTCGCTTCAGTCGTATCCGAATCTGTATGACCCCACAGACGGCAGCCCACCAGGCTCCTCCGTCCCTGGGATTCTCCAGGCAAGAATACTGGAGTGGGTTGCCATTTCCTTCTCCAACGCATGCATGCATGCTAAGTCGCTTCAGTCGGGTCCGACTCTGTGCGACCCCATAGACAGCAGCCCACCAAGCTCCTCTGTCCACAGGACTCTCCAGGCAAGAACGCTGGAGTGGGTTGCCATTTCCTTCTCCATAAAGCATGTGACGGTTCTGCTAATGGCTATTTACTAATCCCCCAGTTTCAAGGCCGGGATCACCCTGCCCATCACTTGCGATCTTCTTAAAAGGGAATTATACTGCGTAAAAACTGCAGCCCAGCAGTAAGCTTGACCCTCCCCTACGCTCCCCACCCCCGTCGCCCCGCTGCCCTTCGTTCCCCTCCCGGCCGGCAGGCGGTCACCTGGCACACCAGCGCCCGCAAGATGCCCAGGTTCGTCCTCTGCACCATGCCCGCGTCGCGCGAGAAAAAGCCCAGCGCCCGGCGACTGAGCCGGCCGCACACGTTGGGCTTCTGGCTTGGGCCCATGGAGGCGCGGGCCCGGCGCAGCGGAAGAGGGGCGCACCCCTTACTCCCGCGCCGGGAAGCGGCCACTATCTCCGAACCTCCTGGCCCCAACTCCTCGAGGAGCCCAGAAAAACTGACACCGGGAGCTGGGCCCGGAAGGGCACAGCTGTGGGGCGAGGGACGACAGAGCCGGCGCCGCCTGAGAGCAGAGATTGGGCAGGAAAAGGAACCCCCTTCCGGGCTGGCTGGGCAAATGCTCTCCAGCTCCGGACCCAACTGCAGACACTGCAACGTACTTAACGCGCAGTCTGCCGAAGCCGTTCACTTGCCGGGAAACGTAGTTCCCAGTGTCCGCAGGGGGATCTTGGCTTGTACCCAGAACTACAATCCCCATCAGGCAGCGGGCAACGAGCCCTTGCCTAGGCCCCGCCTCCAACCCGCCGCGGCCCCGCCTTACCCGGCCTCCTCTGGCGGGGCGGAGGCTGCGCCGTGGGGTTGGCGTGGCTTTCCGGCTCTGTTCGCGACGCTTGGGAGGATTGTGGGGGCGCTGTGCTGCCGCCTCTGGTCTCTGTTCCGTGTTCCTTCCGTGCACTCAGGGGTCCGTCCCTTGCCACCTTTGTGCCCCCACGCTTGTCAGTCCCCGACTTCCGCTCTGGGAGCCCTGGCTGGGTGCCGAGAGGGGGGGCTGTGTCGGGTGCGACCGCCCCTACCCTTCCCACAAGGCAGCGTCCTGTGAAAAAGAAAGGTACGCCCTCGGCTTTCCCTTCAGTCATAACGTTGGATGTTGTGGATGGTTAAACAGTTTGGGTCCTTGAACACTATGCTTTGTAATTATGAGTTAGTGGTGAAAATGCTGGCCTTACTACCAAAGTAGACTTGAGGCCCTCCCCTCCTCGGCCCGTGGCTGAGGGTTTTGCGATAATTGCTGCATTTTCCTTCCTCTCGCCTTTTCCCCCTCCTCATCTTTATTGAGGAATGAAATATCAAATATTACATTGTTGTTAGACTGCCTAAGATGTTCCACGTTGATTCCTCTAAGATAACTTTGTGAGTGGCCCTCCCGGTCGGGTCAAGTTTCCTGTCATATCCTCAGGGGCTGTGTCACTGAGGATATGCCATTCCCACCACACTAAGTTTTCAGTAAGCGTGTCCCAGAGGAGACCCATTGCTTTGCCTGTAAGTCCCTTGAGCGTGGTGCCTTTGCGTCTCCCACGTGGCCTCTTATTCAGACATGGGCTAGGGTGTGATTGCATCGGACTGACAGGGCAAAAAGTACAGTACTCTGTGAGTGCGCTGTTTTTAAGCGTTTAGGATGAAACTTTTTAACCCTGCTAAATTTCCACCCTGCTAAATTTCCTTTGGGGCCTGGGTTTTTGCTGATTTTTCATGACTTATTTACAGCATACTGTGGAGTGCTTTGTATATTTTTAGAGAGCGCTATAATAGTTAATTTGGTAATTCATGAATGCAGCTGTCACTGAGAAAACAGACCCAGAAAAGATAACTGGATTTTCTTTGGCTGAAATGAAATTCAAATCATTGCTGAATTGAATTCATCTTTTTTTTTCTCCTTTCCCTTCACCCCCATTTGCTTGTCTTTCAGTGGTCTTACAAACAAGTCACCCAAGGGACAGTCGTCCTAGCTGCCCTCTTTTCCATCACCTTCAACCAAGTACTTTTGATTCTGTTATCCATCTACTCTTCATATCCCCCCCACCCCAAGTAATTTAGGGCCTCACCATTTTTTCACATTATTATGTTAAGTAGCCTCCTCTCTGCCTTACTTAAATACTTCCAATTCCAACCTTCCACACTGCTGCCAGTGATTTTTCTAAAGCAGAAATCTGTCATTTCCCTAATAAATCTTTCAGTGGCTTCCAGTCACCCAGAGCAGAATTTCTCAAACCTAAGTAGATACCTAGGATTTTCTATGGTGAACTTAAAATATGTTCAGTACATTAGATATATGCAAATATAAAACTGTATATAAACTCCTTATGTTGTATCTTTTGAGCAACTATAATGCTCAAACAGTTGTACATTAAATGAAGCAAAACTATATATGAAACAAATTCTGATGAATACTTATTCACTGATACCAGTGAGACTGCCGGACCTGTCATGCTTCACTGTTCTTGGGGGCATGAATTCCTTACAGAAAGACCTGTCCTTACTGCCTTTGCTGCTGCTACTGCTAAGTCGCTTCAGTCGTGTCCGACTCTGTGTGACCCCATAGACGGCAGCCCACCAGGCTCCGGCATCCCTCGGATTCTCTAGGCAAGAATACTGGAGTAGGTTGTCATTTCCTTCTCCAATGCATGAAAGTGAAAAGTCAAAGTGAAGTCACTCAGTCGTGTCCGACTTCGCGACCCCATGAACTGCAGCCTACCAGGCTCCTCCTTCCATGGGATTTTTCAGGCAAGAGTACAGGAGTGGGATGCCATTGCTTTACCCAGTGACTTCACCTCTTTTCTTTATTTAAACCACTGTAAAAACCTTCCTTTGTTCCTTGTGTTAAGATTTCATTTGATCTTCACTTGACAAACACTATTTACGTAAAATAGTCTCCATTACATAAAATGTCTCTCATTAACCTGTGCCAATGACAAATAGTCCCATTTGTTAGCAAGTGCAGTTCTAAAGGCAAACGTGATTTGAAATCAATGAAATTTGATTGTGACAGTAATCAATCAAAGGGATGATCCAGAGTATCCTTTTGTTCAAAAAAATTTTGTTTAGATTTTTATCAAATTGAAAATAAAAAGTATCCCTAGGGAAGTCTCATCATCTTGAGACTACATGTACCAATCCCTCAAGGTCTGTATAGGTGCTTTATAGGACAAAGTCTGTAAGTCTCAGTGTAGTATACAGGGCACTTGTTATCTGCATCTTGCCCACATTTTCAGCCTCATCTTTGCCCATCCTTCACATTTGCTCCTGTGGTTCTGACATCTTTCCTCCGTGCTCAAGCCAGGGTCCCTTTACATTAAAAATTTTCTTTATCTTGAGCTCCCTTCCTCTCCTCTTATCTATTTATCTCAAGACTCAGGTATCTCAGCTCCTCTCAGACACTTTTCCTGACCCTTCCATCTTCGTGATAACCTTGCCTCTTCTCTCATGTTACTCTGCATTCACTGTCTGTGGCACTATATTAGAATTGTTAGTCTGTCTTTGCAACGTTTGTTTAGAGAGGTCCATTCATTCATTCAACATCCATATGCATTAACCACATTTTAGGCACTGGGCTGTGGATGCATGTGTATGTTGAATGAATGTTAGTCACTCAGTCATGTCCAACTCTTTGTGACCCCATGGACTGTAGTCCATTAGGCTCTGTCCATGGGATTTCCCAGGCAAGAATACTGGAGTGGGTTGCCATTTCCTTTTCCAGGGGACCTTCCCAACCCAGGGATCGAACCCAGATCTTCTACATTGCAGGCAGTTTCTTTACTGTCTGAGCTACCAGGGAAGCCCATGTTGAATGAATGGGCTCTTCTAAAAACAATGTATGTATAGATTCTATTATCATTAACTAAATACTTTTAACATAGAACTATATTTAGTCTTTATTCTTTAAATGTAGGAAAACACAATATTAATAAGAAGAAATGTTGTTTTATTCGCTGAATTGTGTCTACCTCTTTTGCAACCCCATGGACTAGCCCACCAGGCTCTTCTGTCTATGATTTCCCAGGCAAGAATACTGGAGTGGATTGCCATTTCCTTCTTCAAGGGATCTTCCTGACCCAGGGATCGAACTTGTGTCTCCTGCGTTGCAGAAGGCTTCTTTACACTGAGCCCACAGGGAAACCCAGCCAATAAGAAGAAATAACTTCTAAAAAAACTTTTATCCCTAACAGTTCTCCCTATAAAGTAGGTGTTTTCTTGTTGAAAGTAAAATGGCATGAACCCCTAGCTTAGGATTTGGAAATGACTTCTCTTAATTTGGGACATAGAACAAACATTAATTCTTTTTTTTCATTCTGTGTCTATATGATGCCTTGAGAATACTTAACCATCCTTGCCATGATACTTTCAAGATGAAGAGATTAGAGTTCAGAAGTTAATAAAATGCTTTTTGTTCATATATTTTGTTTAAAGAGGGATAACAATAAATATATAAAGCACTCTGATTATTAAACCTAAACATTTGCTCAGAGACAAAAAAAATTTGAACCAAGGCCACAAGAGGTCATTCATTCAACATGTAATTATTTTCATCTACAATGTGCTGGGAACTATTTTGGCATAGGGTTTAACTGATCAGGGAACAAGATCCTCACTTGTCCAAGGAGATAGCCGGTAAATAGATTTTTAAAATATTTTCAGGTAGTGATAAAGTACTGTGAAGAAGATAAAACAGGGGGATGTGCTTGATAGTGCTTGATAGTGTTCTGGGTGAGCCCTGCTGCACCCAGAATGGTCAGGAAAGGCCTTTGTGAAAAGTGGAGTTTTGAACTGAGCCTTGAATGAGGATGAGCCAGTCTGCACAGAACTAAAGTTAGAGTAGTTCAGGCAGAGGGATGTTCCAATGCAGGGTCCCCAGGGCAATAACAACGTTGGATTATTCTGAAACTATCAGAAGGCTAGTATGCCTTGTCGGGAGTAAGGAATTTTGGATTTTATTCTGTGGTGAAGGGAAGCCATAGGACACTCTGGAGAAGGAAAATAACATGATCTGATTTGTTTTGATAAGATCATTGTGGCTATAGTGTAGAGAATAGACTGCAGGGGCACGAGAATGGAAACGAGATGGTGGCTGTGGCACTGGCCCAGATGAGCGATGGTAAATGAGCTAGAGTGGCAGGGGGAGAGGGAAAGAAAGGAACCGATTCAGGGTATATTTATATTAAAAGTAGAATGGATAGGACTTCTGATGACTTGAATGTTAAAGGTATTAAATAAAAAATATTAAAGACACTAAATAAAAAGTCAAGTTCAGTTCAGTCACTCAGTCATGTCCGACTCTTTGCAACCCCACGGACTGCAGCACTCCAGGCTTCCCTGTCCATCACCAACTCCCAGAGCTTGCTCAAACTCATGTCCATTGAATTGGTGATGCCATCCAACCATCTCATTCTCTGTTGTCCCCTTCTCCTCCTGCCTTTAGTATTTCCCAGCATCAGGGTCTTTTCCAGTTAGTCAGTTCTTCACATCAAGTGGCCAGAGTATTGGAGTTTCAGCTTCAGTAAGCAGAACCATAAATAAGCATCCCAAACTCCCAAGAAAAAATGGAAAGCAGGGAAATACTTGATGTGCTGTCAATGAAGGAAACAAGTTCAGTTCAGTTCAGTCGCTCAGTCATGTCCGATTCTTTGTGACCACATGAATCGCAGCACACCAGGCCTCCCTGTCCATCACCATCTCCCGGAGTTCACCCAGACTCACGTCCATCGAGTCCGTGATGCCATCCAGCCATCTCATCCTGGGTTGTCCCCTTCTCCTCCTGCCCCCAGTCCCTCCCAGCATCAGAGTCTTTTCCAATGAGTCAACTCTTTGCATGACGTGGCCAAAGCACTGGAGTTTCAGCTTTAGCATCATTCCTTCCAAAGAAATCCCAGGGCTAATCTCCTCAGAATGGACTGGTTGGATCTCCTTGCAGTCCAAGGGACCCTCAAGAGTCCTCCAGCACCACAGTTCAAAAGCATCAATTCTTCGGCACTCTGCCTTCTTCACAGTCCAACTCTCACATCCATACATGACCACAGGAAAAACCATAGCCTTGACTAGACAAGTAATGTCTCTGCCTTAGAATATATTATCTAGGTTGGTCATAACTTTTCTTCCAAGGAGTAAGCGTCTTTTAATTTCATGGCTGCAGTCACCATCTGCACTGATTTTTAAGCCCCAAAAATAAAGTCTGACACTGTTTCTACTGTTTCCCCATCTATTTCCCATGAAGTGATAGGACCAGATGCCATGATCTTCGTTTTCTGAATGTTGAGCTTTAAGCCACCCTTTTCACTCTCCTCTTTCACTTTCATTAAGAGGCTTTTTAGGTCCTCTTCACTTTCTGCCATAAGGGTGGTGTCATCTGCATATCTGAGGTTATTGATATTTCTCCCAGCAGTCTTGATTCCAGCTTGTGAAGGAAACAAAGATTTTATTAAATTAACACATTAGCATTATAGGCATTAATGCTGGAGAATGTTAGGATCTGTTCTATGGCTGGGGCATATGGGAAGAGAGGAATGAAATCAGGCCAGAAATAGGCAGGGGTCGGACCTTGTTGGTCCATGGCAATGAGATGGAAAAAAATCTCTATAGAGTGATGTGACATTCCCTTTAAGAGATAGTTGCATACAGCATCAGGGCAAGAGTGAAGCAGACCAGTTAGCAGGTTAATTGTGTAGTTTGGGTGACAGTCATTTTTGGAAATTTATTTTGAAATTAATTGAGGCTTTTAACGGTAAATTTGGTTCTTTTATTTTTCTCTGTATATTTTAATGATATGTAGTATCATTAATGGCACCCCACTCTAGTACTCTTGCCTGGAAAATCCCATGGACAGAGGAGCCTGGTAGGCTGCAATCCATGGGGTTGCAAAGAGTCAGACACGACTGAGCGACTTCACTTTGACTTTTCACTTTCATGCATTGGAGAAGAAAATGGCAACACACTCCATTGTTCTTGCCTGGAGAATCCCAGGGACGGCGGAGCCTGGTGGGCTGCCATCTGTGGGGTCGTACAGAGTCAGACACGACTGAAGCGACTTAGCAGTAGCAGCAGCAGCGGTATCATTAAATGTCCATTTAATGATGTACTACATTGTAGTACAAATATGTAGTACATTCATTCATATGCAAAATCCAGAAAGATTTAGGTTTTTAAAGGATTGGTAGTAAAGTTTGCTAGCTATTTATTTTAAAAAGTATTTTACTTATTAAAAAGAATATGTATAGCTAACATGGCATAACATATAAATAATAAATGAATACCCAGAGAGCTATCATTAACCTTAATAAAACAGAACATAACCTAAAATTTTGACATCTATGTGCCGATCCTGTTTCTTGGATCCCTCTTTTCTCTCTTTTTTTTTTTTTCTTCTTCTCCCTAAGGTTAAAGGAAAAAATATTTGGGTGAGTTCATGGTTTCACATAATCAAGGCTTTTCTACATTTTACCTTGGGATTTAAATAACAAGACAGTCCTTACTGTAAAAGTTAGCCCCATTTTCCAACTCCAAACAATTCTGTCCATTTGTTCCTCTTTTCTCTTAATATAAATAAAACATTAAGGTTTGAATGTTTTTGAGCATCATGTAAATTGAGTCATAGTGCATATATGTACTCTTATACAGGTTGTCTTTTTTTTTTTTCTTCAGCATACTTGACAAAGTACCTGTGGGTTAATTTCATTTATTTTTACCAATATATAGTAGTTCATTGTGTGAATTTTCTGCGGTTTATTTATCCATTTTCTAGTGGCTGGGCTTTTGTTTCTTTGGGGCTTTTTATTCCTCGAAAAGTGCTGCTATAGACCTTAAACCTGTCTTTTGGTACACACATTAAAGAAGGTGTTCATTTTCTATTGCTACGTAGCAAATTACCCCAAACTAAGCACCTTAACTAACACCCATTTATAGTCTTTTTTAAAAAAATAACTCCGATAACTACTTGTCAGTATCATTTATTGAAGGGGGTCCTCATTTCTCTACAAATCTGTGGTGTTAACTCTGTTTATTAAGTTTACACTCATAGTCCATTTTAGGCTCGGTTTTCTGGTCTGTTTTTCTATTCCCAGGTTAATGAATACCTGACCACTTTTATAATAAGGCTTTTGAGCTAGTAGAGCAAGACCTCTGTTGCTTTTCTTTAAGAGGGTGTTGCTTTGCCATTTGCACTTGCCCTTTCATATACATTTTTAAATCCATTTAAGTTCTACAGAAACCTTATTGAAATTTTGGTTGGGATGACATTAAATCTACCTGTCATTTTGAGAACTGACATCTTTACCATATTATCAAATTATCCTATCTTTGAAAACAGTATATATCTCTCCATTTATCTGGATCTTTTTTAGTGTCTTAGCTCAATTGGTAAAGAATCTGCTTGCAGTGCAGGATACCCCTGTTTGATTCCTGGGTCGGGACGATCCCCTGGAGGAGGGAGAGGCTACCCACTCCAACATTCTTGGGCTTCCCTTGTGGCTCAGCTGGTAAAGAATCTGCCTGCAATGTGGGGGACCTGGGTTCCATCCCTGGGTTGGGAAGATCCCCTGGAGAAGGGAAAGGCTACCTACTCCCGTATTCTGGCCTGGAGAATTCCTTGGAATGTGTAGTCCATGGGGTCACAAAGAGACACGACTGAGTGACTTTCACTAATGAAATTTTATAATATTTTTTTACTGGATTGCATACATAATTTGCAGTTTTCTAAGTACAGTGTATTTTTGGTCAGTGTTGTAAATGGTATATTTTTAAGTTTAGGTTTTCTAACTAAATTTTTGATAGTATATAAACATGCAGTTGTCTGTATATTGATCTTATATTTAGCAACATTGTTCTTATATATTGATCTTGCTTGCCAGTGTTTATCTTTAATAGCAATAATTGTCATTTGTAAGGTTTGGGGGATTTTTCTACATAGCCAATCATGTCCTCTGGAAACTGTGACAGTTTTGTTACTTCCTTCTCAATTCTTTTACCTTCTTTCCTCTATTTTTTCTTTTTTTTTGCTGTGTTGGCCAGGACCTACAGTGCAGTGTTGAATAGAACCAGTGATAGTGGACCTCCTTGTCTTATTCATGTTTATAAATGGAATACTTCTAATATTTCACCATTAAGGATGACATCATAGGGTTTCGATTGGTGCCTTTTGTTAGGTTAATGAAATTCTCATCCATTCCATATTTGCTAAAAGTCTTGTTCATTTTATTTTTAAATATGAACGGGAATTGAATTTTGTCAAAAACTTTCTCTGTAATTGCTGAGGTGATGATATGGTTTTTTCCTGTAGTCTGATAATGTGGTAATTACATGAATATATTTTTTAATGTCAAACCGAACTTGTGTTTAGATAAGTGTTTGTGATATATTTTGTTTTTTAAAAACTGTGGGAGTTGGGCAACTACTGGCTTCATTACTTGCTCAGCTCCTTGGACCTTTGCTGGCTCTGAGGGTTTCTCTTTCTCTCTAGCTGGTTTACTGGTGTATTTAATGTACTTGTCTAGCCTTTTAGGAATATTTTATAGCAGAAAGATTTTGGAGGTATCAGGTTCACCAAATTACCAGAACTAGAATTCCACTTCCTCATATTTTTAGTGTAAAGAGCTTCCATTAATGTGAAATGTGATCACCTACCACCATTTCAGTCTTCTCTTCTGGTCTCTGTGCACAGTCATGCCCCTCCTTGCTGAAAGCAAGGAAGTAGAATTGTACGGTAGAAAGCCTCACAGAAGGGTCAGAAGGCATAAGTTGCAGAACCAGCAGCAGCAGTTGCTGAAATCTTGACTAAGCCACTTACTCTCTCTGAATTTCCTTCAATCATCTGCTAAGTGGAAACAGGATTGAAGCGAGAATCGCATAAATTTATAAACATGAACACATTGTTGTAGAGAGTTTAGGGAGGAGAAAGTGTTGATTAAGTAGCACAGAGGATTTTTTTAGGGTGGAGATTTCGTATGGTACTGTAATGGTGGATACATAACACTATGCGTTTCTTTTTTTCCAGTTGTGCCGCACATGGCTGGCAGGATCTTAGTTCCTCGACTAGGAATTGAACCTGTGCCCCCTGCAGTGGGAGTGTGGAGTCTTAACTAGCGGACTGCCAGGGAAGTCCCACACTATGCATTTAGTAAAACTCATATAGCTTAACAGAGGGCTTCCCTGGTGGCTCAGAGGTTAAAGCGTCTTCCTGCAATGCAGGAGACCTGAGTTTGATTCCTGGGTCAGGAAGATCCCCTGGAGAAGGAAATGGCAACCCACTCCAGTATTCTTGCCTGGAGAATCCCATGGATGGAGGAGCCTGGTGGGCCACAGTCCACGGGGTCGCAAAGAGTCGGACATGACTGAGTGACTTCACGTTCACTTTCACTTTTCATATAGCTTAACAGTGGGCTTCCCTGGTAGCTCAGCAGTAAAGAATACGCTTGCCACTGCAGGAGATGCAGGTTCGATCCCTGGGTTGGAAAGATCTCTTAGAGAGGGAAATGGCTACCCACTCCAGTGTTCTTGCCTGGAGAATTCCACAGACAGAGGAGCCTGGCAGGCTACAGTCCATAGGATCACAAAAGAGTCGGACATGACTTAGCAATTAAACAGCAACAACAACATAGTTTTACAGCACAGAGTAAAATTTAATGTATGCAAAATTTTAAAAACAAGAGGAAGAGGGGGTTCCAGGATATAATGCAGACTGAGACGAAAGAATCTAACTGTATAACAAAAGTATGCAGTGACCTCACTGAAAGGGGTCAGGGAAAGGTGCTGACCTAAGTAACTTTGAGACTGTGAGACTAAAAGCAGTAGGAACTATACGTAAGTACTGTCCTCTAGTCGGTAAAATTTCCTACCGATATGGGTTAATGGTTCTGAAACTACTTCACATGTGTACTGGAACTGAACAATTAATAACTGTCTGGTGGATAATGGCAGCCAGATTTCTTACTGTTGGTGTGAGCGATTGTAGACAACCAAGAGTGGAAGGCTAGTATGATCAGGTGGTAATGGATTAGAGTTGGAGACATAAGTATAAACTCTAGTTTAGCTCAACTGTAGATACAGATGGACATATATGGAAACATTGGTAGATAAAGATATTTGTATATGCATGGTGTAGTATACACACGTATATTTCCTTGCTTTGTCAGTTGAGAGGGCCTAGAAGTGAGGACAGCCTAAGAGCAAAGAGCACACCCAGTGCCCAGACCATTCTCCAATAAAAGGGACAAACACTGTAGAGAAATGGCTGATTCTAGGACGGGGTCAAGGAGTATACAGGAGTCTGCAACGTCTTGTGGTGCCAGAAAGTAAGGAAGTGGTCAAACACACTGATGAGAATGTGTCAAAAGGATATAGGAGGCAACTGAAAGAGGTTTTCAATGGCCGCAGCAGGAAAGTTTGAACAGTAAAATTAAATAGTGTTAGGTTATGACCCAAAGTTTAAAGTAAATATCTGTGAGTCCATACTGATATAAACAAGTGGTTGATTAAATAAATGGGGAAGAAGATACAATTCTGTGCAAAAAATTTCCAAATAACTTATGTAGACACTCCACCCTTAAGAAGGTGGGGCATAACTCTCTCCTCCTTAAAGGTTGGCTGTGCATAGTAACTTCCTAAGAGTATGGTATGGAAAGTGGGGGAAGTAACTTTACAGTAGAAACCTGTCAGTCACTAACTCACCACTTTATCAAGGTTAACATCAGCAGTGGTAAGTCATGTTCCTATCATGTACCCTTGATATGATGTGATAAGAATGACACTTTTTCCTCCCAAAAGCCCATAACTTCAGTGTAATCATGAGGAAAAACATCTGATGCTGGTTTTCTAAAAATAACTGGGAGGCATTCTAAAGATAACTGATCGATACTTCTCAAAACTGTCAAGGTTTTCAAAAACAAAGAAAGTGTGAGAAACTTTTAGAGCCAAAGAGGAGCCTAGGGAGGCCTGATAACAAATTGTCATGTGGGGTCGTGGATGGTGACCTGGGAGAGAGAGAGGATGTTAGGGTGGAATGAAGGAAAGCTGAATACGCTATGAACTTAAGTTCATAATTATGTGTTAATATTGACTTGTTAATGGTAACAAATACATTATACTAATGTAAGATTTTAATAATAGGGGAAACTCGGAGAAGGCGATGGCACCCTACTCCAGTACTCTTGCCTGGAAAATCCATGGACGGAGAATCCTGGTGGGCTGCAGTCCATGGGGTTGTGAAGAGTCGGACACGACTGAGCGACTTCACTTTCACTTTTCACTTTCATGCATTGGAGAAGGAAATGGCAACCCACTCCAGTGTTCTTGCCTGGAGAATCCCAGGGACAGGGAAGCCTGGTGAGCTGCCGTCTGTGGGGTAGCACAGAATCAGACACGACTGACGTGACTTAGCAGCAGCATGTCAGCTATATGGGAATTCTTTGTACTGTCTACAACTTTTCTATAAATTGAGAACCGTTCTAAAATTGAAAGTTTACTTTAAAAATGCAACAGGACTGTGGTAGATACCACTGAATAGAGGCAGCATTGCTTTAGTGGTTAAGAAGATGAGCTCAGGAACCAGTCTGCCTGGGTTCAGATCTCAGTCTCACTACTCATTAACTATGTGAACCTGGTTACCCTAATTAACTAGAATTACCTAATCTCTATGTGCCTCAATTCTTATCTGTTAGATTCTTCAGAGGACTAAATGAGTTAATGTATGTAAAGCTCTTAGAGTAATGCCGTACACATTCAGCACTATATAATTGTTTGAGTGTATTGATTAATATCATTACTTCTTTACTTTTCAGTTTGGGGGATTTCTGATTATAGCTGAATTTCACTGACTATCCATCAGCATACTGAGTTTTAGCTTAGCATTCTGACAAAACAGTATTCATAGTTTTGTTTGTAAGGGGGAAGTCATCAAGATGGTAAGATTCCTTATTAAAATATTCATTTCCCTTGTTAAACTGGTGTTCTTTACAAAGCACTGCCCACAACACAAACCCCTTAGATTTAGGCTTTGGCACCTAAAATTTTGGTAATATTTGAAAAAAAATGGAATGAATGTGTTATAGAAACATGTTTTTAGGCCTTTTACTTCTCTGCCTAGAATACATACCAACTCTTTAGAAAACCCCTTGTAGATCAGCAATTCAGGTAGAATAGAGTTTTGAATAGAACATAGAATTTGGGATCAGGAGACCAACTTAGAGTGTGGGTTCTTGTAGCTGTGTAATCAAGGCAGCTCATTAATCCCTTTGAGCCTCTGGTCCCATCTGTAAAACAGTGATGGCAGGAATGCATCCTGCCTTCCTCCCTAGCTTATAGAACTGTTGTAAGGATTAGGTGTGAAAATGAATGTGAGAGCTTCTGTAAGTTGTAAAACCTGTACAAGTATTATTTGTTATAATAATCTCAGGTTTTCAACCAGAGTTCAGCTCTAATGGAGCTTGATAGTCATATTAAGTGTTGGTGGTCATCTATATACCTTTACTTACTTATTATGTAATAAACTGAAATCATTTGATTTTAAAATGCTTTAGATGGTATATTTTCTCACAGGACTTTAGTTTTTATGACGTTTTTCCTTGATCTAACAAAGGAAGGCATTATTTTAATCTGGAGTTGTCTCTTTAAGGTGGCAGTTTGAGGAAATGATTTCCAAACTCTTCACTGAAATTGGCTATATAGAGAACACAAAAATGTGTCCCTGTGATTTAGGAAGTTGTCTCCTACAGATAGAGACCTTCTCGTCCTGATGTGGAGCTGACCAGCAGAGGGTGCACGAGCTTTCCCAGAAGGTAGGCTGGGCAGACCTGACTGGAGCCATCTGTGTGATGATTAACAAGCACTATAAATGAAAAGGTTCTAGCACATCAGAAACACAGTTACCGAATGGAAAGAGACAGCAGCCATAATGTCACACAGCAATGTAGGAAGTACCTGCCCTAGTTGGTGAATAGGAAGTTTCTGGATAATTGGAATTTGACATTCTAAGGTGGGTTATTTGTCTGATTGGCACCTCTTCCTGCTGCTGCTGCTGCTAAGTCACTCCAGTCGTGTTCGACTCTGTGCGACCTCATAGACGGCAGCCCACCAGGCTCCCCCGTCCCTGGGATTCTCCAGGCAAGAACACTGGAGTGCATTGTCATTTCCTTCTCCAATGCATGAAAGTGAAAGCCAAGTCACTCAGTCGTGTCCAACTCTTCGCAACCCCATGGACTGCAGCCTACCATGCTCCTCCGCCCATGGGATTTTCCAGGCAAGAGTACCGGAGTGGGGTGCCATTGCCTTCTGCGCCTCCTCCTGCTACTGTTTGTCATTTCAAAACTTCTTTCTCGTTCCAGGTTCTTTGCCTCACCTTCTCAGCATCTGTAATTATCTGTCTTACCTGGTCTAACAAGTTAGGGTTTTTAAAAAGTAAACTTTCCCTGGACTTCTTTGACCCTAAGGTATTTGGATCCTGAATCCAATCAGCTATAGCAGCCTGTCAGGGTCCCTCCAACCGAACTCTTACAGACTCCATGGCATCTTTTTTTCCTCCATGGAAATGGGTGACCATCAGAAAATTTGTGAACTTTTTAGTGTTACTTCACTGCCTGTATCATCTTTTCTCTTCCTTCCCAAGTGTGGATAGTATATAGAATGTATATACTTGAAAGTGGAAGTGAAAGTTGCTCAGTTGTGTATGACTTTTTGCAACCCCATGGACTGTGTAGTCCGTGGAATTCTCCAAGCCAGAATAATGGAGTGGGTAGCCTTTCCCTTCTGGGGATCTTCCCAACCTAGGGATCGAACCCAGGTCTCCTGCATTGCAGGCGGATTCTTTATCAGCTGAGCCCAAGAATAATGTCGTGGGTAGCCTATTCCTTCTCCAGGGAATTGTCCCAAACCAGGAAATTAACCGAGGTCTCCTGCATTGCAGGCAGATTCTTTACCAACTGAGCTTTGAGGGAAGCCCTTGTATATACTTAATGGTTTTAAAAATATTTTTTTATTCTGATTATAAAAGTACTTTGAGTTTTCTTGAAAAGAATATTTAGAGACATTAGGAAAATGTAAGGATATCCTCGAGCCTTTCAACCAGAGGGAACTCCTGTAAACTCTTCCAGACTTTTTCTGTGCATACATATGTGTATATATTGGGGTGTGTGTGTGTGTATATACATATATATGTGTGTGTGTGTGTATAGATTGATTAACATGTATATAAAATTTTTAATGAGATTATACCATAGGTACTCTTTTGTACCTTTTTAGCCCTACCTAATAAGTCATGTATCTTTCTATATCAACAAATTTAGGTTTTTACCAACATTTTAAGTAACTACATAGTCACCCCTCTAAAGATGAGTGTTTGGATTGTTTGCAGCTTTGCAGGATAATGCTGTGATAAATCCTTAATATATTCTTCTGATTATATTCTTAAGATATATTTCTAGAAATAGAGTGTCTATCAGATTTCTTATTTAAAAATGTTCACGTGTTGCCACAGTTCCCTCAGGAAAGGTCTCTTGGTGCAGTCTCCCTGACAATGTTTGAGGATGCTTTTTATTGCACACTACTGTTCACAACATTTCACCTTTTCCAGAATGATAGTGAATAACCCATTGTACCATTTTTTAAAAATTGGTGGAAAATCCACTCTCCACATCACCCCCAGAAAGTTAATCTAAGGCAGTAGTTCTCAAGTTTTTTGGTCACAGAACCCCTTGACACTCTGAAAAATTATAGAGGACCTCCAAGAGCTTTTGTTTATGTGGCTCATGGTTATCATTATTTACTGTATTAGAAATTAAACCTAAGAAAAATGTAAATATTTAAGTCATTTTTAAATAGCAGTAATAAGCCTGTTACATATTAGCATGAATACCCTTTTTATTAAAAATGCCTATATTTTTCAAAAGAAAAAAATTAGAAGAGTATCATGGTTTTATATTTTTTGCAAATATTAACATATGGCTTAAAGGAAGATGATTAGATTCTTATATTTGCTTTTGCATTAAGTCTGTTATGATATGTTGCTCTGGTTGATGTATATGAAGAAAATATGATCTCACACAGATCTATAATTTTCTAGTTAAGAAAGGAGTGCTTGAATAGTCTATTCAGATAAGTGTGAAGAGTCTCCCTTGATCCTATACTGATCCCAGTAAGTGGTAGTTTCTTAAATGTTAATTGCAGTATAATATTTGAAATCATACCCATGCATTTTTTTTAATACTCTGTTACATTAAAATCCATGGTCTACCTTGCACTTTGGATCCTTTACCCATGCATGCTTTTGTGACATCATGTGTTGGCCATCTGGAAAATACTGGTTCACTGAGTTGTGCAGGTCTTCCAAATGTTGACAGGTTTCATTATACAATATCAAAAATACTTTATTCTCATAAGAACAGTGTTTAAGTGTCAGTAAGCTCTTAAGCTCACAGTGGTGGACATAGGGTTTACAAAATTCTAATTTTTGCTTGAAAGTTTGAATTTTATCAGTGGCAACAAATGCTGTTCATTGTTTTCTTGACAGGCTTACTTTGTTTCTGAGAAAATGCCAAAGTAAAAATGGTGTTCCACGAAAACAGTCTTTATTGCTTCATCAAGGATACGCTTAAGTAAAACTGGCCTTTTGGTTTTTTTTCTTCAAATGTATGGTTGGTGAAGAAGGCACGACCTCCCCTGAGGTTTGGTGCTATTCCCTTGATTCTGACCAAGGTACGAGCAGTTTTATCTACCATTGCCTATACACCGTTAGTGCACATGTCACCACAGTAAAAAATGCAAATAACATGTTGATGGTGTTATGAAAATATTTCTCATGTTTTGCAGACCCCCTTAAAGTGTCTTGGGAGCCACTAGGGATCTGAGGACCACATTCTGAGAACCTCTGGTCTAAGATACTAGTCATAAGAACTCTTTCTCTTACCAGAGACTGGTTTAGAAATAGTCTGTGATCCAATTCTGGCCAGTGAAATCTGAGAGCAAGTCTGTCGAAGAGCTTGGGAAAAAGTTTCTTCATTGCTAAAAAGAGATATAAGAAAGAGATGGTCCTTTTCTTCCTGTGGATATTGCCATGCCAGTGTGATGCCTGGAACCACTGCAACGATTTTGTAATTGACAAAGCCAACCAGCCTTAGAATGAAGGTGATGCTGTTTAGAGCAAGATGGAGAAATGACATGAACCTGGGCCCTTGATGATATTATAGAACTGAAGCCATACCTAGAACTTGCCCAGCCTCTGGACTTACAGTTAAGAGAGAGAATATTCTCTTATTATTTGAGTCAGTTTGAATAGTGTCTTCTGTTAAATGCAGTCAAAAGCATCTCCAGAAGGTATTAATATTTATTAGTGATGAACATTTTTAAGTGCCAAAAATTAACATTTTTAGTGGCCATTTGCATTTCTTTTGTGAATGCTTGTTGATGGTATTAGCACATTTTCTACAGAGGTCATTTTTAATTATTTTCTAAACATTCCTTACATGTTAATCATATTAACACATTGTAACATTTTGTATTTATATCCACAAATGTCTTGCATAGTATGTCATTCTTACAAGCAATCAATTAGTCTTTTTTCTTTTACACTTTATGTTGGCTTTGGTATCATGTTTAAAAGAGTCTTTTCTACCCCACTTTTTAGTAAGTATTCACATATATTTTTTCTAGGTCTATTTTACATTGAAAACTTTAATTCATCTGGAATTGATTTTGGTATTAGATGGAGTAAGGATATAACTTTATTTTTTCTAAATGTGTGGGTGTGTGTGTGTTAGTCAGTCAGTTGTGTCTGACTTTTTGTGATCCCATGGACTGTAGCCCACCAGTCTCCTCTGTCCATGGGGTTTCCCAGGCAGGGATACTGAAGTAGGTAGCCATTTGCTTCTCCAAAGGATCTTCCTGGTTCAATTCTTTAGTCTCCTGAATTGCAAGCAGATTCTTTACCATCTGACTCACCAGGGAAGCCCAGGTAGCCCCTTGTCTTAATGTACTTTTTCAAATAATCCAACCTTAACCTACTGATTAGAAATACTAGCTTTATTAGAAATGGAATTCTTGCATATAAGGAGAGGGAAGCCTGGCGTTCTGCAGTCCGTGGGGTCTCAAAAGAGTCAGCCGTGACTTGGCAACTGAACAACAAATTCTGACTAGTTTTTGGACTTTCTGTTCTCTTCCAGTGCTTTGACTGTGTATCCTGGCACTATGGACATGCCCAGGACATTTTGCTTTGTAGAGTTTTGTAATGTCTGAAAGGACAAGGACTCCTCCCATCCTCTCTAACCCTACCCCACTGCAGTCAACAACACTCATTTTCCCTCCAGTATTTTCCTGATTCTTCCTATATGTCTGTTCTTCCAGATGAACTTTAAATTATTTGTTCAGGTTCCCCAAACGTTTTTGGAACTTTGATTGGAATTACTTTAATTTTGACCAGAATTTACATTTTTCACAATATTGAATATTCAGTTCCAAAAACCCAGTCTTCCTTTTAATTATCTTCCATGCCCCTCTCTAGAGTTGTATAGCTTTCTTCTTATCAGTCCTGTACATTTCTGGATAAGTGTATTCCTAGATATTTCATATTTTTTTGTTACAATCGGAAGAAGGATCTTTCCCCCTGTATATTTTGTTTTGATTATCAGTTTAAAAAAACCCTTAAATCTAGCTCAATATTTCCAGATAGTTTTGGCTTCTCAAAACAGAATAAACAGAAAGGATACTATCATTTGTGGTAGTATAGTGTGGACTATGTGATTTATGAGGTATGACTGTTGAAGACTGTTTAAGGGAACAGAACATCCCAGAAACTATATGCTAATGAATATGATCCTTCCAAGCTGATTATGTTGGAAATCTATACATTTATGACAACAAGAACAATTTACTCTAAAGACAACAGAGAATATATATTCTTTAAAAAAAATTACCACCACTGAAAATATGAAAAGGAATTAATTAACTTGCTATGAGGACGTTATCTGAAAATAATGTTTTTGAAGATATTTTACTGTTATTGGAATAAATAGTAATCTCTTAACATGATTTATTTGAAAGGACAACCTTTATTTTGATGTAGAGTCGTAAGTTTTAGTTAAGCAACATAACTTTGTAGATATGCCTTATGTTATCAGGTGTCAAAGAGATGGTTGACAGGTTTTATGTGTTTGCTGCTGTTGTTGTTGTTGTAAAAGAATCATTTAATCAGTTTTTCTGTATTAAATAAGATTCAGTTGCCCCAGGCATTACGGATTGGCAATGTTTCAGCTGTTTGGGAAAATGGAATTTGGAATTTGCCAGTTTTCTAAGATCATTTAAAATAAATTTCTTTTCATCTACATTATGGATTTCAAAAGCATGTGTAGTCTAACCTGGTATCTTAATCATCAGTTAAAATGCTCCTGTAGAAAATGTGATTCTGAGCTCATAACAACTGACTTGTAGATGGTCTTAGAAATAAGACCTTTTGTATATTGAGGATTACTGAGGTTTCTCTACATGTTGTGGTCCTTGAAAGTTAAGACTATAATTAACATTCTCAATTATTCTTAAGCAACTTGCTGTGGCATTATTATTCATGGGCTATTTGTTTTAATCATTCTTAAATGTATTGGTTTTTTTTTTTTTTTTGGCTGCACCCTACTGGCAAGTGGGATCCCAGGGATCAAACCCACACCCCCTGCATTGACAGCATGGAATCTTAATCATTGACCTGCCAATACAGGAACTCCCTGTATTGATGTTTTAGTTTATATATAATTTCTTGGAATAAGTTTATTACATGTTAAGTAAAGAATGCTTGTATTCTTTTTTCCTTTGGGTGGGTGAGGAGTCTGGCTGTAGGTTGGAATTGGGTGTGTGATCTTTCAGACCTGACTGTAAGCAATTATAAAGCTTTTCCTGCAAGCCCTCATTGAGAGAATTGGTACATACCAGTGTGCACACCAGAATCAGCACACAACCAGGGCATTGCCATTTTCTGGAGGGATTTCAGTCAAGGCCTCCTTCCTTCTGTCCCCCGACTCATCTCCTATGTGTGGCCATTTTCTTACGTACATCTGCATTCTGATAAAGTTGATTCATATATGGGGACTCACAAAGTGGATGTTACTTCAGTGGCCTAGTTAAGGTCACGTTTCTAAACCTTAGTCAGGATACCGGGCGGGAGGACTGCGCGTGGAGAGCGCTGCGCACCTGCTGTGGGCCGCCCCGCTAGGCTGAGAGCAGAGCACCGTGCAGACTAGCGGGCCAGGGGGAAGCCCCGCCGCGTCTTCAGTCAAGTTGAGGAGATGCGGCCCTGGCTGGGACTTGGCCCCGCCCTGGTGGGTGGTCTGCCTAACGCGCCTCAGTCAGGCACGGCTTCTCTTCCTTTCGCACAGCTGGCCTGGAAAGGCACCCGCATGCCCTCGTACCCGAAAGAGCGAAATGTGCGCCCATCCTGTTGCGACTGTGGCCGACCCAAAGAATTCAGTCGTCCTTGGCACCGTCCTGAGTATTTGATAGTGCAAACAAAGATGAGGAAACTGAGGATTCAGAAGGTGCAGTGACCACTGTGGATATGAGAAAAATTAAAGAGATTATTTGTAGACCCTTGAGATTCATAGGAAGAGTCCAAAACATGATGAAAGCACCTTATGGCTGGAATCAAGATTGCCGGGAGAAATATCAATAACCTCAGATATGCAGATGACACCACCCTTATGGCAGAAAGTGAAGAGGAACTAAAAAGCCTCTTGATGAAAGTGAAAGAGGAGAGAGAAAAAGTTGGCCTAAAGCTCAACATTCAGAAAATGAAGATCATGGCATCCGGTCCCATCACTTCATGGGAAATAGATGGGGAAACAGTGGAAACAGTGTCAGACTTTATTTTTCTGGGCTCCAAAATCAGTGCAGATGGTGACTGCAGCCATGAAATTAAAAGACACTTACTCCTTGGAAGAAAAGTTATGACCAATGTAGATAGCATATTCAAAAGCAGAGGCATTACTTTACTGACTAAGGTCTGTCTAGTTAAGGCTATGGTTTTTCCTGTGGTCATGTATGGATGTGAGAGTTGGACTGTGAAGAAGGCTGAGCGCCGAAGAATTGATGCTTTTGAACTGTGGTGTTGGAGAAGACTCTTGAGAGTCCCTTGGACTGCAAGGAGATCCAACAAGTCCATTCTGAAGGAGATCAACCCTGGGATTTCTTTGGAAGGAATGATGCTAAAGCTGAAACTCCAGTACTTTGGCCACGTCATGCAAAGAGTTGACTCATTGGAAAAGACTCTGGTGCTGGGAGGGATTGGGGGCAGGAGGAGAAGGGGACGACAGAGGATGAGATGGCTGGATGGCATCACTGACTTGATGGACGTGAGTCTGAGTGAACTCCAGGAGTTGGTGATGGACAGGGAGGCCTGGCGTGCTGCGGTTCATGGGGTTGCAGAGTCAGACACGACTGAGCGACTGAACTGAACTGAACTCTTTCTGTTAAGTTTCTTTCTTTACCCAACAGAATTCATCAATAAAAAAAAATAAAATAAACCTTAGTCAGCCTATGCTTATGGGAAACACCTGTTAAGGAAACCTAACATACTCCAATCACAATCCTCCAACCTAATTTTAGGTTGCCGACAAAGGTCCCTCGAGTTAAAGCTATGGTTTTTCCAGTGGTCATGTATGGATGTGAGAGTTGGACTATAAAGAAAGCTGAGTGCCAAAGAATTGATGCTTTTGAATTGTGGTGTTGGAGAAGACTCTTGAGAGTCCCTTGGACAGCACGGAAATCAAACCAGTCAATCCTAAAGGAAATCAGTCCTGAATATTCTTTGGAAGGACTGATGTTGAAGCTGAATACTTTAGCCACCTGATTCAAAGAACGGATTCATTGGAAAAGACCCTGATGCTGGGCAAGATTGAAGGCAGGAGGAGAAGGGGACGACAGAGGATGAGATGGTTGGATGGCATCACCAACTCAAAGGACATGAGTTTAAGCAAACTCCAGGAGTTGGTGATGGAAAGGGAAGCCTGATGTGCTGCAGTCCATGGGGTTGCAAAGAGTCGGACACGGCTGAGTGAACGGAACTGAACTGAATTGAATTTTAGCTAGCTTGCTGTACACTAGAAAACAGGACCTGCTAGCCTTGTAACAAAATCCCTGACCTCCTAGGCAATCATGCCGTTTCCATAATGCCTCTTCTAATGTACAACCAGCTCTTGCCCAGAACAACTTGGGAAGAGTGCTCCACCGCTTGTGAGACACTGTATCCCCCAAACCATGTATGATTTTCCCTTGAAAAAAGACATCAGTCTCATTACTGAATTGTTTTAGTTTTTTTCATTTGACAATTCCTAGACCAGATGCCTGCATTCAGAGGACTCCTTAGTGGGAGCCTCAGAGGAGACACCTTGGCCCTTTCCCTCTTCCTCACCCACCCCTTCACTGTCCATGGGCCCACAAAAAGACATTAGTCTGTTTTTCAGGGGTCCTGGGCGGTGAGACAGTTTTCCCCATCATGTTGCATCCACTTGATCCTTCCCTAGTGCCATTCCACTAGGAGAATGGAACACTGGGAAGGAAGCTAGGGCCTCTTTTTCCTCTTGCTTGCATTGTTACAGTAAGTAAAAGGCTTGACTGTTACTTTCAGTTTGTCTTTTTGTCCTAATGGATCGTCTCAATACCTTGACTGCTTCACAGTGGGAAGTGGGAATGGTGTTCCTAATTCGTTATTTTGTTATTTTTTCTTTTCTTTCCAAGCTTTAAGGGTTGCCCTTTAGAAATGTTTCTGGAATTCACTGAATAGTAATTTGACTTTACATTTGTGAAACACAGTGTAGTTTTTACTGTTCTTTGTATAAACTTTGTGACTTAGGAGTTGTCTCCATCTTACAAATGAGCCTTAGGCAAAGTATGTGACTTTCTCCAAAATCACAATTAATGGATTGGCTGGACCATGATTTAAACTTGAGGCTTATTCTGTTCTCAGTTCAGCGCTGTCTACCCTACTGCCCCACTTCACTGGTAAATTAGTCTTTCACTTTCTTGGGAGGTTGGGGATACTTTAGGGCTGTATAATAAGCATAGTGGAAGACTTGATCCTGTAATATTCATAAAGCTGTATGGAGATTGTAAGAAGAGCCAGACTAATGGTAGCAACAGTAATATCAACTATTGAGCACTCACCATGCACCCTGCAGTGTGCTACATATATGCTGGATACATCACCGCCTATGTTGTTATTTAGTTGCTAAGTCGTGTGCAACTCTTTCCCCACCCCTGTGCAACTCTTTGCCCACCTGTGGGCTGTAGCCTGCCAGGCTCCTCTGTCCATGGGATTTCCCAGGCAAGAATAGTGGAATGGGTTGCCATTTACTTTTCCAGTTAATTAACCTTCTCATATTTTGCAGTAAACTTATTAGTCACATGTTATTGAGGAAATTGAGGTTAACAAAATTTAAGTATCATGTCAGAGGTTATGTGGTAGTAAGGGGCAGAGCCTGTATTCAGCTTAATCCAAACCCTTTTTCTCATCATCTGAAATTGTTTTCAAAGGAGAATTGAGGTGAGTCTGCCTGACTTGGAGCATTTCTCTGTTAAGGAGAAGTGGTAGAAGAATTTTCTGGAACAGAATCTTTTAATACTGTATTACTCAATGTTGAAAAATATATAAACCTCCATTTAAAGGAAAAATATTCTCCCTGAGTTGAGGTCTTGCATAAATCTAGATATAAGTTCCTTGTGCAGAGCTCAACTATAAAGTCAAAATAAGCACAGATATAACCACAAAGCCAATAAAATTCAAATTAGCAACATTTTAATGTGACTGCTGATGGTTTACAGAACTAAATTGCAGCTCTCATTATAAACAAGGTACTGACCACCACCACATGGGCTGTTTTGACTTCAGCCTGTCCGTACTGTGTGTGCTATGTGTCTTCTTAATTCCCTCACCACTTGTCTCAATTCCGAATACTGCAGAATCTTTTTACAGTGTGCCGTGTACTCAGATGCATCATTTCCATCTCTGTTGCTTGTTGCAACAAGATCATAAATGTACATACAGGCCCTGAAATCAAATAGCTTTTACACATTTGCTCGTATTGATTTTATTTTGGGGTTATCATAATATACAATTTAAAAAATTGTCATAGCATCTTAGATGTGTCTAGTGGGGATTGATCCTGAGGAGCAAAGGATGGAGATTTGTTTTAATGACCTGGTAAATATTAAAATGAGGTAGTGGATGGGAAGTCTGTATTTCAGCTTTTTGTCCATGCTAAAGTTTTTTTTTTCCCTAGGTGTTCATGACTTTGTGGTTCTACCACACCATGAGAGTCTCTCATTCAATGCAAGACTTCCATCTCCTCGTTACAGTGTTACTGTTTTTGTTACTAGGTGGGATGGTGTAACAAACTCAGAAGGCCTAATTACTAACCAGGACCTTCTGTCTGTCTTTGCTTCCCTTGTTTCCTGTTCAACCCAGACTTCAGCCACATCAAGTCCATCAGCCTTCCCCTACCCCTAGTCCTTTTTCCTCTCTCCTCTTTATTTTTAAATTTCCAGTCATTTTGGACTTACTTTATGGTCCTCAGTTATAGTCTCCCTCAATTCCACATCCTAAATCACCACTGCTTTCTGTACTACCAGCTTAGACAGGCCATAATATAGGTAAAACTGAATATTTTCCCTCAGACCACCTGGTGGTAGAGGAAATCATACAACTGCTCTATTATTTCGGTTACTTTTGGTTGGAGATAACAGAAAATTCAGACTGGCCTAAACAATTAAGGAAATATATTGGCTCAATAACTGAAAAAGCCGGATGTGGGACTGGCTTCAAGTGAAACTTACTCTAACTAACAGTGGAACCTAACTTCTTTCAGTTTTCCCAGTTTTCCTTTTTCAGAGTTGGCTTCATCCTAAATTTGTACCATTCCATCATCGTTAGGCTACATAGCTTCAAGATAGCTTTTGTTATCTACTGAATTGTGCCCCCTCCCCCCAAATTCAGATGTTGAAGATCCACACCTGCCATGTGACTCTATTGGGAGATAGGGCTTTTATAGAGGAAGTAAAAGTTGAGGTCATAAGGGTAGAGCCCTAATCCAATAGAACCCTGTCTTTGTAAGAAGAGTCGAGATACCTGAGATCTCTCCACAAGCATGCAAGATGGAAGGCTGTGTAAGGACACAGCAAGAAAACAGCAAGACGCAGGACCTCATCAGAAATCAACCCTGATGCCACCTTAATCTTGGACTTCTGGCTTCTAGAACTGTTGTGAATTTCTATTGTTTAAACCAATCAGTCTGGTATTTTGACTATGCCAAAGCCTTTGACTGTGTGGATCACAATAAACTGTGGAAAATTCTGAAAGAATTTGGCCATGGAATACCAGACCACCTGACCTGCCTCTTGGAAAATCTGTATGCAGGTCAGGAAGCAACAGTTAGAACTGGACATGGAACAACAGACTGATTTCAAATAGGAAAATGAGTACGTCAAGGCTGTATATTGTCACCCTGCTTATTTAACTTCTATGCAGAGTATATCATGAGAAACGCTGGACTTGAAGAAGCACAAGCTGGAATCAAGATTGCCAGGAGAAATATCAATCACCTCAGATATGCAGATGATACCACCCTTATGGCAGAAAGTGAAGAGGAACTAAAAAGCCTCTCGATGAAAGTGAAAGTGGAGAATGAAAAGTTGGCTTAAAGCTCAACATTCAGAAAATGAAGATCATGGCATCTGGTCCCATCACTTCATGGGAAATAGATGGGGAAACAGTGGAAACAGTGTCAGACTTTATTTTTGAGGCTCCAAAACCACTGCAGATGGTGACTGCAGCCATGAAATTAAAAGACGCTTACTCCTTGGAAGAAAACTTATGACCAACCTAGATAGCATATTGAAAAGCACAGACATTACTTTGCCGACTAAGGTCCGTTAGTCAAGGCTATGGTTTTTCCTGTGGTCATGTATGGATGTGAGAGTTGGACTGTGAAGAAGGCTGAGTGCCGAAGAATTGACGCTTTTGAACTGTGGTGTTGGAGAAGGCTCTTGAGAGTCCCTTGGACTGCAAGGAGATCCAACCATTCCATTCTGAAGGAGATCAGCCCTGGGATATCTTTGGAAGGAATGATGCTAAAGCTGAAGCTCCAGTACTTTGGCCACCTCATGCGAAGAGTTGACTCATTGGAAAAGACTCTGATGCTGGGAGGGATTTGGGGCAGGAGGAGAAGGGGACGACAGAGGATGAGATGGCTGGATGGCATCACGGACTCGATGGACGTGAGTCTGAGTGAACTCCAGGAGTTGGTGATGGACAGGGAGGCCTGGCGTGCTGCGATGTGTGGGGTCGCAAAGAGTCGGACACGACTGAGCGACCGAACTGAACTGAGCTGACTAATACAGCTTTCAAGAGCTCCAGGGCTTCATGCTTCCTCTATTATGTGTATCAGGTATGAGAAATCATCTTTGTCCCGAAAGCTCTAGAACTAGACCTAAAAGATGCACTCTGTTGGCCAGACTTAGTCTCATGCTGACCTCTGAGCCAGCCTCAATGCCCACAAGTTTGGAATGTACCGACTGGCTTGGTGTAGGTTGTGCAGTCCATCTCTGGCTTCGATAGGTCCACTGTGGCTTCTCTGTGAACTCATAGATCCCAAGTCTATGAGCTCTTGAAATTGGGGAGTAAGTACTCAGGAGGCAGACAATAAATCATAATTTGAGTTGAGACTTCATATGGCCCAGTTATGTTGCTGCCATTCCTTTACTGAAGTGTTGTTAGTTTCCTTTCTCCTTTTTTTTTTTTTTCCTGTTCCTTCTTTTCTCAACTCCCATACCTTGTAGCCTCTTACTTCACAGAGAAGAGAGCTTTGGGAAAGGGCTCTCTTAACAATCTGCCCTTCCACTACAAACACACCTGTTCTCACTCATCAGAAGATGAGAATGTGCTTGACATCTTACATGGGTAACTTGTTTTCTGTGTACTTCCCTTCTCTGCCTCCCCGTTACTGAAACTTGTTTGTTAGCAATTCATCTCTTTCCAGTATCTTCCAGTCTGTTTTATTTCAAACATTGGATTATTTTTCTCTCATCCTACTAAGATACTTGGGATTCTTTGTGTCTTAACAGATATTCTTCTATCTGCCTCCATTGTTTATTCAGGTTTTTAAAAACTTTACCTAATGTCCTTCTTTGTCATAGGATCCCATCAAAGATACATTACATTTAGTCATCCTGTCTCTTCAGACACCTTGTGGCTCTGGCAGTTTCTCAAATTCAACTTGTTTTCGATGACCTTGACAGCTTGGGGGAATATGGTCAGGTATTTGGTACAGTGTTCCTCAGTTGGGCTGATGTTTTTCTCAGATTAGGTTGGAGACAAAGTGCTGTTCTCATCATATGATGTGAAGAATGTGTGTGTGCTGAGTCGCTTCAGTCACGTCTGACTCTTTGAGACACTATTATGGCCTGTAGCCTGCCAGGCTCCTTCCTCTGCCCATGGCATTCTCCAGGCAAGAATACAGGAGTGGGTTGCCATGCCCTTTCCCAGGGGATCTTCCCAACCCAGGGATCAAACTTCTGCAATGGCAAGTGGGTTCTTTCCCACTAGTGCCACCTGGGAAGCCCCATATAAAGAATATATACTATCAACCTGACTTTTTTTTTTTTAATTTTTATTTTTACTTTATTTTACTTTACAGTACTGTATTGGTTTTGCCATACATTGACATGAATCCACCACGGGTGTACATGAGTTCCCCAACATGAACCCCCCTCCCACCTCCCACCCTATAACATCAACTTATTGTTGATGTTAACTTTGATCACCTGACTGAGGTCATGGTTGTCAAGTTTCTCCACTGCAGAGTTACTCCCCCACATCCCACACTGTGCTCTTTAGCAGAGGTAACTATGCATAGCCCACATTTAAGGAATGAGGAGTTACATTCCACCTCCTTGAGACTGGAGTGTCTACATCAATTATTTTGGAAGTGTTGGAAGGTTTGTCTCTTCTTCCCCATTTACTTATTCATTTATTCAACCATTTCTATCAATATGAACACATGGATATTTATTTTATACTTTGGGTTATAAGCCAAAATTATTTCGTTGCTCAAAGTATTTCAGCTTTGGCCGTTGGGAGCACCTTCAGGTGGCTTATGTGTCCTTTTGACACATCCTTTTTGTTGTGGGTTGTTTTTTTGTTTGTGTTTGAGCACTTCCTTACTTTCTGGCACCATGCTACAGGCTCATTTTATATATTCCCTGCCCCAATCCTAGCATCAGCTATTTTCTCCAAGGAGCCCTGATTCCTTTTATTAGAGAATGGTATTAGAAACCAAGATCTGGGTCCCTGGTGTGCTTGTTGCTTCAGAACTATCAGAATAAGGAAATACATATACTAACCCATGTTATACACAAATCTCCAAATAGTTCTGTATGTAACATCTGTATATGAATTCATACTGATGAGTCCCAGTTGTAATTCATCACCATGTGAATTATTCTAGTTTTCTCCCCTCAGCTATCTGTAACCTTTCACTCCTGGTGTGAAACCTGGTTCCTACCATCTATTTCTTAATGGTTCAATTCCAGTATATTTGTATTGTAGCTTCTTCATACTGCCCTTAGTTTAACAGATTCAGCTCATTTCCAGACTGACTTAGCATCTTTTTTCAAATTATTTTGATTCCCTGAATATGTAATACTTTTGCAGGAAGGGGGAGCCATTCCAGGGCCTGAAACTGGGCTCTTGCGTAACACTCGGAAATGAATTGTCCGAGGAGACAGGTGTGCTGACAAAACAAGAGATTTTATTGGGAAAGGGCACCTGGGTGGAGAGCAGTAGGGTAAGGGAACCCAGGAGAACTCCTCTGCCACGTGGCTCGCAGTTTCGGGTTTTATGGTGATGGTATTAGTTTCCGGGTGGTCTTTGGCCAATTACTCTAATTCAGAGTCTTTCCTGGTGGTGCACGCATCGCTCGGCCATGATGGATGCTAGCGAGAGGGATTTTGGGAAGTGGACGGACACGTGGTGTCTCCTTTCAACCTTTCCCAAACTCTTCCAGTTGGTGATGACTTATTAGTTCCGTATACCTTATCAGGATCCCCTGTTATAAAACAACTCATGCAAGTGGTTACTATGGTGCCTGGCCAGGGTGGGCGGTTTCAGTGTGCTTCCCCTAACAATACCACACATTTTCACACTTCTTTGTCTTTATTTCTGCTAGTCCCTGTGTCTGAGGTGCCCTGGCTTTTATCCTTATCTCCTTGAAATATTGCCACTCACTCTTCTAGACCCAGTACAGATGTTGACTCCACCAAGAAGCTTTCCCTAACCACAAGCAGGAGACTTAATCACTCATTCCTCTGTACCCTAATAGCTCTTTACACTCACCTCTGTTACAGATGGAACAGGGCTCTGTTTGCGTCTTTCTTCTTCACGTGATAGTAGGATTCTTGAAGGCAGGAACCGAGTGGACCTGTCCCTGGATTTCTGATGGATCCAGTAATGGAGGTTATGTTTAGTTCCTCTTGGGTGATAATTACAGAAAACCTAATAGTGGCTAAAATATGTAAGGATTTATTTTTCTCCTCTAGTCGGAAATTCAGAGGAAAGTCATAACTACCATTGGTTTCCCTGTTCAGTGATACCATCAAGAACGAGGCTCTTTCTCTCCCCTATACACAGCATCACTTTCTTTTCAGGATAAAGGCAGAGTTGAGGGTGCCAGCAAGCTATCCTTCAACTCCTTTCTCTTCTGTATGGAAGCAAAGACTTTTTGCCATTTAACAGATTTCTGTCATCTAGAACAAAACTGCAAGAGAAGATGAGACCGTGGATTTTTAGGAAGGCTGATCTTTTCAGTAAGAACAAGATGTAGGAATTAAGCTCCAGGTAATCACAAGGCTACAAGGAAATCAGGGATCTGTTTCCTGTTGGATAAGAGGCCTGAGGGTAGACAACCAGGCTGGGAAGACTCTTGAAAACAAAAGGAGAAAAGGGGGTGATCCCAGTGGGAGCAACATCTAACTTTAGTTGGTGGAAAGCGCAAGTGCGCCTAATGAGGAATGTAACGTACTCTGTCCACCCACTCTATATCTACAGCATTCTGTATTGCTCCCTGGAAATGTTGAGCTTTTCTGTTTTCATGTAGAAGTTGTATCACTCTTGTGAATTTTACTTTCCATTCTCTGGCACCTTTTCTGACTGTGTCATGCCTCCTATGATGTGACAGTCAAAATTTTACCTGATAGATCATGGTGCATTTTGCCTTGATTTTTTGCAAGTTAGCACTAATTATAGTTCTTTAAAGTAGAATTTACACAGTGCTATAATCTCTGCCTACCTGAACCCCACATTCCTTTGAAATTATGGGAATACATTCATTTGCGTGCTTTTTATTCACTATTACATTTCAGATTTTATGGATAACATTCACTTATGACTTGAATTCTTTATAATACTGCATTTGTGCCAGGACAGCCTTATTGATACATTAGTCCAAACATAACTGGGTAAACCTTGCCTACAGGTATAAGCATCTCCTGCTATCTAGTGTGCTTAGGGTTAGAGACATTTGCAATGAATTAGAAAGGAGAAGCTTCATTAAGAGTAGAATTCCATTAACTTCATCCATGTGAGTTTTTTACTAGAAATTGTAAGGACTGGTAACACATAAAGTATGCATGTAACTTAATACCTTTTCTCAGTCCACCAAGTCTGATTACTACTTCCAGAAGTTACTGTAGTGCACAAAAATGTGAAATGCCAGGCGGGTAAGTTAAAACAGATTTCATTCTGGTCTCCAATTTTGGGAGACAAATTCCAGAGCAATTAGAACAGTATATCCTTCAGATATTGAGTATAAGGGCAGCTTTGAGATGGGTTTACGTGAAATTCCTCATATAATGTGCGAGTCCCGTAACCTCTTTGTGTGTGAGTGTGTGCACAGTGACACCTTCAAGGGTGGTCGTGCAGAGCAAACACAGCATGAGATTCCCATTTTGAAGCTGCAGCGTGACTGACGTCATAGTGTGATCAAAGTCCTCTGCAAATACTGTAATTGTTCTGTTCTTGCTAATAACCTTATTTATACTTTGAAATTATAATCATCCAAAGAAAGATTAAAACAAGATGTATGTGTTGCCTGAGCTTTTTGCCTTACAGATGGTCACACTCAGTTCCCTGAAATTGCCAGGGTTAATTGAAGCTTCAGTTTTCACTCAGGTATAGTTGATACTTAAATGTTTCTTACCTGTCAGCTTTCACTATTTAAAACAGTATAACAATACCACTCTAATTTGCTTTCATTAATGGTAGCCTCTCAGGTAATGTTAGTGCAGGTTTGTCTAGATGATGTTTGTTCCTCTGAATGAAACCTTTGTACCAGCTTCCCAGCTGAGAAGAAAAGCTAAATAGTTACAGAGGTAAAAACATGAATGTCTCACTAATTTATTCATTTAAAGGATGCTCAGAGCCCAGGACACATCCAAGGAAGTTAACTTTTAAACAAAGGGCAAGCATTTAGTGTATGATTAACGGCAGTTTCTTTCCTTGAGATTTCAGTGAGCTGAGACTACAGGGAATCATTCTTAGGGAGGCAGCTCAGAGTCAGCCAAGTGCTCCAAGGATAATCATTACAGAGTCACACAAACAGCAGTGCTGTTTGCTCTGGTTCTTTGGTGCTCTTCTGGTAATATTGAGATGTGAGAAAGCCATCTTAGGCTCAAGCCTAATAGCAAGGGGAATAAGCCCTTCTTTGCTTCTACTCCTCAGCTGTGTAAAAGTAGAGGGCCAGTGAAAAGAACTGGGTGTTACAATCTTACGTTATTTAGGTGATATAAGCGCTCTTTGCCTGTGTATTGAGATTTGAGTACTGAAAAGAGAATGACTTTGCTTTCCTACATCAGGGGACTGGTGTTTGCCAGTGGCATTGCTTGCTATCTGATTAAGGCCCAAGAGAAAAAGCACCCCACTCCAGTACTCTTGCCTGGAAAATCCCATGGATGGAGGAGCCTGGTAGGCTGCAGTCCATGGGGTCATGAAGAATCAGACACGACTGAGCGACTTCACTTTCACTTTTCACTTTCATGCATTGGAGAAGGATATGGCAACCCACTCCAGTGTTCTTGCCTGGAGAATCCCAGGGACGGGGGAGCCTGGTGGGCTGCCGTCTATGGGGTCCCACAGAGTCGGACACTACTGAAGTGACTTAGCAGTGGCAGTAGCAAGAGAAAAAACAGAAGTGAGAAAGATGGAGGGAAGACAGTCTGACATAAGACTTCCTTATGTCAAGTACAAGTTAGCAACCCCAATAAAGATGGGAATGAGTGCTGTGATGCTTCTTGCCTGTGTAGTATACAAAACTAGGATGCATATTGTATGTATATGCATAATGAAGATTAAAAAGAAAGGTAGAGTATAGGCTCTCTCATTCATCTGGGTTCAAGTTGAAGCCTTGTTAGTTTCTGGTGGGGTAATTTTAAGCATGTTGCTTTATTTCATTCTGTGTGAGGTTTTCCTCTGCAATATGAATATAAAAGTAGAACTCCTTTGATAGGGAAATAGAGATTAAGTAAGATAATACTAAATGCTTAGAACAGGGCCTCAAGCATGGTAATGCTTAACTTTTTAATATTAATATTTAAATGAAAGATAAATGGGGATTGCTGGTTTACTTCCTCAAATATTTGTTCAGATTGCAAAGTATGCTATGGAGTATTTCCCTTTACTTTTATTTAAAAAGTACTTAAAACAATTACTCTACAAAAATAATATTTTCAAGTACTTAGACACTTTCATGTTTGTAACATGAAATATCCTGTGTACATCTTACCTAACTGGAAGAATATGATATAGTTTGTTGGTACGGTAAGGGCTGTCAGTCTTTGTGAAAAGGGCTCCATTTTAGTGGCAAGCAAAAGCATTTAGCCAAAATTTGGAGGTAGGGCAGAGATCTCTTCTCTATACTTGCTTTTGCTGCAAGTGTAATATGGCGTTAATGGTGAACTCAGAAAACTTACATTAAAACCACCTTCTCCTTGGCATGTCATACGATATATATATGGAATTCAAGTCATTTTATATATTTGGTCATTTCCTTGCATTTTAAAATGAATGCACCCTTACCTACATCTAATAGCTGACAGGAAGTCTGTCGGTTCTTCATGGCATGCCAGTGTAGTTATAGCATAATAACTGCTGTTGATAATGAAATTCTGTCACTCTGAAACGCATATGAGCTTCAGTTCCTTTCTGGATCTGTTCCTTAGTAATTGCTTTAGCCGCTTGATTATTCACGCTTGAGTCATGGTGTTGCGATCTCAGAGGACCGTGGCCCTAAAGCCGTGTTCTTTCTTGGTTGTGTTTCGTTTTGGCCTTGGCAGGACTTGAGAGGAAGAACTGTCACAGGATGGTAAGCTGCATGTGAGCATCCATAGGCAAAGGGCGTCAAAGACATACCACTTGATTATGTGTGGCCAAGAATTTGATACGGCAGAATTAGCTTGAGCGAAGTGAAGTGAAAGGTCAGGACCCCAAACCTTTTCAAGGGCTTCCAAGAGTAAAGAAAAACACTTTCAAACACCTGACAAGGATTTGTAGAGATTCTTGTTGCCTTTGTATTTCTCTGCTCTGGACTTTTGTAACTTGAACTAAATATAAGCCTTAGCAATTAAAATTGCACACCAAGACATGCCTAGAAAACTCTTACCAGGCTTCCCCCTTTTGAAAATCTGCAGGTTTTATTTCTGACAAACACTAGATCAGTTCAGTTCAGTTCAGTTGCTCAGTCATGTCCAACTCTTTGCGACCCCATGAATCACAGCACACCAGGCCTCCCTGTCCATCACCAACTCCCAGAGTCCATCCAAACCCATGTCCATCGAGTCGGTGATGCCATGCAACCATCTCATCCTCTGTCGTCCCCTTCTCCTTCCGCCCTCAATCTTTCCCAGCATCAGGGTCTTTTCAAATGAGTCAGCTCTTCACATCAGGTGGCCAAAGTATTGGAGTTTCAGCTTCAACATCAGTCCTTCCAGTGAACACCCAGGACTGATCTCCTTTAGGATGGACTGGTTGGGTCTCGGAACTATAAGGAGAAGTCCTAAGTCTTTGGGAAAACTGAATTGTAACAATGTTGCTAGTATTCAAAACCTTATTTCATACAAGTGTACTGCTTTTCCACTGCATTATGCTGGTCTCATAAACAAATTGCGAAGTGTTTTCTCTATTTTCTGAAAGAGTCTGTGTAAGATTGGTGTTATTTCTTCCTTAAACATTTGGTGTTAATTAGTGAAGCCTTCAGAGCTTCCAGTGTTCTTTGTAGGAAGGTTTTTTGGTTTGTTTATATTGTGGTAAAATGTACATAAAATTTACCATTTTAGCTACTTTTAGGTGTACAGCTCAGTGGCATTCAGCTTAGTCACACTGTTGTACAAACATCACAACGAGTCATCTCCAGAACTTTTTCATCTTCCCCCAACTAAAGCTTTATATCCATTAAACACTGAACTCCTCTTCCCAGTGCCTGACAACACCATTCTACTTTATGTCTCTATGAACTTTTGATCATTCTAGGAACTTCATATAAGAGGAATGATAAAACATTTGTCTTTTTGCAGTTGGCTTACTTCACTTGTCATAATGCCTTCAAGACTTATCCATGTTGCAGCATGTTCCAAATTCCCTTCTTTTTAAAGCCTGAGTAATATTCTGTTTTATGTATATATCATAAAAGGATGTCCATTCATGTTTGATGGACATTTGGATCATTTCCGCTCTTTGTGTATTGTCAACAATGTTGCTATAAACATGCTGTACAGTTATCTCTTTGAGTCCCCACTTTCACTTTGTTTAGGTGTATATCCAGAAGTAAAATTGGTAGATTGTATGGTCATTCCATGTTTAATATTTTGAGGAATTGCTGTACTGTTTTTCACAGCAATTACACCATTTTATGTTCCCACCAGCAACTCACAGGGACTCCAGTTTCTCCATATTCTTACCAACACTTGTTAATTCTGAGCTTTTAAAAATGTGTTTTTGTTTAGTCACTAAGTCAAGTCCTACACTTTTGGAACCCCCTGGACTGCAGCCCGTATACCCATTCTAATGGGTGTGATGTTTGTTTGCTTTTAATTATAAATTTAATTTACTTAATAAATTTAGGGCTATTTTGATTTTTTCTTGTACTGCTGCTAAGTTGCTTCAGTTGTGTCTGACTCTGTGTGACCCCATAGACGGCAGCCTACCAGGCTCCCCTGTCCCTGGGATTCTCAAGGCAAGAACACTGGAGTGGGTTGCCATTTCCTTCTCCAATGCATGAAAGTGAAAAGTGAAAGTGAAGTCATGTCCGACTCTCAGCAACCCCATGGACTACAGCCTACCAGGCTGCTGCATCCATGGGATTTTCCAGGCAAGAGTGCTGGAGTGGGGTGCCATTGCCTTTTCCATTTCTTGTACTATGTAAGTTATTATTGGTAAAATGTATTTTTCAAGGCGTTAATCTCATTTAATAAAGAAAATAAAATTATTCACCATATCTCCCTGTTACCTTTTTCCAGGTCTGTAGGGTCTATGGTGATGTCTCCTCTTTCCTTCCTGTATTAGAAATTTGTATTTTCTAAAACACAAATGTTCGGTATCAGTCTTGCCAGAAATTTATCAGTTTTATTCATATTTTCAAAGAATCAAATTTTGGCCTTGATCTTCCCTGTTTTGTCCATTTTCTATTTCATTGATTTCTGCTTTTATTTTTGATTATTTTCTTCATTCTACTTACTTTTCATCAGACTTACTGTTTTTCTAGTTTCTTGGAATTGAAGACAAGATCACTGATTTGAGATCTTTCTTCCTTTCTAATAAAAGCATTTAAAACTATAAATTTTTCTGTAAACATTGCTTTAGATACATCTCACAAAATTTGATATTTTAAGATTTGATTATTATTCAGTTCAATATACTTTCTGATTTGCCTTAAGATTTACTAACTCATGTAAATCTTAGACTCATAGGTTGTATAGAAGTACATTGCTTAACTTCAAAACATTTGAGAATTTTTCTAGATATGTTTGGATAAAAAAGCAACAATCAATAATCTGTTCCTTCTTTTAAATGTAAACACAGAATATTTTTTAAAAGATATATCCTACACAACACTACACAAGACAGCTTGGTGGGGTTATATTAATGTTAGACAAAATAGACTTCAAGAAAATGACTGTTACTCGAAATAAGGAAGGAAAGGAAGGGAAGGGAAAGTCGCTCAGTCATGTCTGACTCTTTGCGACCCCATGGACTGTAGCCTACCAGGCTTCTCAGTCCATGGGATTTTCCAGGCAAGAGTACTGGAGTGGGTTTCCATTTTCTTCTCCAGGGGATCTTCCCAACCCAGGGATCGAACCCGGGTCTCCCGCATTGTAGGCAGACGCTTTACCCACTGAGCCATCAGGGAAGCCCTCGAAATAAGGAGGGATATTTATTAATGAGTCAGTTCATCAAAAATATTAATGTTTTATATTGCTGTTGTGGTCAGAAAGCATAGTTTGTATGATTTTAATACACTGGAATTTATTATGGTCTGCCTTTGCAAATGTTCCATGTTCACTTGAAAGAATGTGTTTTCTGCTGTTATTAGTTGTATTGCTCTTTCTATAAATGTCATTCAGGTCAAGTTGATAATGTTCAAATCTTCTGTGTCCTTATTGATTTTTTGATAATTTGTTTCTGAGCGCTCTTCTGTTTATTACTGAGAGAGGGCTATCAACCTAACCTAGAGTCTGTCATCAGATTGAAGTATGTCAGAAAGAGAAAAACAAATGTTGTATTTTAACACATATATGTGGAATCTCAAAAAATGTGCTTACGAGCCTATTTGCAGGGCAGGAATAGAGACACAGATGTAATTAACGAACTTGTGAACACAGTGGAGGAAGAAGGAGAGTGGGGATGAGAGAGTAGCATTGGCATGTATACACTAGCATGTGTAAAGTAGATAGCTAGTGGGAAGCCACTGTGTAGCACGGGGAGCCCAGCTCCCTTCTCTGTGGTGACCTAGAGGGGTGGGACGGAGGTGGGTGTGGGAAGGAGGCTCCAGAATACTTGCAGCTGATTCACGTTGTTGCAGAGCAGAAGTTAACACAATATTGTAAAGCAATTATACTTAAATTTTTAAAAGTCTCAAATATTGCTGTGAAATTAATTTTTCCTTTTAAAATTTCTATTTTTGCTTCATGTATTCTGAAGCTCTGTTATCAGGTACATGCGCATTTAGGATTGCTGTGTCTTGATGAATTGGCTCATCGTTATTAAGTGTACTAATCTTTTTTTAAGTCTACTTTGTCTGTTATTATACCCCCACTGGTATTCTTCATGCAGTGTTTGCATGGTATCTCTTTCTTAATTGTAATTTATTTGTATCTTTAAAGTGCTTCTCTTAGAGACAGTGCAGGTATGCCCTGCGTTTTGAAAGTTTGCTTTACCTACTTCACTTTGATGAAATACCTATATTGGTACCTGTTTTCACTAATGAAAGAAATCTGAAGAGGATTTTCACTTTTACAAAAAGAGGTGAAAATTGGAAATAGCTTTCAGTGTTTGTTTTGCAGTGAGCTGTTATAGACAGGTAGTGCAAACTCTAACCATCGAGAGTGGCACCTCTGAGCTCCTTCCCTGGGAAATACACTCAGCATCAAGCCACCATAACTTTGAGCACCTTGCTTTACCTTGATTTATTTTGTGCATCTGTTAGCAAGATGTGTGCTGTTTTTTTTGCTTTACGCCATTTTGGCTTACAAAAGCTTTCACAGGAAAGCTCCACTTTTGGATAGTGGAGGAAACCTGTATATGGTTGAGTCTTGCTTTTTTATACAAGTGAACAACCTTTGTCTTTTAACTGGAGTCCATTTACACTTAATATAATTACAGATATGGTTGGATTTAAATATGGCATCTTGCTATTTGTTTTTTCAATTGTTCCGTCTTTAGATCTTTAGTCTCTCCTTCCTTTCCTGACTTCTTTTGGGTGATTAGAATATTTTTAGCTGTGCTTCTTTGTGCTATTTCAAATAAAATACCACTTATCTGTATAATTTCATTATGCATGTAATATCTTAGTTAAACTTGTATTCAGTTTAGGGTATGCCAAAAGAGATTTAATAGAGGGTACATAATGAGAGTGGGACTCTCTGGTGGCAGAAACCAAGGTTCTCTACTATAATTCTTTTGGAAACTGACCCTGCCCTTCTTTTCCATCACAAAATGGAACCATGATCCAGTAAATGTTAAGCTAACATAATAGTCAAGACATAACGTACAGATTTATTTATCACTGCAGTGACTCTAACTGGAGTATAGCCTGTATTCTGTCACGCTCTTCAGTCACTTCCTTCTTCCTCTCTCTTAGGATATAAGGAGCCACCTTGAGAAATATGAAGTAACTTTCTTCCAAATAAATTTGTGTCAGACAAGCATCAGTTTTGTGTAATCAAACAAGTAATTTGTGAGCAGCTTGATACCGCCCTTAGAAGTTTGCAATTTAGTTGAGAAAGCATTTATATAATTTTATTATGTATTTATGTTTATTATATAAATTTACTGTATATTTAGGGCTTCTTCAGTTCAGTTCAGTTCAGTCGCTCAGGGCTGCTTAGGTGGCTCTAGTGGTAAAGAACCCGCCTCCCAGTGCAGGAGAAGGAAGAGACACAGGTTTGATCACTGGGTTGAAAAGATCCCCTGGAGGAGGGTATGACAATACTCTCCAGTATCCCCGGGAGACAGGAGAATCCCCTGGACAGAGGAACCTGGCGGGCTGTGGCCCATCAAGTCGCAAGGAGTCAGACACGACTGAAACGACAGCACGCACATGCATGCACTGTATATTCATATGATAAAGATGAAGAGCAATGCAAGCTTGTTGCAGATAATGTATAAATGAAATAGATGTTTGTGTGGTTAATTAGAGAAGCAGCTGCCTAAGCAGCACAAATTGCCACATGTTTAGGCGCTGGCCACATCATGTTTTTTCGTTGGACTAGCAGTCTGCAAGGCACACGCTTCTCTGACATTTTCCTGAATTGCCTAATACCCAATCTGGTTATGGCTTTTTGTCTCCAGCTGTCTATAGAGGTTCCTGGTCATTTATAGTGAGAGAAACTCATATCTTTTTTTCCCCCTCTCTTCCTTTTCTATATATAGTAGATACAGATAAGTATCACATGATTATTTGAAGGATTGAAATTTCATTTTGATTTTGCTTTCCTGGGCAGAAAACATTTACATCATTTTATACTTTTGAACATGAATTGCCTCTTTTTCTAGGTGTAATCCATTTCTACCCTTCAGCATATGGAAGATTTTATGAATAATATTCAGTGCAGAAAGAGAGCTCTAAAAATAATTGTGCTGGTAGGGTTTTGTTAGTCTTCTGTAGAGCAGTGGCAGGAGAAAAGAACAAAGGCACAGCAGAGGAAAGGTAGTGGTAGGCGGGGCATTTGATTTCATTTGCCTCCACCAAAGAGCTTGTATTTAGAGAAGGAAAAACAAATAACAGAAAATCTGCACTAGCTATTGAATGTTTCATTTCTCATCACTATTAGTCACATTTAAATGGAATCATTGCAGTCTTTTTGGTGTGTATAACTAAGCCTTTTTTTTCTGGAAAGAATATCTTGAATTTTATGTTTAAAAGCACTATGAGATGTTTTTGACATTCTGCAGTTTGTTTTGGAATTCACAGTCTTAAAACCTATTGACTTTCATAAGGTGGTAAAGGGTGTACAATACATGTCATTTTTATGCCTAATAGCACTTTGGATAGTGTCTAATGCATATTATATATACACACCTTTTAGCATCTGTTTCTACCTGACAGCTTACAGCATTAGGCTGAATATTGTAATGAACAACTGAATGAGGGTGAAATGCCAAGCAGTATTACAGTGGATTCTTACTAGACAAAATAAGCTCTCTAGAGCTTATTTTAATACTTTTCCATAAAGATTTAAGCTGACATATATGCTGGTACATAATTAAAATAACATACTTTTTCAATGTTTTAAGTTATTCTCCAGAAATGGAGATAGATTTGGCTAATCAAATGATTATTCTCCTTTTGACCTGGGATTTAAGCATGCTTTTTGTACAGGGAAATCTATTTTGCAGATGGATTGATTATTCTTTAAAAATGTATGTATGTGTTATGATTGTTAGAATTAACTGATGGGATCTTAACATAGTATTCACTTGTTTATTTTACCAGTATTTATATTATTCAGCTCAACCCAGAGAATGAGATTAATAAGTTTGTTTTCTTATTTTGCTCCTCTACTTGAGTTTTTGGTCTAGTGGTTATCAAATATTCCCCAGAAATACATTTGCATAGAATTCCCAAAGCCAAATAATAACGTTGAAAAACTTTTTAATATACAAAATCCAGATTTTGGGCTTTCATGCTTTGGCCATGTGCTAAGAATTAAATAAGCAAATACCGAGCAAAGCGAAGTTCGTCAAGATTGTGAGTGTTGCGCACTCCAGATACTCTTTTCCTTTCTCTTGAGTCTGTATACTTCAGGAGAGAAGCTACCATGACCACCTTTCATTTAAAAGTGGTTAGTTTTCACATCCTTTCTCAGTTTGTCATTCTTTTATACCAGTTTTTGGCTCTTAGGTAAATAATACATTGTTTAATCCATATTGACTAATTAATTGTTTGAAACTTTCCAGGTACTGATTAGGATGAATGTGATTTGGAGAAATTATATTTCCTGTCCAAGGATAAGAAAAGTACCTCACAGATACCAAAGTGGTTGTCACCCAGTGGCCCCTCTGGGATCAAGGATTTTAACTGATCGAACAAAAGTTTTTGAACATAACATGTGGTAAGTTATCTTTTTAGGTGTGATATAATGTATGTACATTAATGTACGTACATATTATTTTCATTTAGTGCCAGAAAAAGATTTTTAAAACTCAACCCTATGTTGTTGAAGTCTAAAAGCCAGGGTAATTCATCCTTACTTGTATGTGTGCCAAGTCATTTCAGTTGTATCAGACTCTTTGCGACTCTGTGGACAGCAGCCTGCCAGGCTCCTCTGTCTGTGGGATTTTCCAGGCAAGAATACTGGAGTGGGTTGCCAGGCCCTCCTCCAGGGGTTCTTCCCGACTCAGGGATTGAACCCACATCTCCTGCATTGTCAGTTGGGTTCTTGTACCACTAGTGCAAGTAAGGATCTGGATCCTTACTTAAGTGTTGCCAGTTCTGAATTTCTTTGGGCCCTCCCTGCTCACTTACGATGCTGATTTTGCAGCATATCACTGAAGGGGCTTCTTTTCTATGTAGAGCCCTCCACTTGTCTCTTTTACAGCTAAGCACCAGGGAGAACATGCTGATTTGACCTTAATTTGTGCTTTTAGGAAATCTACTCTATTTGTGATGATAGACTGATATTTATAGAAAAAATTGATAATTGGGAATACAAAGCAGCAAATTATAAGGGCTCAGTGTATTCTTACAAGGCCTAGTTCCCTATAAGAACAACTCAGCAGTGCAGAATCACTTCTGTTTTGGAATAGTCAGGAAAAAATTTTTTTTTCAGTTTCTTTTAGTTTAAGCTTTATTGAGGTATAATTGACATATTAAGGAAGGTTTAATTGGAGAAACTGAGATATTTGTTGTTTCTCTAGTACCCAGTACAGTGCCAGACACATAAATATTTGTGGAATAATGACTTAACGTAAAGCTGGAGTAAGGGCATTCCAGGTGGGTGGAAAACCATACCTACCTAGATGAGGAAGTATAAGGCCTAATTAGGAGAACAGGATAGTTTGCCTAAAGTAAAGGCTTTTTTAGGAGATTGGAAAACGATATAAAGTTGGAATGATAATAGACCAGATGTAGGGGTGGGAGGAAGATTGTATGGTCTTAAATTCACACCTGAAGTGAAAGGTATTACAGAGTCACTGGAGAGAAATGGCATCCATTATACATGGTATATTAAGTATTTGGTTAACAGTATATACTGTTACATATAACAGAGATCAGCAGGTATAACTAGAAGCAGGAAAGGGCCAATGAGAGATTGTAAAGAAAGAAAAAGTAGAACTTGGTGCTTTTGTAATAAAGGAAAAGGAAACATTTGACTCTGAAGGTTTGATCCCAAATGACTAACAGAAATAGGAAAATCAAGAGGTAAATTGATTTTTAAAAATATATATATAATAGGAGAAAACAAGTGGTCTATTTTCTTTTTTTAAATTGAAGTATAGTTGATGTACAATATTATATAAGTTACAGGTGTAAAATATAGCGATTCACAATTTTTAAAGGTTATCCTCCATTTATAGTTATAAAATATTGGCTGTATTCTGTGTTGTACAATATATCCTTGTAGCTTACTTTATACATAATAGTTTGTACATCTTAACCCTCCCCCTCCTTCTGTCTCCCCCTGGTAACCACTCCGCCACTAGAACACTAGTTTGTTCTCTATATCAAACATGACACAGCAGTTCCATCCACTCCCAGGTATTTACCAGAATAACGGAAAACAAGTCCACGTATGAATACTCATAACAGATATAGGAATTTGACAAAATAACAGTAAATTGATTTTTATTTTGGAATAAAGATGTTGCATTTAGTTTTAGATATTTTGAATAGGTTTGGGGAGCCAGACATTCTGAGAAAAATGTCCAGAACACAGATTCCTCTGCTAGGAGGAGAGAGAAGGGTCAGGTCTGAAGATAAGAGGCTGGGTATAATATCCACAGATAAAATTGTTACCTCTGCCTTGGGTGCAGGACCTCTAGGGCTGGGAAAGTAATTAATGGACCTTCTATATTGAAACAGAATATCAATTTTAAAAAGAAATAGATTGACTTTTTACTAATTAGTCCTGCATTATACAATATGGTGGCTGCTACCCACACGTGGTTGAGCATTTGAAACCTAGTTAGTCTGAATTGAGATGTGCTGTAACATTTTGAAGACTGAATACAAATAAATTGTGAAATATGTCATTAGTAATTTTTGTACTTAACTAAATGTTAAAATGATATTATTTTGGATATATTGAGCTAAAGTATATTATTTATGTTAATTTTATTTCTTTTCACTTTTTTAAATATGGCTGCTAGAAAATTTTAAATTATATATTTGGCTGACAGTATACTTTCTTGTTGCTGAGTTAAACCATTTGACTGTCATCACCAATTTGGACAGTTATAATAGGCTATGAGATAATTGCCAAGCAGTTAAACCTCCAGAGGAACTTCTGGTCCTAGGCAAGCTCTTTGTTGGCCAAATGTTTTTGGTTGTTTGTATTTGTTTGTGTTTGTCAATAGACTCTAGTTATTTAGTTGTCTACATCTCATTTTCTGTTTGCTACCATCAGCTCTTTTGCCCAAGATTCCTGCCTGCCCACTTAAGTTCTGTTTTGTCATAGGCTCTCAGGGAGCAAAGGTCATCTGGTTCAGTGCCTCTCAAACACTATGGGCTAGCTTAGGGCAACTGCACAAGAACCCCTTGGGAGTTATTTCACTAGGTCTGTGGGTATGGCCCCAAAATTTGCAATTTGAAAAAGCTCTTTTAGTCATTCTTTTGAACTACCAGGTTTAGGAATCCTTGATCCAGTTCAGTGGTTTTCAAATATTTCTTTAGCAGCAGAATGTTTTTTTTTTCCAAGTGAAATCTTAATGTAAAATCCCAGTATTTAAAAGGTAAAAAACAAACCTCTTCTGAGTGAAGTGGGCATAGAAGCTTGGGACATCAACAGTTCCATCTCCCCTTTGCTCTCCCACCTCTCCCTCACTCTAGCAGCCTAGAGAAAGTTTGAAAAACCTTGACCTGGTCTCTACAGCCATCCTCCTCCAAAGCATACCCCCCAAAGAAGTTATCCTGCGTGTGCCAGGATACCTCTAGTGAACTCTCTCCAAAGACAGATATGTACTGTAATAATAATAATAATAATAATAATAATAATTTCCTCCAAGGGAAGAGGGAAATAACTTGCTTCACAACATCTCCCCACATGTCCCCGAGCCCCCCACCTTTTTTTGCTTGAAGAGAAGATATGTAAATTAAACTGAAACCAGAAGACTGGCTTACTTTCTCCTTATTTCAAGTACAAAGTTCTGTCTAAAAGTTCTCGCTTCCTTCCTTATTTCCTGCTTTATATTTAAGAATAATGTTTCCTCATGCTGAATTTTTATTTTTTTAAGATTTTTAAAGAATGTATTTGTTTGGCTGTGCCAGGTCTTAGTTGCAGCATGTGGGATATAGTTCCCCAACCAGGGATTGAACCCAGGCCCCTCTGTACTGGGAGCTTGGAGTTTTAGCCACTGGACTACCAGGGAAGTCCTTTTAAGATTTTTCTTAAAAAATACATGTCAGTTTTCTCTCAGAGATATTGCTCAGAATTGTGTACAGTTTATTTTTTCCTCTAGCTTCTGATTTAGTTAATAAGAACTATTTACTCTATATATGAACCTCTTTAAAAAAATTTTTTGAGACAAAATGAAAATAACCCTTTTTCTTCAGTTTCTATATCCTGAATAATATTTGCCTCCAGATTCTAGAATTTGTATAACTAGTATTTACATCTGCCTATAGGTTCTTAATTATTAATAGTTTAGTTAAGTGAATTTCACAAAACACAAAGTTAACCATTTTAAAGGGAACAGTTCAGTGGCATAAATTACATTCACGATTTTGTGCAACCAGCATCTCTATCTAGTTCCAAAACATTTCCATCACTCTAAAGTAAATTTCCTTATTCATTAAGCGGCTTATACTTATGCTACAGTTCCCAGCCCCTGGCAACCACCAATCTGTGTTTTGTCTCTACTGAATTACCTCTTCTGGATATTTTGTATAAGTGAGATCATATAACAAGTGGTCTTTTGGGTCCAGCTTCTTTTCCTTAGCGTAAGTCTTGGAGGTTCATCCATATTGTAGCATGTATTAGTACCTCATTCCTTTTTATGACAGAATAATATTCTACATACACCACAATTGGTTTATCCATTCATTTACTGATGGGCATTTAAGTTGTTTCTACCTTTTGGCTTTTGTGAATAGAGCTGCTGTGAACATGTGTGTACATGTACTTGTTTGAGTCTTTGTTTTCAAGTCGTAGAGATAAATACCTAGGAATGGAATTGTGGGGTCATGTGGTAAGTATGTGTTTAAATTTTGAGGAACGGCCAAACTTTTCCACAGTGACTAAACCATTTTATATTCTGCTTATAGACTTTTAATTATATTTATTACATTTATCCATTTGGGAGCCACTGACATAAAACTATATTCAGATTGCTCGTGAGGCTTGGCTCAGACATCTGTCTATACTGAGCAACTTATAGTTACTTGGAAAAATAATTTCTTATTCCATGCTATTCCTGGTTTAAGGGTGTAAGAACTTTTCAGGGGGTCCCTAAAATTATAAGGAAGCAGTAAGCACTTGTATTGTCACGTAACTAAATCAGCTAGGCCAGCAGCTTTCAAGGTTTCTGGCATGATCCAGTGTAAGGAGAACAGTTTACATCATGGGCCAGTACATGTACATGTAATACATGCACACACGTGAAACAGGAACAGAAGTTTCCTTTACAGTTTTACCATGTACTTATAGTTTCCATTTATTCTTTTCTACTCCATTTCTGTGTATTTCTCTTTTTAAGTGTAGGTAGATTAAACTGGTTTCATGACTGACTACAAGTGTCATGACCTTTAGTTTAAAATGCTGAACTAAATAATTCTCTATAGGTCCAAGGTAGGATCTATATCTTGCAACATGAATTTCTGTTTTAAAACTCATTTAAATAATTGACTGTTTCTGGAATCCCTGTAGAGTTTAGATATCAAAAATTCTTATTATATAGTCTGAATTTTCCTTATACAGTAATTTATCATGAGAGGCAATCTAGATGTTAAAAGAGACAGTCTGCATGTCTAACTTTAGGAAGTTACTCAATCTGTGCCTCAGTTTCCTCATCTCTAAAATGGGATAATAATAGTAATATTTACCTCATAGAGTCATTGTGAGGATTGAATCTAGTATGTAGTTGTATAACAAGTAAGCAGCACATAAAAATTAGCTATATTATTGTTATTACTGTTTCCTAACATTCACTTTAGTTACTTATACGTTTGTTTTGTCTTCATTATTAGATTATATGGCTCTTCAGAGAAGATCTTAGCTTCTATCTGTCCCATTGGGATGTTCTCTATATTATAGGTGCTTAATAAGTATATTTGAATAAGTGAATCAATGTAGAGAAATAGGAGATTCAGTTCATGTTTACTTGAAGTTTACAGCTAGTCTGAGAGTTAATTTTGTAGCTAAACATGGGCTTTAGAATTAAAAAAAAAATCTCAGTTTAAGTCCTGAATCTACCCCTTTCCAGCTATCAGAATTTGAGCAAGTGTTTTTTCATGAAGTGTTGTGAGTGTTAAAGGAAATAAATATATAAAACACTTAGTAGGAGTAAGTGCTCACTAAAAGGCATCATTCTGGATATGATTATAAGAATTGAGATATGTATCAATGAAGACATAAACAGTATAGAGGACTATGCAAGGTCATATAGTGAAGACAGTAAAGATCCTATGGATAGTCTTAAGAACTGGGAGAGATTTTTGAGATGGGGATATACAGAAGTCAATAAGACTTAATAGAGTAGGTAGGATTTACCCTGGGCACTAAAGGAGGAAGATTTAAACAAGGAAAATCCTTTTGTTCTAGACATTAGCACGAGCAAAGATCTATCTTGTACACAAGGTGTTTTTCAAAGCAAAAAATAGACCAGCCCACTTGGAAGAGAGGTTTCACATTTTGAAACTGGGTAAACGGTGTGACAAAAGAAGTATTTTATGAGACTAAATCAAGCTCTGTTGTTCAGGACACTTAGAGTTACTGTTATAAAACATGAAGTGGTATCTTTCTTCCCCACTTTTTTAATATTCACATGTTCCCATCACTGGGCTAGATTCTAAGGAGTACTCAGGAGAGGAGAAGGAGGTGATCACTGCTCTAAAGGAGCTCTAGTCTGTTTCATGAATAAGCCTGAGTCCTCCAGGAGAGGAAATCGGTTGAATTTGAAAACCAAAGTATTTATCCTCCAACAAAATGAATAAGAAATAGTGAAAACAAGCAAAAACTATACCAACAGCAACTATAAGAGTTCAGGAACATGGACAATTAGTGACCAAGGAAGGAAACTGTAGATTCATATTTGGCTCAGAGTGGCTCCTAACCCTAACTGTATCCCTCAGAAGCGATACTACGGAAAGATCAGCTGAGAAATCATTACTAATACTCACTAGGCAACCCTGGCAAAAGTTGAGAAAAAATCCTTGAAAATAAATATTCTTACCTATTAGAGAAGAATTTGAGGTCATAGCAGAGCAGGGAAAATCGAGGGGCTCACCATTTTCCAGAGTTCCATGCTGAATTGAGGGAACTGTCCAAAGCCCAGGGGAAACCCCCTTAGGAATAGGGCACATCTTAACTAGGTAAGTGAAACCTAGTAGAGGACTTAATCTCAAAAAAGAAAAAAGCAGACCCAGACCCTCATAAAGTCTGCCCACTACTCAGTCGAGTTTCCCCTTCTCCCCCACCTCTGACACCCTCAGATTACCAGAAAAGTACAGAAAATACATAATACCCAGCCTTCAAACTGAAGCTTACTGAGAAAGATAAAAGAGAATTTATCTGCCAACAAAACACAAAGGAAAGAAGGAATGAAGGAGAAAGAACATAGCACGCATTATGGATTAGTTTGCATTTTCCAGTATTTTGTGTAGAGGGAATCACAATATATGCTCTTTTTTTTTTGTCTGGCCTCTTTTACTAGGGATAATGGTTGTAGATTTATACACGTTGTTGCATATATCAATAGTTTATTCATTTTATGGCTAATAAAATCAGAATATATAAAAAAGCCCTCAAAATTCAGTAAACAAACAACCTTATAAAAATGGGCAAAATATTGAACAGACACTGTACCTAAGAACACACACAGGTAACAAGCATATGAAAAGATATTCAAACACCATTAGTCATTAGGGAAGTGCAAATTAAAATCACAGTGAAATACTACTACATTTTTATTAGAATAGCTAAAATTCAAAATACTGTACCAATACTGTTGGTGAAGATGTAGAGGAACTGGAATTTTCATACACTGCTGTGGGAACATAAAACAATATAATCACTATGGAAAACAGCTTGGCGGCTTCTTTAAAAATTAAACAGGTACCCTGTGTATGATTTAGCCATTCCATTCCTAGATATTTATCCAAGAGAAAGGAAAGCATATATCTATACAGATACTTTTACATGATTGTTCATAGCAGCTTTTTTTGTAATAACCAAATTTGGAAACAATGCAAATATCCATCAGTAAGTAAATGGATAAACAAATAGACGGTAAAGAATCGCCTGCAACATGAGAGACCTGGGTTTGATCTCTGGGTTGGGAAGATCCCCTGGAGGAGGGCATTGAGTGGAAGAAGCTAGAAATAAAGAATGTGTACTTTACTTTTACTAGACTAGAAAATGCAAACTAATCTGTAGAGGCAGATGACAGATCAGTGGTTGTTGGTGAAGCAGGAGGCGGGTGTGATGAGAGGGAGAAGCATGGAAGGGAGGAGTTACAAAAGGGCACAAGGAAACTTTTGAGGGTGATGGATAAAGGTCATTATCTAGGTTGTGGTGATGGTTTCATGAAGATTACATTTGTCAAACTTATCAAATCGTACACTTTAAATATATGCTGTATGTCAATTGTATCTCAATAAGGCCTTTAAAAATATGGTTTGTATCCATACATTGGAAAATAGTGTCACAGTTAGTAAAAATAAGAAAGATCCATGTGTATTGATATCAGGAGTTGGCTATGATATGTCATTAAACAGGAACAAATTGCAGAAAGGTATCTCTAGTATGGCCTCATTTTTATTAAGGAATTTCTATATGTGTACTACATATATATTCAGATCTTTGTTTTTATATACTCAGAGAAATGTCTGAAAAGGTCCCCATCATACTGATAATGGTGTTTATCTCAGGGATGGGCATGGGGATAAGAGATAGGGTAGAGGTGAAACTTTATAAGCATTAGTATTATTTGCATTTTGATTTTTAAAGATGGTAATGATGACCCTGTATGCGAGACAGCAAAAGAGACACAGATGTGTAGAGCGGACTTTTGGACTCTGAGGGAGAGGGAAAGGGTGGGATGATTTGGGAGAATGGCATTGAAACATGTATACTATCATGTAAGAAATGAATCGCCAGTATATGTTTGATGCAGGATTCAGGATGCTTGGGGCTGGTGCACGGGGATGATCCAGAGAGATGATATGGGGTGGGAGGTGGGAGGGGGGTTCAGGATTGGGAACTCATGTACACCCATGGTGGATTCATGTCAATGTATGGCAAAACCAGTCCAGTATTGTAAAGTAAAATAAATATAAAAATTAATAAAATTAAAAAAAAAGAATGCCCCCCATATACCTATTCCCATCTTACTATCTTATAGTCTTTGTTCTTAAATAATCTATTACAGCTCCTCATCGTAACAATTCTGAGTTATACCAAATCTTCATCTTCAAATAATAGATATAGGTTGTTAGTAAATGTTTAATGAGAGAAGTGAATTTTTTTTCCAGCAGCTGTGACCTCTATTACATTTTATGCAGAAATGGGAAGGCATTGATTCTTTTGTAAGTCATACCTTCCTAAGTGAGAAACTGACCTATTAATAAAAACAATCAATTTAAATGTTTATTACAGCCAAAAAGATAAGTGGAAATCCAGGAGTCAGAATTATAAATTAGTGTCAATAGTAGAAAAGATTTAATTGAAGTTAATTCAGTTATTGTCTGATACATCTATAACAGCTGTATTTTATCCACCCGAGACATTTTTTCACCAATTAACATCTCTAAAATCAGGATATTTCTTAAAATTGATAGCATCTTGCCATTGTAATTGGAAGTGTTTTTTCTTTCCTACTGGTACAGAAAATAATGCTATCTTAGATTTGATGAAATAGGATAATTATAATTTCAAAGTACATAATCTTAGTTGTATACTCTTTTGAGAACTATTACACTTATTTTACTAATACTAAAACTGAGAGACACAGAAAATCTAAATTACTTTCCACTCCATATATCAAGATTAACATTTGAGTATTTGTTATATTGTTAGAAAAGCATGAAAACCTTTTGTTATGTGGATAAATTGGCAACAGAAATAGAAAGTTGACCCAGAAAGAAGTACATGTGAACATATGGGAAAATATACAACAGTAAAAGAAATACAAATCAAAACAATTTGGTACCTTTTTAGATCTACTAAAATAATGCCAAAAATGAAAGAAAAAGAGTGAGAAATTTAAGGTAACACCCAATCCTGGTAGCTTTGTAAGTTAATACAATCTGGTTATATTTCTGTTTATTTTTTGACTCATCTGTTCTTTTATTTTTCTCTACTAACTTTTTGACTATACATCTTAAAATTATTTTTTAGATGTTATTTTAGAGCAACAGTTTCAAACATTGTGGTCTTAGGACCCCTGTACACAGTAAATTATTGAGGACCTCAAAACTTTTTATTTACATGGACTGTATATATTGATAAGTTCCATATTAGAGATTGAAACTGAACATTAAAAGTATTAATTTTAAAACAATAATAAATCCATTCTATGTTCATATAAATTACATATTTTAATGAAAATATCTGTGTGCTCCCAAAAAATATAGTTCAAGGAATGGCATTGTTTTAAATATTTGAGAGTCTCTTTAATATCTGACAATGGAAAAACCTGGATTCTTATATCTGCTTCTTCATTCAATCTGTTATGTCATGCTGTTTAAGTTGAATTATATAAAGAAAATTTGGTCTTACACAAATATGTACTTGTAAAGGAGAAGAGTTTTATAATAGCCTTTTATGATAAATTTATAAGCATGAGAAGTTTATAAGCTTAGTAGCAGTTTTTTAGTTGCAAATATAGAATGTGAAACCATATCAGTGAACTTTTGATATTCTGCTATATTATAAACCATTGTTGCACCTTATACTTTGAAGGAATCTTTTTTTAAACCTACGTATCATTTTATAATATCACACATGGATAATTTGGAAAGTTTAGTTCCCTGTTTTTTGTAGATTCAAATGATACATTTCATTAATAATCAGAAATCACATTTATTAATACACCATTATTCCCATCAGGAAAAATCTCTTTAAGTATTGAAAGCTATCAAACTCATGGTGGTAGACACAGTTTTTCCGTTTGAAAGCACATTTATCTTTGACAGCAAATACTGGTTTTTTTTCCTTAAAGTGATAGATAGGCTCATTTCATTTACTTTTAAGATGCCAAATACTCAAGTCTGAATAGCTGTAGTTTGTCTACAGTTGCTCTTTCAAGTAAATATAGCATTCCATGAAAAAAGCACCTAATTCAGTTCACAATGCAAACAGTTGTACAAGTGCTTTTCTACAAGTCAGTCATCTGTCTTCAGTGTGCAGCTTTTTGCATGCTTCCCAACACATTCTCCAGTGAATCGAATTTTTTAAAACAAAAACTGGCACATTCTTTATCATCCCCTGGCTGGTGGTATAGAATTGATGACTGCTAGTACAGTTCTTCCTTGACTTACAATGGGGTTATGTACAAATAAGTTGAAAATATTGTAAGTCAAAAATGCAACTAATATGTCTAGCCTACCAAACAGAATTTAGCCTGTCCTACCTTAAACATGCTCAGCACATTTACATTATCCTACAATTGGGCAATATCATCTAATACCACACATATTTTTAATAAATTGTTGAGTATCTTGTGTAATATATTGAAGGCTGTACTGAAAGTGAAAAACAGAAGGTTGTATTCGTACAGAATGGTAGTAAGTGAATTGATTGTTTATCTTTGTGATCACATGGCTGACTGGGAGCTGTAGGTCACTGCCAGTGCCTAGCATCATGAGATAGTATTATACCACCATGATTAGCCCAGAAAAAGATCACGATTCCAAGTACAATGTCTGCTAAATGCATATCACTTTTGCACCATTATAAAGTCAAAAAATCACAAATTGAACCATCATAAATCAGAGATCATCTATACACTTTGGTGCTACTGCCTCGTTTCATACTTGGGCAGTTGCAGTTTTACCCATTATTGCTCTTACACCATCAGTGCAAATGTTACACAGTGAAAAATGCAAATGACAGTATTATTATGAAAATAGTTTTGACTTAATGAACTACCTGAAAATGGGTCACACTTGGAGAACCACAATTCCAGACATTGCTGTGTGCTTCCTCAACTTCATACAAGTCCACTTAGAATTAATGTTTTTACAACATTATATGTCAGTAAAATGTAAAAACCTTACAACAGTGTGATTCTACTTAGTCATGCAGTGTTTGCTTTATTGTGGTTATATAGTTTACTTCTATAGCCCTCTAGTGGCTCAGACAGTAAAGAATCTGCCTGCCATGCAAGAAATGTGGGTTCAATCCCTGGGTCAGGAAGATCCCCTAGAGAAGGGAATGGAAACCCACTCCAGTATTCTTGCCTGGGGAAGGAATCTCATGGACAGAGGAGCTTGGGGGGCTACAGTCCATGGGGTTGCAAAGAATCAGACACAGCTGAGCAACTAACACATACTTTTACTTCTATACATGTTATAAACTTTGTAATTCATTATTTTTGCTGTATATAGTTAGTAATTTTTAAGAGTAATTAAGAAAGAATTTTTATTGTCTTTTAGATTTAGTCACATATTTATCGCTTGTGGTCTCTTTAGTCTACCTCTATGTAGTACCATTCTCCTTTAGTCTGAAAAAATTTCTGGTCATGTAGATTCTGCTGGTAACAAATTCTCTCAAGTTTTATATACCTGAAGATATCTCTGTTTTTAAATTTTGAAAGATATCCTCACTGCATATAGAAACCAAGGTTGACAGATTTTTTTTCTTTTTTTAACTTTTATTGGAGTATAATTGGTTTACAGTTTTGTGCTCGCTTCAGGTATACAGCAAAGTGAATCAGTTATACATATACATATATCCACTCTTTTTTAGGTTCTTTTCCCATATAGGTCATTACAGAGTATTGAATAGAGTTCCCTGTACTGTATCAGTTCAGTTCAGTCGCTCAGCCGTGTCCAACTCTTTGCGACCCCATGAATTGCAGCACTCCAGGCCTCCCTGTCCATCACCAACTCCCGGAGTTCACCCAAACTCACGTCCATCGAGTCAGTGATGCCATCCAGCCATCTCATCCTCTGTCGTCCTCTTCTCCTCCTGCCCACAATCCCTCTCAGCATCAGAGTCTTTTCCAATGAGTCCACTCTTCATATGAGGTGGCCAAAGTACTGGAGTTTCAGCTCCAGCATCATTCCCTCCAAAGAAATTCCAGGGTTGATCTCCTCTAGAATGGACTGGTTGGATCTCTTTGCAGTCCAAGGGACTCTCAAGAGTCTTCTCCAACACCGCAGTTTAAAAGCATCAATTCTTCGGTGCTCAGCCTTCTTCACAGTCCAACTCTCACATCTATACATGACTACTGGAAAAACCATAGCCTTGACTAGATGGACCTTTGTTGTCTCTGCTTTTGAATATGCTATCTAGGTTGGTCATAACTTTTCTTCCAAGGAGTAAGCGTCTTTTAATTTCATGGCTGCAGTCACCATCTGCACTGATTTTTGAGCCCCCAAAATAAAATCTGACACTGTTTCCACTGTTTCCCTATCTATTTCCCATGAAGTGATGGGACCAGATGCCATGATCTTCGTTTTCTGAATGTTGAGCTTTAAGCCAACTTTTTCACTCTACACTTTCACTTTCATCAAGAGGCTTTTTAGTTCTTCTTCACTTTCTGCCATAAGGGTGGTGTCATCTGCATATCTGAGATTATTGATATTTCTCCCAGCAATCTTGATTCCAGCTTGTGCTTCTTCCAGCCCAGCGTTTCTCATGATGTACTCTGCATATAAGTTAAATAAGCAGGTGACAACAGGTCCTTATTAGGTATCTATTTTATATACAGTGTTATGGATGTGTCAGTCTCCCAGTTTATCCCTTCTCCCTTTGCCCCTGCCCCGCCGCTCCCTCCCCCCGCCGCCCCCCCCCCCCAGTAACCATAAAAGTTTGTTTTCTGAATCTAGTGTGGTTCTTACTTCTATAGCATGGTATTTTGGGGGTCTTAACTGAATACCTAAGGTGTTCAAAATGGTCTCTGGCTTAGCCAGAACTCTAGCATCTCCAAGCACTGCACTGCACAATCTATGCAGACTTCAGTGGCCCTCCTCTTTGTCCAGCCCTCTCTTCTTCAGTATTCCGCCACGCAAAGCCTCACCATCTCAGGGGCTCTGAACCCTGATTTCTGCCTTCTTAACTCACAAAGCTGTCACTCAGTGAGACAGCCAGGCTCTTCTTGGACTCCCCTCTGTACCACAGTCTAGAATATGAACTAGACAGAAAGCCAGGGTAAACACCTTTTGTGTTTCTCTTCTTTTAAGGATCACAGTCCTCTGCTGTCTGAAGTGTAGTCCAGTGCCTAAAAAGAGTTGCTTCATATACTATTTTATCCAGATTTATTATAGTTTATGGCAGAAAGATAAGCCTGTTTCTAGGTACTCTGTCATGGTCAAATCACAGATCCTATACAACAGTTTTAAGTCCTGTTAATAATTATGAAGATTTTGTAGCTCTATAGAAGTGTTTGTGTGTGTGTACCCAAACATACAGGAAGGGAACTTGAAAAATTAAGAATTGTTAATTGATTAGGATGTTTAACAAAAGGTCAGACTTCAGATTTTTCTGTTACTATAATTGTGACTAAGTAATAAAATGACTTTGTTATGGAATTAAAGATTATTGAAATAGTTTTAGGCTAAAACTATTTAACTTTATTTCTTCCTTTTACTTTAGAATATTTTATTTTTAATTTCACTAGGCACCTAATACATTCCTTAAATTTATCTTTATTCTATTCTGTAATAACACTTTTACATGCACAGTAAATGACAAAGACAAAAACATTTTATATGCATAGCTTACACTGGGTACTTTGTTTTATATCTAACTGATTGTTAAAAATTATAATAGGAAGTGGCACCACATTCAGCAGAGTTTTCTATAAGTAGGATCCTCAGAAACATTAGTACCTAAGCTAAGTGACTGTGGAGAGTGTGTGTGTGTGTTAACTTTTTGAAACCAAACCAAATGCACGATTAGATTGTTATTGCCATCAACTTAAAGCTAAGCAAGGACCCATCATTCACTGATACTATGTATCAGTTCAGTTCACCCGCTTAGTTGTGTCCAGCTCTTTGCGACCAGATGGACTGCAGCATGCCAGTCTTCCCTGTCCATCACCAACTTAGGGAGCCTGCTCAGACTCATGGCCATTGAGTCAGTCCAACCATCCAACCATCTCATCTTCTGTCGTCCCCTTCTTTACCACCTTCAATCTTTTCCAGCATCAGGGTCTTTTCCAGTGAGTGGTTCTTCACATCAGGTGGCCAAAGTATTGGAGTTTCTGCTTCAGCATCAGTCCTTCCAATGAATATTCAAGGTTGATTTCCTTTAGGATTGACTGGTTTAATCTCCTTGCAGTCCAAGGGACTCTTAAGCGTCTTCTCCAACACCACAGTTCAAAAGCATCAATTCTTCGGTGCTCAGCTTTCTTTATAGTCCAACTCTCACATCCATACATGACTACTGGAAAAACCATAGCTTTGAAGAGATGGACCTTTGTCAGAAAAGTAATGTCTCTGCTTTTTAATATGCTGTCTAGGTTGGTCATTGCTTTTCTTCCAAGGAGCAAGCATCTTTTAATTTCATGGCTGCAGTCACCATCTGCAGTGATTTTAGAGCTCAAGAAAGTAGTCTGTCACTGTTTCCATAGTTTCCCCATCTATTTACCATGAAGTGATGGGACCAGATGCCATGATCTTCATTTTCTGAATGTTGAGTTTTAAGCCAACTTTTTCACTCTCCTTTTTCACTTTCATCAAGAGGCTCTTTAGTTCTTCTTCACTTTCTGCCATAAGAGTGGTATCATCTGTCTATCTGAGGTTATTGATATTTCTCCCAGCAATCTTGATTCCAGCTTGTGCTTCATCCAGTCTGGCATTTCACATGATTCATTCTGCATATAAGTTAAATAAGCAGGGTGACAATATGTAGGCTTGACATACTCCTTTCCTGATTTGGAACCAATCCATTGTTCCATGTCCAGTTCTAACTGTTTCTTCTTGACCTGCATACAGATTTCCCAGGAGGCAGGTCAGGTGGTCTGGTATTCCCATCTCTTTAAGAATTTTCCGCAGTTTGTTGTGATCCACATAGTCAAAGGCTTTGTACTGTGTATATAGAAGGAATATAAAATTGCACACACACGGACACATATGAACTGAACTCACAGGACTTATGACTACTCCAAAATTATGATTTTATTCTACTAGCCATGTTGTGAAAATTTTCTTTTTAAAAATCCTGTCTTTTTAAGATTTTTTTTCTCAAATTCAAGTTTTCAGGAGAAATACTCAATACATTTTATATTTTCTTCTCAATTCTCTTATTTAGGAAAATATATATTCTTTTTTATTATAAAGATTGCTGGGTTTTCTCCCAAAGGATAATGTAAAGTTTTAATGACCATTGTTATGTATCTTAAACATACAGTATAGTTTTTTAATAAATATTTTAAAAATTATCTCTAATTGAAGCAGCTTTAAAATATTAAGGAAATTTTAAGGCAGTTACTCTTTTTTTAAACTTTTTATTTTGTATTGGGATGTAACCAATTAACAATGTTGTGATAGTTTCAGGTGAACAGTGAAGAAACTCAGCCATACGTATACATATATCCATTCTCCCCCAAACTCTGCTCCCATCTAGGCTATAAGGCAGTTACTCTTAATTCCATAATTCTGCTATAATTGTTTTTATTTTATCCAGTGTGTGTGTGTGTGTGTGTGTGTGTGTGTGTGTGTATAGTTGTGATTATAATACATATACAGTTTAGGGACCTGCATTTTAACCTCATGCTATTTCATATACACTTTTCCATATTTTTAAATAACCTTCATATGTATCGTTTTAAATGTCTACATAATATTCCTTTGAGTTGCAATAATTTTTCCATTATCCTATCACTGAGGTTGTTTACAATTTTTTGCTATTATATTTGGTATTCCAGTGAATACTGTTGTACAGGTACTTTTCTGTTATATTGGCTTCATTACAGTAAATTCCCAGAAGTATAATTTGCAAGTCAAACAGTATAAACCATTTTCTTCCTTTAGTTGTGGTGGTGGTGGTTGTTAAATACCTGATTGTTTTCAGTTTGTTTGTTAGTTAGCTGTCTCTATGCTTAAATTCTATTATAATTGTATTTATTATAAACCTGAATGATTTTTATTGCTGTCTGTTGGGCTTGGGCATACATGAATCAGACTCTTCTAATATAAGAACAGCCATAAAGCAGCAGGTCTGGAGGAAGTCCCCATAAATACAGTAGAAACATTTTATAGGTTTCTGAGGGGATTCTGTAACTATATAGTGGAAAATCTGTTCTGTTGGGGCTTAGGGTATAATATTCTCCTCTCTTAGCAGTTAAGAAAATGAAGCAACATAAAAAACAGTGTAAGGAAGTTAGAGAAATTTAAGAAATAACTGAGTCTATTAAATACTCAGGAAGAAGCAAGTTTTACAATTTAAAACAAATGTGTAAAGCTAAAAACCACATATACTCTTTTTGTCTCAGAGCTTGATTTTTTTAACAGGAAAATGGACTGTTATATTTTCCTTCTTATATTTTTTTAGAAATTTATAGATGAGAAACTTATCCCCAGCTTTAATAATACTATTTTTTCAACAAATGATTTCTTGCCTTTAATATCATAACTGTAATCTAATAATATTCTCTGTAATTTTTATGTACAGAATATAAAATGTATTTATCAACTCCAAGTTATATATGTGATTGCTCACATATGTTAAAATAAGTCAAAGGAAAAATGTGTTTCAATCTCATTCATTAAAGCAAGTGATAAAGCTGTTTAGTGATTATTTGATTTGTAAATAATTGAGTTTTTTAAATAACATCTGTGAAACTCTGATTTTTACATTATCATATACTTTTCCTAGGAACTTCAGTATATTGGTTCTGATTCATCTAATAAGTAATTTCTCACCTTTCACTAATGTACTTATAACCAGGTCACTAGAATATACCTGTCATATCTGATTGCATAAGCATGACTTAAAATAGTACCAAGCTTGTCATCATTCCACCCAAAGCAACCCCTTGTTCTGTCATTGTTGCCCCCACTGTCCTCAGTACTCAGTTTTAATACTGTAGAATCATTCCTGACTCTCAGTCTTCTCTTCCCTCAATACTAGTTAATCTCCAGATCAACTCCCTCTACTCTTTCTTTCTGTTTTCCATTGCTGCCACCTTATTACTCATTACTCCTATACCACTGCAACAGACTTGAATTTTGCATATGTAATTTTATTGTTTAGAAAAGTGGTTTATTCCAGGAAACTGCATCACTTACTACTTACAGTCTTACCTATTAAAAAAAAAAGAAATGCAGATTTTGTAAAAACAAAAGAAAAAATCACCGTTTTTGTATAAAGTTACTTCTATTTCAAGAAAGGTATTTTGGTAGCAGAAAATAATATTCTCTCATATAGAGTAAATTATGAACCTGAAAATACTTAAGTCCCAGATCTTAGAAGGATGACCTTCTAATATGCTGTGTCAAGTAGTCTATCATTTAAGCATAAGTAAATCCATACACAGAAATTAAGGCAGCTAATAAGAAAAGTGTAAAAGGAATATTAAAAAACTTTTAAAGAATGCCCTGTTCATAAATTAACAAAAAGGTTAAGCTTTAGAATAAAACACCGGAAACCATACCAGCTCCCAGATAAATAGGCACCATAGTGCTCCTTGGACATTACTTCAGCAATCATTTCCGAAAGGTGGCTGGGGCTTGCAACACAACCAAATTTAAACAGAAGAACTGTAGGAGTTACAGGATTATACCAGCACTATCAGAAGGAACATCTGACACAAAATATATTCATTTGATATGGGATTTGTTTGTATCCTTTGTTTTTGACTAATCTAGAATGAAAGATGTATCCCTTCGCACTCTTTTTCTGCCTTCTTCAGTTATAAAACATGTTTTATAATCTTTATTTTTTTGAAAGGGATCACATGCAATGGTCAAAAGAAGAAGAAGAAGAAGCCAGAAAAAAAGTAGAGGAAAACTCAGCTGTGCGAGTCCATTTGGAAGAGCAAGGTAAGCAGCTATATGTAGCTCCTGGAGCCTGGCTTTTCTGTTTGACCTCCCACTGATTCAGTTCACACCTTAGTCTCTTTTCCTCCTAATTGTGTCACCATTTTAGAGAGTTCTTAGCTTCTGCCTATGCTAATTTACTTGTTCCCTTAGGAGAATTCCCAGTCATTCCAGTGTAGTGAAACCAAAGTTAATGAAATAAATTATGTACTCACCCTATATGTACTTGCTCTTTTGATAGTCATATTATTGCTTTCTCTGGGAGATAGGCAAAGGTGGCATTTCAAGCAAGATAGGAAAACACAATTTAAAAAATTTCCTGTTTGTTACGCATCTTTTAGTATGCTATTGTGCATTTCAACTACTGGGAATAGTCAATGAATTCAAAAACTTTGAGCAAGGAAGGTAAAGTCATATCAAAATGTTGCTGGTCTTTTAAGATGAACACAAAGTTTCAATAACGATTTAAGCTATTTTTCTTAGAGGCCTTTGATGTTTAGAGTTTAATTTAGGTAAGGCCTTGCCAACCTTCAAAAATGGTCTCTAAAATATTGCCCTATTGTGTAATCACCAAGCCAGAAAATAATAAGTATGGGTGAAGATGTGGAGAAATGAAACCCTTGTGCACTACTGGTGTAATTATAAAATGGTACAACCTCTACTGAAAACAATATTTAAGTTCCTCCAAAAATTAAAAATGGAACTACCATATGATCTGGCAGCCCCACCTCTGGATATATAGCCAAAAGAATTGAAAGAGATACCCAAAAGGTCTTAAAGGAATATTTGCATACCTTTGTTCATAGCAACACTATTCACAGTAGGCAAAAGGTAGAAATAGCCCAAATGTCCAGCAGGTAAACTGATAAACAAAATGTGGTCTATTCATACGGAATATTATTCAGCCATAAAAATAAATGGAATCCCTGTCACATGCCATATAATCTGGATGAACTTTGAGGACACTATGTTAGGTGAAATAAGCTAGTCACAAAAAAGGCAAATACTATATGAGTCCACTAATATGAGGTATCTAAAGTAGTCAGATTCATAGAAACAGAAAGTTGCATGGTGGTTAGCAAGGGCTTAGAAGAATGGGAAACAGAGTTGTTGTTTAGTGAGTATAGAGTTTTGGATCTGCAGTGAAAAAATTATGGGCATCTGTTTCACAGCAATGTAAATACACTTAACACTGCTGGACTGTTCACTTTAAAATGGTTAGGATGGTGAATGTTATGTGTTTTTTTAACCACTTTTTTTTTTTTAAGACACTAAGACAATTTCACCTCTGTCCTACTCACTGAGTAGCTGGGGATCCACAGACAGTTGGCCCAACCCTTACACTCTTTTCTAGAGAGAATTTTCTGCCTTGTTTTTTTAAAATGATTTCTCCTTTAAAACAAGTTGTTTTGTTTTGTTTTCTTAAAAAAAAAATACAGTTTATTGGTATACCAAATACCCACAGAAATTAACACAATTTATAAATGAATTTTCACAAAACTCAGTGAATTTTCCCAATACCCTTATTCAGAAACAGAAAATGATCAGTAATCCAGAAACTTCCTCATGTTGTGTCCCAATTACTTTCCTAAACCCCTAAGACTCCACATAGAGCACCCACTATTCTGGCTACCAATACCATAAATTAGTTTTTCCAGAACAGCTTGGTTCTGGTCATCATCATTTCTCAATCACACATGTAGCAATATCAGTGTACTTGTTAGCTAGAACAAGAGGCAGCAAACTGTGGCCATGGGCCAAATCCAGCCCACTGCCTGGTGGGATGATTTGGGAGAATGGGAATTCTAACATGTATACTGTCATGTAAGAATTGAATCGCCAGTCCATGTCTGACGTAGGGTGCAGCTTGCTTGGGGCTGGTGCATGGGGATGACCCAGAGAGATGTTGTGGGGAGGGAGGTGGGAGGGGGGTTCATGTTTGGGAACGCATGTAAGAATTAAAGATTTTAAAATTTAAAAAATTAAAAAAAAAAAAATTAAAATAAAATACAAAAAAAAAAAAGTTTTATTGGAGCACATACTCATTTGTTAACATTGCCCATGGCTGCTTTAGAGGTGTATCTAAAGAGTTGAATAGTTGCAAAAGACTCTATATAGCTCACACAGACTACTTATTATCTGGCCCTTTACAGAAAAAGTTTGCCAACTCCTGAGACAGAATTTTGTTTCCACATTGATCAGCTGTCCTAAAACTCCCCAGGGAGAAATGTTTGCATTCCTCCTCTGTTCAAGCCAAGTATAGTAAAAATCACTAACCCCACTGGTAGTTAACTATGGTTCTGGTGACTTTAGTCTACACTTGAGGCTAAAGTTTGAAGCAAAAGGTGCTGTTGAAACTGAGCTAGTGAAACAGCCCTCATTAACTGCCCTTTACCAGTCAAGGGGGCAGTGTGGCCCTATCTTATCCCCTGGTATCATTTGCTGTCCCTCAGAGCTAGTTTTCCTTCCTGACCATAAGCATGAATGTGTCCTGAAGGATGAACAGGAAAGAAGAGCACCTGATCCACAGTGGAACCATTCTATTTTTATGAGCTCCAGCCATGCAGTCCCAGAATGGGATGTGGCCAGGGAGTGTTGGGGTTGGATTTGAGAGTGCATACCAGTGGCAGTTCTGCTTACAAATCAGCCAACATTGCATTCCTTTGCAGGAACTCTGTCACACTGTTTCTGAGGAAGTATAATTTTGCTTCTTTGCCAGCAGCTGCACAGACATATTTTCCACATTACTCAAGCTTCTGCTAGTGGCCACCTGGATATGACAGAGAGAATCAAGCCTAAACAGAATTAAAAGATATCAGTCATCTTAATTCTTTTCCAGGAAGTTAAAAATTATCCATAGTTTATTTCCTGAGAATATGAAAAACCAAGGATTTTTTTCTCATGCTCTTATGAGTATTTCTGTTTAGAACATAAATAGATGAGCAGTGCTGATAATGTTCCCTTAAAATGCTCTATATGTGGCTGCCTGTTTTGGCCTATTTATGTTAACAATGAACTTGAGTGAAGCTAATGAGGAGGTTATTTTCAGGCCTTGGAAACCGCAGTAAAGGAAAATGACAGTTCCCACAGAACCATAATGTGACTGAAATAGAAAGGTGGTGACTGGCCTTTCTCTATAGAAGCAGGAAAAGTAAGCTGGAGAGGACTGATGATACTCCTTTGAAGCATTTGGTTTGCTTATTAATATGTCCAGTCTCTTTCTGAGCAAGTTTTCTGGCTGCTGTGGAGACACAGAAAAAAAGAATTCATTTAAAAATGCCTCCCAGTGATCGAGGCTTCTGTTGGGTCCCTACCCCCCTAATGCTACTCAGTGCAGTGGACTTTATACATGTCAGAGAACCGCTTCAAGGAGAGGAACCCACAGTGAGGGTGACCATTACATCATACTTAAGCAAGGTTGCACAGAGCAGCAACCAAGGCAACTGCTGAGCGTGGCGAAGAAAGAAAGAAAACTTCTGTCCTGAGGAACCATGTTGAGTGACAGGACATTACAGTGAGACCAGATACATACCCAGCCACCCACTCCAGTCTCCACCAGGAATCATCAACCTTCAGATCTGCAGAAGCCTTGGTGAGGCTCCTAATTGGATATTTAATGTCTCTGATGAATATAGGTCAAGGTGAAGAGATCCATTTAAAAGCTCTATTCCCAAACGTTGTGAAAACCCAAAGGAAGCTGTGACCCGGTTCTTCTCCCACTGCCCCTGTTAACCACTGGCTCTCTCTTTTTTATATATATTTATTTGTTTGGCTGCACAGGTTCATAGTTGTGGCATGTGGGATCTTATTCCCCAACCAGAGATCAAACCCAGGCCCTCTGCATTGGGAGCACAAGAGTCTTAGCTACTGGACCACCAGGGAAGTCCCTACCATCTCTTCTTATCCAGGAGGGTCCTAAATCTTTAAAAAAGCCAATTTTCTCTCATCGCAAAGTATTCCACTTACAGAATAGTATATAGCATGAGCCTTGTTTACTGATTTTATCTTACTTATTGTAATGCCACCAGGAGGAGGTACTGGTTGTTCTCCCATGCTGACCAGCTCTCTGGCACCTTCCTTTTGGTCTCTTTGTGTGTCAGTCTCTCCTGTCACTCCCAATTCCCGTTTCTCATCTATCGTCTCAGCTGTTGGTGAGAACTGAAGTCCGGAAACACCCTCACAATTCTGAAAATAAGAACTTATCTTTCACAAGTGAGACAGTCTTTTGCTGTACAGTGGCTGACATCTTCATTCCTGTGATTAAAATGTAAAGCATCTAGGCTATCATTAGCAATATTTCTTTCAATTAGACGCTCAGATTAATGATTTGTGATTCCACATTTCCTTTTGGTAATTTATTTTAAATTTTATAATGGCTCAGACTTCTTTTTAAAGCAGATTAATTCAGAGAAATGAGAAAGATACATTTGGCAGTTTTTGAGTTAATATGATTATATTTTTAATTTCCTAAAAACATTTCCAGTGTGTTATATCTCAGCTGATAATTAAGCAAATGTAATGGGTTTTTTAAACTTAATAACAAATGCAGCTGCTATTTTTACTTTAAAATACCCTTGTAAATAACTATCTACCTAGGGTGAATTACCTATGTCAAGAAAAATAGTAAAAGAATCCCACTATACCTTCCTTTGTGAATACCTTGCCACTTGAGAGTGTTCTGTGTGAGAAAAAATAAAGTAGCTTAAAGTTTTGTGTCCTGATAAATTTAGAGTACTTGTTTATAGGTCAGCTTTGGTTGTTAATTTCATACTGTGCTCAGACTTTAAATTTCATAACTTTTAAGAGTTTTATTTTATTAGACAATTAACTTTATCAATAACATGTGGAAATTTCCAACTTTGAGAGCTTAGGTGTTTGTGTAATTGATGTACAAAAACAGCTTTAAAATGACTTTTGTTACATTGCAACTTAGAATAAATTTTCATAATTTGTACTAATATGTCAGATACATAGGTGGCTTAATTCAGTTTTTTTAGTTGTGATATTCAGTGTGATTCAGAGTGAATTCTGAATATTTAAGTATGGTTAATGTGTCATAGTCTTTCTTCCCCTCAGCAGTATTGAATTTAATAAATGAATAATTGAGAAGTTGTTTCATCTGACTGTGGTTAAACAGATCACTACACCCCTTTTATCACCGTTGGCATAGAGGAATTAACTCTGAGTTGGTAACCTAGGAAAGTAAAAGGGAATTTTTCTCCTCCAGGAAAAATTTATATACCTGTTTAGAAATTTTGCTGGACAAGTTAAAGACAGGGCTGATTTCTCCACATTGTATTCTTTTATCATTATTGGATTGACCGTGAGTGAAACAGAGGTTTAAACTAAACTTTTCTCTCATGGTCAGAAAAGTCGCTCATCCAGTTCCTCTGATACCACAGATACTCTTGCAGTTCACAAAATTAAATTAAACGTTGGATGTGTTTACCTGTCTCACAGCCATAATTATGAGTTTGATTGAACTTCCTTGGGGTCTCAGAAGCTGTTATACTTTGCTGGGAACTGTGAGATTGTCAGCATTGATTGAAGGTACTGCTGAAAGCACAAACTTGAAAAAGCAAAAAAAAAAAAAAAAAACACCCCAAAACCCAGTTCTAGTCCATTAGCCTTTATCCCAGCCCATTCTGTTTTGTATCTGTTTTGTTGCTGTCCCACAAACCCATCTATTCTCATAGAACATTTTATGTTCCCATTGCTCATCATAATTTCATCATGCAACCTTGCATAGTTTATTGTTTATATAATTCAAATGGAGTTTAATTAATTCTGTATTTCTGATCTGCCTTTATGTAGGTTCACTCCAATCAGCATTATTTTTACTGTTCTGTTTTACTGATTATAAGTCATACTGAGGTTTTAATTTCAACTTGATGTTTCATAATAAGAGGAAAGTACAAAATCAGGAAAACAGATTATTTTCAGAGGTATTTTGGAGGAGGTTAATCTTGATTTTGTGTTAGAAGGCAATATAATGGTTAACAGCATAAAGTCTGATAGACTTAGTTCAGGTCCTAGCTCTGGTGGATGACCTTGAGCAAATTTTTTATCCCTTCTAACTTTGAACTTCTTTGTCTATAATAATATGTATGTCTGAGAGGTATTGTTAGGATTAAATGGGGAAAAAAATCCAGGTAAGGCATTTGACATAGTGCCTGGCACAAAATAAACACTCAGTATATACTATTGTTGTTATTTTTAATGCTGCTGTTATTGGTAAAATGATTTATGTGATTTTTTGTTTGTTTTCTCCTAATTCCTGAGTGGGAAATACTTGAAAAAGCTTGAATGTATCTATTAGCAGACCGTGACCATCATCTTTTAATAGTAATCAGATCCTTTTTACAGATTGGATAAGCTCAGGTTGAATTTAGGTGCTTGATATATTGGGTATCTGAACCAGATTCTAGTCACCTCACTGCAGGTTGATTTTCATGATACACTGTAGAAATTAAATAGTAGTACAAGCTCATATTTATGACAGCAGTCTGATCCAAGATTTTGCAGTTTGTAGAACCATAATGTTTGTTGTTTAGTCGCTAAGTCATGTCCAACTCTGTGTGACCCCGCAGCCTGTAGCCCCCTCAGGCTGCTCTGTCCATGGGATTCTCCAGGCAAGAATACTGGAGTGGGGTGCCATTTGTTAATGTTCTCCATAAATTCATGGGATTTAATAGGAAAGTACATAGACTTTTTAGAACTTGAACATAGAGATATCCTTTAGGAAAGTAGAATGAAGAATTCAACCAAGATTCCTTATCTTTGTATAAGATGCAGATAAAACTTTGCAGATAATACTCATCTATAAAAAGGAATGAAATTGTGTCATTTGTAGAGACATGGATATACCTAGAGACCGACATACACAGTGAAGTAAGTCAAAAAGAGAAAAATATAATATATTAATGCATATATGTGGAATCTAGAAAATGGTATACATAATTTTACTTGCAAAGCAGAAATGGAGACACAGACATAGGGAACAGACGTACGGATACCATGCAGGAAAGGGCTGGGGGCATGGGATGAACTGAGAGTTTGGGATTGACGTATATATACCATTATGCATAAAATAGATAATGAATGAAAACCCACTGTATAGCACAGGGAACTCTACTCAGTGTTCTGTAGTGACCTAAATGGAAAGGAAATCCAAAAGAGAGGGGATATATGTATACATATGGCTGATTCGCTTTGCTGTACAACAGAAACTGACACAGCAGTGTAAAGCAACTATACTCCAATTTAAAAAGCCAAAAAAAAAAAAACCCCACCTTTGCCAAAGAACTACCTAATAATTGTTAAATTATTTCAGCAATTTAACACTCCAGATTTCCATCTGATGGTTATAAATGAATATAAATTTAAAGTTGTAGTCAGTGCAGTTTTAAAGGTGAGGACCATTCTGTGTAAGTTTTTCTCTTAATATTATTATCCTTTAAATTTTAGTTGCTGCATAAGATTACTCTGTTTTGACATGCATGGTTTGCTTGATCATTCCAAAGTTGAGGATGTTTGAGTTATTTCCCATTTTTTTCTTGTAATAAGCAATACTGCTAGGAACAGCTTTTCTTTCAAGTTACTCCCCTGCTGTCTATCTCTTCCTCTGCCAGTTAATTCTAAGGGGGATAGTGCCACAAATTAATCACTTGTAGTGTTAACATTCTAGTTACTAATCAGTTTGGTTCAGTCGCTCAGTTGTGTCCAACTTTGCAACCCCACAAATTGCAGCACGCCAGGCCTCCCTGTCCATCACCATCTCCCGGAGTTCACTCAGACTCATGTCCATCGAGTCAGTGATGCCATCCAGCCATCTCATCCTCTGTTGTCCCCTTCTCCTCCTGCCCCAAATCCCTCCCAGCATCAGAGTCTTTTCCAATGAGTCAACTCTTCGCATGAGGTGGCCAAAGTACTGGAGTTTCAGCTTTAGCATCATTCCTTCCAAAGAAATCCCAGGGCTGATCTCCTTCAGAATGGACTGGTTGGATCTCCTTGCAGTCCAAGGGACTCTCAGGAGTCTTCTCCAACACCACAGTTCAAAAGCATCAATTCTTTGGCACTCAGCTTTCTTCACAGTCCAACTCTCACATCCATACATGACCATAGGAAAAACCATATAGTTAGGTTCAAACTCACTTCAAAAGTAGCTTGGTATTGGAATCTCAGATACTAGAGATTTGACTGAATATAGGTCTTCTTAGGTGGGTCGCTTTTTATTAAACAGAAGAATCTTTTACCAGCACAGAGTGAGTTACAAAGAGAGTTTTTAAGATAAAAGGAAGAAGAGAAGGTATGAGAAGACTGGGGAAATTTGACAGTTTCCTAATTCCTCCTGAGTCTGATTTTCAGAATGTTGTTTTGTTTTCTTACACAGTATATCAGGCACACTCCCAATTTATTTGAGTTGAGATAGAACTATTTTAAAAATATACAGCATTTTTAGATTAACCATAAATAGCTTTCCTCCCATTATTTGGACACAATTTAGCGACTAAACCACCACCACCACCCATTAGTACAGATGTGAGCGAGCATGTTTTGGACTTCAACATCACATAATTCTTTTGTTACAGAGATCTACTTTCATTTCTCAGACCTTAAATAAAGATGGGAGTTTCTGTCTTTCAAGCAGTCCTTCTGCCAGATACAATTCAGCCTTGATGGGAAGGAAGTCTTGTGGCTAAATGGGTGGAGATCCATGGTACAAGGCCATAAAGATAAAAGTGGAAAGAAAAGGAAAACTATAAGGGTTTCAGGACAGGGTTCAGTAACAAAGACCAAACTGACTGTAGGCAACTGCTTATTCTCAGGATAGGAGCTTCTTTAAAATTATGAAAGAAAAGAGTCTGTTGTTTTTAGTTTTAGTTTAATTTTTTTGGGGTGTTGGGAATAGATAATCAAAATTTACATGGATCAAAATTCAAATGAAAATTCTTTCTGAAACCCTGGTCCCCAACCACTCAGTTCTACTCTTGAGAGGCAACCACTATGACTAATTATGTGATTATCCTGCCCAAAGACTTCTGTTCATGTAACACATGTGTTTTTCCTCCTTTTTATTCCTAAAAAATAGTTTTTTTCCCTAAAAAAATAGCATCATATACATACTGTTCTATATTTTGCTTTCTTGCATAACATTAAGTCTTGGAAATTATTCTACAACAGCGGAACATTTTTAAAAATTTTTGAAAGCACTTAAAAAATGTCATGTGTCCCAGTTCAGTTCAGTTGCTCAGTTGTGTCCAACTCTGCAGCATCGTGGACTGCAGCACGCCAGGCTTCCCTGACCATCGCCAACTCCCGGAGCTTGCTCAAACTCATGTCCATTGAGTCGGTGATGCCATCCAACCATCTCATCCTCTGTTGTCCCCTTCTCCTCCTGCCTTCAATCTTTCCCAGCATCAGGGTCTTTTCCATTGAGTCAGTTCTTTGTGTCAGGTGGCCAAAGGATTGGAGTTTCTGCTTCAGCATCAGTCCTTCCAATGAATATTCAGGACTTATTTCCTTTAGTATTGACTGGTTTGATATCCTTGCAGTCCAAGGGACTCTCAAGAGTCTTCTCCAATACCACAGTTCAAAAGCATCAATTCTTCAGTGCTCAGCTTTCTTTATGGTCCAACTCTCACATCCATACACTACTACTAGAAAAACCATAGCTTGACTAGACAGACCTTTGTTGGCAAAGTAATGTCTCTGCTTTTTAATATGCTGTCTAGGTTGGTCATAGCTTTTCTTCCAAGGAGCAAGCGTTTTTTAATTTCATGGCTGCTGAACTGATTGAAAGTAATTCTTAAGCCAGGGTTTAGGTCTGGTATATAATAGTATCCAGGAAATCTTTCTTGAATGAGTGTGTGAGAAAGTAAGTGAATTAGTGATTATGTTAATTTAACATACAGATAGAAAGAGGCAGAAAGCTAAGAATTGCTGGAAGGTCTGAGAATGTTGACCTGACCCTAATGCTGGGACCCAGGTTTAATCTAAGGAATGACATCACAAAATGCATATCTCCTTTTAAATTGCATCAGAAATTATCTTTAAGGCTTCATATTAGGAGATGTCAATGTGAAGAGATGCCTCTGGAGGTGGGTGAAGAATAGAGTTGTGGGATGGCCCCTAAACCCCAGGAGTCAGGATGTGTGGTCCTGGTTCTACTATGACAGGGCTCCAGGACCCGGACAAGTGGGTTCATCTCTCTATGTGTCCTTACTTCAAATGCAAAACAAGGAGGTTGGAGTAGATTATTTCAGTACACCATTCTAGCTCAAGATTACATCATTTATTATTCCACAGTTTCCTGTTTGATTACCAGTTTGCACAGACATTTGTTATGTTAAAACTACATTTATAGCGACATAAAAAATAAGGTTATCATTTCTCCAAGAAAATAAAGAGATTTACAGGGTTATTGGTAAAAATGTGATCATTAAGATTTCAAGATTAGACTCTAGAAAGTAGTTTGCAATTATTATATTCCTCACAAAAATTTATCAGCTAAACAATTGAGACAGAAGCAGATTTACCAGGAAAAGCCCAAATAACCCACACATTGACACATTTTGAGAGGATTAATACTCTGTAGTTTTAACCTTTAAGAGGTTGAGAAAAATCAGATAAGTAAAAATTACTGTAATATTATTCAATAGTAAATATAATTGTTATATATGAATAGTATATGTAATATATTCAATAGTATTTAATTATTAAATGCTTCCCATGTGGCACTAGTGGTAAAGAATCCACCTGCCAGTGCAGGAGATGCAAGAGACGCGGATTCGATCCCTGGGTCGGGAAGATCCCTTGGGGAAACCCACTCCACTATTCTTGCTTGGAAAATTCCATAGACAAAGGAGCCTGGTGGGTCACAGTCCATGGGGCCACCAAGAGTCAGTCACGACTGAGTGACTTTAATATAGTTATTAAAATGATAACTAATAATACATATAATTCATAATAAAATAAATCTTTTTTTCTCTTGATTTTAGTTAAGTATGAGTGTGAAGCCAGTAAATATTGGGACACGTTTTACAAGATTCATAAGAATAAGTTTTTCAAAGATCGTAATTGGCTATTGAGGGAATTCCCTGAAATTCTTCCAGTTGGTCAGAAAACTGAAGAGAAGGTGAAAGAATTATCATGGAATCATGTAAAAATTAATGCTGAAAGTTTTTTCTCAAAAATGCACTGCCCTACTATGCCTGAAGAAAAAAATCATTATAAAGAAAGTTCTGGCTCATCAGATGGTCAAAGCAAAGCAGGATCTGACTTTTCTAAACTGGACTCTGAAGAATACAGAGAAAGACCTCTGAAGACTGAATTATTTCCTGGTAGCAATGCTACTTTCAGAATCCTTGAGGTATGGTACTACAGGGGAAAAATTTTTTAATGTACATCACATATTACTTTATTAATGATCCAGATTCTTTAGAGGAAAAATGATCAAATAACTGTTTGTGTACTTTTGTGCATAAAAATTACGTAAGGGACTCATATCTTTAATCAGTCAGGTTTTAAGTTTGTAATTTAAAACTTTTCTTACGTTTGTCTGCTTTAATTTCTAGCTTGAAGGCAGTTTTAAATACCAGTTAAGTTTTGGCCTCAATTTCCATCTCTTTCTGTTATTACCAACTTGTAGGTGAAATAGAAATAAGTGAAGTATGTAATTTGCTATAATCTGGTTAGACCTTGATTTTCCATTTTAGAAAAAGAAAACTTTCCTTCTGATTATAAACATAGTAGATGCTGATTACAGAGATTTGGTAAAGAGAAAGAATAAACAATCCCATAAGCAAAGGATTTAACCACTGTTAACTTTTTTCTCCTTTTCTTTATACTGTTTTATGTAGTTGAGCTATACTATATCTGCATTTTAGGGTTTTTCTTTGTATTTAACATAACATAAGCAGTTTTCTCTATCTTTAAAAATTCTCTATAAGCATTTTCATGGCTGAAAAATACTAAGTGAAATACTATGATTCTACTTATCTGTTTTTACTTGACTGGGCATTTAAATTGTTTTCAGGTTTTGTACAGCAAGTATCTTCAGGTGTAGACTATTCTGTATTTTATTATTTGGGTTCAATTGACTTGTTCATAACTTATTAAAATTTTTAATATTGCTAAAATATATTGCCAAATTGCTTTCTAAGAAGTTGTACTAATACCAATTTACAGCAGTGTAGGTCTGTCTCGTCACACCCTCATTGATTAGAATAATCTTATTTTTAAGATTATTGTTAGACAAAAGCTATATTTTAATTTACATTCCTTTGATTGTTAAATAGGTCATATGGTTCTTCAGATGTTTAGAAACCATTTATTCTTATGTCATCTACTTATTTCCTTTATTTATTAAGTTGTGTGTTTTTAATGAGCTCTGCCCTTTTATCATATTTAATTCAATTTTTTTTTCACAGTGTATTTGTCACCTTTTAATTTGGCTCATTTGGGGGTTTGGTATGTAAAAATTTTAAATAGTTACATTCCTCAGTACATATTATTTTTGTGATTTATTCCATTTTGAGCTTAGACAACTCTCCTATAGACAAAGATTCAGAACATTTCTTTTAGTTTTTTTAAGTAAAAATCTGACATTGGTGAGGAAAATTTAACTTTATTTTCATGATACTTGTTTATTCTTTGTTTTTAGGTTGGCTGTGGTGCTGGGAATAGTGTTTTTCCAATTCTGAACACTTTGCAGTGAGTTTTAGAATTTTCTCCTACAAAATTCTACATATGTATGGGATATTGAGAAATTCTTGGAAAATGTTGTCATATATATACCAATAGTGTTCTTGTTCCCATATAAACAATGACTAAACCAAATTTCAAAAGAAGTGGCTTGGTCTTAGTATCTAATTTCATGTGAACTGAGAATTACTCTGGAAATAATATTTCACAGACATAGATAGTCCACCATGAGTTGAAGTAATTTTTTAAGCTTGTGCTTATGTAGATGAGAGAGTAAGAAATGAGCAAGAGATTTGATTCTTCTGCTAAGCTGGGAATTGCTGAACTTTAGAGATTTATTTACCCCTCCAGGCTACTTAGGTGTCATTTTACACATGGAGAATTCAGTTTAAAGCTTACACTTTATTTTGTGTAAGCTTTAAACTCATTTTATTTTGTCATCACTTCTGGAGTCACACCCAGGATAAAACCTTCCTCTAGAGTTGAAATGACTCTCTAGAGTTGAAATTTTTGGAGTTATAACACCTAACCCTAAGATTCATAAAGGGAGAAGTCCATGATAGGAGCAGAGATGTTCTCCTGACCTGCCCTTCCTGTTCACCACCTCACCAATGTATTTTAGTAAGTGATGAAGAAGACACATCTTACAAAACTTTTACTCTTTTTACCTATGGCTGGTCTGTCAAGTGCCTATTTTTTTTTAAGTTTACACAATAGCTTTCTGATTATCATTTTCCATTATAAAATTAATATAAGCACATTGTAGAACTTTCCCATTAGAGGAAAAGTGGGTGGGAAAGAATCACCCATTATTCCCACCATCAAAACATCAAAACATAGCTGCTGACAGAATTTACTATGCATATTTTAAAATTTATTAGTCTTTTTTTAACTTTCCATTGTGAAAATGTAAACGCATTCAAAAAAATTGAGTAATACAGTAAATTCTCATATAGCTACCACCTTGTTTCAGCAGTTACTTATGTAAGGCCAACATCATGACACATTATTTTTATGAGCTTATGATGGATCTCCAAAAAGCAAGACATTCCTAATTGTTATTATAAACCTAAGATAATAAAAAGTAATTCCATAATATCATCAAATTACCAGTTAAAGTGTCTGGCCAGAAGTGACACTGGCTAATTTGCAGTTCTGAATGGCCTTTTTCTTTCAGGATTTATTTTCTTTGTTTTCCTTTTCCCATTTCTAGGCCAAAATTTCCTGTTCTTATACCACATAGCCAGATTCCTTCATCCTGGTGTTCTCTGAGCTTGTAATACACGTAAATGTACTACATTGGTAGTTGATTATGTGTTACTTTGTGAAAAGCAAAGCAAAGTTGCTCAGTCGTGTCCAGCTCTTTGTGACCCCATGGACTGTAGCCTTCCACGCTCCTCTGTCCATGGGATTTTCCAGGCAAGAGTAGTGAAGTGGGTTGCCATTTCCTTCTCCAGAGGATCTTCCCAACCCAAGGATCGAACCTGGGTCTCCCGCATGATAGGCAGACGCTTTCCCATTTGAGCCACCAGGGAAGATATTACTCTATGACTCATCTCAAATTATTATTTAGCATATCATTTCCTTATATCTTCTTTCTTCAGCTACTATTTATATATTTCTTGAGGTAGAGAGTATACTGCTGCTAAGTCGCTTCAGTTGTGTCCGACTCTGTGCGACCCCATAGACGGCAGCCCACCAGGCTCCTCCGTCCCTGGGATTCTCCAGGCAAAAACACTGGAGTGGGTTGCCATTTCCTTCTCCAATGCGTGAAAGTGAAGTCGCTCAGTCGTGTCCGACTCTTAGCGACCCCATGGACTGCAGCCTACCAGGCTCCTCCATCCATGGGATTTTCGAGGCAAGAGTACTGGAGTGGGGTGCCATTGCCTTCTTCGGGTAGAGACCATAATGTATTCTAATTTGGTTTTCCAGGTAGCCTAACAATGTAATATAGATAGTTAGACAGAGCTTGGTACATACTGACTGGTTAATATCTCTGATTCCCCACTTGTTAGTTGTACTTTTTCCCCCTTCTGTGCTTCTCCATCTGACTAATAATTGCAGGCTCTTGCCTCCTCACCCCCTGACTCTTTCTTTTTGACTGGGTCTTTTTTTGGCCTCATATTCATATTTTAGAAATCACTGTAACTCAATAACCTGAGACAATTAATTCATCTTTAAAAGGCAACTAGTGATTAGCCTTCCAAAGGGAGGATTAAACCTTTTTTCCCCACCAAAGAAATTATGTTTTATTACTTTTGGAGATCATAGAATTAATATTTTACATTTTCAGAATATTTTACCATAATTAGACCTCCAGAATTAAGAGGTCATATCATTCTCCAAGGATCATTTAATTCTTAAACCTCCTGCCAAGAGAGTGCTTGATGGTGTGGTAGTAGTAGTGATATTTACACCTGTTTCCTGGGAGAAGGGCCAAGACAGTCAGCTGATTTTAAAGAAAAGCCCTGGAAAATCATTGAGTGGTCACAAGACCTACTTGGGCTGCTGATACAGTGGGAATTCAGTCTCAGAGGTCATGTTGCTGTCTGGTAGGACACATGGCAAATGGCACAAGCTTTCCTTTAGCTACTAGACTGTTCTGTATCTTGTGGTTGTTTAATAATTTCTGCACAAGGGTAGACTGCATGCCTTTCATAATGAGCTAGATGTGCCAGTGTCCAGAGAAGCATTTTGAGCTATATGGAAGTTTTTGCAAAAGCATATTAAGTTCTTACGTTTTTAAGTTCCTGGAAGGCAGAGGCAGATATTCCTTTGATAATGATAATTGTGATGATGATAACAAGAATAATAAAAATGACATTTTTTTAACATTCATTTGGTGCTTACTCTGAGTCAGGCATTTTTCTATAAACTTTACCTATCTGAGTCCATTCTATCCTCACAACCAACTTAGATGCCATATTTTATCTCTATTAGGAATTTGGGATAGACATATGTACTACTACTATATTTAAAATAGCTAACAAGGACTTACTGTATAGCACAAGGAACTCTGCTCAATATTCTGTAACAACCTAAATGGGGAAAGAATTTGAAAAAGAATATATATAGCTGAATCACCTTGCTGTACACCTGACACTAACACAACATTGTTAATCAACTATACTCAAATAGCAGTTCAGTTCAGTTCAGTCGCTCAGTCATGTCCGACTCTTTGCGACCCCATGAATCTCAGCACGCCAGGCCTCCCTGTCCATCACCATCTCCCGGAGTTCACTCAGACTCACGTCCATCGAGTCCGTCATGCCATCCAGCCATCTCATCCTTGGTCGTCCCCTTCTCCTCCTGCCCCCAACCCTTCCCGGCATCAGAGTCTTTTCCAATGAGTCAACTCTTCGCATGAGGTGGCCAAAGTACTGGAGCTTCAGCTTTAGCATCATTCCCTCCAAAGAAATCCCAGGGTTGATCTCCTTCAGAATGGACTGGTTGGATCTCCTTGCAGTCCAAGGGACTCTCAAGAGTCTTCTCCAATACCACAGTTCAAAAGCATCAGTTCTTCGGCGCTCAGCCTTCTTCACAGTCCAACTCTCACAGCCATACACTACCACAGGAAAAACCATAGCCTTGACTAGATGGACCTTAGTTGGCAAAGTAATGTCTCTGCTTTTGAATATACTATCTAGGTTGGGCATAACTTTCCTTCCAAGGAGTAAGCGTCTTTTCATTTCATGGCTGCAGTCACCATCTGCAGTGATTTTGGAGCCCCCAAAAATAAAGTCAGCCACTGTTTCCACTGTTTCCCCATCTATTTCCCATGAAGTGATGGGACCGGATGCCATGATCTTCGTTTTCTGAATGTTGAGCTTTAAGCCAACTTTTTCACTCTCCTCTTTCACTTTCATCAAGAGGCTTTTTAGTTCCTCTTCACTTTCTGCCATAAGGGTGGTGTCATCTGTATATCTGAGGTTATTGATATTTCTCCCAGCAATCTTGATTCCAGCTTGTGCTTCTTCGAGTCCAGCGTTTCTCCTGATGTACTCTGCATAGGAGTTAAATAAGCAGAGTGACAATATACAGCCTTGACGTACTCCTTTTCCTATTTGGAACCAGTCTGTTGTTCCATGTCCAGTTCTAACTGTTGTTTCCTGACCTGCATACAGATTTCTCAAGAGGCAGGTTAGGTGGTCTGGTATTCCCATCTCTTTCAGAATTTTCCACAGTTTCTTGTGATCCACACAGTCAAAGGCTTTGGCATAGTCAATAAAGCAGCAATAGATGTTTTTCTGGAACTCTCTTGCTTTTTCCATGATCCAGCAGATGTTGGCAATTTGATCTCTGGTTCTGTGTTAATTCCGTGTTAATAAGTGACAAATCCAGGATTTAAAAAGATGTGCAATTGGCTCCCAAATCCCCTACTCTTACTATTTTATTAGACAGTTTCATTTGCTACTTTGTATTTTAATGCTTGGTCCATATATGGGGCTCAGTAAAAGTTTGAAAATCACTTGAAAAGATAACAAAAATTAATATACAAATGTTGTATTATTTTTAGAAGTTGTATGTGCATGGTATTAATATAAACATATCTAATAGCATGTGACTACAACTGCTAAAAAATATATATATATATATATATTTTCATATGTATATACATCATCATTGGAGCATCAGAGCCTCTGTGAGAGACCCAGGAACAAATGAGTGTACACACAGGAAAAGGAATGAGGTGCCAATGGACAGGGGCTTGAGGGTCCTTGGAGAGAAGAGAATTTGGCTAAGCTGAGAGGAATTATAGGCCATGCCAGCTGGAGGCAAACAAGAAAGGCTGCCTGGAAGGGGTAGGAGCGAAATTGAGCACTGCTGATGGATGGCTTTGGAGGTTTCTCATGTGAGAGTATGCTGGAATATAGGGCAAGTAGGCCCAAAAAAGGGAGGGCCTTAAAACCAGATCAGGAACCTGAAAGTTACCCTGTAATTGCTAAGTGTTTTGAGACAGTGTTGGTTTAGAAACAACATGAAGGCACTCACATGCCACTATAGAGAATAGTACCTTAAAAAAAGAAACAGCAAGCCAAGTGTCATGCAAAATTCTGGTAAAGAGGTACTTACTAACAAGTTCCAACTTACAGTTTCTTTATTGTGTTGCTTCAGCTTATCTGAACTCTAGATTTAAATATTTCTTCCTTTTTCCTAGGAATGTGCCAGAGTTCTTTCTTTATTGTTGTGATTTTGCTTCTGGAGCTGTGGAGCTAGTAAAGGTATGCCTTGTATCTTCTTTAAAGAGACCTATATTTTAAAAGAATCTTAATTTATTTACTGTTGAAGTGATTTTTTTTTAATGTAACTGCATCAAATGTTATCTGTGACCTTTTTTTTTTTGAGATGTGTCATTTTATTTTTTTATATTTTTTTGTTTATTTTTTGGCTGCAGGAGCCTTTGTTGCTGTGCACATGGGCTTTCTCTAGTTGTGGAGAGCAGGGGATACGCTCTAGCTGCAGCATGTGGGCTTCTTATTGTGGTGGTTTCTCTTGTTACAGAGCACAGGCTCTAGGCCACGCAGGCTTCAGTAGTTGCGGCTCCCAGGCCCTAGAGCATAGGTTCAGCAGTTGTGGTGCATGGGCTTCGCTGCCCCATGGCATATGGGATCTTCCACGACCAGGGATTGAACCCGGATTGTAAGGCAGACTCAACCACTGGACCACCAGGGAAGCACATCTGTGACCATTTTTAACTGACCTTTTACTATTTTGCAAATCATATCATCAAAATAATTGAAGTTGTTTGGGACTTAACTTAGAATTCAGGGGAGTGGCTCCTACAGGGTGGTATTTATATTTATGTCCCTAGAGCTTTATACATAGCCTGGCACATGGTAGGCACTCATTAAATTAAAATTTCTGCAAAAAAGGAAAAGGTCTGAAAAGGCATTATCACAAATCTAAAATGTCCTTGACTATAAGGAAAACAGTTGGCACTTGGTCTTATTTGACCAATCCCCAAATTCTAGTAAGCATTATCATAGCAAAAAGAGGTAATTTTAGAAACTTGAAAAGGAATGGAAATTCTGCTAACAAAAATGTTTGGTAAACACATGGAACATAATTTCTGGTGATAAGGGTTACTAGTTTTTCAATGTAGACATTTTCTAAAATAATGAAAAGCCTAAAGGGAAAGATAAAATTTACCTTTAGTCATGCTTTCTGGAGTCCTAGAGTGACTCAGAATTTTGGTATATATTCTTTTAGTATTGTTTTTATAGGCAAATAGTATGTGTGTACTCTAATGCAGTTTTAAAATAGCATCTTTAGTGAGATATAGTTCATATACCATAAAATTCACCATTTTAAAGTATACAATCCAGTGATTTTTTTCAGTATATTTACAGAGTTGTACAGTCATCACCATTACCTAATGTTGATTACATACTATAGGATATTTACTGATTAAGCCAAAGGAGGCATGGAACAAGCAGTGAGAGAGAGCGCAGAGGACCATCTCAGTGCCTGCAAAGTAACATAGGGTGAGCTTCTAGCATTGCTGCCTGCTGACCCAGAAAGACTGCCCTACTCCACTTTTAAAGCTAAAGAAGGGTTGCAAAAGAATATTTGTTACCAAGTCCAAGTGCTAGACTTAATTTTTTATGGCAGCTTGAAATAAGCTAACAGAGTACCTAATCAGAAAATCAAATTCATAGAAGAAAGGCCTTTGGGAGAAGTTAAATTAACCTTTTTGATTTGAAAAAAAAAATACTAGAAGTCTGCTAAAAACTTTGTCTTTTCATTTATCGTGACAGTCTCATGCATCGTATAGAGCAGCCCAGTGCTGTGCCTTTGTTCATGACGTTTGTGACCACAGCTTACCCTACCCTTTTCCGGATGGGACCCTGGATGTCATTCTCCTCGTCTTTGTGCTGTCTTCTATTCATCCTGACAGGTAAATGACGAAAGGGCAGAGCAAATATGCACAGCCCCTTTATCAGGAGTGGCTTTCAGATCTATCAAAGCAAAAATGACAATTCTTGAATTTATTATTTAGTGAACTACATTACATGTAATATGCAGCCTTTTAAATGCAGTTTTTCCTTTCTTCAGACTTTTAGAAAGAAACTGGCCAAACTGTTTCATTAGTGAGCTTTCTGTCACTGTCAGAAAGAAGTGAGCATCTTCTGGCAAGACACATACCTATTAAAAGTGACAGTGCTTCAAGAAAATTACGAATTCAGAACAGCCTAATAGACTCCCAAGAGGGAAACTGTACTTGGTGATCAGAAACAAACATCTTTGATTTAGCTTCTTGCTGAATGTTTGTAATGAGGTGGGCTGTGAATCTGGCTTCACATAGGTCTTTAAAATATTTGTTTTAAGGAAGCCCACTAGGAATAAGGGTTTATCAAGATTTTTCAGATTAACCTTGGACCTTTATAATCTAAGGTTGGTCTAGTGCCATCATTTAAGTATTTATGACTTAAATATTTTTGTTCACATAGTGTTCTGAAATAATAAATATAGCTTTTCTCCAAAGAGGAAGCACAAAGAGATATTATAGCAATTAAAATGATCACTTTTCTTAAAATTTTTCCACTTTGTATGTATTAAGACATATGTGCGCTAAATGTCTGGGGTTGTCCCTTCAGAATGTGTTTTAAAATTGGGTTTTTTGTGATCTTCTGGTTAGTAGGTGCAGACTTGGCATTGACCACTTTGGTGAGTGTTACTCTTTCCCAGAGAAATCAAGCATTGTGTACTTCTTTCTTTGCTATAAGATCACTAGGATCCTTTACAGGCCTTTTATTTCTCATTCAGAGATGTTCACTTTGATGACTTGTAGGAAAAAAAAATTAGATTTCCAAATAATGAATGAAATATGTAATTGCACCTGATGAGATCTATCAAGTTTCATGAAGTTACTTCCTCCCAGTTTCTGTAACCTATTTCTGCTAACCTATTTAGGCTATTGGCATTATTTAGGTACTAGGATAAAGATGTCATCTATATTTTGTTTCATAGCTAAAAGGATAGAGGAGGTGGATAATGAACAAGATTTTCTATCTAACATGTATAACAGGAAATGTTTCAATTCAAAATAAACCCTCAAAAAGGCTATTTATATTAGTTTATATGTTTTCTTCATGATCTGAATTGAATGGAAAGGAGAAGGGGAAGTAGATGTCTTGAAAAGATTGTTTTTATAGTACATATATTCATTTTGTTTATAATAAAATAGATTCAGATGTATCATGTCAGTACATTACATAGCTACTTTCTTACCTACATGGAAATGATCTAAAAATGAGGTAAGTGAGTAGATGTTGGATAATAGTAAGTGAAAAGTGAGGCAGTATCTTTCAGGTCATCTAGCACTGTGATAGTAGATTTTGCCCAGGAAAATTCTAGAAAAGTGGCTTCTTGCCAGCTTGGAAAAGCAATTCAGCAAGCTGTTGAGTCTAGGGGGTCCCAGCTTAAATGGGAGTAAGCCATAGAAGGCTACAAAACAAGAAGTAACTGTCCTTCTTATCATTGAAATAAAAATATAATATCTTCTAAAGATCTACACAGAGATTGTGTAGATAAACACTTTTTAAAAAATCTCTTCTTTTCTTTCTCATCTTAAGAGAAAAGGGGCTTTCCCCATTCTTGTCTTGTCCCTGTCATCCGCAACCCACTCCCGCCTGCACTTCTGGCTCTGGAATTGCACTGTGAGCCAAGATGGACTGATAAGAGAAGCAGTTCCCCACCCCTTGCCTTGACCCACATTGCAGACTTTAAAGGACAGTTGGGAGCAAAGGGTTTGCAAAAGGAGGCTACATTTTGAAGTATCTGACTCTTTGCTTTTCTGTGTTTTCATTTCATGCTTGTCTTGCTAATAATTGCAGAAAGAGATTTTTCTCTGTACATAAACCATTTATCCTAAAAGTGAATATTTTAAGCTTTAGATATGGTTTTAATTGCCAGATCCTAAGGATATATGCACAGTGTGAAAATAACCTGTAATAAAATAAACAAGGAAAAATAGTTTTCTTTTCCATGCACTTATGTTCCAATTTGTTTAAATGAGATTTTCTCCTAGTCATGCCACTTTTTTTTGGTCTCTTATTTTCATGGTTACTTTCAGTTTCTCACTACCTACTTCATTACCTGACATACTCTTTCACCTCATTATTCCACTGAACAATATTTAAATTGGAAGGAATTTACAGATTATGTGATCCAAACCTTTCATTTTTAAAATAAGAAATGCTCAGAAGCTTTAAGTAGTTTGGATAAAGCAGAGACAGAAAGGACTTACTACACAGGCTGCCATTTACCATTCTCTGCCCAGGGCCAACATTGATAACTGATTTTGTAGACTGTCATTCCCAGCAAGTCTTGAGTCCTTCTTAATAGAGCTCTGTTGGCAGCCAGTGTCAGTTACTTGGCTTGTTATGAGATCTGAAATCTTTGCCATCTCTGTACCATAATCACACGTAAGGCTTTGAACACTTAACCAAAAAACATTAAATCAGGAGCAGTCACAAGAGGTCATGTCTGATTGGGAGCTAGATGGGTAGAATAAACAGTAAAAGAAAGAAAGGCTTCCCAGTATTGAGCTGGGGCTTAGAGTGTGAATAGAATTTAAATAGGCAGAGAGTAAGGAGGAGAGAATTTTTTCAGGGGAAGCCACGCAAGCACAGGCATGGGCAGCTCAGAATGAAGCATGTAACAGTTTGGCTAGCGATGCTTCAGATTAAGAAGCAGTGGGAAAGATGTTGGAAAGATTAATTGAGGCCAGTTGTAGGTGATCTTAAGGATTCAACTAAGAAGCTAAGAGAACTAAGATTTTTATCCTACAGAAAAAATGTCATGAAATTTTGCGCAAAGGGATGATTTGAGAAAACCATCTTTTTAAGCAGAATAACTCATCAATGATATACAGGAAGGATTGGCAGGGAAAATAATAAAGCTAGTTAGAACCAATTCTCTCTCCAGCCAGAGAATGTTGGAGTTTGTACTAAGGGAGTACTAGGACTCTGATGCTGGGAGGGATTGGGGGCAGGAGGAGAAGGGGACGACAGAGCATGAGATGGCTGAATGGCATCACCGACTCGATGGACATGAGTTTGAGTGAACTCTGGGAGTTGGTGATGGACAGGGAGGCCTGCTGCTGCTGCTGCTGCTGCTGCTAAGTCGCTTCAGTCGTGTCCGACTCTGTGCGACCCCATAGACGGCAGCCCACCAGGCTCCCCATCCCTGGGATTCTCTAGGCAAGAACACTGGAGTGGGTTCCCATTTCCTTCTCCAATGCATGAAAGTGAAAAGTGAAAGTGAAGTTGCTCAGTCATGTCTGACTCTTCACGACCCCATGGACTGCAGCCTACCAGGCTCCTCCGTCCATGGGATTTTCCAGGCAAGAGTACTGGAGTGGGTGCCATTGCCTTCTCCAGGACAGGGAGGCCTGGCGTGCTGCAATTCATGGGGTCGCAAAGAGTCGGACACGACTGAGCGACTGAATTGAACTGAATGGAAACAAAAGAGAGAAATACCAAATATGTAATAACAATAATAAAAAGACATACAATTTGATGATTGAATAGTTGTGAAGAGTATAATGGAGAAAGAGAAAGGTAAAAGAGGTCAAAGATTTTTCTGAGGTGTTACACGTCAGTGAATGATGGTACCTTTGAACTAAAGAAGTCAGGAGGAAAAGCAACTAGTTTTGGAGGAAAAAATGTCCCTGTTTAGGTATACCTGATTTGGGACAGCTCTGGCATATTTTTTGTCATGCAAGGAAAATGAGACGACTTCGGTTTTTTCTGCCTGTAACTACCTGAATTTGCTGTAAATATCAGGAATGTCTGTATGGTTTTGCAGTTCAGTTTTGACATCATACATCAAGCTATGTGAAGTTACCACTGTAGTCATTTGGGTGATTTCTTGATATTCTAGACTTTTTGAATCTGATTATTGAGCAAATTGCTATCCTTTTTTCTTTCTATACAAAATACTTCTGTTTTTGGTGTCCTTATGTTTGTGGCTTAGATTTCTTTGGCCTTATCAAGCTATGCTTATTTTGTCATTAAGAATGTTAAATGTGGCGTAGAAAACAAGACTTCCACAGTCTCCTGCTTTGTCTTCAAAGGATGCAAAGTGTTATAAACCGACTGTCCAAGTTACTGAAACCTGGGGGAATGCTGTTATTTCGGGACTATGGAAGATATGATAAGACTCAGCTTCGTTTTAAAAGGGGTAATGATATATTCAGTTTGGAATTGTTTTCATGTGTTTTAAATAATGCTGTGTTTACATTTCATGTCAGTTTTGTTGTGGGTGGTGGTTTTTTTTAAGGAATACTAAGTTTCTCTTGTCACAATTTTTTTTAGGACATTGTTTATCTGAAAATTTTTATGTTCGAGGAGATGGCACCAGAGCATATTTCTTTACAAAAGGTATGCATATCTATAAGAGGAAATAATTAGCTGTAGAAACTTTTCTTAGGTATTATTTGCAGGGAGAAACTCAAAAGCTCTAAAATGAGGCTTCAGGAGCTGATTAAACATTAGCTGTCTTTACACTTTAGTGATTGTAACTGTTGTGTGTAAAAGCTTGAAAATGGCCTTTTGCCTTTTAATCTCTTTCCAATTGAAACTGCTTTAAAGAATCACTTGTTTCATTCTCATGCCCAAATGAAGTTTCTGTTTTGGAGGTACCATTAGCCCAGATATAAAAAAATTGATGACATGCCATAGTCAAAAGAGGGAGTTTGATTTTGAGTCCATAGAAAATTATTTATCCCTTATCAATTTCTCGTTTAAAAAAAAAAGCATTTAAAATGAATTCTGCATTCAAGTACTTTCCCCAGACTTACATGAGTACTTTTATAATGTGCCATTTTGGATCTCTGCAAACCAGCAAGAATTCAGACCTAGGGCATGTCTCAAAATATTGAAAACTGCAACCAGTAGTGTTGTGTATCTATTTATACCTGCTGTGTTCAGCTGTTTATACTTGGTGTGTTTGTGTGAAGTAGGGGAAGCCTATTTGGTGTCATAGGTTTCCTTCATCAATTTGTACTAGAAAATGTTTCTTGGTATAAATGAAATTCGTATGGTCAATCATTCCATTAATGTTCCATTGTTCCTGACTGCCCCTCTCCCCCAAGTCACATGTCATATATTTGATTGCCATTTTTGTTTCACAGGGGAAGTGCACAATATGTTCTGTAAGGCTGGGTTAGATGAGAAGCAAAACCTGGTTGATCGTCGCTTACAAGTTAATAGGAAAAAAAAAGTGAAAATGCACCGAGTGTGGGTTCAAGGCAAATTCCAGAAGCCATTACACTTGACTCAAAAAAGCTCCAACTTGGTATTTTCAGTCCTTTCTCATGGCTGAACTATGTATCATGTTAAGGTACAAACCAGAGGATTACACTATTCAGAGTCTTCAGTAAATCTTTCATTTTTGAAAAGACAGTCAGAAGAAGAGAATTTATGTATCCTGCTGTTTATCATGGATGGACTGTTTTGTGCATTTTAAGCACACAGAAGTGACTTGGAAGAGAGCACAACATTCTGTGTTTTCAAAACTTAATATGCTCAAGCTTGTTTGGATTTATTATGTCTTAATCATTTTGTTTGTTCTCTGAGTTTTAAAAGCATTTAGGTAAATTACTGATATAAGTCAGATGATTCTGAGAAACCAAAGCCTGCCATTTTTTAGAAGTGAAAAAAAACATCTCCTTTATACATTAGTTGAACACCGCTGAAGTCTCCTCCATTGTTAACTGATAGCAGAATCAGCTTGCCTTGTTTCCAAAGAAAGTCACAAGACCAAGGCAAAGGCCTATTTTTTTGTTTTGTTATTGTCTGTTGTCCATCCCCAAACCTTTTTTTTTTTTTAATTTAGAGACTAATGTCTGAAACAGAATTTTAATTTATCTTTCCTTTCCTAAAATAGGGGAAGTATGACTAATGCTAACATTATTTTCAGGCTATTCTTTGGTGTACAAGTTGGAAGCCTTCTTTAAGAAGACTATTTACCCAGGAAAATTCTTAAATTGTAGCAATTAAAATTTTTTTACTATTTTCTGGTGGTCCAGTAGTTAAGAATCTGCCTACCAATGCAGGGGACACAAGTTCAATCCCTGATCCAGGAACTAAGATCCCATATGACATGGGGCAACTAGACCTGCACACCCTCGTGCTCCACAAGAAGAAGCCACTGCAGTGAGAAGCTCGGGCACCACAACTAGAGAGCAGCCCCAGCTCAGTGCAAGAGAAAGCCTTCGCACAGCAATGAAGTGCCCATGCACTGCGTCAAAGACCCAGTGCATCCAAAAAAATTAAAATGTATTTACCATTTTGCCTCAAAAAAGATATAAATTGGCTTGCAAATTGCATTTAGTAAAAATGGAGTTTCTAAGACTGGTCTTTCATTTGTTACACAATGTATACTGAGTACTTACTTTGTGCTGAATTATATGGAATAATACAATAAATAAGTAAAGTCCCAGCCCTGTCTTTTGAAAGCGTAAGTAGGCTCTAGCTGGCAAAGCAAAATGTGTGCGTCCCAAGCCTCTAAATCATGACCGAGATAATATATGAGCAAGTACTCAAATAGGGAGATTTTCAGCTAACAGACTTTGATAATGAGCCACAGAAATCTGAAAGACATGGACAATCTCTTGAAAGGACCTAGAATGATCATTCCAACTATTTTTCCTTTTTGAACTCACTTAAAATTCAGCTTCCTGGCAGAATGTGATTAATCCAAGCTGGGTCATGGATTCTGCTATTGACAGACTGAGTTATTCGATGCAGGTTATTCGATGCTTCCACCAGACCATAGTGAATGGAGGAAGTTCCTCAAAGGAAAATGAGCACACTGTGATCAAAAAAGAGGAGAGGGATGCTGCCCAGTCAGACATTGCATGGTATAGTAATAATGTTCTGAAGAGAGAGAAAGATTAGCTATGGGATAGAAGGAAAGAATTAGGGCTGTGGGAGGAGGTAGGTCTCAGACTAGTCCTAGAACGTATGCTCTCAGAAGATGATGAGAAGACAAGTATGTTTGATAGGGCTGTTCATGGTTCAGAATAGTGGAGGAAAGATGGGGAGGGCATCAGCTTGTAGACAGCCTTAAATAAGAGGGTGCATTGGGTGCTCACCTCTGGACTGGAGCCACTCAAGATTGGTTTGTTTCTGTTTTATCCTAGCCACAGCGTGCTTTAAATATATTTAGAGAGATTGATCAAGGAGTCGTCAATAGAATGGAATGCAGTGAGGTCAGAGATGGGGGCAAGGAAAATCATGAAAGGTATCTGCATACATTTGCCTTGGTAGCAAATCCTCAGAAGTACAATATCAAGGTTTCCGTTTAAACGTGCAGTAAATGTAAAAGTAAAAATTTGCCTGAGACTCTTAACTCAGTTGTTTTTCCTAATTAAAGTGTGTATTTTAAAGCCAATCTAGTATTGAAAGTATTACATACAACAAGGGCACTTAGATAAGTTAATGTTGCTATGGGAACCCCCCCTCCCCGCCTGCAGATCTTGTGTCTCAATTTAAAAATCATGGCCCAAGGTGGTTTTAAAAACAACAGAAGGTAAAATTATTCCCACATTCTCACACATGTAAATTGTACTGTCTCTCTCAGTCCTAAATAGCAGATTCAAGCCAGCTTCTTGACTGGCACAGTAAAATTCTGCTTCGTGTCTTTCTATAATGTATTACAGCATGTAGTTAACCTTTAGAAACTTCAAAAATACATCAAACCAAATTTGGACTGTGAGACACAAACTGGGCTCTTTTGGGCTCTGTCTAGCATAGACCTCCTATTCCACATGGCTGTTCATCGGGCCATTTCTATCAGTGTCTTCTGCTTTCTCTCCCTTTGCCTACCTGAATCAACCCCCTATCTAGAATTTGCTACCAGACAAAATATAGATTTTTGGCAGAAGGGGAAAAAAAAAAGAGAAAGACCTGATTTGGAATATTGCCTATAGATATTAAGAAATCATGAAATGTTACAAATGTATCTGCTTGGGTATTAGTTTAAAAATAATTGATAGCTGCATGAAATTCTCATTTTTCCTCATCCATAGAGGTAGGACTAGTTAGGCAGAGTTTGATATTTAAAAATTCATCTGCTGAGAGCTGAATTTCGAAAGGACCATTTTCTTTCTAACAAAAAGATGTATTCATTCATTTTATAATACAGAAACAATGAAATATGCTATATTAAAAATGCACCCTCCATTTCTAAAAATTCACTTTTGAGCATTTTCCAAATGTAAAAATTCTCACGCATATGAAGTACTGTTTCAGAAGGTTGTGAGAAAGCCAAGGTAACAGTTTCTATTATTAAAAGCTTTGCATTTCAGTATGACACATTTGTAGTATTGAAACACCCAGTTAATGCTGACTTCTGAGAACTTATTTGTTTTGCTTGTCTCAGTTCCATATGCTTTGTCTCTAAATTATGAACACATCGAGGTTTCTACCATTATGCAGTCTAAATCATTGCTATACTCATTTGTATGTGAAAATTATTCACCCATGTGTGAAGAGCTGCCCTCCTGGACATCTGAAGCATTTAGACCATTAAATTTCAGGTAACTTAAATTCTTGCCCCCAAACTCCTATGCTGTGTTCCTCTGGTTTTCTAACTCATCAAAGCCAAGTTCTGAAGCCAGAATATATCATGCTCTGTTACTTCCAGTTGGTGTTAATGTTTATTATGCTTCTCACAAGTGCAGATAACTTCACATTTGCATCATTAATAGACTTCTTTCAGAGCCTCTGCTCCTTCTGCTTCCTGCCTCTATTAGTCATCAGTAGACATGTTGGCGTGGTTATTCACCTCCCCGCTTGTGAAAGTGCACTGTAAAATCTAAAGTGCTGAATATGTGTGAGATGTTGTTACTAATAACAGCATCTACAGTCTACAAGGCAGCATACAGAGTACTCCAGCTACAGAAGCGTTTTCAATGGTTTTATGAGACCTTGTGAGAAAGACAGTAAAATGTGTGGAAAAGTATTGCCTGTCAGACAGGAAGCATGGGTCCCGGTTCCTATTGAACTATTTAGCTGCTCTTAATTTAGTTCTGAGTGCTAAGTCTTTTATATACTACACTTTTATATACCACATTATTCCTTCATTTAATCCTCAAACTCCTACAAATTAGTTTTTATTGTAACCTTTTAACAGATAAGACTAGAACTCTGAGGTATTGGGTAATTTGCCTAGGATATCATCACCATGAGTCAGTGGCAGAAACACAGTGTGGACCCAGAACTGTCTTGATTCCAAAAACTCTGCCTCTCACCAGTCCACTGTTAACTGATAGGCTACAATGCTGCTCGGGAAAGCTGCTGAAGAAGAAAAAGAGCTCCTGAATCAAGTGGAGAATTACTGCAGTGGGTGGGAGTGCGGATCAGATGATCTTCAAGGAGACAGCTCCTTCTAGATCCAGTGATTCTATGAAATAAGTAGGCAGCACTTATCCACATTACACACTGGGAAGGAAGGGAAGGAAGGGAAGGGAGAGGAATGACAAAGCAGAAGCTTGCAGTCAGCTCTTTTCAGCATTCTGCATATGTTTACTTCTGCTCTGGCCCCGCCCCCTTGGGGCTTCAGACTTCTATTTGGCTCCCCTCCAAACAAGCAGAGCACCCATCACTTGCATACTCCTCACTGAAAAAAAAAAAAAAAATCAGTCTGTACTGCAAGTGGAAAGAAAAACTCTTAAAGTGTCCTCAAGGGCTCAGCTCCAGCATAATCTAAAATATGTGATCAGAGAGTGTCAATAATAAAATATGAGTGAAAACATCTTTGTTTAAAACATTGTATGTACATGAATGCCACATTAATGCCAATTCAAGCATGAAATGTTGAGCATTTCTTGGAATATGGTTTGGGATTTGAGAGGCACAAAGGTACCTGCAAGATGGCTTTGGTGTAGTTATAAATATAAATAGAAATAAAATAACAGTTGCATCTTCATTTATAATGAATATATACTGTGGCCTCAAAGCTGCAGAGAGTGGATGCCAAAATCTGTCTTTCATTAACATATGCCTTAAATGACAGGGAAGAGGTGTTAAGACAAAATTACATTTTCCTCTGCGTATGAATCAGCAACATGCAGTAACAAGCAAGTAATAATAGTTCTGCGTGTGAGTGTCTGCAGAGGGTAAGAAAAACAGCATCAAATTGAAAGTGTAAGTTCATCTGCAAGAGGGCCCAGGTGGCGGCAGAGCACAGCTCCCTTGAGCACCATTCTGAAGTGTCTCGGCACAGTGACCCTGACTCTGGCAAGCCAGGTTGGCATGAGCTGCATGGGGCACATTAAAACCTCCAGATGGCTCAAAGCAGCCCACCCTCAAGCTGCTCCCAGAGCTTGTCAAAAGCACACTACAAGGCACCACCACTAGCCAACGGTTTAAAACAGGTGCTTTGGATTCTACGGTGCATGTGGTTTCACAACCACTTAACCTTCAGTCAGGAAGAGCTAGAGGCAGGTGAAGAGATAAATAAGGTTAATGGTACATAAGGAGCAAAAAAAGGATATTTAAGAGCATGTGGATGTCAAATAGTCACACATAGTGTTTGGTTAGCAGTGTCCTTGGCATCCCTGTGATTTGTGTGCTTATCTTTGATTTTTCTTTCAACAGATAGGCACTAAGTAGAGCCTGAACTCCAGAAAATATATGCTTTTCTATCAGGTGTTCCCTGCCAAATTAGGTGAGCTCTTGATTGCCTCCTACAAAAGGCCCAAACATCTCTCCTACTTGGGCCTACTCAAGAAAACTATGAGTTTTAGTATCCTTAACACAGATTCTTTGGCAGTGTTTTCAACCCATTGCTCCTTTACATGAGACTTCTAGTTCTTTGCAGGAAAAGCAGAAGTTAATTTTTTTTTTTTCTTACATAATCTTTAGATATCAATTGTTGGTTGTTTCAGAACACTTTAGGGAAGGACAATTACCCTTTCAAGTCTTTTTAAGACTTTCTCATTGGTAAAAAGCTCTAAAACTGTGTAGCTTCCTGACATTAATGAGATATTGTTGAGTCTCTTGCATTAGTTTGTTGTTCAGTCACTCAGTCGTGTTTTGTTTTGTTTTAATGCTGTGTACTTAACAAAAGCAACTATGGTTGCTGCCTCATTTCTCTCACCTCCAGCCTCTTGAGAGAAACTTGTCTTTCTCCTGAGTCTGTCCTGCTGAACAGAACGTAATAGCTCTCCATACATCTTTAGTTATGCTCCCCTCCTTCAGGTGAGCTGAGACAGCGTCCCCTAAGCAGCATTGGAACTTGCACTGAAAATTGCCTGAAAGAGAATGGCTGAAATTGCCAGCGTCACATGCTGCATTGAAGCAAGGAAATTTCTGCCTCCGAGGATAATAGCTTTTCTCCTTGCTCATACATCTTCCTTCACAGCCCTCATTTATTTTAATGTATATATTCCACTTTGACTCTCTGGAAGATATTTTTTAAAGGTTTTTAAAAAATCCAAATGAAAGATGAAATTCAGGATCCAGAAAGGCATCTATTCTATTTATCCTGTCATGAATGTATTCTTAATCAACCAGTCTTTCTGAGCATCTCTTCATTTGCTGCTTTGTTTCGTAATAGAACACTCGGGCTCTGGAGATTAATGAGACAAAGCTTCATTATAACCATCCTTGTTCTACTCCCATGTCTTACAGGCTTTCTCTTCCTAACTCACTCTCCAGGTGCTTCTTTCTCTTGCCAAATAGTGCAAGGAAATACTTCTGCAGATCTTTTGTTTACTTTAGAAAAAAACACTGATCTAGGCTTTCCCATTTGGGGCAGTGCTGCTCATTTCCTGACTGGCCTTTAAAGTTTGGCTCAGTAGCAACCTGGGGATTTGTTTTCTACCCAGAGTGAAAGGAGCTTGGTGCCCAACGGCCCCATGCTGGAATGAGAATTAAAATTCTACTCATTCCCTGGATAAGCAAGCTGATGCTTTCCTCATAGACTTTTTTTTCCATTCCTCAAAGTTTTGATGTTTAGTCATTTAGCTTTGGCTTTTGAGAGACATTTTAATAGGATTGTTTCTCCTCCAAGTGCATTCAGAAGCTGATCATGGGTACAAGGAAACTCTCAAGAAGGAAGAATTCCCCTTTGCTGTTTTTTACCTACAATGAAAATGATGTACAACACATGCGGTGTTTACCCCTTCTGCATGCAGTTCCACACCCAGCTGCCTGGCCTGGGAAAGAAGAAGCTGGGACACCCGAAGAATCTGGCGTGAGCCACCTCCCTTTCTCAGTCCGCAAAACTGCGAGTCAACGAAGCCTTGGTTATCACCCAGTTGCGTTTTCTTGTTTCATGTAAGCTTTGCAAATCTTGTGCTTTCTTCTCCTGGCACATTTACATTAAGTTTGATTCTAGTTGTGCATCTTTATCTATACTAGAGTTATGGTTATATATGAATATAAGTTACTCTTCATTCATTCTACCATGGGGAATTTATCCATAGTTTGTTATGAGGTGTCAATAACTTTCTAAACCTGGAGCCTATACTTTAAATATACTGATGCATTTTTAAGTTAAAAGATGTTTAAACTAGGATAGTTGAATGATAGAAAACCTTGACTGATAAAGGTCTTCACTACATTGGGTGGGTGTTGTCTTTAAGGACTTAATCTATAATAGAAAATAATATGGCAAATAAAATACCATATGGGGAGGGAGTTACAGACAAAGTTATTGGCATAGACAAGGTCCAGTTAAGGAAGCATACCATGTCAGTATGGTGACAAGGAATCTAGGGTCAGGCACATACAGACAGTCACCACTGTGGAAGGCTACCAGTAGAAGCAGCTGGCACTCTGGCCTAGAGAAAGTAGGCAGTGTTCACAGGCAGAGTGGCCAAATACTGTTCCAGTGACCCAAAGAAAAATGCAAGGTCAGGGAAGATTGTGGCAAGAGTGACTTGTAATTGAAATTCAGAGAACTAGACTGCAAGCTTAAGTGCCTCCTAGCCTGGCCCAGGAAGAACCAAAGGCTTCAGAGGCCATGAGCTGTGTTTTTGTTTACCTGAATCATATCACAGAAATGGCCATTAAGACATTTTGTTCTTAATACGTTTTAGAAGAGCAAAGACTTGCTTTTATCTGATTCTTCCTTTTGATTTCAGAGCCTTGTGTTTGTTTTCACAAAGTATGAGTTTATTGATATCCATAAATCTGGAAAGATAGGGTGCAGTTTTAGGATAAACACACCCAGAAAGGTGCAGGCAGAAGGGGATGTTGGCTAAGCCAGCAGATTGTCCTCATTTCCCAGTGTGACATAGGAAAGTCTAGCTCCTACTTTGCAGAAGGGAACATATTAGGTATCAGTATAATAGAGTCACCAAATGATTAAGATGTGCTGGCCTTCTGCAAGGAAATGAGGGCAAGTAAATACAGGCCAGAATAGCCTGTGATACAATACTACAATATGTAGTCACCCCCATCTGGTGAAGTTCAAGAGGCCCCAAGAGTATCCCTGTGTTGCTTGCCCACATTTTAAACCAACTGAGAAAGACCAAGGTGCCAAAAGATGAAAATAAAACATGAAGCATCTACCCATGAGTGAATGCCCCCAACCTTTTACAGAGTACCTGGCGTCCAAGAGACAGTGAAAAAGGACTAGGTTAAACATGACTAATTCACTTCCCAGATTCACTTTTTATCTAAGTCACTTCACCTCTCCCAGGAATGAGGAAGACAGGACTCAAGAGACCGTTTGCTGTCCCTCCACATGGCAAGAAACAACAGGAGTGGAAATTACCCCAACGTCTTATAAGTACAGGGTTAAAACATAGCCCACATCTACTGAGACTAGAAGAACAGTGTGGAGTGGACTCCACTTTGTTGTTTTGTCACTTGCTGAGTCATCTGCTCAGCAAGTGTAAGCCTGTGGCAGCTTACCTGGTCTGTAAGCATCTGCTTTAGTGATGGGTAGAATCTGCACAGTATGCTCTGACACTTGTACATGGTAAGAATACTAGGAACTGCAAACAAAATGAATTTCCGAAGTTACAACCAGTGACTTATTCTGGGAACCCCACTACACTTAAATCTTCACTAGACATCACTAAATAAATGGCCAGGAGGTCTCGCAACTCTGCCAAGCAGCACTTCTACACTGACTCACTGTATGCCAGCACTTCTCAAACTATTCGAGGTGAAGAACCACTGGTTGCTTTTTGTTTTATTTTACCAGTTTCCACATGTCCCAGATCAATAGTTTCATAAAACACAATAACGGTAAATTAACAGGAAAAAAAAAATTACTCCAGTTCCTGGCATTGTCTCCTGGTTCCTGCCCTCTCCTCACAATCTCCTTGTTACTGCCCATTCAGTCAGTGTGTGGGGCTTCCCTGCTTAGGTGAAGAATCCACCTGCCAATGTAGGAGATGCGGGTTCAATCTTTGGGTCAGGAAGATCCCCTGGAGAAGGAAGTGGCAGCCCACTCCAGTATTCTTGCCTGGGAAGTCCCATGGACAGAGGAGCCTGGCCGGCTGCACTCCATAGGGTCTCAAAGACTTGGACATGACTTAGCGACTGAACAACAAGAACTACCGCCAGTGTGCACCAGTTACATGTCAGGCATTCCTCTTGGTATGGGGAATGAAGGGATGAACAGGAAAAGGTAAAGTTAGGAAAGCCCAAGATTTTCATTAGCTAGCACAGATACAAATTTACTCAGTCTCTCTGCCGACCCGATCAGGAACTGGGAATGAAACACCAGCACCAGGTCACAGTCCCCCACCTTGACCTGCTCTGCTGTAAACCACAGCGAGGGGACTTCCCTGGAGGTCCAGCGGTTAAGACTCCACGCTTCCTCTGCAGGGGGCGCAGGTTCAGTCCCTAGTCAGGAAACTAAGATCCCACATGCCGTGTGGCATGGCCAAAAAAATAAATAATAAGCCACAGGGGGACTAAAAACCTACGTCAGAGTATTTGTCTGACTTTGCCTACTGAACCCTGTTGTCTCTCTTTCCCTCAGAGTGTACTGTGCCAGGACCTAGGCTCCTGCACCTAGAAATGTTTGGTCTAATGCTCAGTGTTTTTGCTGCTATCCTTCTCATCAAGTTGTCTGTGTGAAGTAAACAAAACCACACCTCACCACCCTGCTGTCACCAGGGTTCTTTTTTTATTATTATTCTTTATTAAAGGATAATTGCTTTACAGAATTTTGCTGTTTTCTGTCGAACCTCGACATGAATCAGCCTTAGGTATACATATATCTCCTCCCTTTTGAACCTCCCTCCCATCTCCCTCCCCATCCCACCCCTCTAGGTTGATACAGAGCCCCTGTTTGAGTTTCCTGAGCCATACAGCAAATTCCTGTTGGCTATCTATTTTACATATGGTTTTTATTGGTTCACTTTTTAAATTCTTGACTTTTTTGTGACTATGTGAATCGGTCCAAAGTACTTTCTATGCTGATGTAAAATGGAAAGAGAGATGATTCAGTTCTTTTGTTGAAATCATATTTTCCCCCCACTCAATAGTATTTAAATGCTGGGTTGATGCCAAACTCAACATGGAGAACTTGGGGGAAGGCCAGTGACAGATAAAATATTATTAATAGTTTTTTAAATAGGAGCCATGATTAGAGAGGCCAAAGAAAATGTGTTTATTAACCCTGGAAGAATATCACATTAGAAGATGAGAATGATAGCTCCCAGGTAGAAACAGAAAGAGAGTTCTCAGAGAAGAAACATGGGACCTGTTTAGATATAAATGCTAGCTGTACTCCTGCTGGTTGTGTAACCTTAAATAAGATACTTAACAACTCTGAGCCTCAGTAATCAGAGATCATATTGCATACCTGAAGACTTGCAAGGACTAAATATAATGCACATCAAGTAAAGGCATGATGCCTGGAGATAATCGGCCCTTCAGTGCAGTTCAGTCGCTCAGTTGTGTCCGGCTCTGCGACCCCATGAATCGCAGCACGCCAGGCCTCCCTGTCCAGCACCAACTCTCGGGGTTCACTCAAACTCATGTCCATCGAGTCAGTGATGCCATCCAACCATCTCATCCTCTGTCGGCCCCTTCTCCTCCTGCCCCCAACCCCTCCCAGCATCAGGGTCTTTTCCAATGAGTCAGCTCTTCATATGAGGTGGCCAAAGTATTGGAGTTTCAGCTTTAGCATCAGTCCTTCCAATGAACACCCAGGACTGATCTCCTTTAGAATGGACTGGTTGGATTTCCTTGCAGTCCAAGGGACTCTTCAAGAGTCTTCTCCAACACCACAGTTCAAAAGCATCAGTTCTTCGGCGCTCAGCTTTCTTCACAGTCAACGCTCACATCCATACATGACTACTGGAAAAACCATAGCCTTGACTAGATGGACCTTTGTTGGCAAAGTAATGTCTCTGCTTTTTAATATGCTATCTAGGTTGGTCATAACTTTCCTTCCAAGGAGTAAGCGTTTTTTAATTTCATGGCTGCAGTCACCATCTGCAGTGATTTTGGAGCCCCCCAAAATAAAGTCTGACACTGTTTCCATTGTTTCCCCATCTATTTCCCATGAAGTGATGGGATCAGATGCCATGATCCTCATTTTCTGAATGTTGAGCTTTAAGCCAACTTTTTCACTCTTCTCTTTCACTTTCATCAAGAGGCCCTTTAGTTCCTCTTCACTTTCTGCCATAAGGGTGGTGTCCTCTACATATCTGAGGTGATTGATATTTCTCCCGGCAATCTTGATTCCAGCTTGTGCTTCTTCCAGCCCAGCATTTCTCATGATGTACTCTGCATAGAAGTTAAATAAGCAGGGTGACAATATACAGCCTTGACATATTCCTTTTCCTATTTGGAACCAGTCTGTTGTTCCATGTCAAGTTCTAACTGTTGCTTCCTGACCTGCATACAGATTTCTCAAGAGGCAGGTCAGGTTGGTCCTTAGTAAGTGGTAATTAATAGACTTTTTTAAAACAAAGGATGGTGATCAAATCTCTATCTTTTTGAATGGAGGAGAAATGTACTCTTTGTTTACTATAAATATTGTAAGTTAGGCATAAGAAACTTTTCCTAACTGTAAAGAGTTGAGTTTTCTTACTTCAAATTATTGCTGTCTCCTTGGCTTACATTCAGTTCATTTCAAGCATGTGTTAAGCATCTGTCCACCATGTGCCAGAAACTGCTGGACACAGCATACTGGAATGAATAAGACTTGGCCCTTGCTCTTTAGATGCCCACAACTTAGGATGGATGCCCATCTGTTTGAGATGTGGTGTCTCCTACTTAAAGTCTCTTGGCTTTGGCTGGCCACTACCATTTGACCACCATAGTCAAATATCAATTGGCATCCTAATTTTTCAGACGCTTTTCAAAGCCCTCCATGAATACATCTAGTCATGTGCTACCCAGCAAAAACCAAACAGCATGTAGAACAAGTCCTCAAGATGTAGCCCCTGTGTCACATACCCTCTGGTGTTCAAGTCCTTTAAAACAAACATTTTTTAATATTTATTTATTTATTTGGCTAAGTCAGGTCTCCCATTGCAGCTCGTGGGATCTTCAATCTTCGTTGCAGCATACAGGACCTTTTAACTGCAGCATGTGGGATCTAGTTCCCTAACCATGGATTGAACCCAGGCCCCCTGCACTGGGAGAGTGGAGTCTTAGCAACTGGATCTCTAGAGAAGTTCCAAATCACTTTTAATAATGCTACCTATACCTCTACACAGATCTCCTCCTGCCACAGCATTTAGGGCATCCCCTTAAATACCTCTCAGTACCATTCCTGCATTACTTCAATCCATCCAACCTGTCACAATTGGATGAGGTCTAGGCTGCCTTCAAGAGAAATGTATGCCTCTCTTAGTGCTACAAAACCCCACCCTATAAAAAATGATTCATCTGAGCTGGTCATCTCACCAAAGAACCTCATTTGGCTCATCTCTCTATAGTCATCACCTGATCACATAAATAAAAAAAAAAAAAAAATAGCCTCTGTAGAGGCCAGAAATAAACCCTTGCATACATGCTTAAGTGATTTTTCCAAAGGGTATTGTGATCATTCAGTGGGGAAAGGACAGTCTTTCCAATAAATTATGTTGGAAAGACTGGATTTCCACACTCAAAAGAATTGTTAGACCCTAACTTTAGATCACATAGAAAAATTAATTCAAGATGAATTTTTAAAAAACCCCAAATGTAAAACATAAAACTATAAAACTCTTAGAAGAAAACATAAGGGAAAAGCTTCAAGACGTTGGATTTAGTAATAATTTCTTGTAATATGGCACCAAAATCATAGGCAACAATAATAGAAAAATGCTCAAGTGGAACACATCAAAATTTAAGATTTTGTACATCAAAAGACACAACAGAGTGGAAAGGCAACCCACAGAACAGGAGAAAGTATCTGCAAACCTTATATTTGACAAGGGGTTAATATCCAGAATATAGAAAGAACTACAACTCAACAATACCAAATCAATTTTAAAAATGAACAAAGGAATTAAATAGACGTTTCTCCATAGAAGGTATGAAAAATGGCCAGTTAGCATATGAAAAGATGTTCAACATCACTAATCAAAACCACAATGGCACAGCACCTGACACCCATTCAGTTCGGTTCAGTCGCTCAGTCATGTCCGACTCTTTGCGACCCCATGAATTGCAGCACACCAGGCCTCCCTGTCTATCATCAACTCCCGGAGTTCACTCAAACTCATGTCCATTGAGTCAGTGATGCCATCCACCCATCTCATCCTCTGTCGTCCCCTTCTCCTCCTGCCCCAAATCCCTCCCAGCATCAGAGTCTTTTCCAATGAGAAACTTTTCGCATGAGGTGGCCAAAGTATTGGAGTTTCAGCTTTAGCATCAGTCCTTCCAATGAACAGCCAGGACTGATCTCCTTTAGAATGGACTGGTTGGATCTCCTTGCAGTCCAAGGGACTCTCAAGAGTCTTCTCCAACACCACAGTTCAAAAGCATCAATTCTTCAGTGCTCAGCTTTCTTCACAGTCCAACTCTCACATCTGTACGTGACCACTTGAAAAACCATAGCCTTGACTAGACGGACCTTTGTTGGCAAAGTAATGTCTCTGCTTTTCAATATGTTGTCTAGGTTGGTCATAATTTTTCTTCCAAGGAGTAAGCATCTTTTAATTTCATGGCTGCAGTCACCATCTGCAGTGATTTTGCAGCCCCCCAAAAATAAAGTCTGACACTGTTTCTACTGTTTCCCCATCTATTTCCCATGAACCGAAGGGACCAGATGCCATGATCTTCGTTTTCTGAATGTTGAGCTTTAAGCCAACTTTTTCACTCTCCTCTTTCACTGACACTCATTAGGATGGCACTATTAAAAAACAGAAGATGACAAGTGTTGGCAAGAATGTGGAGAAATTGGAACACTTGTGCCCTGTTAGTTGGAAAGAAAAACAGTGCAGCCACCTATGGAAAACAGTATGGTGGTTCCTCAAAAAGTTAAAGGTAGAATTACCGTGTAAGCCAGCAGCCCCACTTCTGGATATATATCCAAAAGAATTAGAAGCGGGGACCCAAAGTGGTATATATTCATAGAAGCATTATTCATAATAACCGAAAGGTGGAAGCAACCCAAGCATTCATCAGCAATGACTGGGTAAACAAAACATGGTATATACATACAAAGGGATGTTATTCAGTACTCAAGAGGAAGAAAATTCTGACACATGCTACCACATAGATAAACCTTGAGGACATTATGCTAGCTGAAATAAGCCAGTCACAAAAGGACAAGGTATGATTCCACTTAAAGATACATGTAACTCATAGACAGAAAAGCGTCATGACTGGATACAGCAATGATTTCTTAGACTATGACACCATATTCAAATTTACAGAGACAGTAAGTAGGCTAGAGTTGCCAAGGTTTCAGTTTTGCAAGATGCAAGTGTTGTGTAGATGGATGGTGCTGATGGTAATACAGTGTGAATGTACATAATGCTACTGAGCTGTACACTAAAAATGGTTGATGGTAAATTTTATGTGTATTTTTACCACAGTTCAAAACACAAACCAGCCTTTGTGTTGAGCCTGGTCTTCCCAAATCATGAATTTGCGGTCTTTTGTTGCTAGCTCTGTTCTTCCCACCCAGTTTCCATACAGATCACCCTGTCTACCACTGTTGTTCACTATTCCCAGCCCACTTGGACTCAGCCTGGCACCTTGCACACACTCTCATCGTCCACTCCATGGAGAGAAGAGTTAAGTACAAGAGATCCTGGGCCCCCACCACCACAGAACCTTCTCATAATGCCCACCACTAAGAATATTCTAGAATCATCAAACCCTTCACCAAGCAAACCTGGAAAAATCTCAGACCTTCCACCAACCCTTGTGGCTGGAAGTGATGGGTAAATAGAGAGTGTTTAAAGCAAAGGTGTTGCATTGACTTTGCCTGTGTGCTAGCACAACAGGAAAAAGCCACCCTGGCATTTAGGGTCTTCATGAGAATTTTAGGCACTGCCTCTACTCCAGCTCTCCATCGCCTGCCTTCAGACAAAAATGTTCATTTCCCTTTTCCTGATCTTACATCTCCCTCCAGAGTTCATGTTCCTCTTCTTACCTGTTACCTTGGCTTCCCTGCTATTTCAGTCCAAAGATCTCTTTCAACTGTGCTCCCTAAGGCTTGGTCCTAATGAGTGTCTGGCACACCTGGGAGGTAGGAAGCAAAAGAGAATGTACATGCTATCAAATTCAGTATCTTCTTGACTTTAAAGAATATTTAGGTGACCAAGTTAAAAGTTTTGGTCATATAAAATGAAGCCATATACACTTTCTGTTTTGCCCTTTTTTATTAAAAATGTATATTATTTTGTTACTATCTCTGCCCACCAGAGGAGTCTGTTGGGAATACAGAATCTGTCCCCACCCCAGATGCTTTGAATCAGGATCTATATTTTAATAAGATCTCCAGGTAATTCATATGGATATTAGAACCAAAACTGTTCTAGAAAGCCTCTAGAGGCTTTTCTCCTATTGGAGTAATGGATCTCCACATTGGCTGTGCCTTAGAAACACCTGGGATGCTCTTAAAACATATTGATCGTTCGGTCCTACAACTTTATTCTGATTTTATCTATCCATGGGGACCATGAGCGTTGGTGTTTATTTTCGATTCTCAGAGATTTTGATGCCTAGCCAGGGTGGAGAACCATTGAGAGTATGACTTAAAATACCACAGAGAATTCCATGACTTTTGAACTGATTTTGAGATGCAAAAGAGTAGAGTCAGACTGTAAAGCGTAAATAGGTTTTGAATCCAAATATATGAATATTAACTTGAAACTAGAGATTATGTGTATAAGCGACTTTTAAAGTCTCCCTCTCTTATTCCTGAGCTTCCCAAGTGGCACTAGTGGTAAAGAATCCACTTGCCAATGCAGGAGACACAAGAGACATGGGCTCGATTCCTGGGTCGGGAAGATCCCCTGGAGTAGGAAATGGCAACTCACTCCAGTATTCTTGCCTGAAAAATTCCATGGACAGAGGAGACTGGCGGGTCACAGGCCACTGGGCTGCAGAGAGTTGAACATGACTGAACAATTAAGCACACACACACTCTTATTCCTTATTTGTATGTCATTGTCTTCTCATTAGAGTGTCTCAAGGGCTTTCTTCCATTAAATGGCATCCAGGGCTTTCCACCAAGCCCATGCTCCTGTCCCAGGGACCAAAGCTGGTGCTGCTGTCAGGGGCTCAGATACAAAGTACTGGTGGGAGCAGCCAGCACTATCAGTTTGGCTGCTGGTACTATTTATTTGAATACTCCAGAAACTCACTGTACTAATACACCCTGCTCAGGCATGCTAGAATCCCAGCAGTGAACACCTTGTGGCCTCAAATGTCCTCATATACACTTCTTGCAAATCAGCTGTGGGGGCTCAACATAACCATTCAACACAAACACACAAACAACTCTAGTATCACCACACCAACCTACAGCTTCCAAAATTTCTTTAGCCTCTTCCCATGTGTTTTGATTTTTATTTGTCCTTTCAGAGAGCCCAGTCCAAATTGATCATCATCTAAATGGGTTTAAGAGCACAGAACTTCACCTGCCAGGTGGGTCTACTTTTCCTGAAGATATGCTTTTCTTTTGTGGTCATGGGTAAGTAGATGGGGGCCTCTTTGCAAGACCTGTGTAAACATATATTCACCTATAGTCTTCATTCCTATCCCAGGAATTAGTTTTAAGATATTTAAATAGATTTTTTTTAAATCAGTGTTAGAAAACATATTTTAAATGCTTTAAAGTGAAATTCAATTTAATTGATTTATCAAATCTTAATTGAATCCCTGCTGTTACCATCAGGGGAGAATGACTAGCAGCTTCTCCATTGTTATTGAAATACTCATCATCTTGATAAATATTTTGACATGCTTTGAAATGCCAAAAATATGCATGATGTGTATCATACAGTCGAGAATTAGAGCTCTTGCTTTGGCATAGAGCTTATTTCAGGTGGGGAAAGAGGGCAGTTGATATTGCAGATAAGAAAATAGAATTAGTAAAATAGTAATTTTCTATGGATATGATATATTTCAAGATAGGGTCCTAACAACTTAATTTCTCTGCAACAAATGTACCCTAAATGACAGTAAGTCATTTTGAGGTTGTAATTTCTAACTCCTAATTAAATATGAACAATTGAGCAAGTCAATCTTTTTCTGCCTCAAAGTATTTATTTGTAAAATCAGGAAGTTGAACCAAGAGTCCAATAAGGTCCCTTTCAGCTCTACATGTCAATGATTCTATAAATTCTCAGTTAAAGTATATATTATCAAAAGGCAAAGACAATATCTTCTGTCTTTCCCAGCTCCTGGTTTTGGCATCATGTAGATAATAACAGAAATAAAAACAATTAAAAATCAGAAAAAGAATTCTGCTATCCCAACCTTTGAAAGTATTTTCATTTTATGTTCCATTCTGGTCCTTGAATATATGGATACATACTTCTATATAATTGCAAATAGGTAAAATTTTATATTTGACTTACCTTACTCAACATTATCTAACATTATTATATTATCATTATCACTCACAATTATAGTTTAAGTGGCCACATAATATTCCATTTCATTAATGTACCATAGTGTAAGTATTTCTATATTTGTAAATTTAGATTGCTTTTAATGTTTGATAAATGCTGCAGCAAACTTTGTATTTATATGAGTCTTCTTTTGAATAATTTTCTAAGAATAAATTCTAGAGATGTGATTACTGAGTTTAAGAGAGTCTCTTTACAATTGCTTATAAGCAATGACAAGTGGCTTTCCTAAAACCTTAATGATTTATATTATTTCCTCCTTATCTGAGAGTGACAGTTTAACCAAAGTCTCACCAAAATGTGGTATGAAATGACACTTAATGTCAATGTACATTTCTTTGATTACAGGCAATCTTGAACCTTTTTCCATTTGTGATTGCGTTTTAGCTTCTGTGAAGCGTCTCAGTTTACTTCAGTTCAGTCTCTCATTCATGACCGACTCTCTGTGACCCCATGAACCGCATCATGCCAGGCCTCCCTGTCCATCACCAACTCCCGGAGTCCACCCAAACCCATGTCCATTGAGTCGGTGAACCATCCAACCATCTCATCCTCTGTCGTCCCCTTTTCCTCCTGCCCCCAATCTTTCCCAGCATCAGGGTCTTTTCAAACAAGCCAGCTTTTCGCATCAGGTGGCCTCAGGATTGGAGTTTCAGCTACAGCATTAGTCCTTCCAATGAACACCCAGGACTGATCTCCTTTAGGATGGACTGGTTGGATGTCCTTGCAGTCCAAGGGACTCTCAAGAGTCTTCTCCAACACCACAGTTCAAAAGCATCAATTCTTTGGCGCTCAGCCTTCTTCATAGTCCAACTCTCACATCCATACATGACTACTGAAAAAACCATAGCCTTGACTAGATGGACCTTAGTTGGCAAAGTAATGTGTCTGCTTTTTAATCTGCTGTCTAGGTTGATCATAACTTTCCTTCCAAGGAGTAAGCGTCTCTTAATTTCATGGCTGCAGTAACCATCTGCAGTGATTTTGGAGCCCCCAAAAATAAAATCAGCCACTGTTTCCACTATTTCCCCACTTATTTCCCATGAAGTGATGGGACCGGATGCCATGATCTTCATTTTCTGAATGTTGAGCTTTAAGCCAACTTTTTCACTCTTCTCTTTCACTTTCATCAAGAGCCTCTTTAGTTCTTCACTTTCTGCCATAAGGGTGGTGTCATCTGCATATCTGAGGTTATTGATATTTCTCCTGGCAATCTTGATTCCAGCTTGTGCTTCTTCCAGTCCAGCGTTTCTCATGATGTACTCTGCATATAAGTTAAATAAGCAGGGTGACAATATATAGCCTTGACGTACTCCTTTTCCTATTTGGAACCAGTCTGTTGTTCCATGTCGAGTTCTAACTATTGCTTCCTGACCTGCATACAGATTTCTTAAGAGGCGAGTCAGGTGGTCTGGTATTCCCATCTCTTTCAGAATTTTCCACAGTTTAATGTTCTCCACACAGTCAAAAGCTTTGGCCTAATCAATAAAGCAGAAGTAGATGTTTTTCTGGAACTCTCTTGCTTTTTCAATGATCCAGAGGATACTGGCAATTTGATCTCTGGTTCCTCTGCCTTTTCTAAAACCAGCTTGAACATCTGGAAGTTCACAGTTCATGTACTGCTGAAGCCTGGCTTGGAAAATTTTGAGCATTATTTTACTAGTGTGTGAGATGAGTGCAACTGTGTAATAATTTGAGCATTCTTTGGCATTGCCTTTCTTTGCAATTGGAATGAAAACTGACCTTTTCCAGTCCTGTGGCCACTGCTGAGTTTTCCAAATTTGCTGACATATTGAGTGCAGCAGTTTAACAGCATCATCATTCAGGATTTGAAATAGCTCTACTGGAATTCCATCACCTCCACTAGCTTTGTTTGTAATGATGCTTCCTAAGGCCCACTTGACTTCACATTCCAGGATGTCTGGCTCTAGGTGAGTGTGAGTGATCACACTATCGTGATTATCTGGGTCATGAAGATCTTTTTTTGTACAGTTCTGTGTATTTTTGCCACCTCTTCTTAATATCTTCTGCTTCTGTTAGGTCCATACCATTTCTGTCCTTTATTGTGCCCATCTTTGCATGAAATGTTCCCTTGGTATGTCTAATTTTCTTGAAGCGATCTCTAGTCTTTCCCATTCTATTGTTTTCCTCTATTTATTTGCATTGACTCCTGAGGAAGGCTTTCTTATCTCTCCTTGCTATTCTTTAGAACTCTGCATTCAGATGCTTATATCTTTCCTTTTCTCCTTTGCTTTTCGCTTCTCTTCTCTTCACAGCTATTTGTAAGGCCTCCTCAGACAGCCATTTTGCTTTTTTGCATTTCTTTTCCATAGGGATGGTCTTGATTCCTGTCTCCTGTATAGTGTCACGAACCTCCATCCATAGTTCATCAGGCACTCTGTCTATCAGATCTAGTCCCTTAAATCTATTTCTCACTTCCACTGTATAGTCATAAGGGATTTTATTTAGATTATACATGAATGGCCTAGTGGTTTTCCATACTTTCTTCAACTTAAGTCTGAATTTGGCAATAAGCAGTTCATGATCTGAGCCACAGTCAGCTTCCAGTCTTGTTTTTGCTGACTGTATAGAACTTCTCCATCTTTGGCTGCAAAGAATATAATCAATCTGATTTCGGTGTTGACCATCTGGTGATGTCCATGTGTAGAGTCTTTTCTTGTGTTGTTGGAAGAGGGTGTTTGCTATGACTAGTGCGTTCCCTTGGCAGAACTCTATTAGCCTTTGTCCTGCTTCATTCTGTACTCCAAGGCCAAATTTGCCTGTTACTCCAGGTGTTTCTTGACTTCCTACTTTTGCATTCCAGTCCCCTATAATGAAAAGGACGTCTTTTTTGGGTGTTAGTTCTAGAAAGTCTTGTAGGTCTTCATAGACCTGTTCAACTTCATCTTCTTCAGGGTTACTGGTCTAATTGTGAAGTGTCTAATTGTACCTTTGTCCATTTATCTGGCTGTGCAACTGTAGATGAGTCACTTAACTTCTCTGTGGCTCTGTTTTCTTATTGGTAAACAGACTAATAATTAATAGTACATGGGCCTTAGAAAGCATCACTACGAACAAAGCTAGTGGAGGTGATGGAATTCCAGCTGAGCTCTTTCAAATCCTGAAAGATGATGCTGTCAAAGTGCTGCACTCAATATGCCAGCAAATTTGGAAAACTCAGCAGTGGCCACACGACTGGAAAAGGTCAGTTTTCATTCCAATCCCAAAGAAAGGCAATGCCAAAGAATGCTCAAACTACCACATAATTGCACTCATCTCACATGCTAGTAAAGTAATGCTCAAAATTCTCCAAGCCAGGCTTCAACAATACATGAACCATGAACTTCCTGATGTTCAAGCTGGTTTTAGAAAAGGCAGGGGAACCAGAGATCAAATTGCCAACATCTGCTGGATCATCGAAAAAGCAAGAGAGTTCCAGAAAAACATCTACTTCTGCTTTATTGACTATGCCAAAGCCTTTGACTGTGTGGATCACAATAAACTGTGGAAAATCACCTGACCTGCCTCTTGAGAAATCTGTATGCAGGTCAGGAAGCAATAGTTAGAACTCGACATGGAACAACAGACTGGTTCCAAATAGGAAAAGGAGTACCTCAAGGCTGTATATTGTCACCCTGCTTATTTAACATATATGCAGCGTACATCATGAGAAATGCTGGACTGGAAGAAGCACAAGCTGGAATCAAGATTGCAGGAAGAAATATCAATAACCTCAGATATACAGATGACACTACCCTTATGGCAGAAAGTGAAGAGGAACTAAGAAGCCTCTTGATGAAAGTGAAAGAGAAGAGTGAAAAAGTTGGCTTAAAGCTCAACATTCAGAAAACGAAGATCATGGCATCCGGTCCCATCACTTCATGGGAAATAGATGGGGAAACAGTGGAAACAGTGTCAGACTTTATCTTTGGGGGCTCCAAAACCACTGCAGATGGTTACTGCAGCCATGAAATTAAGAGACGCTTACTCCTTGGAAGGAAAGCTATGATCAACCTAGATAGCATATTCAAAAGCAGAGACATTACTTTGCCGACTAAGGTCCGTCTAGTCAAGGCTATGATTTTTCCTGTGGTCATGTATGGATGTGAGAGTTGGACTGTGAAGAAGGCTGAGCGCCAAAGAACTGATGCTTTTGAACTGTGGTGTTGGAGAAGACTCTTGAGAGTCCCTTGGACTGCAAGGACATCCAACCAGTCCATTCTGAAGGAGATCAGCCCTGGGATTTCTTTGGAAGGAATGATGCTAAAGCTGAAACTCCAGTACTTTGGCCACCTCATGCGAAGAGTTGACTCATTGGAAAAGACTTTGATGCTGGGAGGGATTGGGGGCAGGAGGAGAAGGGGACGACAGAGGATGAGATGGCTGGATGGCATCACTGACTCGATGGACGTGAGTCTGAGTGAACTCGGAGTTGGTGCTGGACAGGGAGGCCTGGCGTGATGCGATTCATGGGGTCGCAAAGAGTCGGACACGACTGAGCGACTGAACTGAACTGATAGAGTTGATGTTGGATTAAATGGGTTTCTAAATGTAAAGCATATAGAATAGTACCTGATACATGGAGGACCTTCAAAAAAAATGTTAGAATTAGAGCTAGTAGTAGCATTGATATTAGTTATCTCATAGATATTAGTGATTTTCTTTATATCAAAAATTAAAATATTTTTCTAGTCCTTGTATAAATGCATACTTATCTTTGATAAATTAATGAGAAACCTATATATGTAATATAGATGTAACTTTTTTTTGGCCTGCTGGGTTTGGTAGTTTCCTGTTTCTTGTTTTAATTTCTGTATTAGTTTTGCATGTGTATGTGTACACACACAGGCATAGAGTATAATCTTTTTCACAAATCCAGACACAGTGTCTGTGCAAAAGGGACAGCTCATAAAAATGTTGATTGCAGACAGTGCTTAGAATGGCACACCCAGCTCAATTGAAGAACTGTTCAACCAAGTCATTTAGAAAAATAACAGATAAACAAAACCAGACGTGAAATCAAACTGCATACATACACTCACTTATAAAACCAAAATCAAAAACAAGCCATGTAAATACATGCACATTACAAATAAAACTGTGAAGGTTTTAAGCCAGAGAAAATAGCCAGATGTAAGCCATGGAAATTTCTCTTTAAGAGTAATTGATTCTCCGTGCGCAATCATTGCCTGATTCCTGGCACACTGAGATCTGAAATAGACCACTCAGAGGAAGAACAAAAAGGCAGCATCAATAAATCGCCTTTGGGAGTATGAGAACTCAGTCCACAACAGCATGGATAGAAGAAATCCTTAGGGAAGGAATTCAGAAGGGATGTAGGGAGCTCAGAAGAGCAAAGTTAGCCATGTTTAAGACCCAAGTTAATCATCTACACAGTGAATGAATTGAGAGAAAAGGATAACGAGAAATTTAAAAAGAGTAAAATGAGTAGTGGGAGGAACTGAAGAAGCCCACTGCACAAATGAGGATCGGAAACTATTTAAACTGGATAATACAGTATGTGTTTTGGCTCTGAGAAGACAGAAGTTGAACTTTTGAGTAGTAATCAAGGACTTGGTCTCAAAGTATTTGCAAATAGCGCCAGTATGGAGAACAGATGCTGACATTATTGCCAATGGAAATCGCAACGTGATAGTTGGAGTGTGAGACCGAAAGAAACCACAGGGAATTTTTGTGGAAAGCTCGGTATTGAAAATGATTTATGGTTGACTTAAGGAGGAGACAAGGAAAATAAGGCTACAGTATATATACCTCTGACTGCTGCAGACAAAGGGTGTATAAACAGCCATAGCTCTCCAACCTCTTGGACAACAGAGCTCTGCTCACACAGAAAGGCGCCTGAATGTTTGTCTGAGTTAAGTGGATACTTCTTTTTCAGTATCTAAGAATAGTTATCCTCCTTTCCTCTCTCATTATTGTTTGGGTATCCTTAAGAATCCTCACCAGCTATTAAGCATTGTGGAATCACCCAGAGATCTGTGGGGTGTTTATTATCAAACAGGATCAGAGGAACATTGCACGGGGCCCTAGGCTTGAAAGGTGAGCAGCTCTCTTTTGTTATTGTTACATGTGTAAAATATTTTTTTTATTTATTTGGTTTCACTACGTCTTATTTGTGGCATGTGGGATCTAGTTCCCTGACCAGGGCTCGAACCCAGGTCCCCTGTATTGCGAGCATGGAGCCTTAGCCATTGGAAGACCAAGGAAGTCCCTGAGGTATTTTTATGCTAGAAAACAAGTTGGTGAATTCTGGAGAGTCAGGTGAGTCTTCCAAAAATATCTGATGATCATACTTTGATTTCTCTTCAGGTCGTGTAAATCTTTCTCCTTTTACAAAAATATCCAATAAAGTATGCTGAGGCAGGAAAGACGTGGCCATTCCTTACTGTCCCTTAAGTTATATCCTTTATTCAAAGGGCAAAGAACTGGCAGTGTCTCTCAGATAGGAAATACGAACCTCCTGAGCTTTCCTAGAGGGAGTCTGGGCTTCCCTGGTGACTCAGAAGTTTGATCCCTGGGTGGGGACGATCCCTTGGAGAAGGGAATGGCTACCCATTCCAGTATTCTTGCTTGGGAACTCCCATGGACAGAGGAGAATGGCGAACTACAGTCCATGGGGTTGCAAAGAATCAGACAGGACTGAGCGACTTTCAGTTTCACTTTAGGAGTCTGCATTTTGAAATAGAAAAAGAAAGATATGTTTAGCAAAAGGCAGTAGGATTTTCGTATGAGACACAGACTTAAGGCATTTGATTTGGGGCCTTAAGTCCTGAGAACTACTGAAGAAGAAGTCAGGTTCGTAATGAACAACAATAACAGCAAAAAAAGCATCTCCAAAAGATAGAAACAATGAGTTTTAATATCTGTCTGGTGACAACTCTTACAGCAAAGGAAACAGATAAGGAAAATAAATCTGGGTTCTGTGCCCAGGAACCTGAACCAACTAAGCTAATCAGTGGCCAGCTTTGTTACCTCTGAAAATGGATCCAGGTTCTCTCAATGTCTGTGTATAGACATTCTCCCCACACATATTATCTCACCAGCACCCTCCTCATTATTGCCTAGTTGAGTTTCCTCTGAAAACTTTTCATCCCAGAGCCTAAGACTAAGGGATCTACCCAAATCTGTACCAGAATAACTATGGAGATTCAAGTGTGCCCTGAGTGGTCAGCATGTCCATTTCAGGGCCATTTTTTTGGACTGTCTATGTCAGTCCTAAAAGACCAGACACAGCCTGGGCAGATGAAAAGGTGAAGACTATCTGCTTGCATTGCTCTCTCCACCCTCCTTTCCTTGGTGGAATCCTAATCAGTGTTCAGGATTCCCTCACATGTCTCCTATTATCTTCTCTCTCTAAACCCCACTGGTGGAGAGAGCTCTGTTTCCATAGCATCTTGTGCATAACACAGATTATAGATTTACTACATTATTTTATAACAGTTTGCTTGTCTACCTTTCTTGCTGGGCCATCTACTCCATGATTAGAAGGCTAAAAATTTTTCATATCTGTATCTCCAGTCCTAACCCAATATCTAGAATTGTATTATCCAGTACAGGGGCCACTAGCCACATGTGGCTGTTGAGCATGGGAAATGTGGCTAACTAAAACTTAGACATGTAAAATACACTTCAGGCTTTGACATATGATTAAAAGAATGTAAAATAGCTCATAAGTTTTTGTATTGGTTACCCATTAAAATGATAATATTTTGGATATGAATTAAATATATTATTAAAAATTTATGTTTCTTTTTACTTTTAAAAAGTTTAAAATTATATTTCAGTTGGACAGGAACATTGGTCTGGAACATAGCAGTGGTTTGTTCAAGTCAGAGTTTTAGCAAGGAAAAGAAGATATACTCACTTTGGATTTTGAAGAGATGTTAGTGAAGGGACAATTTACGAAAGTGTGGGCAGGTTAAAGAAATCCACAAAAGAGGCCAAAGCACCAAGAGCCTGGCAACAGAGGGGAGCAGTTAAAACTCAGCCTACAAAATAAGGGGAGGAAATGATGTGATTAGAGTTGGTGATCACTAGAAGTGCTCTTAGGCTCACTTAGCATCCCTGGTGGCTTAGATGGCAAAGAATCCACCTGCAATGCTGGAGACCCAGGTTCTATCCCCGGGTCAGGAAGATCCCCTGGAGAAAGGAATGATTGTCCACTCCGATATTGGCTGGAGAATTCCATGGACAGAGGAGCCTGGCAGGCTACAGTTCATGGGTCGCACTGAGTTGGACACAACTCAGTGACTTAACACCACCGCTAGTTACAGAGGGACCCAGTTGCCACCAGAACCAGGAGCCAAGCAGAGAACTCACCTTTGATCTCCAGCTCTGCTCCCACCAACTGCAAGGAACCTGAAGCCTAAGGGCAAGGGATGCTGAGTGATGCACCTTCCAGAGTAACATAGAGAAAAGTGGCGGCTAAACAGATTAGAGCAGGAAGGGGGCAGAGGTTAAAGAATAACCAGCACAGAGCTTAATAAATGTGCAAATGAATGAATGAATAAAAGTAGACAATGGAGAACAGTGATAAATTTATTTTTTCCCACCTGGAATATTTTTGCAATTGTACTGTTGAAACTGTTCTGTGACACTAAGGGTTTAGTGAATTTAGGGGTTCCACAGACATTTCTTCATTTAAATAGGTATATATTTCCTAACTATTAAAAGACTTTGCTAAAATACAACATGGACACAGGCACACATGTTGCCTATCAAAATTGTGAACACACTGGAAACAAATCATCATCAGCTTGTGCTGCCAGGTTAATCTGCTTTTGTGCAAACCTAGGAATAAGAATCGGAGAAGGCAATGGCACCCCACTCCAGTACTCTTGCCTGGAAAATCCCATGGATGGAGAAGCGTGGTAGGCTGCAGTCCATGGGGTCGCTGAGGGTTGGACACAACTGAGCGACTTCACTTTGACTTTTCACTTTCACGCATTGGAGAAGGAAATGGCAACGCACTCCAGTGTTCTTGCCTGGAGAATCCCAGGGACGGGGGAGCCTGGTGGGCTGCCGTCTATGGGGTCGCACAGAGTCGGACACGACTGAAGTGACTTGGCAGCAGCAGCAGGAATAAGAATCCTTCTGCCTCTTCTGTACTTTTATTTGAATGTCTTAAATGATTATTAATTAGGCAGGCTTAGGTCTGCATCAATTTTATAAAAATTCAGATCTACACATGTTCTCTTATATAAAATGGTGCACTTTAGGAGGCTGCTGTAGCACACTTAACTCAAGTACACACTGTAGCACACATAACTCAAGGAAGTGCCCAGCAAGGTTCAGTCGTGTATATTTGGCACATGTTCTCACATCTCATCATACATAATTTTATATCATGTTTCTATAAACATAACATATTTATGTTAAGGAATGTTATGATTGTGGATATCATTAGGAATTCAATTTGAAATGCTCTTCTGGCCATTGTGTCTTCTGTTCCCTATGCCTAAGAGGCTTTCCCTTCAGGTCTTGGCAAGGTTAAGGTTGGGATATTCCTCCTTTAACTGTCAGTTCAGACATTTATTCCTCAGCAAAGTCTTCCCTGACTATCCCATCCCTGGCATTCTCCAGGCAAGAACACTGGAGTGGGGTGCCATTGCCTTCTCCGATTCTTATTCCTAGGTTTGCACAAAAGCAGATTAACCTGGCAGCACAAGCTGATGATGATTTGTTTCCAGTGTGTTCACAATTTTGATAGGCAACATGTGTGCCTGTGTCCATGTTGTATTTTAGCAAAGTCTTTTAATAGTTAGGAAATATATACCTATTTAAATGAAGAAATGTCTGTGGAACCCCTAAATTCACTAAACCCTTAGTGTCACAGAACAGTTTCAACAGTACAATTGCAAAAATATTCCAGGTGGGAAAAAATAAATTTATCACTGTTCTCCATTGTCTACTTTTATTCATTCATTCATTTGCACATTTATTAAGCTCTGTGCTGGTTATTCTTTAACCTCTGCCCTCTTCCTGCTCTAATCTGATCCCGATTTTCGAAATGAGGACACTGAGACACAGAGTTTAAGTAATCTGGTAAAAGTCACAGAGCTATTATGTGGAAGAGCAGGGATTCCAACCCAGGAAATCTGGCTCCAGTTCTTTTATTCAGTGGGAGCCCAGGAGTACTGGAGCATGCAGACTGCTAAGTTGCTTCAGTCGTGTCCAACTTTTTGCAACTCTATGGATTGTAGCCCACCAGGCTCCTCTGTCCATGAGATTTTCCAAGCAATAATGTAGGAGTGGGTTGCCATGTCCTCGTCCAGGGGATATTCCCTACCCAGAGATCAAAATCACGTCTCTTATGTCTCCTGCATTGACAGGCAGATTCTTTACCCCTAGTGCCACCTGGGAAACCTGTACAGCAGCATACTTGATATTAAAAGACTCAGACTCCAGGCGCCTAAGTGCTAACTGTAACACTGGCTAACATTTATTGAAAGCTTCCTATGGTACTGTGTTTTATGTGATTATTATCATTATTGCAATAATCTTATGGTACTGTAATCATTCCCATTTTACGAAGGAGGAAATTGAAACCTAAAGAAGGTAGCACCTTTCCTAAGATCATGCATCCAAAAACATGGCAAATAAGGATTTGAACCTAAGCTCTTAACCATGGTGATATATGGCCTTCCCAGAATCCTGATTCTGCTATGTGCTAAGTCTTTCTGTGTCTGGGATCATGTGTGATTGAACATGTAGTTGATCTATATTTTGGAAGAATATGCATGTGCTGAACACATCTGGGTTCTCTGGGTGGAGAGCTGGAGTGCAGTTTTATATAGATGTGCTCATATTGAGCAGAGATTACCAGGAACCTCATGCTTATTCTAATCTGTACACTTACATCCTCTCTACCTCCCAGACTAAAGCAGTTTACATTATCATTTTCCTATGGGAAATCTGGGAAAGTCACACATACGTGGAAATTAAACAAAATGCACCTACATAACCAAGGTGGGTCAAACCTTGGGTCAAACAAGAAGTCAGAAACTACTTTGAGATGTATGGAAATGAAGATACAGCTCACTGTGTACAGAATACATAGGCTTGTAGAACTTATTTCTGACCTCTCCTTCACTTGATTCATTTTCTTATTTAACCAGCACTTACTGGCCAATCCATGGGCCAGGCACTGTGCTAAGGCTGGAGATACAGAGGACCAGAAAGTGGTCACAGCCCCCAGCTGAAGGGATCAGTTAGGCAGATGAAGCACATAAACTAGTTACACCAATGGTTAAACGCTTACACCAGGATTCTAGTCAGCAAGGCTAGAAGGGTGATATTCTTTCGGTCTATTGCTATCTGACTTTGTCTTTTCTTTTACTCTCCTCCAGCTTGCCTCTTCTCTTGAGAACTTCCTTTTCTGCCTACCTCACATCCACTTTCTTTCCCTACTTTTAACTATTAGTACTAGAGTTGATTACAGATGATCTCTTTTGTGGGTTTTTTACAATTGATATTTGAAACCTGATTACTGGAATCTGGATTCATCTTTGCCACCATCTCCCTCCCCCACCCCCAGCTGATGACTGCTCAGGGAACAGGGATTAGTTGTAACATTAGCCTAAGGAAAGTTGAAGTAGATGAACATTAATCCTTCACCACTCCCTATTGCCCTGTTCTCCACAAAATTTAGGATCTCTTCCAAAGTCACATGGGAATGATTTTTTTTTTTAAATTTTCTGAATTCTCTGCTCCCCCTCCATTGGTACAATATTCCAAATAGATGTCTTCTGACTTCTTTTCTACTGTCCCTAGAATTGTGGAATATTGTTTTAAAATTCTTCTTTGGATTTGTTTTTTTTAATTGAAAAAATAGGTTTATAATCAAGATTTTTGTTATTGTTGTTTCTGCCATACATCAACATGAATCAGCCATAGTTGATTGGATTTATAGTTCTTTGGATTTTTGGATCCAAATTTATATTCCCAGTTCCTAGTGTACTTCCTGCCACATAATAGACCTCCAATAAACACATGTGAAAATAAATCTAAAGTGAAAACAGAGAAAAAGTCAGATCATTTTTGCATGAACAGTGTTGCTATATTTAAATTTAGGAGGATAAGTGTCCATTTCATCCCTGAATTATGTGGTCTTAAGGCCAGGGACTTGTCTTCTGTCTTCTTTGTATCCTTCCCTGTGTGTGTGCATCTCAGTCGCTTCAATTGTGTTCACTCTTTGCAACCCTGTGGACTGCAGCCTGCCAGGCTCCTCTGTCCCTGAGATCTCCAGGCAAGAATCCTGGAGTGGGTTTCCATGCCCTCCTCCAGGGGATCTTTCCGAGCCAGGGATCGAAGGTGGGTCTCCTGCATTGCAGGCAGATTCTTTATCTCTGAGCCATCAGGGAAGCCCCAATCCTTCCCTACCCTGTACCCAACACAATACCTGGTGCAGAACAGAATGTAATCCATGTTTGTTGAACAAAGAATGAATAAATATCATCAAGTAAATACCATTAAATATCTGGTTGATGTGGATTTATATAAATAATATTTCCTTAAATATTTTCTGGAACAAGGCATAAATAACTTAGGTAAATAAAGTATAAATAGTATTAGAAGAATATCTGTGGAGAAGAAGAGACTACACTAATGTTAAATCCTACTCTGGGAACCTATCCCTTAAAATGGGTGTGTCTACTTCTGTCTTATTCCCCTTGAGAAGAACTGGAGCCAAACTTTGGAAATGGCTTTGCACATGAAATGGGAGTACAAGAGTGTGAACATGTGGCTGTGGGATTTTTGTTAATGTAGTCATTTCTTTCCAAACACTTGAAAAATATTTTTCTTTTCTATTTTCCATTCTTGTGCCATTGCCTCTGCGCTTTCTCCTCATTTCACATTTAAATGCTATAAACCGTCCAGTTAATGTGGACATGCATAATAAGTGGGTCCAGGTCTTATTCTAAATGGAAGCCAGAGCCAGTGTCCAAACGCTAGGAAAGCATAATTACCCTGAGAACAGAGTTGTGTTTTCTGCAAGGGCTTTTATCAGTGCCTGTGAAGCCCCAGATATATGTTTCAGCATCAGACAAGGAAAAAGATTTATGAAACACATATCTCCTCTTTCCTGGGGAAAAAATCTTTTCTTTTGCAAAAAGACTTCATGTGTGAGTACATCACAGTCCTTCAAGGGAAAGAAAGAAAATTATATCAGAAATCTATGCATGCTAAAATAATATTCACTCAAAATGGGAATGATTGATTCTTTCCATATGTTCTTATCCTATTTCAATTTAAATTAATTTTGCAGGAGTCATTAACCATCTCCACAAAATTTGCTGGGTTTGCTCCTAACACAAGCTTTGGCACACCTGCATCCAGTGCATGTCTTTTTGGTTAATCTGTAGGAACCAAAATTAATTTCAGTGAAACAGCCAAATGGTCCTCAGGGGTCCTTTACTCATATGTCTGGCTAGCATTCACCAGGGGCAGAAAACACAGGCTGACAAGGGTGATAGAAATGTTTCAAAGGAACTTTCCTAAGCTCTCTCACTACTATCTTTTTTTTTTTTTTATTTGCAGGTGCAAAAATTCCATTTGTAATTCTTTAATTCCAAGGGCAATGGGTGTCTTGGGGTCTCAGAATTCAGGACATGTGGCCAGCTGGGACATGATATTATGCTTGCAAGTTATGGCAGGTGCAGAAGAGGGATGAGCAGTTGAAGTTTGGCCCACTCCCCTTTTCTCTCTTCGTGCTTCCTTTTGCTCTTCCAGACGAGTGTACAATTACACGAGCTGAATTGGTTATCTCCCAAAGCTGTGCTGTTGTACATCCAGGAAAAGGACTTGATTACTCAACAGTGTTTCCAGGAGCCTTATTTGGGTTCTTTGTGCAGCAGAAGCAAAAGTGCTGAGTGCACCCTCTATTTGTTTTGCGATTTGCCTGCTGGGTGCATTACTTGCTATCGCTCTGGTTTCAATAGATGATCTTTCCACTGTGGTTTTAGCAAGTCTATATTTAGAAAACAGTAAACGATGTATAAGATGGAAAAATTAGGGGAGAGCAAAAGTGCACTCAGGAGAAGAGAGAAGGGCAAGAGACAGTCACAGATCCCTTCCAGTGACTTCCGGGCTGGATTTCTTTCTCACCTTGCCAAGGATTTCACTGTACAGTGTGGGGTTATTAAATATGGAGATGAGGGAAAGGGCAACAGCCAAGGAAAACATGGCTGCCGTTCTCCGCAGTGTCCTCGCAGTGAGCTCTGCCAGGGCATACAGCAGGCACGGTGTGAGAATCCAGAGACTGATGTGCCAGCTACAAACTGCATCTCCGTGTGGCTATTATGCCCACATATAATCTCCTTGGTGCGGGCTTTGTCAGCACGTGAGCTGCTCGCAGGTCGATGACTTCTCTCCCCACCAGGAGCATTCTGTATGGCTGTTCTGCAAGCTGTTGCCAGATTCTCGGGTTTGGGGATTCCTGAGGTGGATGTAACCAGAATAAGCATTGCTTTGTCTCTGCTGATACTGATGATTTGAAAAGTTTTTTTTTTTTTAATGGAAAAGAAAGAGGAAGGATAGCCTGAAAGCAAAAAAGGAATGACGGGTGAGATGGGCTAGTTCCTTGACCTTTAGAGCTATAAATATTTCATTGTCTATTATACCAGATAATAAAAGGTTTATTTTATTGTCTGTGGATTTGCTATAAGTTTATCTCCTTTTTCATGACCCCTTTATTGCTATATAAAATATTGTAAACTTTTATTTACTTATGTATATATTTACTTACTTGTTTTACACTATACCTAGCATAGGGACATACCCAGTTGGGTACTTAACAAATCAATATAGGAGTTGGCATAGCTACTAACTTATAATAACATTGGAATATATATAAACACTTTGTTTGGCATTCAAAATAAAAAAAGAGAAGAAAAATGTATTTGACAAAATATTTGTATGATGTCCGCATAACCTTGAGATGTTTAATTGAATATCTCTTCTTTGAAAAAATTTAAGGCCTGTAGACTATTTGAAGCCTTAAATAATATGATTAAGAGAGGAAAAAAAAAACCAATTGTGTGATGAAGTAGCTACTGTATTTGATGTCTAACTAGGCAGGTCTAACCAGGCTAGACATTACCATGAGACTAGCCCTGTCTCAAAACACCAAATTCTGGTATAATAAGAAGGTAACTCTCAAATGTCCACTTATCTATTGGGGGACAAAATTTTCTTGTAGTATCAGGCTGTCTTTTGGTTTCTAGATAGAAAGTCTTGGATGGCACTTTTTTTAGAAATTGAAGTACAATTGATTTACAAGATTGTGTTTGTTTTGGGTATACAGAAAAATGATTCTATACACACACACACACACAAAAATATATTCCTTTTTCGAATTATTTTCCATTATAGATTATTACAAGACATTGATATAGTTCCCCGTGCTACACAGTAAATCCTTGTTTATATATTTTATATATGTTAGTGTGTATCTATTAATTCCATATTCCGAATTTATCCTTTCCCTGCTCTAACTCTTTCTTAACTGTTTCTCTTCAGGCCAGGCTCCTTGCAGTTTCCTGGGAGGAGAAAGCGGGCTACAGGTTGTGTCTGTCCCATGGCCTCCAGGCAGACTAGCCAGCAGAAAATACTGCCAGGACTCTGGAACTGTGAGCCCCAGTCCTGGCACAGCTATCCTTGTTCAGTTCAGTTCAGTCACTCAGTCATGTCCGACTCTTTGCGACCCCATGAATTACAGCACGCCAGGCCTCCCTGTCCATCACCAACTCCCAGAGTTCACTGAAACTCATGTCCATCGAGTCGGTGATGTCATCCACCCATCTCATCCTCTGTCATCCCCTTCTCCTCCTGCCCCAATCCCTCTCAGCATCAGGGTCTTTTCCAGTGAGTCAACTCTTCACATGAGGTGACCAAAGTATTGGAGTTTCAGCTTTAGAATCAGTCCTTCCAAAGAACACCCAGGACTGATCTCCTTTAGGATGAACTGGTTGGATGTCCTTGCAGTCCAAGGGACTCTCAAGAGTCTTCTCCAACACCACAGTTCAAAAGCATCAATTCTTCAGCACTCAGCTTTCTTCACAGTCCAACTCTCATATCCATACATGACCACAGGAAAAACCATAGCCTTGACTAGACAGACTTTTGTTGGCCAAGTAGTATCTCGGCTTTTCAATATGCTATCTAGGTTGGTCATTACTTTCCTTGTTAGCTGTAGGCAAATTAACTTTATCTCCCAGAACCTCAGTTCCTCATGGGTATAAAGAGGGTGCTACCTATGGATTCTTAAAAAAAAAAAAATTGTACAAAGTAACAGGTGACATTACAGAGAGACCTCAGGCTTTGGAGTCAGTCAACCAGGTTAATTCTTCACCAGATATTTGTTTAGCATCTACTATATGCCAGGTACTGTTCTAGGAGCTATAGATGCTACCCTCATGAAGCCTATATTTTAATGGGGGGAACGGTAATCAGTATTGGTCTGTGGCCCTCAGCAAATCACTTAGTCTGTCCAAGCTTGTTTTTTCCAACTATAAGATGAGTACTGCCATAACATTTCAAGATTTGTTGTCAGGATTAAACACAATGTTATTTAACTCACCTATTGTACAGTAAGGGTTCAATTAATGCTGTGCAACTAATACTAAATAACATATGGTGGAAATGTTTTTACAATTGTGTAATTCTATCCAGATATGTGAATTCTTAGTTTTTCCATCTTTCCTATGGACTATTTGCCTTTAAAGCCACAGACCATCACAAAATCACACTGCAGAAATCATCGCTTTCCTTCTCTTTATCTCCTTAAAAGGAACTTTACTTATTAAAGAAAGACTTTTTGAGTACCTATGAAGCTGGCATGGGGACATGGAAATAAATGAGATTTTCGAGACCTTACTTAGGATCATAACAGTCAACACTTGGATTTCATCAGGGTTCTCACTTTTGGAGGGCTTATCCTTCTGTAGCTTATACTGGTTGTTAACTGTTTAGAAAGAAAGAAAGGAAAACAGCCCTCTCTTTGGCAAGTGGGTTGAATTTTACTAGCAGGATTTAAAGTTTTTGTCTGTAAGACCCCTGGCAATCTCATTTATTCAAGATGAAACAGACGACAGAAAATATTTTTCCTGCAGCTGCCCCAGAGGTAATTGTTCAATCTATCAATATCCTTTGCAAGAAGAGAAAGCCAGCCATGTTATATACTCTGCCCAGTCAAGTGATCTTATTGTTACAGATGTTTCAGAGGATACAAATAGAGGGAGGCAGATATTCCAGGAAATATAGGTCAGTATAAGATGTGATGCCTGCTCTGGAGCAAAAGGTGGAAAGCACTTGTTAATTTACTCATTCATTTATTCAAGAAAAATATGCTTAGAAACCATGACCTTGAAGGAATTGCTCTGAGTACTGCATCAAGTGAGAGAAAAAAGTGAGAGAATATTTATTGAACACCTATTATGCACCAGACACTGTCTATCACTTTACTTACATCATCTCAATTTATTCTCCCATCAACCTTAAAAAAGAATATTGTAGTCTTTGACCTCAGGGGGTTAACTGGGATTGTGACAGGACAAAGAACAGTATACAGTGCGAGAAGCAATGACATGAAGGAACAGGCCCAGAACTAGTGAGCTCAGTAGGGAGGATATGATTAGCTGTCCTCAGAGAGTAGGGGTGGGCTTCACAGAGGTGGTGATATTCTAGTTTTTAAGCAGTAACGAGACATGTGAAAGAGATCACCACTCGGTAGGCAGGCAGAGATACAGACAACAGATGGGGACTGATCACAGAGACTATAAGCCCTGCAGGAGCCAGGGAAACTCCAGGCTGTCAGATCACCAAGCCACCCCTCCCTTCCTAAGCTGTCACCTGAGTTGTAGTCTTAACTGAGATTGACTTCCCTGAGATAATGACACTGGGACACAGGTTTCTAGCCCAATTCAATATGGCCTCTTTTATAACCCATTCTCTGTTGTATGAATAAAGTAGGTCCCTTCTGCCCTATGCTCTATTTTAGAGTCAGGAGCTGATTTTTGTACAAATGCCATGCTAGATCTTGATTTGTTTTATGCTGATGACATTTAGGAATGAGAAGCGGGAAACAAACTGATCCTCTCTATGTCTCACTGTTGGGTCTTGGATAAAGTGGCCTTCTTGAAATGTCTCATGTTTCAGTTGGTAGCCAGTATAATATATAAATTAAATACTGACATGTGGAGTCAGATAGGAATAAGTTCAAACCCCAGATCTGCCTCTCATTAGCAGGGTAATAGAGCAGGGAATCTCTTCAACCAAATTTGGATTGTGAGATTGAACTGAATTCTGAGAGGCAGAGACACGGCTCTAAATTTAGAGCCTACCAAAGAAAATTCAGACAGAGCTCCTTTAGCCTTCTACTCTGAATAAACAGGTTTAACTCAGTGATCCCACCTGGAGCATTAAAGTCACAGAGAAAGAGGAAAAGCACCTGTAGCTGCTCTCTGCTGCTGCTGCTGCTAAGTTGCTTCAGTCGTGTCCGACTCTGTGCAACCCCACAGATGGCAGCCCACCAGGCTCTACCATCCTGGGATTCTTCAGGCAAGAACACTGGAGTGGGTTGCCATTTCCTTCTCCAATGCATGAAAGTGAAAAGTGAAAGTGAAGTCTCTCAGTAACTGTCCGACTCTTGGTGACCCCATGGACTACAGCCTACCAGGCTCCTCCATCCATGGGATTTTCCAGGCAAGAGTACTGGAGTGGGTTGCCATTGCCTTCTCTGGTAGCTGCTCTCTAGCCACAGTTTTCTCTCTGTTGCCTAATTGAATACCTAAATACCCAATCCTCAAGGAAATTGTTATAATTCTTTGCAATTATATTGTATGCAGTCCCTTTGGTCTTGGCGGTCTGTGATTATATTCAGAAAATAGCCTTGATTGAAAGAGCTAAACTCATAAATAGGTAAGAGGATGAAACTTTCAATCTACAATAATAGTAGTTGTTGTTGTTTAGTCACCCAGTCATGTCCAAATCTTTGTGACCCCATGGATTGTAGCATGCCAGGCTTCCCTGTCCTTCACTATCTCTGAGAGTTTCCTCAAACTCATGTCCATTGAGTTAATGATGACATCCAACCATCTCATCCTGTGCTGCCCGCTTCTACTCTTTGCCCTCAATCTTGCCCAGCATCAGGGTCTTTTCCAATGAGTCAACTCTTCACATCAGGTGGCCAAAGTATTGAAGCTTCAGCATCAGTCCTTCCAATGGATATTCAGGGTTGACTTCCTTTAGGACTGACTGCTTTGATTTCCTTGCAATTCAAGGGACTCTCAAAAGTCTTCTCCAGCACCACAGTTTGAAAGCATCAATTCTTCGGCACTCAGCATTCTTTACAGTCCAACTCTCACATCCATACTTGACTACTGGAAAAACCATAGCTTTGACTAGATGGACTTTTGTCGGCAAAGTAATGTCTCTACTTTTTAATATGCTGTCTAGGTTGATCATAGCGTTTATTCCAAGGAGCAAACCTCTTTTAATTTCATGGCTGCAGTCACCATCAGAGAAGGCAATGGCACCCCCACTCCAGTACTCTTGCTTGGAAAATGGGTGGCAGTCCATGGGGTTGCGAAGAGTCGGACGTGACTGAGCGACTTCACTTTGACTTTTCACTTTCCTGCACTGGAGAAGGAAATGGCAACCCACTCCAGTGTTCTTGCCTGCAGAATCCCAGGGATGGGGGACCCTGGTGGGCTGCCATCTATGGGGTCGCACAGAGTCGGACACGACTGAAGCGACTTAGCAGCAGCAGCAGCAGTCACCATCTGCAGTGATTTTGGAGCCCAAGAAAAGAAACTCAGTCACTGTTCCCATTGTTTCCCCATCTATTTCCTATGAAGTGATGGGACCGGATGCCATGATCTTTGTTTTTTGAATGTTGAGTTTTAAGCCAACTTTTTCACTCTTCCTCTTTCACTTTCAAGAAGAGGTTCTTTAGTTCCTTTTCACTTTCTGCCATTAGGATGGTGTTATCTGTATATCTGAGGTTATTGATATTTCTGCCAGCAATCTTGATTCCAGCTTGCACTTCATCCAGCCCAGCATTTCACATGATGTACTCTGCATAGATGTTAAATAAGCAGGACAATATACAGCCTTGACATACTCCTTTCCCAATTTTGAACCATTCCATTGTTTCATGTATAATAGTAGTAATGATAGATTAATTGGTAGGTGCTTACTACCAGGCATTATGTTAAGTACTTTATCATGAACTAACTCATTTAATCTTATAGTCACCCTATTAGATGCTATCATTTGTACTTCCCTGGTGGCTCAGACGGTAAAGCGTGTGCTCGCAATGCCGGAGACCCGGGTTTGATCCCTGGGTCGGGAAAATCCCTTGGAGGAGGAAATAGCAATCTACTTCAGTATTCTTGCCTGGGAAATCCCATGGACAGAGGAACCTGGTGGGCTACAGTCCATGGGGTCGCAATGAGTCGGACACGACTGAGCGACTTCACTTACTTTCATGTCTGTTTTAAGATAAGGAAATTGAGACGCAAAAAGGGACAGTGGCTTGCCAGCCTGGCTGAACCAGAATTTACATCCAAGTTGTCTGCTTCAATGCCACAAACCACTCTCCAGTTCTGTAAGACAACTTCTTTAAAAATAATTATAATAATAATATTGTGTGTGTTCTAATTATAAAAGTAAGTCATGGTAGAATTTTTGAAAATAGCAAAAGGGTAAAGAAGCCAAAATTATTCATATTTTTATCACCCAGGGATAATGTTTATTAATATTTGGGTCTATTTCCTTTTGAAAATTAAATTACATGTATAATTCTCTTTTGAAATAGCATAACACTGCATGTAACTTTTTAGATTTAATGTTAAATTTGTGCATTTCCCATGTTATTAACTATTCTTATAAACAACAGATTTTAATGGTTGCAAATATTCCAATTATCTGGAGGTACCATAATTTACTTTTAAAATCCATAATGTTGGGCCATTAGGTTGTTTCCAGTATCCCAGAGGCTTCTATGTTGGTTTCTTAAGCCTTGTTCATTTAAGACCTTCCTGAGTTGTTTGAAGAGTGGCAGCTTATCCTCCACTGAAGGGAATGTGCCCACATCCCACTCCCCAGGTAAGAACACCTCTGAGCTGTTGAGGATGGGTGAGAATTTTGAAGTCTTCTGAGTGTCCAAATTCTTAATGAGAATGCAGAATTTCATTCAATTTAAAAAATACTTTTGTAAAAACAAAAAACAATGCCTCTTGTAAAGAAAGTAGAACATACAAATGAGCAAATGGGAAAAAAAAAATCTAAGTCACACCACTCACCTTGAGATTTTTCTTGCCACACACCGTACACTATCTTATTACCTACTTGTTTTACTCAATATTCTTTCACAATGCATACATATATCAAGTCATTACAATGTACGTTTTAAATATCTTACCATTTTATTTGTCAATTATACTTCAACAAAGCTGAAAAAAAAACAGGTACCAAGTGGTATCATATTTCTTCCCAGCCCCTCTCTATCCTCCTGGCTTGATCCCTACAATAATTTTTTGGGTTTTGGCCGCACTGCATAACCTGTAGGATCTTAGTTCTTCAATTAGGGATGTAACCTGGGTCCTAGCAGTGAAAGCACCAAGTTCTAACCACCAGACTTCCAGGGAATTCCCTACAATCACTTTTTAACTCATTTGTGTTTATAAAATATAAAGCATTTTTCCTCCATATTAATTTTGCCACACCTACTGTGAACCAGTTGCTGTACTTTCAGAGAGGTCAAAGTGGTATCCCTACCATCAAGGAGTCTGCTCTCTATGTAGGGAAGCAAAACCCATATTCTTGGAAAAAACACAAATAACATAAGCCTGTAAAAAATGACCCAAGGAAGAGAACAAGTTGGCAGAGGAGTAGGCGGACGTGGGGTACATCTCTCTCCATAGATATATCAGGAATACACCTTCAGACACAGAAGTGCATGCAGAACACCAGCTGAGAGCGGACAGGAGTACCTGACCAGAGAAAAAGAATATATAGACTCACGCAAAACTTGGTAGGACAAAGGAACTAGGGGGAAAAACAGGAGCATTAGTAGGACTGCACCTGCCCTCTGTGGGTGGGGGAACTGAAGCAGGGGTCCAAGCCCCACATTGGGGCAATTGTCTGAGTCAGAGGAGAAACATTTAAGGCTGAGAGTGAAACAGCTGATCTGTGGCAGCCTAAATGGAATGAGAATCAGACAATCCTTGCCACAGCCATACATACATGGAGACGGTTGTAGATCCTCAGGAAGGTGCAGTAGCTGGGAGCTGGAGTTTAGGGATTGTGGAGCGAGAGCTGCTGTTGACTACAGAGAGACAGATCAAGGAGATGGGAGGGAGGAGATTGTGGTGGGAAATGCTGGTGGAGGAAAGTCAGCCAGCCATGGAAGCAAGGTGATACTACTGAGCCACACATAGGTGCTGGAGCCATCACCATAGCCTCTCTCTCCCCACCCACCAGTAGCGGCAGCTGAAGGAGAGGCTGGCCCATCAAACTCCTGGCCACTGAACTACAGAGTAAGACCCCACCCAGGGTGCCCCTTTAAGTGCCTGATGCACCAATCTACAGAGTAGGACCCCAGCCAGGGGGGCCCCTCTATGTGCCTGATGCGCAGAACAACAGAGAAGGACCCCAGGCAAGGGAGCCCTCTAAGTGCCTGAACTGGCAGAGCTACAGAGAAAGACTGGCCAAAGAGGCCTTCTGATCGCTAGCTACAAGAGCCTCAAAAAAAGACTGATAGGGCCATAACTCCTGTGGCTGAGGCAGTCTGTGTCCTTGCACACTTGGCACTGCCAGAGTCCCCACAAGTCAAGCAGCTGTGCCACCTTTATGCTCAACTCTCACTGGGGCAGAGCTGCCATAGGCAAAAAAAAAGTCTTGCATCTATCCACGCAGGGTCACTTTGGTTGTGTCCAACTCTTTGTGACCCTGTAGACTTTGGCCTGCCTGGCTTCTCTTCAGGGAGCGGGGTTCTCTAGGCAAGAACACTGGAGTGTATTGGCCAATACTGGTTGGCATACCCTTCTAGAGCACTATATTTCCTGCTGCCCTAGCCGCCAACCCCCCTGAGTACCTGGTGTTGCCAGAACCCCTGCAACCCAAGCAGTTGCACCACCTCCACACCTGGGCCTCACAGGGGCAAACCCACGTCCTCCAGGGCAGCCCCAGGAGCAAACCCCAGTGGACAACCCACATGCAGAGGTGGAAATAAAAACAACAATTGAAACCCAGGGTCAGTGTGGCTAAGGAAGAAGACCCAAAACCTTCCCACCAGTTGTACAAGCTGCAGATTAAATCCACATGCTCAACTAGGCAGACTGTGTTTACGGAATATATAAAAGGACATTGAGATCTCCCGCAAAATAAAACACACTAGTTCCAATAGCTACAGACATTGGAGGCAAGAATGCAGGGGAGTAGGACCAGATTAGAATCTGAGCTGCCCCCACAACAGGTCCAGAGATCAGCACAGTGTTGGAGGGCATCCTAGGGAGGTGATGAACTGACTCCCAGCGAGGGAAACAACTCTGACAGCAGTGACTCAAGAAAAACATTTATTATTCTTATGTTTTGACTTATTCTCTAGATTCTTTTGGATTTGTTTCTTTTTTCTTTTCCCCTTTCCCCCCCTCTATAGTAGTTGTCAATTTTACTGGCATTATGAAATCTAATTAAGCTTTTGAGCTTTTTTCTTCTTTTCTTTCTCAGTCACATTTTTTATTGTTGTTATAAACCTCTGCTGTATCTTGGGCTTTTGTAGTTCTGGGGAGTTTTCCTTTTTGTTTTTTTCTTTTCTCTCTCTCTCTTTTTTAATTTTAATTTTAAAAACCTATTATATTTTTCTACATTTATTCCTTTTTTTTTTTTTTGCCTTTCCTACTGTTCTTTTCCCCTTGTAGTTAATCTTTAATGTATATAAATCTTCTTCATCTACCTCTGTTTAACTTTGCATATCTATTCTCTCTTTCCTTTCTTCTCAACATATTTGTCAGTTTTGTTTTCACTGTTTTATTTCCCACATGGCACCTTGCTTTAGTTTTGTTTTCCACTTTGTGCTTTAATTAGTTTTGTTCTTAACTGATAAATATGATTTTTTATTTCCTTGGTTCACTGGGTCAATCTATTGTGCTTTATTATTGTTGTACTGTTTTGACTTTCCTCATGGGTGTATAAGTATATGTGTATATTCCATTACTTTAATTATTACTTGCCTGATTTTGTAACTGCCATTTGTCTGGAGTTCATCTTTGGTTTCTCATTTTGGGATATTTGTTTTAATATCACTTAATGCCATAAGAAACCACTTGTGGAATCTTCATTTCTGACCAGAGATCAAGTCCTGAGCCTTTGGAGTGGTAGTACTGACTCCAAGACCCTAAACTACCAGAGAACTAACCCTGCTGCTGCTGCTGCTAAATCGCTTCAGTCGTGTCCAACTCTGTGAGACCCCATAGATGGCAGCCCACCAGGCTCCCCTGTCCCTGGGATTCTCCAGGCAAGAATACTGGAGTGGATTGCCATTTCCTTCTCCAATGCATGAAAGTGAAAAGTGAAAATGAAGTCGCTCAGTCATGTCCGACTCTTAGCGACCCCGTGGACTGCAGCCTACCAGGCTCCTCCATCCATGGGATTTTCCAGGCAAGAGTACTGGAGTGGGGTGCCATTGAGGGAGTATCAGATAGTGAGAACTCACACAGAGGAAACCACTTGAATACAAGACCTGGCATCACCCGACCACCAGTGGCATCCTGTGCAGGATGCCTCATCTAAACAACAAACAAAACAAAAACACAAACCCAGTCATCAGCAGACAGGATTACCACCTCACTCAGCCTTCCTCATCAGAGGAAAACAAACAAGCAAACAAACAAAAACTTAGCACAAATCTCACACTATTATAGGAAGCTTACACAAACCACTGGACCAGCCTTAGGAAGGCAGAAACCAAAAGGAAGAAAAAATTCAACCCTGAAGTCTGGGAAAAGAAGACCTCAAACACAATAAGTTAAAAAAAATAATGAAAAGGCAGAGAAATACTACACAAATGCAGGAACAAGCTAGAAACACAGAAGCTCAAATAAATGAAAGGGAAATAGGCAAATCCCCTGAAAGAGAATTCAGAATAATGATAGTAAAGATAATCAAAAACCTTGAAAACAAAATGGAGAAAATGCAAGCAACAATTAACAAAGACCTAGAAGAATTAAAGAATAAAGTACAGAGACAAACAACCCAGTTACTGAAATTAAAAATATTATAGAAGGAATCAATAACAGAATATCTGAAGCAGAAGAACGAATCAGTGAGCTGGAAGATAAAATGGTGGAAATAACTTCTGAAGAGCAAAATAAAGTAAAAAGTAGGAAAAGAACTGAGGATAGTCTCAGAGACCTCTGGGACAATATCAGATGCACCAACACTCAAATTATAGGGGTCCCAGAAGAAGAAGAGAAAAAGAAAGTGTATGAGAAAATTTTTAAAGAGATTATAGTTGAAAATTTCTCCAACATGGAAAAGGAAATAGTCATTCAAGTCCAAGAGGCACAAAGAGTCCCATACAGGATCAACTCAAGGAGAAACATGCCAGAACACATACTAATCAAACTAACAAAGACTAAACACAAAGAAAGAATATTAAAAGCAGCAAGGGAAAAGCAACGCGTAATATACAAGGGAAACCCCATATACTTAACAGCTGATCTTTCAGCAGAAACTTTGCAGTCCAGAAGGGAATGGCAGGATAAAAGGGATAAATCTACAACCAAGATTACTGTGAAATCCTTAAGGATTTCATTCAAAATTGATGGAGAAATAAAAAGCTTTTCAGACAAGCAAAAGTTAAGAGAATTCAGTACCGCCAAACCAGCTTTACAACAAATGTTAAAGGGACTTATATAGTCAAGAAATACAAGAGAAGAACAAAGATCTACAAAGTCTACCCCAAACAATTAAGAAAATAGCAATAGGAACATATATATCAATAATTACTTTAAATGTAAATGAATTAAATGCTCCAACCAAAAGACACATACTGACTGAATGGATACAAAAACAAGACCCATATATATGCTGTCTACAAGAAACCCATTTCAGACCTAATGACTGAAAGTGAGAGGATGGAAAAATATATTCCATGCAAATGGGAAGCAAAAGAAAGCTGGAGTAGCAATCCTCATATCAGACAAAATAGACCTTAAAATAAGATTTTAAGAGATAAGGAAGGACACTACATAATGATCTAAGGATCAATCCAAGAGGGAGATATAACAATTGTAAATATCCATGCACCCAACATAGAAGCACCTCAATACATAAGACAAACACTAACAGACATAAAAGGAGAAATTGACAGTAACAGAATAATAGTAGGAGACTTTAACACCCCACTCGTACCAATGGACAGATCATCAAAACAGGAAATTAAGAAGGAAATGTAACTCTTAAATGATACATTAGATGAGATGGATCTCATTGATATCTTCAGGACATTCCATCCAAATGCAGAATACACCTTCTTCTCAAGTGCACATGGAACATTCTCCAGGATAGACCACATCTTGGGTCACAAATCAAGCCTCAGTAAATTTAAGAAAGTTGAAATCGTATCAAGCATCTTCTCCAACCACAATGCTATGAGACTAGATATCAATTACAAGAAAAGAAAACCTGTAAGAAACACAGACACATGGAGGTTAAGCAACACATTTCTAAATAACCAACAGGTTACTGAAGAAATTCAAAGGGAAATAATTCAAAGTTTCTAGAAACAAATGACAATGAAAACACGACAACTCAAAACCTATGGGAGGCAGCAAAAGCAGTTCTAAGAGGGAAGTTTATAGCAATACAATCTTACCTCAAGAAACAAGAAAGACATTGAATAGACAACCTAACTTTACACCTAAAACAACTGGAAAAAAAAGAACAAAAGAAACCCAAAATTAGTAGAAGGAAAGAAATCATAAAGATCTGAGCAGAAATAAGTGAAAAAGAAATGAAAGAAACAATAGTACAGATTAATAAAACTAAAAGCTGGTTCTTTGAGAAGATAAACAAAACTGACAAACCCTTAGCCAGACTCATCAAGAAAAAAAGAGAGAAGAATCAAATTAACAAAATTAGAAATGAAAAAGGAGAGGCTACAACAGATAGTGTAGAAATACAAAGAATTATAAGAGACTATTATGAACAGCTATACGGCGATAAAATGGATAACCTGGAAGAAATGGAAAGATTCTTAGAAAAGTTCAATCTTCCAAGACTGAACCTGGGAGAAATAGAAATTATGAACAACCCAAATACAAGCACTGAAATTGAAGCTGTGATCAAAACTCTCCCCAAAAAACAAAAGCCCAGGACCAGATGGCTTCACAGGAGAATTCTATCAAACATTTAGAGAAGAGCTAATGCCTATCCTTCTAAAACTTTCAAAAAATTGCACAGGAAGGACAATTCTAAACTGATTCTACAAGGCCACCATAACGCTGATACCAAAACCAGACAGACAACACACGCACACACACAAAAGAACAAACTACAGGCCAATATCACTGATAAACATAGATGCAAAAATTCTCAACAAAATTTTAGCAAGCAGAATTCAGCAACACATCAGAAAGCTCATACACCATGATCAAGTTGGATGTATTCTAGGAATGCAAGGATTCTTCAATATACACCGATCAATGTGATACACCATATTAACAAATTGAAAGATAAAAACCATATGATCATCTCAATAGAGGCAGAAAAAGCCTTTGACAAAATTCAGCACCTATTTATGATTAAAACTCTTCAAAAAATGGGCATAAAAGGAACCTACCTTAACATGCTACTGCTGCAGCTAAGTCGCTTCAGTCGTGTCCGACTCTGTGCAACCCCATAGACAGCAGCCCACCAGGCTCCTCCATCCCTGGGATTCTCCTAGGCAAGAATATTACAGTGGGTTGCCATTTCCTTCTCAAACATAGCAAAGGCCATATATGATAAGCCTACGGCAAACATAAATCTCAATGGTGAAAAACTGAAAGCATTCCCCCTAAGATCAGGGAACAGGGCAAGGGTGTCCACTTTCACCACTGTTATTCAACATAGTTCTGGAGGTCCTAGCTTCAGCAATAAGAGAAGAAAAAGAAATAAAAGGAATCCAGATGGGAAAAGAAGTAAAGCTCTCACTGTTTGGAGATGACATGATACTGTACATAGAAAACACTGAAGACAGTATCAGAAAATTCTAGAGCTAATCAGTGAATTAGCAAAGTTGCAGGATACAAAATCAATACACAGAAATCACTTACATTTCTATATGCTAACAATGAAAAATCAGAAAGAGAAATTAAGGAATCAATCTCATTCACCATTGCAACAAAAATAATTAAATATCTAGGAATAAACTTACCTAAGGAGACAAAAGAACTATACACAGAAAATCATAAGACACTGATGAAAGAAATCAAAGATGACATAAACAGATGGAGAGATATTCCATGTTCCTGGGTAGGAAGAATCAATATTGTGAAAACGACTGTACACAAAATGCAATCTACAGATTCAATGTGATCCCTATCAAATTACCAATGGCATTTTTCATAGACTAGAACAAAAAATGTCACAATTCATATGTAAACACAAAAGACCCCAAATAGCAAAAGCAGTCTCAAGAAAGAAGAATGGAGCTGGAGGAATCAACCTTCCTGACTTCAGATTATACTACAAAGCTACAGTCATTAAGACAGTACAGTACTGGCACAAAAACAGAAATATAGACCAATGGAACAAGATAGAAAGCCCAAAAATAAACCCACGAATCTATGGGTACCTTATTTTTGATAAACGAGGCAAGGATGTACAATGGGCAAAGACAGTTCAGTTCAGTTCAGTTCAGTCGCTCAGTCGTGTCTGACTCTTTGAGACCCCATGGACTGCAGCATGCCAGGCCTCCCTGTCCATCACCAACTCCTGGAGTTCACCCAAACCCATGTCCATTGAGTCGGTGATGCCATCCAACCATCTCATCCTCTGTCGTCCCCTTCTTCTCCTGCCTTCAGTCTTTCCCAGCATCAGAGTCTTTTCCAGTGAATTAGTTCTTCACATCAGGTGGCCAAAGTAGTGGAGTTTCAACTTCAGCATCAATCCTTCCAATGAACACCCAGGACTGATCTCCTTTAGGATGGACTGGTTGCATCTCCTTGCAGTCCAAGGGGCTCTCAAAAGTCTTCTCCAACACCACAGTTCAAAAGCATCAATTCTTTGGCGCTCAGCTTTATAGTCCAACTCTCACATTCATACATGACTACTGGAAAAACCATAGCCTTGACTAGATGGACCTTTGTTGGCAAAGTAATGTCTCTGCTTTTTAATATGCTGTCATAACTTTTTCCCAAGGAGCAAGTGTCTTTTAATTTCATGGCTGCAGTCACCATCTGTAGTGATTTTGGAGCCCCCCAAAATAAAGCTGTCACTGTTTCCACTGTTTCTCCATCTATTTGCCATGAAGTGATGGGACCAGATGCTATGTTCTTAGTTTTCTGAATGTTGAGCTTAAAGCCAACTTTTTCACTCTCCTCTTTCACTTTCATCAAGAGGCTCTTCAGTTCTTCTTTGCTTTCTGCCATAAGGGTGGTGTCATTTGCAAATCTGAGGTTATTGATATTTCTCCCAGCAATCTTGACTCCAGCTTATGCTTCCCCCAGCCCAGCATTTCTCATGATGTACTCTGTATACAAGTTAAGTAAGCAGGGTGACAATATACAGCCTTGATGTACTCCTTTCCCAATTTGGAACCTGTCCGTTGTTCCATGTCCAGTTTTAACTGTTGCTTCTTGACCTGTGTAGAGGTTTCTCAGGAGGCAGGTCAGGTGGTCTGGTATTCCCATCTCCTGAAGAATTTTTCAGTTTGTTGTGATCCACACAGTCAAAGGCTTTGGCATAGTCAACAAAGGAGAATTAGATGTTTTTCTGGAACTTTTGCTTTTTTGATGACCCAGCAGATGTTGGCAATTTGATCTCTGGTTCCTCTGCCTTTTCTAAATCTAGCTTGAACATCTGGAAGTTCACGCTTCACATACTTTGTTGAAGCCTAGCTTGGAGAATTTTGACCATTACTTTACTAGCATGTGAGATGAGTGCAATTGTGCAGTAATTTGAACATTCTTTGGCGTTGCCTTTCTTTGGGATTGGAATGAAAACTGACCTTTTTCAGTCCTGTGGCCACTGCTGAGTTTTCCAAATTTGCTGGCATATTGAGTGCAGCACTTCCACAGCACCACCTTTTAGGATTTGAAATAGCTCAACTGGAATTCCATCATTTCTAATAGCTTTGTTTGTAATGATGCTCCTAAGGCCCACTTGACTAAATGGTGCTGGGAAAACTGGACACCTATGTGTAAAAGAATGAAATTAGAACACTTTCTAGCACCATACAGAAAGATAAACTCAAAATGGATTAAAGACCTAAATGTAAGACCAGAAACCATAAAACTCTTAGAGGAAAACATAGGCTGAACACTTAGTGACATAAATCAAAGTAAGATCGTCTATGACCCAGCTCCTAGAGTAATGGAAATAAAAACAAAAGTAAACAAGTGAGACCTGATTAAACTTAAAAGCTTTTGCACAGCAAAGGAAACTATAGGCAAGGTGAAAGGACACCCCTCAGAATGGGAGAAAATAATGGCAAATGAAACAACTGACAAAGGATTCATTTCCAAAATATACAAGCAGCTCGTACAACTCAATGCCAGAAAAACAAACAACCCAATCAAAAAATAGGAAAAAGATCTAAACAGACATTTCTCCAAAGAAGACATCCAGATGGCTAACAAACACATGAAAAAATGCTTAACATCGCTCATTATTAGAGAAATACAAATCAAAACCACAGTGAGATATCACCTCACACCAGTCAGAATGGCCATCATCAAAGTCTACGAAAAATAAATGCTGGAGAGGGTGTGGAGAAAAGGGAACACTCTTGCACTGTTGATGGGAATGTAAATTGATACAGCCACTATGGAAGACGGTATGGAGATTCCTTAAAAAACTAGGAATAAAACCACCATAAGACCAAGCAATCCCACTCCTAGGCATATACCCTGAGGAAACCAAAATTGAAAAAAACACGTGTATCCCATTGTTCATTGCAGCGCTATTTTCAATAGCTAGAACATGGAAGCAACCTAGATTCCCTTCAACAGATGAATGGATAAAGAAGTTGTGGTACATATACACAATATAATATTACTCAGCCATAAAAAGGAACACATTTGAGTCAATCCTGATGAGGTGAATGAACCTAGAACCTATTATACAAGTGAAGTGAGTCAGAAAGAGAAAGATAAATATCGTATTCTAACGTACATGTACAGAATCTAGAAAAATGGTACTAAAGAATTTATTTACACAACAGCATTGTAGAAACCGGAGAAGGCAATGGGACCCCACTCCAGTATTCTTGCCTGGAAGATCCCATGGATGGAGGAGCCTGGTGGGCTATAGTCCATGGGGTCGCTAAGAGTCAGACACGACTGAGCAACTTCACTTTCACTTTTCACTTTCATGCATTGGAGAGGGAAATGGCAACCCACTCCAGTATTCTTTCCTTGAGAATCCCAGGGATGGGAGAGCCTAGTGGGCTGCCGTCTATGGGGCTGCACAGAGTTGGACATGACTGAAGTGACTCAGCAGCAGCAGCAGCAGCAGCAGTGGAGAAACAGACATAGAGAATAGACTTATGGACATGGGGAGAGGGTAGGAGAGGGTGAGATGTGTGGAAAGAGTAACATAGAAACTTATATTACCATATGTAAAATAGATAGCCAACGGGAATTTGCTGTATGACTTAGAAAACTCAAACAGGGGCTCTGTATCAACCTAGAGGGGTGGGATGGGGAGGGAGATGGGAAGGACAAGGAGGGGATATATGTATACCTAAGGCTTCATGTTGAGGTCTGACAGAAAACAACAAAATTCTGTAAAGCAACTATCCTTCAATTAAAAAAAAAAAAAAAGTGACCCAATGTGGTCTTTCCAATAATGGCATGTGTGAGAATAAGGAAATATCCAGACCATTGTACTAACCCAAATCCTCTATACCATCTTTAGCCCAGTCTATTGAGCCAACTTTTTTTCTCTGTCTCTCCTCCTCTGTTTGGTTCAGACAGGGCATAGAGTTAGCTATGCCCATGTAGGATCTCCTTCCTCAAATGTCTGCTGCTAACTTTTAAGCAGATACTCACCATCAAGTTGTAGCAGAAACTAAGCCCAAGTTTATTTTAAATGACTATATTTGAAATCAGTAAAAAATAAGTGGTAAAAAGAACAAGTGAAGCATAATCATCTTGCTTAGTGATCAAGTTAACACTAAAGGAATGAAACAAAAATGGTTTATTTTGTAAGCTTTCTGAGGGAAAAAGCAGTTTTAGTTAAAATTTCTGCAGGTCTCCTTATTTTATAGCTGCAGGTTATTCCCATAGCATTGCTCTGAACTCACTCTTATTATAAGTGTTTACTATAACCCCACAATATATTTTTTCTTTAAAAAACCAGTTACATTTTTTTATCAAAGTATAGTTGATTTACAATATTACGCGTACAACATAGTGATTTGATACTTTTATAGGTTATACTCCATTTAAAGTTGTTGTAAAACAATCACTGTATTTCCCTGTGCTGTACAATGTATACTTGTTGCTTATGTATTTTTAGCATAGTAGTTTGTATCTCTTAATCCCCACGTTCAATTATAAAAAGAGATGCTTAAAAATAGAAATCATAAAAGAGAAAAGGTCTTTTACATCTACCCTCACAGTTACCATTTCTGGTGTTCTTCTTTCCTTTGTATAATCCAGGTTTCCATCTGGTGTTATTTCCTTTGTGCCCGAAGGATTTTTTTAAACATTTCTCGTAGTGCAGATATCTTGGTGAAAAGCTTTTCAATGTTTATGCACCTGAAGACGTTTTTATTTGGCCTTTAACTCTGAAGGATGCTTTTGCATGGTATAAAATTCTAGGATGACAGAGTTTTTGGTTTTGTGTCAGAACATTAAAGATTTTGCTTCACTGGCATCTGGCTTGCCTTTTTTCTGACAAGAGTTTGCTGGTTTACTGTCCTTATTTTTGTTTACTCTGTATCTTTTTTTTTCAGACTTCTAAGGTTTTTCTTTTCATTAATTTTGAACAATTTGATTATGATGATGTGTTTTGGTATATTTTCTCTTCTAGTTTCTTGTGTTTGGTTGGGTTTCTTGAGCTTCTTGGATCTGTAGGTTTAGAATTTTCATCAAGATTGGAAATTTTTTAACCATTATTTCTACGAAAAAATTTTATGGTCCTCCCCTCACTTTCTTCTCTGTAACAGACTGATTTGTGTCTCCCTCCTCCCACAAAATTCATATGTTGAAGCTCTAACCCTCTAAATGACTGTATTTCAACATAGGGTCTTTAGGATGGTGGTTGTTGTTCAGTCACTCAGTCATGTCTGACTCTTTGCAACCCCGTGGACTGCATCACACCAGGCTACCCTGTCCTTTACTATCTTCTGGAGCTTGCTCAAACTCATATCCATTGAGTCGGAGATGCCACCAACCATCTCATCCTCTGTCATTCCCTTGCCCTTCTGCCTTCAATCTTTCCCAACATCAGGGTCTTTTCTAATGAGTCAGCTTTTCACATAAGGTGGGCAAAGTATTGAAGCTTCACCTTCAGGGTCAGTCCTTCCAATGAATATTCAGGACTAATTTTCTTTAGAATTGACTGGTTGGATCTCCTTGCAGTCCAAGGGACTCTCAAGAGTATTCTCCAACACCACAGTTCAAAAGCATCAATTCTTTGGCATTCAGCTTTCTTTGTGGTCCAACTCTCACATCCATACATGACTACTGGAAAAACCATAGCTTTGACTAGATGGACCTTTGTCAGCAAAGTAATGTCTCTGCTTTTTAATATGCTGTCTAGGTTTCTCATAGTTTTTCTTCCAAGGAGCAAGCATCTTTTAATTTCATGGCTGTAGTCACTGTCTGCAGTGATTCTGGAGCTCAAGAAAATAAACTCTGTCACTGTTTCTGTAGTTTCCCCATCTGTTTGCCATAAACTGATGGAACCAGATGCCATGATCTTTGTTTTTTAAATGTTGAGTTTTAAGCTAGGTTTTTCATTTTCCTCTTTCACCTTCATCAAGAGGCTTTTTAGTTCCTCTTCACTATCTGCCATAAGGGTGGTGTCATCTGCATATCTGGGGTTATTGATATTTCTCCCGGCAATCTTGATTCCAGCTTGAGCTTCATCCAGCCCAGCATTTCACATGATGTACTCTGCATATAAGTTAAATAAGCAGGGTGACAATATACAGCCCTGACGTACTCCTTTCCCAATTTGAAGCAGTCCATTGTTCCATGTCCAGTTCTAGCTATTGTTTCTTGACCTGCTTACAGGTTTCTCAGGAGGCAGGTAAGATGGTCTGGTATTCCCATCTCTTGAAGAATTTTCCACAGTTTGTTGTGATCCACACAGTCAAAGGCTTTGGTGTAGTCAGTGAAGCAGAAGTAGATATTTTTCTGAGATTCTCTTGCTTTTCCTATGATCCAACAGATGTTGGCGATTTGATGGTAATTTTGGCATGGTAATTAAGGTTAAATGAGGTTATATGAGTGGGGCTCTAATCCAACCTCATGGTGTCCTTGTTATACAAAGAGCAAGAGACACCAGAGATCAGTTTCTTTCCACCCACGTGCACAGAGGAAAGACCGAGTGAGGACGCAGTGAGAAGGAAGCTGTGTACAAGCCACGAAGAGAGATCTCATGAGAAACCAGCCCCAAGGGCACTTTGATCTTGGATGTCTTACCTCCAGAACTGTGAGAAAATTAATTTCTGTGGTTTAAGCCACCAAAGCTGTGGTATTTTGTTAGGACAGTTTTAGAAGAACAATATAGTCATACAGAAATTTCCCTTATTACCCACCACATTCACCCCCTACTCCACATCCAATTTCCCTATTATAAACATCTTACTTTAGTATGGTGTATTTATTACAACTAATGAACCAATATTGATATGTTACTATTAGCTACAGTTTATCATTTATCAGATTTCTTTGGTTTTTCCCTAGTATCATTTTTCTGTTTCATGATCCCATCCAGTACACTAAATTACATTTAGTTGTCATGTCTCCCTCTTCTTGGCCATGATAGTCTCTCAGATTTTCCTTGTTTTTGCTGATCTTGATAGTTTTCAGAAGTATTGATTAGGTATATTGTGGGAGGCCCTCTATGGATTTTATCTGACTTTTTTTTTCATGATTAGACTATGGTTATAGGTTTGGCCATACCAGAACAATATCTCTCTGAGCATCCCATCTGAATTATTTCCATATCCTATAACCTGATTTTTAAAAACAGATAAAAGATTTGAATGGACATCTTACCAAAGAAGAATACAGAAAATAAGTGCATGAACAAATGTTTAATACCTTTAGTCATTAGGGAAGTGCAAATTAAAATAGCAATGAAATACCACTACATCAGCACAAAAATGGCTAAAATAAAAAGGACCAACAATAACAAGTGTTGATATGGATATGGAGCAACGACAGTGTTTGTACACTGCTGGTGAAGCCAAAATGGTACATTTACTCTGGAAAACTGGCCATCCTATAAAATTAAGCAAACACTTACCATCAGACCCAGCAATCCACTCCTAGATATTCATGAAAGAGAAATGAATATATATTTCACCAAAAGATTTGTACTTGAATATTCCTAACAACTTTATGAATAATCAAAAACTGGAGACATCCAATTTCTTTTTTTTTTTCTGGCTGTGCTGGGTCTTCCTTGCTGCATGCAGGCTTTCTCTAGTCATGGCACTCAGGCTTAGTTGCCCCAAGCATGCTGGGTCTTAGTTCCCTGACTAGGGATTGAGCCCACATCCCCTGCATTGGAAGGCAGGTTCTTAATCACTGGATCACAAGGGAAACACACAAATGTTCATCAGCTTGTGAATGAGTAGACTGTGTGCTATATCCAAATGATGGAACACTACTCAGCAATAAAAACCACCATACTACTGAATCATGCAACAACATGAATGAGTCCCAAAATCATCATGCTAAGCAAAAGAAGGCAGACATGAAAGACCATACACTGTGAGATTCCATTTATGTAATATTCTAGAAAAGTAAAAAGTAGAGTTACTGAAAGGCGATGAGTGGTTGCCAAAGACAGGGAAAAACCACAAAGGAGCAAAGGTAAACTTTTGGGTTGATGGAAATTCTCTGTGCCATAACTGCGAGGGCAGTTAAACAATTACATGCACTTAAAAGAATTCATTGATCATATACTTAGATTTTGTGACATTTATTGATATCAATTATACCTCAATAGTATCATTTTTTTAAAAAACTTTAAAATTAAGTCATTTCTTGATTGCCCCAATATTTTTCTCCTAGTGGGTATTTGATATTAGAACCATAGTAACTGCTACTAGAAATTAATAATAAATAGCATCAATTCATAAATGTTTAACATGGGGCATTTTGAATGATCTAAGTTGCCAACTTCACTTTTTTCAGGATAAATTAAAAATAAAAAAGAGGGGGCGGTTGACATAATGAATTTTGCTTCTACAGAAGGCTGCTTTGGTGTTTTATTTGATCTGAAATGGAAAGGTGACAAATATGGGGATCAGTTTAGTTCAGATGTATCAAATCTCCTTTATTATTCTAGAGCAAATATTAGTGGGTTGAATGAATCTCAAGCTAGACATTTCTCAGGTCTATTTTTAAACTCAAACTGGCTCTTTCCCAGAAAGAAGAGAAACAAAAATTTACTGGCAGTAAAGCCTTTACCTTTTTTCATTGAATTTTCTGAGGAGATTTTTATAAAAAAGAAAAAAAAAGCCTCTGAAAAATCAGAACAGATGGAACATTATGAGAGCATTGCAGAACAGAATACTTTTCTGAGTACTTAGAAGAAAATAAAGTGCTCAAAGAGACCTTGTCTTTTTAAAACATCAGTTGACTAGAGACAAAGTATCAGATGTAGTAAATATTTGCCTTTCTTTGAAAGCACTGAAAACAATAAAAGCCCAATCACATCAAACTGTTCTCAAGGTTGGTCTGTAAGGCACCAGTCCAAAGGATTTCCATCTGAAAAGAGTTTGTAGAATCCTTCTTAGCAATAAGATAGTTGAGTGGTGTGGTAAAGCTTGAGAGAGTTGATTAAAATGTTGCTCATTAACATTCATGCTTTCTTTGGCCTAACCAGAAAACTAGCCTTTAGATATCAGAAAACTTAAATTTTAAACAGTGCAAACTCCACATGGGGAAAGGGGTAGCTGAGAAAATCCTAGATATGGCAACCATGTTTTGTATTCACTAAGGTTTCATAGTCTTGGGACTTCCCTGGTGGCTCAGATGGTAAAGCATCTGTCTACAATGCGGGAGACCCAAGTTCGATCCCTGGGTTGGGAAGATCCCCTGGAGAAGGAAATGGCAACCCACTCCAGTACTCTTGCTTGGAAAATCCCGTGGACGGAGGATCTCAGTTCATGGGGTCGCAAAGAGTCGGACGTGACTGAGCGACTTCACTAAGGTTTCATGGTCTTTCACTAAGGCTTCTACAATCTCATCTTGTAGACAGATGAATAGGTATTAGAGTAAGTTGCATAGTTCTTTGCAGCAGAAAAAGGATATGAGATGGCCTATACATGGTTGAGAGAGAGTGTGGAGGACTCCAAGTGTTAACTGTGATTTCCAGTTCACCAAGACTCATTCATCACACAGACTTGCTACCAAACCACTGGGGATGAGACAGTGTAAGGGAACACGACACAGCAGCCAGTGAAACAGAGCAAAAAACTGTCAGTCCCGGGAAAAGTAACGGAGGGAAGCATCACAAATACAGCAGTGACTCTCTGCCAAACAGATACAGTTGTTTTTTTTTTTTTAAACGTCACACTTGACAAATCCTTCCTGAGTTTCAAAGGGAAGAGACAAATAAGCTACCATTTTGTTATCAATAAAGGTAGCAGGTATCAAAGGGTTAAATAACATCATAAGAACAAAATTGAGAGGGAATATGGCAAGCTATCATAAGAAAAAAAGAAAGAAAAATAAGTGCAGTAAAAACAATAAAAGCAAAATCTTCCTCGAAGGGAAGCTGGGAGTACATTTTCTTGGCTGAAGATCTAGTGTGAATAAAAGGGAAAAAAATAACATCTTGAAAAGGCCAAATGAAATGGTAAATCTACCTTCAGTACTAATGAGATTGTCAAGAGGCCTTTAGATGGGTGATAAGGAGTGCTGGTCTTTTGACACCTGAGGCTGTTGACAAAGCTTAAAGAAATTGGCAAAAGTCTCAAAAATGCTTTCAAAATCACTTCATTGTGATTCTTTTTAGTTCAGGAAAATCAAATATATGCCTATAGCTCTTAGGTGAGTGGGGAGTGAAAAGGATAAACGTAGTGTTGTAACAAATCCAAAATGTTTAGAAACCATTGTGTCTGTGTCTTTGAATGTTTGGAATTGCACAATGTTTGCAGAGATGATCTAAAAGTGGATGGTTAGACTGGGCTGCAGATGGCTGCCTGTATGAAAATGGAGATCCTAAGAAACCCAACACAGACTTCTCTGTGCATCAGAAACAAGTGTGGTTTAATGAGGTCATCTCCTCTAAGACATACAAATGAAATATAGCTTTGATCGTTTGACAAGCATGACTTCTCCAGGGACAGAGTGTGATCAAGAGGCCAGGTCCGTTTTGGGAACTGGATCTAGATGCTGGAATCTCAAGAAGTCTGGAAATTGGACTTTGGCTGTCATGGGAGAAGAATTCTTAAGAATTACTTTTTCTTCCTGGCTAAAGAGGCACTGAGGAAGAAATAGCTTTTTTTCTGCTGCCATTGGATGCATCTATCTATCTATTTATTTACCTACTGAAAGCTTAAGGTGAATAATGTCAGATTCATGATCTCTGAAGAAGATTTAGCTTTGGAATCAGGGAACGGGCTTGATCACTCAAGAGTTTTTGTGTCAGTTCATTTCAGTTCAGTCGCTCAGTCGTGTCTGACCCCAGGGACTGCAGCATACCAGGCTTTCCTGTCAATCACCAACTCCCAGAGCTTACTCAAATTCATGTCCATAGAGTCAGTAATGCCATCCAACCATCTCATCCTCTGTCGTCCCCTTCTTTTCCTGCCTTCAATCCTTCCCAGCCTCAGGGTCTTTTCAAATGAATCATTTCTTCTCATCAGGTGGCCAACGTATTGGAGTTCAGCTTCACCGCCAGTCCTTCCAGTGAATATTCAGGACTGATTTCCTTTAGGATGGACTGGTTGGATCTCCTTGCAGTCCAAGGGACTCTCAAGAGTCTTCTCCAACACCACAGTTCAAAAGCATCAATTCTTCAGCCCTCAGCTTTCTTTATAGTCCAACTCTCACAACCATACATGACTACTGGAAAAACCATAGCTTTGGCTAGACAGACTTTTGTTGGCAAAGTGATGTCTCTGCTTTTTAATGTGCTGTCTAGGTTGGTCACTTTTCTACCAAGGAGCAAGCATCTTTTAATTTCATGGCTGCAATCACCATCTGCAGTGATTTTGGAGCCCAAGAAAATAAAGTCTATTAATAATTCCATTGTTTCCCCATCTATTTGTCTGAAGTGATGGGACCAGATGCCATGATCTTTGTTTTCTGAAGTTGAGTTTTAAGCCAACTTTTTCACTCTCCTCTTTCAATTTCATCAAGAGGCTCTTTAGTTCCTCTTTGCTTTCTGCCATAGGGTGGTGTCATCTGCATATCTGAAGTTATTGGTATTTATCCCAGCAATCTTGATTCCAGCTTCTGTTTCTTCCAGGCCAGCATTTCTCATGATGTACTCTGCATATAAGATAAATAAACAGGGTGACAATATACAGCCTTGATGTACTCCTTTCCCGATCTGGAACCTATCTATTGTTTCATGTCCGGTTCTAACTATTGCTTCTTGACCTGTGTACAGGTTTCTCAGGAGGCAGGTCAGGTGGTCTGGTATTCCCATCTCTTTCAGAATTTTCCACAGTTCATTGTGATCCACACAGTCAAAGGCTTTGGAGTAGTTAATAAAGCACAAGTAGATGTTTTTCTAGAACTCTTCTGCTTTTTTGATGATCCAACAGATGTTGGCAATTTGCTCTCTGGTTCCTCTGCCTTTTCTAAATCTAGCTTGAACATCTGGAAGTTCACGGTTCACATTCTGTGGAAAACTGGCCTGCAGAATTTGAGCATTACTTTGCTAGCATGTGAGATGAGTACAATTGTGTGGTAGTTTGAGCATTCTTTGGCATTGTCTTTCTTTGAGATTGGAATGAAAACTGACCTTTTCCAATCCTGTGGCCACTGCTTAGTTTTCCAAATTTACTGGCACATTGAGTGCAGCACTTTCACAGCATCATCTTTTAGGGTTTGAAATAGCTCAAATGGAATTCCATCACCTCCAGTAGCTTTGTTTGTAATGATGCTTCCTAAGGCCCACTTGACTTCGCATCCGAGGATGTCTGGCTCTAGGTGAGTGATCACACCATCGTGGTTATCTGGGTCATGAAGATCTTTTTTGTACAGTTCTTCTATGTATTCTTGCCACCTCTTCTTAATACCTTCTGCTTCTGTTAGGTTCATACTATTTCTTTCCTTTATTGTGCCCATCTTTGCATGAAATGTTCCCTTGATATCTCTAATTTTCTTAAAGAGATCTCTAGTCTTTCCTATTCTATTCTTTTCCTCTATTTCTTTGTATTGATCACTGAGAAAGGCTTTCTCATCTCTCCTTGTTATTCTTTGGAACTCTGCATTCAAATGGGTATATCTTTCCTTTTCTCCTTTGCCTTTTGCATCTTTTCTTTTTTCAGCTATTTGTAAGGCTTCCTCAGACAACCATTTTGCCTTTTTGCATTTCCTTTTCTTGGGGATGTTCTTGATCCCTGTCTCCTGTACAATGTCACAAACCTCTGTCCATAGTTCTACAGGCACTCTGTCTATTAGATCTAATCCCTTGAATCTATTTGTCACTTCCACTGTATAATCATTAAGGATTTGATTTACGTCATACTTGAATAGTCTAGTGGTTTTCCCTACTTACTTCAATTCTTCTGAATTTGGCAATAATGAGTTAATGATCTCAGCCACAGTCAGCTCCTGGTCTTGTTTTTGCTGACTGTATAGAGATTTTCCATCTTTGGCTGCAAAGAATATAATCAGTCTGATTTCAGCATTGACCACCTGGTGATATCCTTGTGTAGTCTTCTCTTGTGTTGTTGGAAGCAGGTGTTTGCTATGACCAGTGCATTCTCTTGGCAAAAGTCTGTTAGCCTTTGACCTGCTTCATTTTGTACTCCCAGGCCAAATTTGCCTGTTACTCCAGGTATCTCTTGACTTCCTACTTTTGCATTCCAGTCCCCTATAATGCAAAGGACATTTTTGGGGGGTGTTCATTCTAGAAGGTCTTGTAGGTCTTCATAGAACCATTCAACTTCAGCTTCTTCAGCATTAGTGGTCAGGGCATAGACTTGATTACGTGATATTGAATGATTTGCCTTGGAAATGAACAGAGATCATTCTGTCATTTTTGAGATTGCATCCAAGTACTGCATTTTGGACTCCTGTTGACTATGAGGGCTACTCAATTTCTTCTAAGGGATTCTTGCCCATGTAGTAGATATAAGGGTCATCTGAGTTAAATTCACCCATTCAAGTCCATTTTAGTTCACAGATACCTAAAATATTGATGTTCACTCTTGCCATCTCATGTTTGACCACTTCCAATTTGCCTTGATTCATGGCCCTAACATTCCAGGTTCCTAAGCCTTTGACTGTGTGGATCACAATAAACTGTGGAAAATTCTGAAAGAGATGGGAATACCAGACCACCTGACCTGCCTCTTGAGAAATCTGTATGCAGGTCAGGAAGCAACAGTTAGAACTGGACATGGAACAACAGACTGCTTCCAAATAGGAAAAGGAGTACGTCAAGGCTGTATATTGTCACCCTGCTTATTTAGCTTATATGCAGAGTACATCATGAGAAATGCTGGACTGGAATAAACACAAGCTGGAATCAAGATTGCCAGGAGAAATATCAATAACCTCAGATATGCAGATGACACCACCTTTATGGCAGAAATTGAAGAGGAGCTAAAAAGCCTCTTGATGAAAGTGAAAGAGGAATGGGGTAGGAGTTGGGAGGGGGGTTCAGGATTGGGAATTCATGTACACCTGTGGTGGATTCATGTCAATGTATGGCAAAACCAATACAGTATTATAAAGTAAAATAAAGTAAAAATTAAAATTAAAAAATAAATAAATAAATAAATAAAGATAACTACTAAAAAAATAAAAAGAAAGTGAAAGAGGAGAGCAAAAAAGTTGGCTTAAAGCTCAACATTCGGAAAACGAAGATCATGGCAACTGGTCCCATCACTTCATGGGAAATAGATGAGGAAACAGTAGAGACAGCGTCAGACTTTATTTTTGGGGGCTCCAAAATCACTGCAGATGGTGACTGCAGCCATGAAATTAAAAGATGCTTACTCCTTGGAAGAAAAGTTATGACCAACCTAGATAGTATATTCAAAAGCAGAGACATTACTTTGCCAACAAAGGTCCATCTAGTCAAGGCTATGGTTTTTTCCAGTGGTCATGTATGGATGTGAGAGTTGGACTGTGAAGAAGGCTGAGCGCTGAAGAATTGATGCTTTTGAACTGTGGTGTTGGAGAAGACTCTTGAGAGTCCCTTGGACTGCAAGGAGATCCAACCAGTCCATTCTGAAGGAGATCAACCCTGGGATTTCTTTGGAAGGAATGATGCTGAGGCTGAAGCTCCAGTACTTTGGCCACCTGATGCAAAGAGTTGACTCATTGGAAAAGACCCTGATGCTGGGAGGGATTGGGGGCAGGAGGAGAAGGGGACGACCGAGGATGAGATGGCTGGATGGCATCACTGACTCGATGGATGTGAGTCTGAGTGAACTCCGGGAGATGGTGATGGACAGGGAGGCCTGGTGTGCTGCGATTCATGGGGTCGCAAAGAGTCGGACACGACTGAGCGACTGAACTGAACTGAACTGAACTGATGCAATATTGTTCTTTACAGCATCAGACTTTACTTCCATCACCTGTCACATCCACAACTCGGTGTTGTTTTTGCTTTGCCTCCGTCTCTTCATTCTTTCTGGAGTCATTTCTCCACTGATCTCCAGTAGCATATTGGGCACCAACCAACCTAGGGAGTTCATCTTTCAGTGTCCTATCTTTTTGCCTTTTCATACTGTTCATGGGATTCTCAAGGCAGGAATACTGAAGTGGTTTGCTATTCCCTTCTCCAGTGGACCATGTTTGGTCAGAACTCTCCACCATGACCTGTCTGTCTTGGGTGATCCTACACGGCATAGCTCATAGTTTCATTGAGTTAGACAAGGCTGTGGTCCATGTGATCAGATTGGTTAGTTTTCTGTGATTGTGGTTTTCATTCTGTCTGCCCTCTGATGGAGAAAGATAAGAGGCTTATGGAAGCTTCCTGATGGGAGAGACTGACTGAGGAGGAAACTGGGTCTTGTTCTAATGGGCGGGGCCATGCCCAGTAAATCTTTAATGCAAGTTTCTGTTGATGCTGTGTTGCCTCCCTGTTGTTTGACTTGAGGCCAAACTATGGTGGAGGTAATGAAAATCATGGTGACCTCCTTCAAAAGGTCCAAAGGTCCCATGCACACACTGCTGCACGCAGTGCCCCAGCCCTGGAGCCGGCCACCGCTGACCCACTGGCTTCAGCTGGAGACTCCTGGACCCTCATGGGCAAGTCTGGGCCAGTCTCTTTGGGGTCACTGCTCCTTTCTCCTGGGTCCTGGTGCACACAAGCTTTTGCTTATACCCTCCAAGAGTCTGGTTCCCCAGTCCTTTGTAAGTTCCGGTGGCTCTATAGTGGGGTTAATACAGTAGACCTGGGTATGGCATAAGCCCTCTTGGAGGAGGTTACCATTAACCCCACCATAGAGCCACCAGAACTTACACAGGACTGGGGAAACAGACTTTTGGAGAGTTTTTGTGTAGCAGAGTTTTATTAAAGTGAAAAAGGGACAGAGAAAGCTTCTGACAGAGACATCAGAAGGGGGATGGAGACTGCCCCCCTCACTAGTCTAAACAAGGGTGTTACATACTTCTTTAATTGATTATGTGAACCGTGAACTTCCAGATGTTCAAGCTGGTTTTAGAAAAGGCAGAGGAACCGGAGATAAAATTGCTGACATCCGATGGATCATCAAAAAATCAAGAGACTTCCAGAAAAACACCTATTTCTGCTTTACTGACTATGCCAAAGCCTTTGACTGTGTGGATCATAATAAACTGTGGAAAATTCTTCAAGAGATGGGAATACCTGACCACCTGACCTGCCTCGTGAGAAACCTGTATGCAGGTCAGGATGCAACAGTTAGAACTGGACATGGAACAACAGACTGGTTCCAAATAGGAAAAGGAGTATGTCAAGGCTGTATATCGTCACCATGTTTATTTAACTTATATGCAGAATACATCATGAGAAACCCTGGGCTGGATGAAGCACAAGCTGGAATCAAGATTTCTGGGAGAAATATCAATAACCTCAGAAATGCAGATGATACCACCTGTGTGGCAGAAAGCAAAGAGGAACTAAAGAACCTCTTGATGAAAGTGAAAGAGGAGAGTGAAAAAGTTGGCTTAAAGCTCAACATTCAGAAAACAACGATCATGGCGTCCAGTCCCATCACTTAATGGCAAATAGATGGAGAAACAGTGGAAACAGTGTCAGACTTTATTTTTGGGGGCTCCAAAATCACTGTAGATGGTGATTGCAGCTTAATTAAAAAAGGCTTACTCCTTGGAAGGAAAGTTATGACCAACCTAGATAGCATATTAAAAAGCAGAGACATTATTTTGCCAACAAAGGTCTGTTTAGTCAAGGCTACGGTTTTTCCAGTAGTCATGTATGAATGTGAGAGTTGGACCATAAAGAAAGCTGAGCACCAAAGAATTGATGATTTTGAACTGTGGTGTTGGAGAAGACTCTTGAGAGGCCCTTGGGCCCCAAGACGATCAAACCAATCAATCCTAAAGGAAATCAGTCCTGAATATTCATTGGAAGGACTGATGCTGAAGCTGAAACTCCAATACTTTGGCCACCTTATGTGAAGAACTGACTCATTGAAAAAGACGCTGATGCTTGGAAAGATTGAAGGTAGGAGGAGAAGGGGACGACAAAGATGAGATGGTTGGATGGCATCACTGACTCAGTGGACATAAGTTTGAGCAAGCTCCAGGGTTGGTGATGGACAGGGAAGCCTGGCATCTGCAGTCCATGGGGTTAGCAAAGAGTTGGACATGACTGAGCAGCTGAACTGAACTGATAGGATTAGCAAATACACATTACTATATGTAAAATAAACAACAAAGACCTGCTGTATAAACAGGGAACTATATTCAATATCTTGTAATAACCTAAAATGGAAAAGAATCTGAAATATATATATATATGGGTCACTTTACTGTACACCTGAAACTAACTACCACAACATTGTAAATCAACTATACATCAGTTTAAAAAATCAAGGTGGTTTGTTACATAGCTATAATAATTGGGGCACTGGGAGAGGGGAGAAATTAAGAGATACCAATGAAAATTGAGGGCATTCCAGTGAAACAATCAAGTGGTGATATCAAGTAGTTGGTTGGATGTATGAATGTAAGCAGACAGTGCTAGGCCAATAGAAGTCTATTCAATGCTCATTCATTGAAAACACATGCATTGAATTCCTACTGTGTGCCAGGCCCTGTGCAGGTGCCTATGATCCAAGGATGGGAAGGCTCAGTCTGTGATCTCCAGAAAGTTACAGGCTAGTGAGGAGATAAGAACTTCTCATGTGGGCTGGTATAAAGAACCCACCTGCCAATGAAGAAGACATGGATTCAATCCCTGGGTTGGGAAGATCCCCTGCAGGAGGAAATGGCAACCCACTCCAGTATTCTTGCCTGGAGAATCCCATGGACAGAGGAACCTGGCAGCCTAGGGTCCACAGGGTCACAGAATAAGACTTGACTGAAGCAACTTAGCACACACTCACAGTGAGGAGATAAGCAAACAATTGCATTACTGTAAGATTACTGTGTCAGTAAGTAACAAAGGAGTGCTTAAGAAAACCTGAAGTGTGTCTAAGGGAGTGAAAGAAAGCTTTGTAGGAGGGCTAGCATTTCATCTGTGACTTGAAGGCACAGGGTGGGTTTACTGGACAGCCTGGGGAGAGTATTCCAAGCAGAGAACATCATGTGGAAAGGCTCAGGAATGGGACTGAACTAGGATGTTCTGGAATTGTAAGTGGCTGAGTGTTCGTGGCGACTTCCCTGGTAGCTTAACTAGTAAAGAATCCACCTGCAGTGCAGGAGGCTCCAGTTCAATTGAATGTTCCTGGAGTATAAACTGTATGGAACGGGCGGAGGTAGCTGAAGGAAGGTTCTACTACGAGCTCAGGCCAGTGAGAAGGAATAGGAGGATAAAGAGCCTCATTTGCCATGTGCAGAAGTTGAGACTTTGTCTTGAAGGGTTAAGGAGCCATAGAAGTGCTGGCATAGGCAGTGGCAAAAGCATTCTTAAGCCTAGAAGATGTACTGAGAGTTTCCTTAGCTTTGTAAAATGCTCTGGCCTTTACTCTTAAAAGAAATGGTACCTCTGACCTGTGCTCAACAGACAAGTGCTACCATTTGTTCTAACTGCGATACTGGACTGTTCTCATTCTCTTATAGGGAGGAACTCATGGGTCAGTTGAACAGAATAGGGAACCCAGAAGAAACTATGCTTGGGGGAAGTCTGAATTAGCTTCTATTCTTTCTCTGGAGGATGAAGTCAATGTCATGTGAAGATCAAAGACCATGTAACAAAAAACAAAAAATAAGTAGGGAAAAGTATTAAAGAAATATAATAAATTTACTAGTAATATGATGATGATATTTGCGATTTTGTAGTATTTGTATTTACAGCCTTATCTGTTTGTGATTTGATGCTTTCTTTCTCATTCTAAATTCATTTTTATACCTTCTTTTATATCAAACATTTGACCTTCTTTTCCTTAAAGAAGGTTTTAAAAACCGAATAGAACTTTAGAATGCCACAAAACCTGGATAAACCATCGAGTACTCCATTACCCTTATTGGTTCCTCTAAACCTGCTTACAACTTTGAAAGTAGTTCTTTTATTCAGCTTGCCTCAATTTCCCAGTTTAAGCATGCCATCTGTTTCTAGGACCAAGACTGATACAATAGTGTTCATGTTAGTCATAATCTTTATCCATCATTTATACAGTATAATCTTTTGTATATATGAAGAAATTTACAATCTAAAAAAAATACACGAGATATCTATATTTATATACTTATCAATCCATCTGTTCTCTCTGTATGTGTCTGAATATATATAATATGCACATAAATGTCAATACCATGTATAGATTAAGTAATTGTTAACAACACTTTCTGGAGGAGAACAAGGGGCAGAGATTAGATGAGGAATTACTATTCCCCTTTTTTATTGTTGAATGTTTTTCATGTTTTATATATTTATTTTTCAAATTACATTTTGGTTTCATTTTTTTTCAAACTAATTCACTAGGTACTTTTTGGGAGGGGCCGAGCATAGAGTTGGGTTTCACTCAAGGTTAGTCAATATGGTTTATTTTAATGTCCACACAAAATTTTCCTATACTGAGATTTCTGGGACTAGTGACCAGTCCCTAAAGAACAGAGTAGCCTAACATTGCCCATCAACTAATGGGGATAAAAGTAACACTTTTCATTTTATTCAGATCTTAGCTCTGTTAGAAAATATTCTCTGAGGTCCTATGAGGAGAAACTACATTATCAGAGGATAATTTTTACTTTTATGCTCTTTTGAAGCTCTCCCTAGAGTTCTATAGTAATTTTCAGGCATAACATGAACTGCTCACACTATTTTTCACACACCTCCCAAGCTATATAGCTGATCTTCAGTTTCATACTCTTATGAAGCAGGAACGAATATCCTGGGAACCTGGATATACAAAATACATTCCAGCCCCATCCAGCTGATTGAGGCCAAAGCCCCTTTCCTTGGCAAGGAAACTTACCAGGAGTAGGGAAGTGTTGATCTTAAAACTAAAGTAACCAGTTATTTTACCACAAAATGGTTTATTCAGGAATAGCAGAAAATTGCAGGTCAGGTAAGCATGCTGCAGCAAAAACTATGGACAAGTCTTGTGAAATAAAGGAGTGGAACATTTTTCTAACAGAGAAAAAGAGGAAGCTGGACTGTTATAAACGAAGAGCCCATTGGAAGAAACTGGAAGCTCAGTGTAGTGGCTTTTCATTGCTTGAGTTATATCAGTCTCTCATTGGCTAGGTTGTTGACAGGCTTCTTTCCTACTTCTAGGGTAGTAAAGTACTAATGTTCTTCCTGTTGGAGATGCAGGGTTCAGTTCAGTTCAGTCGCTCAGTCGTGTCCGACTCTTTGCGACCCCATGAATCGCAGCACGCCAGGCCTCCCTGTCCATCACCAACTCCCAGAGTTCACCCAGACTCATGTCCATCGAGTCGGTGATGCCATCCAGCCATCTCATCCTCGGTCGTCCCCTTCTCCTCCTGCCCCCAGTCCCTCCCAGCATCAGAGTCTTTTCCAATGAGTCAACTCTTCTCATGAGGTGGCCAAAGTACTGGAGTTTCAGCTTCAGCATCAGTCCTTCCAAAGAACACCCGGGACTGATCTCCTTTAGGATGGACTGGTTGGATCTCCTTGCAGTCCAAGGGACTCTCAAGAGTCTTCTCCAACACCACACTTCAAAAGCATCAATTCTTCGGTGTTCAGCTTTCTTCACAGTCCAACTCTCACATCCATACATGACCACTGGAAAAACCATAGCCTTGACTAGACGGACCTTTGTTGGCAAAGTGATGTCTCTGCTTTTGAATATGCTGCCTAGGTTGGTCATAACTTTCCTTCCAAGGTGTAAGCAGGGTAGTCTGTTCCTATTAATATTGGGGATCTGCAGCTATCAGTGCATGGTAGGGCATGAGAATTCCCCCTTCCGGCCTTCTTGACTCCAATTTAAATGAGGTTCCCTTTTTTATTTTCACATGAGTAACTCCGCTGTGAGGATTCCCCTCACACACTCCCAGTATGCAGAAAACTAAAAAGATGGCTGACCCTCCTCCCCCTTTGACAGCCACAAGTCTGTTCTCTGTGTGAGTCAGTTTCTGTTTTGTAGGTAAATTCATTTGTGCCATATTTTAGACTCTACATATAAGTGCTATCACATGGTATTTGTCTTTCTCTTTCTGACTTACTTCACTTAGTATAAGAATCTCTAGGTTCAACCAAGTTGCTGCAAATGGCATTATTTCATTCATTTTGTGGCTGAATAATAGTCCATTGTATATATGCACCACATCTGCTTTATCGCTCATTTGTTGATGGACATTTAGATTGTTTCCAGGATGTCTTGGCTACTGTAGCCAACACTTATGCTATTGTTTCCTTGTATTTTACTTATGCATATGTTATAATCCCCACAATATGTTGTTACTATTTTTTTAAACCATCAATTATCTTTGAAAAGATATTCAACTTATAAGAAAAATAAATTTTACGTATTGGTCATGGAGTTACCATCTTTGTTGCTGTCTGTTCTTGTGTATGTCCGTAAAGGTATATTCTCCTTTATTGTGCTTTACAGATATTTCTGGTTTCCTTACAAAGTTAAGGTTTGTGACTACCCTGCACCTCTGAAACCTATTGGCATCATTTTTCCAAATGCATTTTCTCACGTCATGTCTCTGTGTCACATTTTGGTAAATCTCGCAATATTTCACACATTTTTGTATTGTTATATTTATTACAGTGATCTGTGATCAGTGATCATTGATATTACTACTGTAACTCACTGAAGGCTCAGATGTCAGTTATTAACTTTTAGCAAAACTTATTTTTTAAATAAGGTATCTACAATGTTTTTTTAGACATACTATCACTCACTTAATAGACTACATTATAGTGTAAACATAACTTTAGTGTGCACCAGGAAATCAAACAATGTGTATGACTCACTTTATTGTGATAATCACTTTAATGCAGTGTTCTGGAACTGGGCCCACAATATCTCTAAGATATTTTCGTCTGGTGATATTTTCCTTCTGCCTGAAAGATTTCCTTTAACATTTCTTATACTGCAGGTCTATTAGTGATGAGTTCTTTCAGCTTTTGTATGTCTGAAATAGCCTTTGTTCTAACTTCTTATTTGAAAGCTATTTTGCTGGATATAAATTTCTATGTGACACTTTGTTTTCTCTCAATTATTTAAAAATGTTGCTCCACTGTCTTATCTTTGCATTGTTTTCTATGAGGAATTTTCCGTTGTCCTTATCTTATATTTTTTGTATATAATGCATCTTTTTTCTGTGGCTGCTTTTAAGAAATTTTATTCATCGTTGATTTTGAGGAATTTTGTTCTGATGTGCTTTAGTGTAGTTTTCTTCATTTTTCTTGTGCTTGGAATTCATTGAGCTTCTTGGATCTGTGAGTTTATAGTTTTCATCAAAAATGGAATATTTTCAGCTATCATTTCTTTTTTTTACTTTACAATATTGTATTAGTTTTGCCATACATCAACATGAATACACCATGGGTGTCGGCTATCATTTCTTCAAATAGTTTTTCTGTCCCTCCTCCAGCTTGAATACACAATTACATGTATTTTAGGACGCTTGAAGTTGTCCTAAGTCTCACTGATGCTCTTTCCCTTCTTTAAGTCCTTTTTTCTCTCTGTTTCATTTTCTGATCATTTCTGTTGCTATGTATTAAAATTCATTAATCTTTTCTTCTGCCATTGGTCTCATCAATGTAATTTTCCTCTCAGATACTACAGTATTTATTTTTAGAAGTTTAATTTTCCCCCATGTTTCTGCTAATTGTTTTGAACATTTAGGATACAATAATAATAACTGTTTTAATGTCCTTGCCACTAATTCCCATATCTGTGTCCATTTCCTATCAGTTTCAAGTGGTTAGTTTTTCTCCTCATTTCCTGTGTCTTTGCATGCTGGTAAGCTTTTGTTGGATGCAAATATTGTGAATTTTACTCTATTGAGTGATGGATATTTTTGTTTTCATATAAATATTCTTGGATTTTGTTCTGGGGTGCAATAAAATTATTTGCAATATTTGAAAACAGATTGAATATTTTGCACCTTGCTTTTAAGATTTGTTATGTGAGACCAATTCCCCACTAAGATCCTATTAATACTTAGTACTTTCCAAAATGCCCTGTGAATTTTGAGGTTTACCAATCTAGCTGGTGGGAACAGTCAGTATTCAAGATCTTGTGTTACCAGTGAACACAAATATACTTTCTGGGTTCCTCCTCCAGGTGCTATTATCTAGAACTTCTCTCAAGGTCAATCATAGGGCTTATCTTGTATCTTTCTTTCATTAGTAGTCTTTACTTGGCTGTGCCAGGTCTTAGTTGTGACATGAGCGACCTATAGTTGGGGCATGTGGGATCTAGTTCCCTGACCAGGGTCGAACCCAGGCCCCCTGTACTGGGAGCACTGAGTCTTAGCCACTGGACCACCAGGGAAGTCCCACATCTTTTATCTTTCAATGTCTGATGCCCAGTGCTTTTAGAAACCCATTTTAAAATAGATTTTGGGTTGATTTTTTTGTAGGTTTGGGGTGGGGGTGGAGGTGGTGGAAAGGGGAAAATCTGGTTGTTCTTAAATAGAAGGCAAATGGGGTTTCTTTTACCTTATCTTGGCTAAAAGTAGAGGTTCTCCTGACATGGTACTTTAAAGAGAATAAGGGAAACGTGAGACTGAGTTTTATCGTTCTAGTTCTCTCAAAGTTCTCATGGTGCTATAATCAGAAAGAATTAAATTTTGACCCAGATAGAGGAGACACATCCTAATTCCAAAGTAGGGAGCAGTGATAGCAACTCATCTCTGGTACAGAGAATGTAACAAGGTAAGAAGGAAAAGACACAAGCACATCATGTCACTGCAGAGTAGTTTCTCATCTCTGAGACCCACTTTTCCCCAAAATTGGAATTTTGTTAGAAACAATTTCTGAATCCAAGAAACTGGGTCAAAAAAAAATTGTCAAATATTGGGATGCAACATGGGGATATTTCCCAAGGAGAAGAGGGGTTTATTCAAGAGGTAACAATCCTCAGGGGAAGTGGTAGAGGACAAGCAATGTTGGAAGAGGCATTTTAACATTGTGATTTGCTATTAGACAGTCCCTTATGAGGGCTTCTCCAGTGGCTCAGCGGTAAAGAATCCTCCTGCAATGCAGGAGACAAAAGAGATGTGGGTTTGATCTCTGGGTCAGGAAGATCCTGAGAAGGGCATGGCAACCCACTCCAGTATTCTTGCCTGGAGAACCCCATGGACAGAGGAGCCTGGCAGGCTACAGTCCATGGGGTTGCAAAGAGTCAGTCATGACTGAAGCGACTGAGCACGCACACAGTGCCTTTTGAAGGCAAGAAGAGAAGGGGGCAGCAGAGGATGAGATGATTAGATACCATCACCAAATCAATAGACCTGAATATAAGCAAACTCCGGGAGATAGTAAAGAACCGAGGAGTCTGGCATGCTGCAGTCCATGGGATCACAAAGAATCAGACATCATTTAACAGCTGAACAACAACAGTCCTTTTAGGGAATTTGCCATTTTATGGGTTTCCCATCCCTATTCCTGCAGAAGTCATTGTCTCAGCATCTCTTGCAGCTGTAGATACGTGTTCTTGGATCCATCAATCAGATTCACCCACAGAAAACTTTGAATCAAAGTTATGCTTATATGCAGACTTCCCTGGGTGCCAGTGTTTAAGAATCCACCTGCCAATGCAGGGGACACAGGTTCCATCCTTGGTCCAGGAAGACCCACATGATGTGGGGCAGCTAAGCCCTTGCACCACTACTGAGCTGGTGCACCCTAGACCCTGTGCTCCCTAACAGGAGACTCCACCACAGTGAGATGCCCGTGCACCACAACTAGAAAGTAGCCCCTGTTCTCCGCAAAGAGAGAAAGTATGTATGCAGCAAGAAAGACCCAGCCCACCCCAAAATAAAATTAATTTTAAAAAAAGAACCTTATATACAAGTAGCAGTCAGTGGCTGAATACATTCTGGTGAGATACAAAGAGCAACACTCCAGTTTACAGAGACAGCAGTGCGAAGGTTCCTAGCAGTCCTTTCCAGTGCTGGGTGCTGGGTGAATTGGCAGCACCTTGGGGTGGTAGAGGTGGAATCTCAATGAACCAATTTGCAGGGTGTTTATGAATTTACTGGCTGTGTTACCTCCAACACACCGTATAGCCTGGTTCTCTGGCATTCTTGGGAGAGTCTGTATGTGTCCTAATATCCTTTAGTACAGAGATTAGCAAACATTTTCTGTAAAAGAATTATTAGTTACTATAGATGGAATTGTGTTCTTCCAAAACCCATATGTTGGATTCCTAACCCACAATGTGATGCTATTTGAAGATAGGGCTTTGGGAAGAAATTAGGCTCAGATGAGGTTATGAGAATGGGGCCCTCATGATGGGCATAGTGTCCTATAGAAAGAGACACCAGAGAGCTTGCTATCTCTTTCCTCCATGTGAGGACACAGCAGGAAGGCAGCCGTCTTCAGCCCAAGGGGAGAGCTCTTGCCAGAAGTCAACCACCACTGGCACCTTGGTCTAGAACTTCTAGTCTCCAGGACTCCGAGAAAATGAATTTATGTTGTTTAAGATACTCAGTCTATGGTATTTTATTGCCTGAACTAAAAGATATTAGTAAATATTTTAGGCTTTGTGGGCCACATAGTCTTTGTCACAACTACCGATTTCTTCTACTGTAGCAATGAAAGCAGCTGTAAGACAGAATGTAAACAAATGAGCATGGTTGGGTTCCAATGGCATTTTATTTATGGACACTGAAAAAGTTTTAATTTCATATAATGCTTGTGTGTCAAAAAATATTCTTAAAAAAATTTTTTTATCCAGCTATTTTAAAGTATACAATTATCTTTGGCTTTCAGGCCATGTAAAAGTAAGTGGCTGGTCACAACCACTGACTTCTGCAAAAACATTCCTTTTGTGTTCAAAGGACCAACTGGAGGTGTCTGATGTTCAACTAGGAACCCTGACTAATACATTTAGCCAATGCCTGTTTCAAGAAAAGTTTATTCTTAAGCCACCAAGATAGACAAACATCCATTCTGCTTTTCTTCAACTGCCAGAGAAGAATTTTCTACGTAAACGTCCATGGGTCACCTGCTGCAATTTTAGCAACCCGTAGACTCCTTGCACTGATAATACATTCCCAGAGTCTCCTCACAAGGAAGGATTTTAAACAGTTTTCGATTTCCCCTCTCCAACAGATCACCCTGCTCTGGAGAGCCCTCTCTCCTCTGAGTGAGCCATTTGCTTTGTCGTCACCTGAACCGCATGACTGTGGAGACACAGCTCAGCAGCCGCAGTCGTAGCTCAGCCTCTCGGTAGCTGACAGGAAAGATCTATGAAATAAGACACACAGAGATGGCAATAAAATCAGGGAGGCTGCGAGATGAAAACAGGTCATTCCCCGGACTCGTCTGTAAGGTGGGTTTAGGAAACGGTACCACACTCGTCTGGAAGCTCAAACTGACCAAAGTCACTGACATTTAGAGTCTGTCTCTTTTTTTCCAGACCCTTTGCTACAAGACTCAGACTGTTTGGATTTTCAGAGTACCTCACCTAATAAAAATATGATGCTTAGCAACAGAAATGAATTACAACTATATTTAGCCGAATGAAATCTGTATAAAAATATACTGGACAGTGTGATTGACACAATTGGCGATTCCTCTTGTCCTTTACTGACAGTATCACCTGGTTTATACGCTGATGTGGAAGAACCTCCTCAGTCTGAGGTGATTTGATTTGTCAGGGGAACAATGAAAAGGCAGAAGCTTAGACAAGAAGGCTTCTCTCTTGCTGCCTTCTCCTCTGTTACAGGTTTGGAATTGATAGAATTCCTGCCTGCCTTAAGGACTCTCTCTCCCTTTGAATATTAGATCTTCAATTTTACTTTTGAAATTACAATAATTCAGTAATTGGAAAAGAAAGCAAGTCAGTGTTATTTGGGGGCCTGGAAAAGGGTACCTAAGAGTGAGAGAATAAATGGACTCTCCGAACTTCAGCAGTGACAGGTCATGTTGATCGTATGGTGCAATGAGAATGAGACTTTACCTCTGTGGGTTTCCTCCCCCAAACCCATTCTTGCGTGCGTGCTAAGTCTCTTCAGCCATGTCCAACTCTTCATGACCCTACGGATGGTAACCCACCAGACTCCTCTGTCCATGGGATTCTCCAGGTAAGAATACTGGAATGGGTTGCCATACCCTCCTCCAGGGGAACTTCCCAACCCAGGGATCGAACCAGTGTCTCTTACATCTCCTGTATTGGCAGGTGTGATCTTTACCACTAGCACCATCTGGGAAGCCCCCTCAAAACCCGTAACCCCAGTCTAATCATGAGAAAAATAGTGGGCGAATCTCATTTGAGGAACACTCTATGAAATGCCTGACCAGTCCTCCTCAGAAACCCTTAAAAATGAGGCAAGTCTGAGAAACTGTCAGAGCCAAGACGAGCCTAAGGAGACATAAGAACTGAATATAATGTGGTGTCCTGGATGGGATCCTGGAACAGAAAAAGGGCAGGAGAAAAACTGAGAAAGCAGAATAAACTGTGGCCTTTGGTTTATAATAATATATGAATATTGATTTATTAATCATAATGAATGTAAGATGCTAAAAATAGGGAAAATTGAGTGTTGGGTGTATGGAAACTCTGCACTATTGAAGTAGGACCCTACAGTCCTTGTCCCCCACCCCATGTCAGACCACCGATGACCAATTTCAAGATGACAGTCAGAGCTAACTATGCTATTTCTGCATGTAGCCCCCTCCTTCTGTATATAAAACTCTTGCCCCACTGGTTGTCAGTAAATAGGGAGTCAACTTTTGGACAGACGTCAGCCCTCCCCCACCTAGTTGCTGGCGTCTGAAATAAAGCAAGCTTTCATTTCCACCAACCAGGCCTATTTATTGGCTTCTGGGTGGTGAGCAGCCAGACCCTCCACACCTTTTGATAACACTATCTTCACAATAATTCTGTGAATCTAAAACTTTCAAAATAAAAGCTTTATTAAAAAGAAAAAAAAATAGATTTTCCCTTTTGCTAGACTTATTCCCTAGCCTTCCACAGACAACCAGAGGCAGCGGTTGCTTTCTGCATTGCACTCATTCTGCAGTTTATTATCTGTGGTGGGGTGATGGAGGATATAAAATATCAGCCACACATCTGTAAACTAATTTAGAGAAAAAATGGAATTAAGTAGAGAAAAACTGGAATTAAAGCAGTACACACACCAAAAAAACAACTTCCCAAAGCATTTTGTTATTTGTGTGAGTGAATAGAACGTAATCTGTGAGAAACTCCAAGATGGAATCCGACCTTTTGTTTTTAACACAACAGCTGAATTCTCAGTGGTTGCCTGCAATAACTACAGTCATTGCCTATAGACAGTACCTCTTCCAAATTAAGGAACGTTCCTTGAAGTTCTCATTAAATGCGTATGACTGTTTGGGGGTTGATATCCTGGGAGCCATGATTGCTCAAGTTACTTTTTACAGAGTTGAGTTTTATAAAAGCAGAAGCATTAAAAGGAAACTGCAATGTATTCTGCAAAAGAGGTTTGCTTTAAGGATGTTACTCAGTACAAATATCTTCTTTGGGAATTGTATGAGAGAAAGCCTTTCTGATTACTACTCCATGACTGTGTTTTTAGCAGTAATTGTTCCCCTTAAGATAATCTGACAGAGGTTATTCTTAAACACAGAGAATTGATGATTGACTATTTCATCACTGCTCTTCACAATTGGTCACAGTCTAAGTTGGCCATAGAAAAAGGCGGAATCTCTTGATTTGTCTTTTTTGCAGCAAAACAAGTGAGGAAACTGAAAACCCTTTGTGCTGCATTCAGGTCCCGTTTGGAGTTGAGGGGCTGCCTTGACAAAAGCCGCTGCCTCAAGTCATTTTGATACTAGTTTTACCTTTCTGCTCTCTATATGAGTTGACTTCTGATCCTGGACTTTTCTCTCTGCTTTTCTTTGGCTTTCACAATAAAGATTTAGCAAAGAAAGGAAAGGAAGATCTGGGGCTGGGTTTCAACGTTCTCAGCTTTGCCATCAAGTGCACTTGCTACTTGGGCAGAGCACTCTGGTTCACTGTGCCTCTGTTTTCTAAGATGTAAAATTGGATTTCTAATACGTGCACCAATTATTTAAGTGTTACAATGAGGATCAATGATCAAAATAGATGTCGGCATCCTTTCTAAGGTTTAAATGCAGGATAGAGTCATATTTAATGCTTAAGAAAACTACTCAAAATTTCAAAGTGCCCTTCAGGCCCCCTAAAATAGCCGTTTACATGTGACTGGGATGTCAGAGCTACAGTTAGATCACACATTTCACACAACAAAAATTAATTCTGGCTGATTTCAGAGAAAAAAAAATTAAGGGAGTATGTGAGAAAGAAATTTTTTGAAACAATATTTGATAATTCCCACAAATGTAAAACAGATAAGAATGGGGAGGGCAGGAAGCAGCTGGGACCATGGCCAAAACCACGTCACCTAAAGCTGTTCCCCGCTCGATGTTGCTGCCGATGCCACTATCAAGGGGGACTCTCTGCAATATATATCTCTTTGGGTCCCCGAGGCAGGTATTTCTCATTGGCTTTACCCATATTGTGGCATAACGTTCCAATAAGGAAGCTGAGGAATAAGCATCTGGCATTTTCTGCCTCTAAAGTGAGAAATAGGCACTGTTTCCTATTGAGACTCATAACATAACATTTGTTCCCCAAAGTAGGAGAGAGTTGCAGATGTTGAGTATAAACATCAATGACAATAAACATCGCTCATGTGAGATTTTTAAGGAAGGGTGACTGACTACCTGATATTGGAGAAACTACAAATACCCAAAGCAGAACTGGTCTCTAACCTGGGTGTATGTTCCCACGGTGCCTATTTATGACTTCTTATATTTTAAATAGCCTATTCTATTTTTTTCATTGAAGTATAGTTAATTTACAATGTTGTGTTAGTTTCTGGTGTACAGCAAGCTAACAGACTCAGTTATACATATTTTCTTTTTCATATTCCTTATAGCTTATTATAAGATATTGGATATAGTTTCTGTGCTATACAGTAGGACCTTGTTGTTTGTTTTATACATTGTAGCTCGCATCTGCCAATCCTCAAATCCTATGTTATCCCTCCCTACCCCCAACATTCTCTTGTCGTAACCATATGTTTGTTTTTTTAATCTGTGAGTCTGTTTCTATTTGTAAATAAGTTGACTTGTATCATATTTTAGATTCCACATATGAGTGATATCATATCACGTAGTATGATAATCTCTAGATCCATCCATGTTGCTGCAAATGGCATTATTTCATCCTTTTTTATGGCCAAGTAATATTCCAGTGTGTATATATGTATGTGTGTGTGTAGAGAGAGAGAGGATGGATAAAAAATAGCAATACATCTTCTTTATTCATTCATCTGTCAGTGGACATTTAGGTTGAATATTTAGGTTGCTTCATGTCTTGGCTATTGTAAATAGTGCTGCTATGAACATTGGGCTGCATGTATATTTTTGAATTAGAGTTTTCTCTAGATATATGCCCAGGAGTGTGATTGTTGGATTATATAACAACTCTAGATTTAGAGGAACCTCCATACTGTTTCCACAGTGGCTACACCAATTTATATTCTCACCAACACTGTAGGAGGATTCCCTTTTCTCCACACCCTCTCCAGCATTTATTATTTGTGGACATTGTAATGATGGCCATTCTAACTGGTGTGAGGTGAAACCTCACTGTAGTTTTGTTTTGCTTTTCTCTAATAATTAGTGAAGTTGAGCATATTTTCATGTGCTTATTGGCCATGTAAATAGCCTGCTTTTATTAGCTTTAGTTTTCTCAAATTTGGGGCCTGTTCTTGTTAGTCAACTCCAAAACCCACTTCTGACTTTCAACGAGGTAACAACCACTTGCCCCCTAAGTCACAACTTGGGGCATAACCCAGAACTGAGCCTGTAAGAAAAAAAGTAAACCACACAACTATATATATATATAGTGTGCTCTATAACATATATATGTGTGTGTATATATATATATACTCTATAACATACATGTATATAACTATTTATATATATATATATATGTATACCATACCCTATAACATTAACAAATAGCTCATTTTTCAGCTAGGATGTAGTGGCTTAAATTATTAGCATGGGGTATGCTTTTATATGAACTCTTAAAGTTATTCTTTCAGGCTTTGGAAACGTTGGTTATTTTCATGATCAGAAATGTTCCTTTATCAATTTGTGAAGGCATTTTCTTGATGGTGCCTAGGAGTGCCAATTAAATTTTTAAAAAGCTTCTTTTCACATTTGAATTTTATGAACATAAAACTTAAACCGACCTCAAGATGAGAAAGACCTTATCATATCTAAATTTTTAAAGAATGCCCCCAATTATAGAGATACTCACCAGGGTGATAAGGCTAAGTGACTAGTGGGGTATTCAGAATCAGCTCAGCAAGGAATTGGAAGGCCTCCTTATCTCTCAGTGGATTTGCCAGTCCACTCTGCTTTTATGCAACAAGAAGAAACTATGAGGTATGTGCTGTAAAAGTTATTTTCAGAGCTGTTAGGATTTAATCACTTCACTGTTTTTAACTGGAGGAACCTTTCATTTCTCTTACTACATTGGAATTAATGTTTAAAAGGAAAGATAAGACAATCCCTGACTTAGAATAATTAACTCAAAACACTCAAGTGAAGCACTCCTTTCCTTCCTGTGTTATTATTACTGCCCTTCCACAGGCTGCACAGAGGTGAACTCTCTCATTCACTCACGCACTCTTAAGGTACTTGTTAGGCACCTGTTTTGTGCCTGGCACCATGTTAGGGAATAGAGAATTTGATATGAAGTGAAAAAAGCTTGATCTTCAGGGACTCGAAATTTCAAGGACCTCTTCCAGGCTACATCTAGCATTATATTCATTGATCATAAATTTTTACAAAATTTGCAGAAGTAAAATATTTTAGCTGAAATTAGTTAAGACTATTATCTCTTTCCAATCTGACATCCCTATTGTCATAAGTTTTTCTTGTGTCTGATGACCTGGAGAGCCTGTGGTCATTACAGAAATTCAACTAAGGGAAGATAGGAACATATTTTGTTTTAATTTAGTGGGATAAGTACGTGTAGTTGGTAGTCATTTCAGTGAACACTTAAGTTATAGCTGGCCATCTCCTCTTAGGAATGGCTGGTAGGAATACTTTCCTTTCCTTGTGCCAGCTCACCTTCTGTTGTGTCCTGAAGGTGCAGAGGCATTGATAATACACTGGTTAATACAAGTATGGTCAATTTGAAGAATATTTAAGACTATTCACTGCATAGCATAACTTGAAATGCCCTGAGACATTACAACCCACATATGAAAGAAAGTTTGTAGAGGTTTTCCCAAATTCAGCCACATTCCTATAAAAGCACATATGCACATATATATAACTTATCAATAGTGAGTTGAGAAACTGAAAGAAGCTTTTTTTAAAAGAATATTTATTTATTTGGCTGCACCGGGTCTTAGTTGTGGCACATGGGATCTTTACTTGTGTATTCAGGATCTTTGAAGCTTCCCTGGTGGCTCAGATGGTAAAGCGTCTGCCTGCAATGGAGGAGACTCATGTTCAATCCCTGGGTTGGGAAGATTCCCTGGAGAAGGAGATGACAACCCTCTCCAGTGTTCTTCCCTGGAGAATTCCATGGACAGAGGACCCTACAGTCGTGTAGTTGTAGTCTCACACGGAGTCACAAAGAGTTAGACATGACTGAGCAACTATCACTCACTCATCATCATTCAGGATCTTTAGTTGCAGCATGTAAGCTCTTAGTTACAGCATGTGGGATCTGGTTCCCTGACCAGGAATTGAACCTAGGGGCCCTACATTGGAAGCACTGAGTCTTAGCCACTAGACCACCAGGGAAGTCACAAAAGAAGCCTTTTGAAATGATTAAGAATAGAAAGTATGTTGATCAACCACACTAGGGAAAAGCATAAACTATACTTCTAATCACTGTAGAAAATGCACTTATAAACCATTGTCACAGGAGGTGATCAAAGAATAAGAGTAAAAAAAGTATTAAAGAGATGTGTCAAGCAGTTAATAAATAAAAATATTTCATTTTTATAAATTTGATGGTATTTATCAACTTTTTATATTTGTAATGTGCTGTGATTTCTTCTCACCAAATTTTATATTCCTTTGAAAAATCCTCTCTTCCCCAAATTGTATATGCTGTAGGCCCACAGAACTTAGAATTGTCTATGATACGTGGCTTTGGGAATGCAGATGCATTAAAGCCCAATTCAGTCTTCCAAGTACTTCCAAGTGGGTCAGGTGGACAGGAAAACAGTTCATTATAGTGATACAAGGTGGCATCATCTGATGAATTTGGAGAGAATGAATCCTGTCTTACTTCTATAACAGAGTACTGTAAACTGAGAAGTTTATAAAGAACAGAAATTTATTCCTCACAGTTCAGGTAGCTGGAAGTCGAATATTAGGGTGCCAGCACTGCCAAGTTCTAGTAAGAACGCTTTCCTGGGTTGCAGAGTGGCAGCTTCCCATTGTAGTCTCACACGGTGGAAAGAGAAAGCTCTGGTCCTTTCATCTTCTTATAAGGTTACTATAATCCCATTCACATCATGAGAAACGCTGGGCTGGAAGAAACACAAGCTGGAATCAAGATTGCCGGGAGAAATATCAATAACCTCAGATATGCAGATGACACCACCCTTATGGCAGAAAGTGAAGAGGAGCTAAAAAGCCTCTTGATGAAAGTGAAAGAGGAGAGTGAAAAAGTTGGCTTAAAGCTCAACATTCAGAAAATGAAGATCATGGCATCCGGTCCCATCACTTCATGGGAAATAGATGGGGAAACAGTAGAAACAGTGTCAGACTTTATTTTTTTGGGCTCCAAAATCACTGCAGATGGTGACTGCAGCCATGAAATTAAAAGACACTTACTCCTTGGAAGAAAAGTTATGATCAACCTAGGTAGTATATTCAAAAGCAGAGACATTACTTTGCCGACTAAGGTCCGCCTAGTCAAGGCTATGGTTTTTCCTGTGGTCATGTATGGATGTGAGAGTTGGTCTGTGAAGAAGGCTGAGCGCCGAAGAATTGATGCTTTTGAACTGTGGTGTTGGAGAAGACTTTTGAGGGTCCCTTGGACTGCAAAGAGATCCAACCAGTCCATTCTGAAGGAGATCAACCCTGGGATTTCTTTGGAGGGAATGATGCTAAAGCTGAAGCTCCAGTACTTTGGCCACCTCATGTGAAAAGTTGACTCATTGGAAAAGACTCTGATGCTGGGAGGGATTGGGGGTAGGAGGAAAAGGGGACGACAGAGGATGAGATGGCTGGATGGCATCACTGACTCGATGGACGTGAGTCTGAGTGAACTCCGGGAGATGGTGATGGACAGTGAGGCCTGGTGTGCTGCGATTCATGGGGTCACAAAGAGTCGGACATGACTGAGCGACTGAACTGAACTGAACTGATAATCCCATTCATGAGAGCAACACCCTCATCAGCTAATGACTTCCCAAAGGCCTCGTCTCCAAACACCGTCACATTGGGGCATTAGAATTTCAACATTTGAACTCTGAGGGGACACAAACTTTGCATATATCCATATGTATTTTTTTCTGACAACAAATGTATGGTTTCTTTCCAACAACAATTATTCCAATACCATTCTCTAATTCTCCCACATGAACCCAGTGTCCTGCAATTCTACTCAGTTCTGACAATAACTATCCAGAGTTAGTGCAGACCCAAGTAAAGGGCTCAGTTCCAAAAGACCATCCCCGCTTCAGATGCCAGTCACAAGTCCTTGGTCCCCAGACTACTTGCAATTGGCTACAAACTCAGAGGTTCCCATTACCCTCTCTCTGTGCTGTGCTTAGTTGCTCAGTCATGTCTGACTCTTTGTGACCACATGGACTGCAGCCCACCAGGCTCCTCTGTCCATGGGGATTCTCCAGGCAAGAACACTGGAGTGGGTTACCATGCCCTCCTCCAAGGGATCTTCCCAAGCCGGGGATCAAACCCAGGTCTCCTGCATTGCAGACCAATTCTTTGCTATCTGAGCCACCAGAGAAGCCCATTACCCTGTCTCAGGTATGATAATTTGCTAGAGCAATTCATAGAACTCAGGAAAAGGCTTTACTTTTGTTTACTGCTTTATTGTAAAGAATACAAGTCAGGAACAGCCAAATGTAAGTGATCCAAAGGGGAAGGTATTGGAGGTGAGGGTGCAGAGTTTTCATGCCTTCCTCCCTAACACATCAAAGGCACCAACCCAGAACTTCTGAATTTCAGTGTTTAAGAGTTTTCATTGAAGTTTCATTAAATAGGCTAGGGTAATTAAATCATTGGCCACTGGTGATTGAACTCAATCTCCAGCCCCCACCCCCTCCCTGGAGGGGAGGGTTTGCTGAAAGTTCCAACCCTCTAATACCCAACCCTGAATCATCTCATTAGTATAAACTCTGATATGTGTGAAAGGGGCACCTTATGAATAACAACACTCCTATCATTCAGGAAATTTCCCAGCATTTTAGGAGCTCTGTGCCAGAAACTGGAGACAAAGTCCAAACATACATTTTTATTATACCACAATCCAACACCATTAATTTGATTTATAAAAGTAGGAAGTTGGACAATGAAACAAATTTCCTGAGCCAGGTACCCAAAACTCTCCCCAAGATATTCCTTACAGTTGCTTTCCCAAGAAGCTTTCTCAAAATCTCTTTTAGAAATTATTTATTTGGCTCCAGGTGTAACGATCCTTCAATTTTTGCTTTGCTACAGTAAAAATAGGGAACAAATTATGAGATACATTAAAAAAGACTTTTTATAGTGTGTTTATATGTTGTTATGAAAATTGAAGTTGGATGTTATGAATTACTGTTGATATTTGGATTATATGTATTTTTGAAAACTATACAGTATTAAGCATTAAATATATAATTTACTGATTGTGAAGTATGAGCTTGCTATTCCATCTTTGTAAGATGGAAGAAATGGAGTCTCTAATTGATTTTTAAGCTTTCTTTTAGTTTCACACCTATTTCTTTTTAATGAATTCCTAATGAAACAGGAGAGAAGGGAGCAGGGCACAACCTTTAAAAGAATGACACAGCCATTGAAGTTAAGACACAACTGGTTAGAACCCATTAGGCCCAAGATGGCAGAAGATTTCACTTTCGGTGGACCTTGAGCCTCATTGTTCATTTATTATAATGCATTAGCATGCTAAATGACACACCCACAGGTGCCATGAGAGTTCCAAAGCTGACCATAAAAGATAAAAAAGTGGACGGTGGGTCAATTCCTGGGAATCCCAGCCCCTGCCTTGAAATAGTTGGAACATTCCTCCCACTTGTTAGCATGTGAAATTACCAACCCCGTAGAAATTTCAGGCCAGAATACTGGAGTGGGTAGCCTTTCCCTTCTCCAGGAGATCTTCCCAATCCAGGGGTTGAACCCAGGTCTCTTACATTGCAGGCAGATTCTTTTCCAGCTGAGCCACAAGGGAAGCCCAACAATACGGGAGTGGGTAGCCTATCCCTTCTCCAGAGGATCTTCCTGACTCATGATTCAAACCAGGGTCCCCTGCATTGCAGGTGGATTCTTTACCAACTGAGCTATCAGGGAAGCCCCCATAAAAACTAACCACCCCATATTCTAGGGCCTCTCATCTTCTGAGAGAGCCCACACTCTCTCTGTAGAGTATGTTTCTCCCAGGGCTGTACTCACCTTTTGAAACAGACTGCATTCTGTCTATGGAATATGTGTCTATCTAAATAAATCCACTTCTCACCTATTACTTCGTATCTCACTGAATTCTTTCTGTGACAAGACATAAACAGCCTAAGCTTCATTATGTTCTGAGACCAGGTGTGTGATTTCAATGAAAAGATAGTGGGTCCAAGTCCCAGTCTGAGTTGTGCAGTTTCACTGTGTGTGTGCGTGAGTGCATTTTAAGTTGCTTCAGTCGTGTCTGACTCTATGTGACCCTATGGACCATAGTCTGCCAGGCTCCTCTGTCCATGAGATTCTCCAAGCAAGAATAGTGGAGTGGGTTGCCATGCCCTCCTCCAGGGGATCTTCCTGACCCAGCGATCAAACCCACATCTCTTACGTCTCCTACATTTGCAGGAAGGCAGTGGCACCCCACTCCAGTGCTCTTGTCTGGCTAATCCCATGGGCGGAGGAGCCTGGTGGGCTGCAGTCCATGGGGTCACTAAGAGTCGAACACGATCGAGCGACTTCACTTTCACTTTTCACTTTCATGCATTGGAGAAGGCAATGGCAACCCACTCCAGTGTTCTTGCCTGGAGAATCCCAGGGATGGGGGAGCCTGGTGGGCTGCCGTCTATGGCGTCTCACAGAGTTGGACACGACTGAAGCGACTTAGCAGCAGCAGCAGCTTTTACCACTAGCGCCACCTGGGAAGCCCAGTAGCATTCATTAAATCATGGGCTTCAGTCCCTAGATGCTTCATCTCCTTCCTATGACTTTCAAGGGGAAAATCAGAGTCAACTTACAATTCTATAAATAGCACCATTTTTGAGAATATTAATCAAGTGAGGTGTATGGACTAAGTATGCCTATGTCACTCAGCTGTGTCCGATCCTTTGTGACCCCATGGACTATAGCCTGCCAGATTCCTCTGTCCCTGGGATTCTCCAAACAAGAATGCTGGAGTGAGTTGCCATTTTCTACTCTGGGGGATCTTCCCAAACTAAGGATCAAAGACTCATCTCTTGCATCTCCTGCATTGGCAGGCGATTTCTTTACCACGGTGCTACCTGGAAAGACTTTACCACCGTGGTACCTTCATCATAGATAATTTTAAATGGTTCTATTCTGTTAAGAAGTATAATATTTAAAATGTTTTGATTAAGCTAAAAAGTATTTTTGAAGATGCAGTTTAGCCAGAACAGGTTGTAAAACTATAGGATTTAGCAAAGAATTCACTTAAACCAATTAAGTCACTTAAACCAAAATGATGAAGGAGGAAGTTAATCGAGTGAATTAGTAACTTGGTTACTAGGGTAAGTGTTTCCTGGTTGAAAAGAAGCAAAATGGTTAGACACAGACTTTGGACAGCCCAGGAGAGTGAAGGTGTTGAAACATGTAACCTCGAAGTATGCCACTTTGACGTGCAGATTATTTTTAGCTGAAAGCCCAGAAATCTCAGGAAAAGAAAAGCTATTCAACACTTTCCTCCCCGAAAGCTACCAAAAGAAAGTGAAAGTGTTAGTCCTTTAGTCGAGTCCAACTCTTTGCGACCCCATGAACTGTAGCCCTCTAGGCTGCTCTGTCCATGGGATTCTCCGAGCAAGAATACTGCAGTGGGTTGCCATTTCCTTCTCCAGGGGATCTTCCTGACCCAGGGATCCAGCCTGGATCTCCTAGAAGTAAATATAAAATTTCCCATTTGTGTGTGTGTGGGGGGAGAATCTACAGTTGTAAAGGAAATTTTCACTAGAAAGGGTAACTGGACCAGGAAGAGAATCACTACCAGAAATAACTTTTTTTCACCTGAGAAGCTTAATTGTGTAACAAGGCATTCATTGAAGTGAAGTGAAGTGAAGTCGCTCAGTTGTGTCCGACTCTTTGCAACCCCGTGGACTGCAGCTCTGCAGGCTCCTCCGTCCATGGGATTCTCCAGGCAAGAATACTGGAGTGGGTTGCCATTTCCTTCTCCAGGGGATCTTCCCGACCCAGGGATCGACCCCAGGTCTCCCGCATTGCAGGCAGACTCTTCAACCTCTGAGCCACCAGGGAAGCCATTCATTATTTGCCATGTATTTCTTCCTGTCACCTTTCCAGAAATTACCTCCTCACCACCACCAGCTAGAAACTCCAAACCCCTGTCTCTTTCTTCACCTCAGGATAGTATGTGTCTTAGTTTTCTGGCTGCTGTTTTTTGATTGATATATGTTGATTTACATTGTTCTGTTAGTTCTGGGTGTTCAGCAAAGTGATTCAGTTATATATAGTCTTCAGATATATATATATATAAGATTCATTTGTGTATATATATTCAGATATATAATATATTCTAGTTTGGGGTATATAGCAAAGTGATTCAGTTATACATATATGTATATATATTCTTCAGATATATATATGATTCAGTTTTTTATATATATAAAAAGAATCTGATGAATATATATTCTCCAGATTCTTTTGAAGGAAGTTGCCTTTTGAGCCTCATACTTTTGTGAGGCTCCTGTGCCCATAATTTAAAAAAAAATAAAAATGTTTTCCACCTGTTAATCTGTCTCATGTCAATCAAATTCTTAGACCAACCACAGAACCTAGAAGGGTGGAAAGGAAAATTTTTCCTCCTCTATATGATATATTTTTCGGAGCAGAAAGAAGAAAGAGCAAGGAAAGAAGATAGTGGAGAAAAATTGATGTAATAAAGACATGGAAGTCATCCTACTCACAATTCTGAATTAGCACATGCAAAAGAAGAAAGAAACACTGTGATGTCCACTATGATTTTTAAAGAACAATTTATTCATAGCCTGCCATGGGCCTGAAAGTTTTAAAGCTGAGGGAGGAAAAAGGGTTTTTTCTTCTTTTCCCAAAAAGCAAATGAGAAAAATCAAGATTTTGTTGTTTATGACATAGTAACAAAATTTTGTATCTGAACTTATTTGACTACCTTTAAAGTTTGCTTAATTTTGTATAGCATCTTTTAAGCAGTATTTCAGTTTAGTAACGTATTTAAGAATGTCAAAGACATTCTTTGACATCAAAGACAGATGAGACTGAATTTTAATTAAGACTGGCAACCTAAATTCTCTGAGCCTCAGTTTCTTCCTTTGTAAGAGTGAAATAATAACTGATCCTGGTGGTCAACAAGTGTCCGGCTAGTGGCCCAGTGGCTAAGACTGTGCTCCCAGTGCAGGGGGCCAGATTCGATCCCCGGTCAGGAAACTAATAGATCCTATAAGCTGCAACTAAGGGTTTGCATGCCGCAACTAAAACAAACAAAAGATCCCACATGCCACAGCTAAGACCCAGCACAGCCAAATAAATAATTTTTTTTTTAAGTAACTGGCTTACTGAGAGGATTAAGTAATGAAAGCCTTGACAATGTCTGATGGGTCAGGATACCCAAATGAGAATTGGTTTATGCCCAAGACTTTTAACAAGCCACCATGATCCAGTAGCTGTCTTTACGACTGCTTGTCAAAGCACAGCCGTTCCTTTGCTCATCAAGTGTCGTGGAATCATAGAAAGTCTGGAGGTCACCTCATCCATCCTCCCCAGCAAGACAGGAATCTGCTCTGCAGCATCCAGAAGGCTCTACTCAGTACAGCGGCCCTTCTTGTTTTAGTCACTCTATCAGGAAATGTTACCTACACTCAGCCAACATCTGCCCTACACTTGGGGCTTTGTTCTGTCCCCTGAAATTCACGTAGCCACTTCCTTATTTCAAGTCAGCAAAAGACCCTGCTCTCTGTTGCAGAAGGTCTTCCCTTTCCCAGGCTCTACCCTCCACCACTAGTCACACTGTTGCATTTTGGGGTCTATGAATAGAAGGAAAAGCTTCATGGGGGAGTACTTTTAAGCATAGGATTTGAATAGAGGATTTTTAGCAAATTTTGTTTAGGAACAGGACAGAGGGCATAATGTAAACTGACACAAGGGTTGTTCACTTTATCAATCGTCTGCTACATAATAAAATCAGAACAGAGCTGCTATCTTCTCAAAGTGTCAGCTGAAGAGAACAGAGACTCCCCTTAACACTGACCTAGACTTCAGTACAGAAATCAAAGAATGTTGGTTTCTTTAGCCAAATAGAGCCTAATCAGGAGCATGGGGAAATAGAGCAGAAACAGGTTACTTGGTTACTAAGGGATGAGAAAACAGTGGATGAAGGACTGTGGTGCGTGTGTCTGTGTGTGTGTCTCTCCTCACTTTTCTTTCCTCTCTTCTCTCTTTGTTTTACCCACTCAGAAGAGGTCTTTTGGTAGACAAAAACATCAAGAATTAGAGTTCAAAGGAGTTTGGGTTTGCAAATAATTTAACCTTGTCTTCTTTTATAACCCTCTGGTGGTTGTATTTTCCAGGGTCTGATTTTAATAATAATAGCTACCATTTATCAGCCACTTACCACGAGGCACAGAATTGGTCTAAACAACTGAGCATATTAACTCATTCAGTCCTCTAAGCAACCATTGGGAGAGAGACTATCATTATAATCAGTTTATAGATGAGATAAATCGGATCGGGAATGGTTCAGTATCCTTAAGTATCCAAGATCGCATGCATAGGAAAAGGCCAACGAAGCTTCAAACTTCAGCCGTCCAGCTCCAGAACCTGTGTCGTGTCCCTTACACAGCAGCCTCTTCTCTGTATGGGGGAATGTTTTTATCTAAGCCCTAGACTAACAAAATGACCAAATGATTGTGAGAAACTGTACTGTACTTCACGGAAGAGGATAGGCTATCCAACAAAATCTTTGCTAACAATCTTCTCTTGGAGTTGTTTGCTTACGAAACAACCTAAAGTGAGCTGAATGGCCGAGTTTCATTTTTTGACTACTGAAAGAAATTGAATAAGAAACAGTTATCCTGAAACACTCATAAAGACGCATATTTCTTCAGGTTCAAGTAAGGCAATTTTTATTCTTGGACCCCAGACTCAGTACATTATGATATTCTCAAGGAATTCCAGTAAGATCCCTTTGAAAGTGAAGTGAAAGTGTTAGTCATTCAGTTCTGTCCAACTCTTCACGACCCCATGGACTGTAGCCCACCAGGCTCCTCCATCCATGGAATTTCTGCCATTCAGTAAGTCATACACCCTGCCCACTCCAACATGTTCTGACTATCAGTATAGACGGACTGGCAGACTCTTCCATGATTACTCTAACTCAGCCCTTGGGTAGTGGCTGCTCCATCACATCTGCTATCCCTGTGTTATTTAGAATTCTCCTTATCTTTTGCTACCCATTCCCTCGTTACAACACTGACCCTCTATTATGGTCAATAATTCCTTATATTAAACTTCTTCTGTTGAAATTACTTTGTGGTTTCTGCCTCCTGATTGGACCCTGACCCAATGTCCCTATTGTACAATTTGAATGTTGATCCCCCTCAACTATATAGTTTAGATAACTAAAAGACTCTGTTTAGTCAGGACTCTTCTTGTTGCAATAGAGAGTAATCTAATTCAAATTAACTTAAATAAGAAAGAATGTATTGGTTCAAAACACCAAACCTCAAAAAAGATAGAAAGGAAAGGTTCAGGAAACAAACACTACCATGCTTTTGTCTTTTCTTTCTTTCTTTTTAATTGAAGTATAGTTAATTTGTAATGTTGTGTTAGTTTTAAGTGTATAACCAAGTGATTCACTTATATAGACATACACATATACACACACACACACATATATATATATTCTTTTTCAGATTCTTGTCCATTATAGGTCATTACAAGATATTGAGTATAGTTGCCTGTGCTATAGAGTCAGTCCTTGTTGTTTGTCCAGTTTACACAGAGTAGTGAAGAAAGCTGAGTGTCGAAGAATTGATGCTTTTGAACTGTGGTGTTGGAGAAGACTCTTGAGAGTCCCTTGGACTGCAAGGAGATCCAACCAGTCCATTCTGAAGGAGATCAGTCCTGGAATTTCTTTGGAAGGAATGATGCTAAAGCTGAAACTCCAGTACTTTGGCCACCTCATGCAAAGAATTGACTCATTGGAAAAGACTCTGATGCTGGGAGGGATTGGGGGCAGGAGGAGAAGGGGATGACAGAGGATGAGATGGCTGGATGGCATCACTGACTTGATGGACGTGAGTCTGAGTGAACTCCGGGAGTTGGTGATGGACAGGGAGGCCTGGTGTGCTACAATTCATGGGGTCGCAAAGAGTCAGACACGGCTGAGCGACTGAACTGAACTGAACTGAGCTGAGTGTGTATATGTTAATCCCACACTCCTAATTTACCTCTCCCAATCTCCCACTATTCCCTTTGGTAACTATTAATTTGTTTTCTCATCTGTAAGTCTGCTTCTTTCCTGTACATAAGTTCATTTGAATCACCTTTTAAATTCCTCATATGTGACATCATATGATACTTGTCTTTCTCTGTCTGACATGCTTCACTTGATATGGTAATCTCTAGGTCCATCAATGTTGCTGCAAATGGTATTTTATTCTTTTCATGGCTGAGTAGTATTCCATTGTATATATGTACTCCATCTTCTTTATCCATTCATCTGTCAGTGGACATTAAAGTTGCTTCCATGTCTGGGTATGGCACATGAACACTGGGGGGCATGTATCTATTCAAGTTAGTTTCCTCAAGATATATGCCCAGGAGTAGGATTGCAGGATCATATGGTAACTCTACCTTTAGTTTTCTGAGGAACCTCCATACTGTTCTCCATAGTGGCTGCTCCAGTTTACATTCTCACAAACAATGTAGGAATGTTCCTTTTTCTGTCCTCCTTTCTACCCCATATCTTGCTTCTGGTTTTTTTTTCTTTTCCCTGCATGTGTTCTTATTATTTCAGGACACCTATAACTATCATCTAGAATCATGGCTACATTTGTGTCCAGGCTTTATAATTCTGAATGTGACTCCAACCCTAACCCTCAAAAAAATTATTTTTTTCTATCATCTCCTGTTAGGAAAATCTTGAGAAAGACACTTGACCTAGCCTGAGCCACATGCCCATCACAGACCAATCACTATGGCCATCCTGGGTCATCTGCCAAGCTCTATGGCCAGAGAAGTAGGTACAGTGATTTTTTTTTTTTTTAAAGAAAAAGATGGTGTTTTGAGCTGATAAAACTATAGTTTTGTTTTGTTTTGTTTTTTAGTATTATAAACTCAAGCTTCATGAACTAAAAAAGAGAAAGTATTTCTGGTTAAAAACAAAATATTATTCACAGCTCTTTGGTGGATAAATAATGACAATCACCTTCTTCAACCAATTGACTGAGGTAATAATTGTTAGCACATTTTCCCAGCCCAACAAGACATTCATGTGGCAAGTGTTGTTGGTTACCTGTTGAAAGCTGGTCACTCCCATGTTGCTTACCACTAGAACCCTGATTAGCTTCATCCTTATGGCCAAATAAGCCCTCTCTAGCCCTTCAAAATGAGCCTCTGTTAGCAAAACCCATTGTATAATTCCATTTTTCTTGCCATTGATTATTTAGGAATGGGTCTATGAGGTACTTCTGGCAAATGATTTGTCAAAAAAACTTCTGGAGTGAGTGGTAGCTCCTGGGAGTTTCTTCTCTACCTGTGGGGGAAAATCTCCCTTTCTGATGCCTCTACTTTGCTCCATGAGGGAAAGATTCCTGAAGATGAGGCAGCCATCTTAGAACCATAATGAGAAGAGCAAGGTAACAGAAACCAGCACACTGGGGATGGAGCCAGAACACATGGAAAGAGCTAGTCTTTGATGACATATTTGAGCTCTTAAATTGACCAGCCCAAAATCACTCTACTTTCAAAATTCCTGTACAGAAAAATTAATTCCTTATTGTTTAGCCACTTTCACTTAGGTTTTTCTATTATATACAACTTAAAGCATTGGAATTAAAACCTGAGACATCACTTAACATCAGCTTTACACCAGGAAATAGCATGTTTGCTTGGGAAATCAGATCCTTTTATCTTATGAAGAAATAAGGCAAATATTAGGGGTAAAAAAAAAATCAATTGGTGTGGACTTCCCTGGTGGTCCAGTAGTTAAGAACTACTTGCCAATGCAGGGGACAAAGGTTCAATCCCTGGCCCAGGAAGATTCCACATGCCATGGGGCGATTAAGCTCATGGGCCTTAACTACTGAAGCCCATGCACCTAGCGCCCTTGTTCTGCAACAAGAGAAGCCACCCCAGTGAGAAGCCAGTGCACTGCGACTAAGAGTAGCCTGCACTCACCACAACTAAAGAAAGCCCATGCACAGCAACAAAGACCCAGCCCAGCCAAAAGTAATTTATAAGCCACATTAATTAATTTACTAACTTAAAAAATCAGCTAGAGTACCTCTAACCTCAGAATCGCCCAATATAATTGGGTCAGCTCACACACACAATCTGATGTGTCCACACAGATTTAGATCCAATCCATATAAGGCAAATGTGCCTCTCTTTACAAGTAGATACAACCTTCAAACGACAAAGGAAAAAAAATCCACCTTTTCAAGGCAATGTCATTTGCCAGAGAGACAGACATAGATGTTAGAAATCCATTATAGCCTTCACAGCCCATGTGGGCATCTCTCATTTGGAATGCCATCTGCTGAGCTCTTCCAAAACTGTTCTCGACAGGTAATCCTATCTGTGAGAAATGCATTCAACTGACATGCAGCTATTTGATTTCTCTCAACAGGAGTGAAGTGATATATATCTATATATAATATAGACCCCACATTGATATCTTCCTTTTATAATTTTTTCTATGCTACACAGCTTAGCCCTTAAATGTATCCTGATTCTTTAATTTTTACCTTTTTAAAATGTCTTCTTGTTATGCAGATTACAATTTCCTAGGAGGCAACATGATGGGGGAAATGTGGGCTTTGTTCTCAGGATCATAGCTTAAAATCTTAATTTTTCCACTTACTATCTTTCTAACTTTAATCAAGTTACTTAGCTTCTGAGCCCCAGTTCCTCCCCTATAAAATGTAAATAATAACATATTCTTTCACAGTGGCATCAGTTAATTTTATATAACATTTTACTCTGTAAGTCATCACATTTTTAAAGTATACTGACCTTAAGTCAGACAGGGATTTTGGATGGAAGAGAATATTATCCCCTTATTCTCAGGGCTGGGCTCTCAGTGGAAAGCAGTTGACTCCATATTTTTTCTCCTGCTCTTATAGAAGAGTAAAGGGGGTTTCAGAGCCTTCTGCTTCATCAGTATTGATGACAGAGCTGACATAGAACCTCTTCCCACTATAATCACGTAAAAATTGTGGATAAAATATTACTAAATCATCTTAATGTGAAAAAATGAATAAAGAAAAAAGTAAGAGAAATAAAATGATGAGTTTTGGAAATAAAGCAAAAACTCAAAGCCAGAGTATTAAGAGCCAGAAGTTGCCAACAGCTCAGGGAGAGTGACAGTCACTCAGTCGTGTCCAACTCTTTGCAACCCCATGGACTGTAACCCAGCAGGCTTGTCTGTCCATGGGATTCTCCAGGCAAGAATACTGGAGGGGGTTGCCATTCCCTTCTCCAGGGGACCTTCCCAACCCAAGGATCAAATCTGGGTCTCCCGCATTGCAGGCAGATTCTTTACCATATGAGCCACCAGGGAAGCCCACAGCTCATGGCCAGGACAAGCCAGGATACTGGCCTAGGGAATGGGTGCTGAGTGGCAGCAGCCATAGTCTGAGGACTCTAAGAGTCCCATGTAGGGTAATCTACCTAGAAACATCATAATGGAATGGTAGAACATTAAAGACAAAGGGAAAGATCAACAATAAGTAGAGACAGATTGCCTACACTGAATCAACAATTGGATAGACAGTAAAACAGAGGTCAGAGGCAAATGGAGTTAATGTCTTAAAAGTGCTTAGAGAGGGATTTTCCTGGCGGTCCAGTGGTTAAGACTTAATGCTTCCAATGCAGGGAGTGTGGATTCAGTCTCTGGTTGGGGAACTAAGATTCTACATGTTACAGAGTGCAAAGAGAAAATAACTGTCATCTTTGTATATGCCTGATAGCCAAATTTCAAAATATGAAATGCAAAAATGAACAGGGTCAGTTTACAAATCCAGAATCATAGTAGATTTTAATACATGTATCTAAAATTGGAAGATCGAAGAGTCAAAAAAAATCAATAAGCTTCTAGAAGGCTTGAACTACACAATTATCAGCTTCATATAAATATAGTACTTAACCATGAAAATCATAATATACCCATTCTTTTCATGCACAGATAAACTTCTTCAAACACAAATCGTACATTAGGCCATAAAGAGAAATACTATAAAACTAATGTATTTTCTCTAAATAAAATTTTAAATGAATTATTAAAAAGATGGTAAATAAACAGAACCCTCCTATATTATAGATACAAAAAATATACTTTTAAATAATTTACTTTTCCAAGAAACATTTAAGATAGAAATAAAAAATACGTAGAACCAAATGACAATGAAAATACCTTTTATTAAAATTTGGATACATCTAGGAGAGACTAGCCTTAAATGTACTTATATCAGATAATAGAAATGTTAAAAAGCCATGAGATCAATGTTCAAGAATCTAGAAAAAGAGCAAAAGGGTAAATTCAAAGGTCACAAGGTGGCAGCAAGAAGGAAAAATAAAAACAAGACTCAGTTCAGTTCAGTTCAGTCGCTCAGCCGTGTCCAACTCTTTGCGACCCCATGAATCACAGCACGCCAGGCCTCCCTGTCCATCACCAACTCCCAGAGTTCACTCAGACTCATCTCCATCGAGTCGGTGATGCCATCCAGCCATCTCATCCTCTGTCGTCCCCTTCTCCTCCTGCCCCTGATCCCTCCCAGCACCAGGGTCTAGAAATTCATGAAATAGAAAATGAAGAAACAGCTGAGATAATCTTACATTTTGAAAGACTAATAAAATACAGAGGTATTTGGTAATAAACCAAAAATATACAGGAGGTACAAATAATGATATTAGTAATGAAAGAGACTCATAATTATAAATGAAGAAAGAACATTTAAAGCCACAAGAAATTTTTATGTCATCACATGAAATTGCCAATATTCAAACTTTTGTCCTTATAAAGCCCCAATTCCATGTAATTATGAACAGCAATAAACTAAGACATTTGAAAACATAAAGTGAATAATTTTCCAGACAAATATTAAAAACCAAAATTTAAAAAAGAAATTTTAAAGATATAATCTACTTCCAGTCATTACAAAAATTAAATTATAGTTTTAAAAAAAGCCCATCCCCCAAATAAAGTAAGATCCAGATAGTTTATACCCTAGTATTTGCAAATTTTCAAGAAACAACAGTTGATATCTACATAGTCCCTTCAAGAAAATAGAAAAATGGAGGGAAAAAAAATAGAATCTGTCCATTCCACTTTAAGATATCAACCCTAGAGAAATTCTCACATGTGTGTATATACAAGGATCACTAATATCCAAATCATAATAATATGCAAATGTCTTTCAACAGAGGAATGGAGAAATAAACTGTGGACATTCATGCCATAGTCAAAATAAGTAAATCATAGCTACATGTATCTGCACAGGTAAATCTTAAAATATTGATATTCAGTAAAAAAAAAAGAGTTGCAAAAAAAATGTACACAGTATTGCCATTTATAGAAATCTTTTCGTCTTGTAAAGGTAGTGTCTGTATATAAACAACTGCAAATTCTTTGCAGATACAAAGGTAGTAAAAGTATTGAAATATACATAGCAGCAACACTTAGGATTATTGTTACAAATGAGGATGAAATGAAACAGAAGAAGGTTGAGGGAGGAATTTCAAGGATATCTGTGCCATTTTATTTGTAAGGGTTAAGGTAAATGGTTGTAGTGGGTTGAACAGTGCCTCCATGCCCCGAAAGATGTGTTCCACCAAAAGCCTGAGAATATGTCCCTATTTGGAAAAAGGCTCTTTGCAAATGAAATTAATATAAGGATCTTGAGATCCTGATTTCGGGTAGGCCCTAAATCCGAGGACAAGTGTAGTCACCCTTCAGTGTCCACAGATTTCTACCCAAATTCAGGGATGCTCAGGTCCCTCACTTGAGAGTCCCTTGGACTGCAAGGAGATCCAACCAGTCCATTCTGAAGATCAGCCTTAGGATTTCTTTGGAAGGAATGATGCTAAAGCTGAAACTCCAGTACTTTGGCCACCTCATGCGAAGAGTTGACTCATTGGAAAAGACTTTGATGCTGGGAGGGATTGGGGGCAGGAGGAGAAGGGGACGACAGAGGATGAGATGGCTGGATGGCATCACGGACTCGATGGACGTGAGTCTGAGTGAACTCCGGGAGTTGGTGATGGACAGGGAGGCCTGGCATGCTGTGATTCATGGGGTCGCAAAGAGTCGGACACGACTGAGCGACTGAACTGAACTGAACAAGTCCCTCACATAAAATGGTGTAGTATTTGCATATAACCTATACACATCCTTTGCCAGTATACTTTTAATCATCTCTAGATTACTGCTAATATCTAACACTATGTAAATAGTTGTAAATACAATGTAAATGTTATGTATATAGTTGCAGGCTGTGTGGCAAATTAAAGTTTTGATTTCTGAAACTTTCTAGAGGTTTTTTTTTTTTCCTGAATATTTTTCTATCTGCAGTTAGTTGACTCTGTGGATGCAGGACCCACCGATACCAAGGACTGACTGTATCCTTAGAAGAGGAGAGAAGGCAGAAGACACCAACAATTGCTGGCAGCCGCCACAATGGATGGCAAAGATTCTCCCTCTGAGCCTCTCCGGAAGGAATCAACTTTGCTGACATATTGATTTTGGACTTCTGGAATAACTGTAAGAGAATACATTTTTGTTGTTTTAAGCCATGAAGTTTGTGATAACTTGTTATAGCAGCCCTAGGAAACTAATACAATGGAGCAGAAAGTGAAAATATGTTAAATCTGGGAGGCTTATGAGTACTATTATCTGTATTTTTTATGTATTTCAAATAACCTATATGTGCTTTAAAATCACGAGTTATTTGAAATACATAAAAATACAGATAAATATCATAAATATATAATATATCATCAAGCCTACGAAAAAATTCTTCTTCTTGTCTCCCAACTGCTTTTGGCTCTCAAAATACACGCAGACTGCACAGTAGGGGATACTGACCGACTTCTGCCCCATTTCTCCTTTACATAATTGGCCATTTCACCAAATAGTGTTTATAGTTCTGGCGTTTCGTGTTCTCCATAGAACAGTCAGTAATTCTTGCATCAAGTCCAGCATTAACATTTTCAAGAATGGTTACACAAAGTTTTCTTTATTCTGTTATTGTTTATTCAAGACAATGGAGTGTTACTTAACGTGTTTGTGGCAGTTAATGGGTGAAAGGAGGGTGAGCTTCTGGAAATGTATGTTAATTTTTCATATTAATCATTATGGAAATAATTACCTTTTATTAGCCCTTGATACTATGAAGTTGCCTTCCCCTGGAATATAAACTTGACCTGCAATATGAACTCCTGAACAGAGGTGGCCCCTTGCTAATATGGGTGGAACTTAAGGAAGGGCCAGAAGAATAACAAGGCCTTAGGCATCAGGACTGGAACTTTAGGCAGTCAGAAAGTCAATGTCTTTCTCTGTCAGTCAGCCTGCTTTACTAAATAACTTGTTGAGCCTCTGACTCAAGATGGCATAGGGTGCCTGGTGAGGTATCATTTTAGAAAACCTTTTAGCGATGTCTGTGTTCTTGGGTGGGGACGATAACTAAACCAGGAGTTTCATTATTAATGAGGGAATCCTTTGAATGCACCCTCCTTAATCATGCAAATATAAAGGCCATTAGCACCTTTCTCTTGATGAAAAGACTTCTTGAGATAGAAGAGCAGAGACCTTCTGTTTTTTGAATTAAACTTCAATAACCTATCAAGGTCAACCAACATGGGCCTGTCTTCAGGTAGAACAGGACACTACAGCTTCCAAAAAATGTGGCACCAAGAGGGAAGGGTAAGTATAAACTGGTGACCTGGATTAAACACAAACTTCCGACAGCTGGATTCTCTGTGAGACCCGGCTCTCCCGCATTGTGTTGAGCAAGTGAATGCAAGTCAACCAAGGTTTGATCTTGGATGCCACGTATGAGAATCCAGGCTAACTGAGATGGGCAGGCATCCGCCAGCCAGCACGAGATCAGCACTGAAACATGATGCAGTGTAACAGGAACAAGGCTGATACTGCTGGAGAACCAATCACATTTCCAGTTCTTTCTGTTTTGAGGTTTGACTAAGTGGATTATTTTATTCCAAGAAAGACCCCAAGAGTCTCGGACAATTCAAGGGGAAATCTTCACAGGGGAGATCCTAGAAAAGTTGTACATGAGAACATGAATAAATTACTGAAAAATTTAAAGATGTAGGACCATACTGTTCCTTACATTAAAAACGTACATCTTACCAGTAACATATATGCCTTTTCAGGTCAAGAATCTACCACTGAGTGAATATCCTTCTAGGTCCCGCGCTTAAATATCCAAATGAATGGATCTAATTACCTTGCCAGGTAAAGTGTCTGATTCACACAATGCAACCAGGACTTTAGGAGGCAGAAGGCCAGTTGTCAGTGGTGGGTGGGCAAGTATTGATAGAGAGGCTAATATTGACATAACATTAGCATAAGTAAAGAGATGAGCAGTGTTGAGCACAGATGTTGAGCCAGAAAGACATGAATTTAAATGCTGGAGAGGTCATTTCTGAGCTGAATCACTTCAGGAAAATAAATCTTTCTGTGCCTCCACATCCCTATCTATAAAGGGGGCATAATAACACCAACCTAATAAAATAGTGAATGTTAAATAAGATAAAGCTATAAAATACCCTGTACAGGTCTTGGTACATAGCCTGTTCTCAGGAAAAGATTGATGTTATTTTCAACTCGATGAACTAGAGTTATGTCTTCTTTTCAAAGTGTCTCTTCCGTTCCAGGGTATTGTTTTCTGAGGTTGTAAAAGCTTTGAGATTCTTTGGGGAAAATGTACTATATTGGGAAGAAATTTTTTTGTATTGCGTTTCTGGCTCTATGACTTGTCATTGAGATAAGTAAGGTCAGGGAGGACTATATTTTTCTGGCTGTTTGTCCTGTAACTGTTAGTCAGAATTCTTACGGTTGCAAATGAAAGAAATTCAACTAGTTTAAATGTAAAAAGGATATTTACTGACTCATCTAAATGAAAAAAGCCTTGGGTTGTGGCTTTGAGATTATTTGGATCCAGGACTTCCCTGGTGGCTACTGAAATAAATATCTATCTGTCTCATGGTGGCTACTGAAATATATTTTCTAATCCTATTTGAAAGAAATTATGTAAGTCAGACCAATACTGTATTCTTAGATGACAAACATGAGGTCAGTGACATGAAAACTGACTTACCAAAAGCTGTGAATAAATTTCGTAAGAGTAGTTTCACTCTTATCTGGTTGATTTTTGTGTGTGTGCATGTCGCTTCCCTGGAGGCTCAGAGGTTAAAGTGAATGCAGGAGGCCAGGGTTCGATCGCTGGGTCGGGAAGATCCCCTGGAGAAGGAAATGGCAACCCACTCCAGTACTCTTGCCTGGAGAATCCCATGGAGGGAGGAGCCTGGTAGGCTGCAGTCCATGGGGTTGCAAAGAGTTGGACTGAGCGACTTCACTTTCACTTTCACACATAAGATAAAGTCAGGAATCTCTTAGTTCTGCTTTTCTCTACAGCTGCATTGTCTGACAGGCTCTGCTGAAGTAGTAGCAAAGATTCCAAAAACAACTCCAGGCTTGCATTCTATCCACTGGAAAGAGAGTATCTTTGTAAATACTTCAGCACAAAACCTGAGGGAGTCTCTCATTGGCCCAAGTTGGGTCACGTACACGTCTCTGAGCCAGTTATGAGGACAGGATATATTGACATTCTAATTCGTCAAGTTTGGGTCCTGTATTCATCACTAGAGCCTGAGGATAAGGGTGGGGTCAGCTGTTCGTGTTGAAGGGTCATAGGGAGCCTCAACATATTACAGGGACATTTTTACTTAAAGAAAGAGGATGCGGATGGTACTCCGCATGGAGTACCATGCGGATGGGGAGGGAAACAAACAGTTCCCTGCAGAAGGAACTGAGGCTGTGGGAGGAAAATTAAAACGAAGTGACTACACTCTGGTTTTTTGTTTCTACAAAATAAATATATATCTGTCTCATGGTGGCTACTGAAATATATTTTCTAATCCTATTTGAAAGAAATTATGTAAGTCAGACCAATACTGTATTCTTAGATGACAAACATGAGGCCATTGACATGAAAACTGACTTACCAAAAGCTATGAATAAATTTCGTAAGAGTAGTTTCACTCTTATCTGGTTGATTTTTGTGTGTGTGCATGACCACTACCCTAACCAGCTCATCCTGTAACAAAGGAAATTGCCTTCTGTCACTTTGCTTGTATGAAATATTTCTGGAGGTGGCTTGCCAACTTCAGCCAGAATTATAGAACTAATGAGTTTTTAGCTACCATATGCACAGAATGTAATAATAGCAGGTTCTAGGCAAATGTTGTCTACTTGCTTCTGGGAGTGCTTTCCCTCCATGATATGAGCAGATGCCCGAGGCTCTATTAAGAATTCTGTTTTCTTCATAAATCTGTACAGTGACATGAAGTCCTCATATTCTAGTGAAGAGATTTTTATACGGAAAACATGGCCCTTGTTACCCTGTTTCTCCTAGAGTTTCAACCTCTGTTATATAGAAACTGGCCCTTCTTATTTCAGAACTGAGTACCAGATGCTTTTTACAAAATTTGGCCAGTTTGAAATTTCTGATGGGACTTCTACTCTGCTGATGCCTTACTGATTTATGTGAAAGCAAACAAGATTTTAACTTCCGAATACTTCTTGCTACTTATATTAAAATGGCTATTTGGATTTAGCGCAACGCTTTGTGCATAATTACTGTAACAGTCAGATTAGGCTAGATTAGGCTGATTGTAACAAATGATCCCAAATTTCAAAGGCTTACAGTAACTAAAGCTAATTTCTCATTCTTACTACATGTTCCACCATTTTCCATGGATTACCATGCAGTCTGCTTCCTTGGGGCTCTGGTATATAAGACTCCATCAAGGGAAATCCATAAATACTCGCAGAAAACTGTAAGAGGTAGGTAGATATCATATAAATTTATAAATTAGGATGCATTACTTTTAGAACTAAAATGAGAAAATCCAGCTCTATCCATTGATAGTACCTAGAAGCAACTAGCCCAGTAGCAATGAGTAGACTTAGTGCCCAGACCTTGAGTTCTAAATTCACTAATGAAAAATACCAGAACTTGGAGAAATGGCTGACTCTAAGTTTGGGTCAGGTAAAGGTTATTCCAGAAATTAAGGAGGCCTTAAGAACACATGTGTAGGGGCCTCCCTGGTGGTCCAGTGGTTGAGAGTCTGCCTTGCAATACAGGGGACACCAGTTCGATCCCTGGTCCTGGAAGATCTCACATGCAACTAAGCCCATGCACCCAGCTGTTGAGCCTGTGCTCTAGAGCCTGGAAGCCACAACTACTGAAACCTGTGCACCCTAAAGCCTGTACAACAAAAGAAGCCACTGCAATGAGAAGCCTGTGCAGTGCAACAAAGAGTAGCCCCCATTCGCTGCAACTAGATAAATCCCAGGGACAGCAATGAAGATCCACCCAGCCAGAAATAAAATAAACAAATAAACAACAAATCTTAAAAAAAAAAAAAAAAAAAGAACACATGTGTATCCACTCAACAACTGATGCACATTTGGATTGTTTCCACTTTAGGGCTTTTATAAATAATAAGGTATGAACATCCATGTATAGGTTTTTTTGTTGATATATGTTTTCAATTTTCTTGGGTATAAACTAAAGAGTAGAAAGTTGGGTCGTGGTAACTCTATGTTTAACTATTTAAGGAAATGCCAAACCATTTCCCAAAGTAGCTGCACCATTTTACATTCCCACTAGTAAGGTACAAAGCTTATAATTTCTCTACATCCTCTCCACAATTTTTTCCCTTTTTTTTTGCAGCCATCCTAGTGGGTGTGAAGTGGTTATCTCACCATGGTTTTGATTTGCATTCCCTGATGACTAATGATGTTAAGCGTCTTTAATGTGCTAACTGGCCATTTTAATTTTTTCTTTGGAGAAATGTCTGTTCAGATCCTTTGCCCAAGTGGATTGATTAAATTGATTTTTTTCTTTCTATTGTTGAGTTGTAGAAGTTTTTTATATATGCTGCATATAAGACCCTTATTACATATATGGTTTGTAAATATTTTCTCCCAATCTGTGAGTTGCTTCTCACTTTCTTTTTTCTTTTTTTTACTTTTGGCTACATGAAACTTTGGTGCTAAATGCGGGCTTTCTCTAGCTGCGGTGAGTGGGGGCTACTCTTTGTTGCAATGCTTCTCATTGCAGAGGCTTCTCTCGTTGCAGGGCACAGGCTGTAGCGTGCATGGGCTCCAGTAGTTGTAGCACATGGGCTTAGTTGCTCTGCAGCACATGGGCTCTTCTCAGACGAGGGATCAAATCCATGTCCCCTGCATTAGCAGACGGATTCTTAACTACTGGCCCACGAGGGAAGTCCTGGGTTCTCAATCCTATTCCATATACGTATATATCTAGCCTTATGTCAGTATCATACTGTCTTGATTACTGTAGCTTTGTAGTAAGTTTGATTACTGTAGCTTTGTAGTAAGTTTTAAAATTGAGAATGTGAATCCTCCAATCTTGTTCTTTTTTCAATATGGTTTTCAATATTTTCAATATTCTCAAGTCGCTTGTATTTCCATATGAATTTTAGGATTAGCTTGTCAAATATGTTTTTAAAAAGTGAGATTTTTAAATAGGAATTGTGTTGAATATACAGATTGGGGAGTATTGCCGTTTTAACAATAATAAAGACTTCAGATCCATGAAAGTGAACTATCTTTCCATTTATTTACTAATTCCAAGGATAAGGATTAAGAATTAGGAAACACAAGGTTTTGCTTAACTACAAATTTACCCTGATATCAAAAGGCTTGACATCACAAAGGGCAGGGGTGGCGAGGAGGGGCAGAAGTGGGTATTGCTGCAGCATAGTCATTTCAAGACCCATGCTAATGCAGGCCATGTCTTCTTCTACCTCACCAACTGGAATATATGGCTTCTGAGTCATTAAAAGGAAAGTAGAGAGAACTAAAGGTCGTGCACCAAGCTTTTAAAATCTTTAATCAGAAGTGCCTTTTGCTGCAGTTGATTGGCTACCACTAGTCACATGACCCCAACTGACCATAAGGAGCCTGGGAAATGGTAGGAAACACGAGGATATTTAGTGAGCAGTGAATATCTGTTATAGACTAAATTATGTCCTCCTCTCAATATGCATATGTTGAAGCCCTAACCGCAAGGTGACTATATTTGGAGACAGAGCTTTTAAGGAGGAAATTAGGTTAAATGAGGTCATAAGATTGAGGCCTTACCCCAATAGGACTGAGATCCTTAAAGAGGAGGAAGAGACACAAGAGATCTCGCTTTTTCTCTCTCTACTACATTCGTACAGAGAAGAGGTTATGTGAGGAAACAATGAGACAATCAGCCAGGAAGAGAGTCTTCAGTTCAGTTCAGTTCAGTCGCTCAGTCGTGTCCGACTCTTTGCGACTCCATGAATCGCGGCATGCCAGGCCTCCCTGTCCCTCACCAACTTCTGGAGTTTACTTAAACTCATGCCCATCAAGTCTGTGATGCCATCCAGCCATCTCATCCTTGGTCCCCCCCTTCTCCTCCTGCCCCCAATCCCTCCCAGCATCAGGGTCTTTTCCAATGAGTCAGCTCTTCGCATGAGGTGGCCAAAGTATTGGAGTTTCAGTTACAGCATCATTCCTTCCAATGAACACCCAGGACTGATCTCCTTCAGAATGGACTGGTTGGACCTCCTTGCAGTCCAAGGGACTCTCAAGAGTCTTCTCCAACACCACAGTTCAAAAGCATCAATTCTTTGGTGCTCAGCTTTCTTCACAGTCCAACTCTCATATCCATATGTGACCACTGGAAAAACCATAGCCTTGACTAGACGGACCTTTGTTGGCAAAATAATGTCTGTGCTTTTCAACATGTTATCTAGGTTGGTCATAACTTTCCTTCCAAGGAATAAGCGTCTTTTAATTTCATGGCTGCTGTCACCATCTGCAGTGATTTTGGAGCCCAAAAAGATAAAGTCTGACACTATTTCCACTGTTTCCCCATCTATTTCCCTTGGAGTGATGGGACCAGATGCCATGATCTTCATTTCCTGAATGTTGAGCTTTAAGCCAACTTTTTCACTCTCCTCTTTCACTTTCATCAAGAGGGTTTTTAGTTCCTCTTCACTTTCTGCCATAAGGGTGGTGTCATCTGCATATCTGAGGTTATTGATATTTCTCCTGGCAATCTTGATTCCAGCTTGTGTTTCTTCCAGTCCAGCGTTTCTCATGATGTACTCTGCATATGAGTTAAATAAGCAGGGTGACAATATACAGCCTTGACGTACTCCTTTTCCTACTTGGGACCAGTCTGTTGTTCCATGTCCAGGTCTAACTGTTGCTTCCTGACCTGCATACAGGTTTCTCAAGAGGCAGGTCAGGTGGTCTGGTATTTCCATCTCTCTCAGAATTGTCCACAGTTTATTGTGAGCCACACAGTCAAATGCTTTGGCATAGTCAATAAAGCAGAAATAGATGTTTTTCTGGAACTCTCTTGATTTTTCCATGATCCAGCGGATGTTGGCAATTTGATATTTGGTCCTTCTGCCTTTTCTAAATCTAGGTTGAACATCTGGAAGTGGATGGTTCATGTATTGCTGAAGCCTGGCGTGGAGAATTTTGACCATTACTTTACTAGTGTGTGAGATGAGTGCAACTGTGCAGTAGTTTGAGCATTCTTTGGCATTGCCTTTCTTTGGGATTGGAATGAAAACTGACTTTTCCAGTCCTGTGGCCACTGCTGAGTTTTCCAAATTTGCTGACATATTGAGTGCAGCACTTTCACAGCATCATCTTTCAGGATTTGAAGTAGCTCAACTGGAATTCCATCACCTCCGCTAGCTTTGTTCATAGTGATGCTTTCTAAGGCCCACTTGACTTCACATTCCAGGATGTCTGGCTCTAGGTGAGTGTGAGTGATCACACCATGGTGATTATCTTGGTCATGAAGATCTTTTTTGTACAGTTCTTCTGTGTATTCTTGCCACCTCTTCTTAATCTCTTCTGCTTCTGTTAGGTCCATACCATTTCTGTCCTTTATCGAACCCATCTTTGCATGAAATGTTCCCTTGGTATGTCTAATTTTCTTGAAGAGATCTCTAGTCTTTCCCATTCTGTTGTTTTCCTCTATTTCTTTGCATTGATCACTGAGGAAGTCTTTCTTATCTCTTCTTGCTATTCTTTGGAACTCTGCATACAGATGCTTATATCTTTCCTTTTCTCCTTTGCTTTTCGCTTCTCTTCTCTTCACAGCTATTTGTAAGGCCTCTTCAGACAGCCATTTTGCTTTTTTGCATTTCTTTTCAATGGGGATGGTCTTGATCCCTGTCTTCTGTACAATGTCATGAACCTCCATCCATAGTTCATCAGGCACTCTATCTATCATATGTAGTCCCTTAAATCTATTTCTCACTTCCACTGTATAGAGGGATTTGATTTAGGTCATACCTGAATGGTCTAGTGGTTTTCCCTACTTTCTTCAATTTAAGTCTGAATTTGGCGATAAGGAGTTCATGATCTGAGCCACAGTCAGCTCCCAGTCTTGTTTTTGCTGACTGTATAAAGCTTCTCCATCTTTGGCTGCAAAGAATATAATCAGTCTGATTTTGGTGTTGACCATCTTACCAGACACCAACTCTGCTGGCACCCAGATCTTGCATTTCCACCTTCCAGACTGTCTGTTATAAATAAATGTCTATTATTTTAGCCACTCAGTCTATGACACCTTACTATAGCGGCCCTGAGCTGACAAATACAATGTTTTAACCACAGAGAGGGAGGGAATATTAGATAATGGATTGAATCATACTGTAGAATGCTTTAAACTAATCTATACTTAATTGTGAAGCAGTAGAAAGCTTTGGATTTTTTAACAGCATGTACGTCATCTTTTTTTTATCCAGGGAATTTATGAGGGTTAGAAGAGGAGTGCACTAGCATCACACACACATACCTAGGTTCTCCTTTAAATATATGACTCACACAGATTATTGAAGTTATAAGTCGAGCATCCAGAGGCTTCCTTTGTTTATTTATTTTTCAATCAATTGTGCCTTCAAATGGACTCTTTTTTCATTCTCTTGCTCCTTTATGTTCTTCCAGAGTAGCTCCCTAGAGGGAAAGTGGAGCACTATCACTGGAAGGAAAGAGGGTGTATACTGATAAGCAGTAACAACCAACACTAATTATACTCCTCAGTATGAGAAGATGCAGAGTAACTACAACAGAACTATGGGCCCTTTCCTCCCTGCTCCTGAGAAGGTAGAATGCTCTGTGTCGCTCAAATCTGTCCCTTTTTTCAGAGATTAATACCATGTGAGCCCCAAATATTCTCTGTGAAATTTTTAAAATATATAATGCTAGGGGTAGAAAGAGGAATTTTTTTCAGGATAGTTTTGTTTGTTTGTTTGTTTGGCTTGGTTTCTCCTTCTCTCATTTCACTCTCTATGCTGCAAATTATCCCACAATTTAATGATCAAAACAATAAACATTATTATGTCTCATATGTTTTTGTGGGTCAGGAAATCTTGGCTGGGTAATTGGGCAGTTCTGAGAATGCTCTCATTATTTGAGACTTGTCTGGGGCTCCAGGATCTACTTCCAAGGTGGCACACTCACAGGGTTGGCAGCACGGTGCCTGCTGTCGATGGGAGACCTCAGTTCCTTTGCAGATGGGCCTTTTACAGCACTGCCTGGGTGTCGTCATACGATGGTTGATCTCCCTCAGAGCAATCTACCCAAAAGAGCAAAGCAGAAACTACCCAACACCCTTTGTGACTCAGTCTGGAAGTCATACACTGTCACTGCTCCACCAGATGTTGAACACAGAGACTGCCCTCATTCAGTGCGGGAAGAGATTACAGGAAGGCTCACACATCGAGAAGAAGGGATCATATCAAGAGGAAAGGATCTTTGGGGCTCATCTTGGAGGCTGGAGACCATGCTGCTCCTTCCCCTGTATCTGTGGTGGGCTGAAGAATGGCCCCCCAAAGATAGCAGATTCTCATTCTGAAACCAGTGTCATCTTACATGGAAAAAGGACCTTTGCAGATGCGACGAAGTTAAGAATATTGAAGTAGAAGATTATCCTGGATTATCCAGGAGGGCCCTAAATACAATCACAGTGATTTTATAAGAGAGAAGCAGAGGGGGATTTGGCACATACAGCAGAGGAGAAGACAGTATGACCACAGAAGGAGAGACTGGAGCAATGTAGCCACAAGCTGGGGAACACCAGCAACCACGAGGATCTGGAGGAGGCGAGGAATAGATTCTCCCCTAGAGATTCCAGAGCGACTACAGTCTTCCCAGCACCTTAATTCTGGCCAGAACAGCTGATGGCAGACTTCTGGCCTTCAGAACTATAAGAGAATCACTTTGTGGGTGTTGTTTTTTCTGGAGGGTGTCTTTTTCTTTTTGTCTTCTTTTTTTTTTCAATAGAGACTATTTTATCTTTTATATATCATAGTGATTGCAAGGAAGATCTTTAGAGTCGATTGTCCTGGATTTGAATCCCAGCTTTGCCATTTACTGGGTTTTCTTGGTGGTTCAGACAGTAAAGAATCCGCCTGCAATGCAGGAGACCTGGGTTCGATGCCAGGGTCAGGAAGATCCCCTGGAGAAGGAAATGCCTATCGGTTCAAATATTCTTGCCTGGAAAATTCCGTGAACAGAGAAGCCTGGCAGGCTATAGTCCATGCAGTCTCAAACAGTCAGACATGAATAAGTGACTAACCCTTTCACTTCACTTTCACTTTGCCACTGTGATTGTAATCTTGGGCAAGTTTCAGTGCCTCGTTTCCTCCAATATAGGGTTAAAAATAATACTTCCCTGAAATGTGTCAAGCTTTTTAAAAAATTGTGGTAAGACATACAGAACATAAAATTTATCATTTTAATTATTTTCAAGTGTACGTTTAGTTCTTAAGTACATTCGCATTGTTGTGCAGCTAATCCCCAGGACTCCGTCTGCTCGGGGTGCTTGCTCTACAGTTTGACAGTGGTGCACAGTCTCTCGTGATCAGCTTTGGGGTGTGCTTCGCCCTCCTGCCATCTGCTTTTCATACCTTCCCCCATTCTTTAGCACCTCCACCAGAGGGGGGCAAGGAATTGGAAAAGAGGTGGAGCATTACTTGAAAACAGATGAATGGAATAGGAAAGCCCAGAGAGCAAATCAACACGGTCATGTTTACATGTGTGATGGGGATTCTGAAAGACATTTTGGTGACTAATATTTATCAAGCTGTCTGTCAATTTGAAAGGTGGAATGTTATTCACTGTCTACTCTTGATTTTTAAGACTTATTGTCACATTTTTAGGTAATCCTGGCAAAGAGTAGTCCCTTAGTAAATGCTGGAAAAGTTCACTCAATCCACAGAGATTTATTAATCACCTACAACGTGCCAGGAATCCAGCTAAGTTCTGAATGAATGAACAACTCAGGTTCTCCTCCTTGTCCTGCCAGTGTTTTGTGACACTGCTGTCATTGGTAGTTAGGAGGGAGAAGGGAGAGAGAGGCAGAATGAAGGCATCAGTCCGATGTTAGTTTCCTTGGGCTGCCATAGCAAAATGCCACAGAGTGGGAGCTTAAAATAACAAAAGTGTGTCATCTTCACAGTTCTGGAGGTTAGATGTCTGAAATCAAGGTGTTGGTTGGCAGAACCACATTCCTTCTGAAACCTGGGGGGACTCCTTTCTTCCTAGCTTCTGATGTTTAGTTGGCAATCTTTGGTGTTTCCTGGCTTGTAGCTGCCTAACTCCCACACACCTACCATTGTAGTCACATGGTGTTATCGCTGTGTGTATCTGTCTTCAAAGAGTCATCTTTTTCTTTATTTTTTATTTTTTAAATTGAAGTACAGTTGATTTACAATGTTGTGCTAATCTCTGCTGTACAGCAAAGTGACTCATTATACACATATAAACATTTTTTAATATTCTATTCCATTATAGTTTATCACAGAATACTGAATGTAGTTCTCTGTGCTATACAGTAGGACCTTGTTGCTTATCCATTCTAAATGTAATAGCTTGCTTTCAGTTCAGTTCAGTTCAGTTGCTCAGTCGTGTCTGACTCTTTGCGACCCCATGAATCACAGCATGCCAGGCCTCCCTGTCCATCACCAACTCCCGGAGTTCACTCAGGCTCATGTCCATCGAGTCAGTGATGCCATCCAGCCATCTCATCCTCTGTCATCCCCTTCTCCTCCTGCCCCCAATCCCTCCCAGCACCAGAGTCTTTTCCAATGAGTCAGCTCTTCGCATGAGGTGGCCAAAGTACTGGAGCTTCAGCTTTAGCATCATTCCAAAGAAATCCCAGGGCGGATCTCCTTCAGAATGGACTGGTTGGATGTCCTTGCAGTCCAAGGGACTCTCAAGAGTCTTCTCCAACACCACAGTTCAAAAGCACCAATTCTTCAGCACTCAGCCTTCTTCACAGTCCAACTCTCACATCCATACATGACCACTGGAAAAACCATAGCCTTGACTAGACGGACCTTAGTCGGCAAAGTAATCTCTGCTTTTGAATATGCTGTCTAGGTTGGTCATAACTTTTCTTCCAAGGAGTAAGCGTCTTTTAATTTCATAGCTGCAGTCACCATCTGCAGTGATTTTGGAGCCCAAAAAAATAAAGTCTGACACTGTTTCCACTGTTTCCCCATCTATTTCCCATGAAGTGATGGGACCGGATGCCATGATCTTCGTTTTCTGAATGTTGAGCTTTAAGCCAAGTTTTTTGCTCTTCTCTTTCACTTTCATCAAGAGGCCCTTTAGTTCCTCTTCACTTTCTGCCTTAAGGGTGGTGTCATCTGCATATCTGAAGTTATTGATATTTCTCCCGGCAATCTTGATTCCAGCTTATGTTTCTTCCAGCCCAGCATTTCTTATGATGTACTCTGCATATAAGTTAAATAAGCAGGGTGACAATATACAGCCTTGACATACTCCTTTTCCTGTTTGGAACCAGTCTGTTGTTCCATGTCCAGTTCTAACTGTTGCTTCCTGATCTGCATAGAGGTTTCTCAAGAGGCAGGTCAGGTGGTCTGGTATTCCCATCTCTCTCAGAATTTTCCAGTTTATTGTGATCCACACAGTTACTGACCCTGAACTGCCAAGCTTTCATTCCCCCAGCCTTGGCAACCACAAGTCTGTTCTCTGTGTCTGAGTCTGTTTCTGATTTGTAGAGAAATTCATCTGTGCCATATTTTAGCTTCCATATGTAAGTGATACCACGTGGTGTTTGTCTTTCTCTTTATGACCTGCTCTATTTCGTGTGATAATGTCTAGTTGCACCCACGTTGCTGCAGATAGAATTGTCTTGTTCTTTCATATGGCTGAGTAGTATTCCATTATGTAATGTACCACATCTTTATCCATTCATCTGTCAATGGATTTTTAGGTCATCTCCATGATTTGGCTATTGTGAACTATGCTGCTATGAACATAGGGATGTCTGTATCTTTGAATTACAGGTTAGTCTGGGTATACCAGCAGGAGTGGATTGCTGGATCATGTGGTAATTCTATTTTTAGTTTTCTGAGGATCCTCCATACTGTTTTCCATAGTGGCTGTACCAACTTATATTGCTACCAGCAGTGTCAGAGGGTTCCCCTTTTCTCCACATTGTCTCCAACATTTGTTATTTGTTGACTTTTTGAAGATGGCCATTCTGACTAGTGTGAGGTGGTTCCTCATTGTAGCTTTGATTTGCATTTCTCTAATAATTAGTGACGGAGAAGGCAATGGCAACCCACTCCAGTACTCTTGCCTGGAAACTCCCATGGACGGAGGGGCCTGATAGGCTGCAGTCCATGGGGTCGCTAAGAGTTGGATAGGACTGAGAGACTTCACTTTCACTTTTCCTTTCATGCATTGGAGAAGGAAATGGCAACCCACTCAAGTGCTCTTGCCTGGAAAATAATTAATGATGTTTGGCATCTTTTCATGTGCTACTAGCCATCTGCATGTCTTCTTTGGAGAAATGTCTATTAAGGTCTGTAAATGGCAATCTTCTTATAAGAACACCAGTCATATTGGGTTAGGGGCCCACCCTATTGCAATATCACCTCATCTTAACTAATTACACCTTCAACAACACTATTTTTTATTTATTTATCTATTTGGCTGTGCTGGGTCTTTAGTTGCAGCATGTGAACTCTTAGTTGCAGCCTGTGGGATCTAGTTCCCTAATTAGGGATTGAATCTGGACCCCCTGCATTGGAGCTTGGAGTCTAAACCTCTGGACTGCCAGGGAAGTCCCTGAAATGACTCTGTTTCTAAAAGTCACATTCTGGAGTACTGTGGATTAAGACTTAGAGATATTGGCAGTGGAGAGCGGGAAGGTTGGGCACAATTCAGCCCAGGACAGTTTCTGATTGTTAAGTGGTTCAATAAAATATTGAATTGTGGATTTTATTAATCTGAAAGATTGTTGTCCTCTGTTTTTAAAAAAAAAAGCAGCACAAAATCCGACCCAAGGGCCAGAGTTAGTTTGAATCCCACCTTTACCTTGTACTAAGTGGTGTGATCTTGTCCAAACTAATTAATTCTTGGTACCTCAGTTTTCTTTATAGCATGATGATAGTAGTATGTATGGGACTGCTGTAAAATGAAATAATACCAGGAAAGTCCTTATAATAATTTCTGCCACACAAAGAACCCTCATACATGTTAGGTTTTGTGTTTTTTTTTTCTCAATTAAAAATGACTTAGCATGAGTTGACTGTTTTTAGAATCAGGTTTCTTAAGAAAGGCCTGGTGGTGATGGCTTGTGAAAAAGCCTGAGGGAATAAAGCGTTCCACTGTGTGAACGTACCTACAGGAGCCTCCTTCTAAGAGAAACTGGACCTAGAGCGAAGCAGCAGCTGCCCAGTGTGCTCCTCACTGCCTGTTCTGCTGAGCTGTCTTTCCTGGCTTCTGGCAGACCATAAAGCCAGTAGACTTCCAAAGTTCCCAGAGAAAGGTTTCTTCTTTCTTTTAGACCATCACCCTCTGAAGAACTATTGATTAAAATACGTCACAGGCAATATGTCCTTGTTAGGTGTTCATGTGTGTATGTTTGTATATAGAATTGAAATTTTCTTCAGTTCCTTTTGGATGTCAACTTAAGATGCCCTGTAGGCTTTATCAGAGAAACAGCAATATATCACCGCAGTGCCCATCTTGCCTGCATGCTAAGTCATTTCAGTCGTGGCCAACTTTTTGCAACCCTGTGAACTGTAGCCCACCAGGCTCCTCTGTTCATGGGATTCTCCAGGCAAGAATACTGGAGTGGGTTGCCATTTCCTCCTCCAGGGGGTCTTTCCGAGCCAAGGATTGAACCCACATTCACTTCTGCACTGCAGGCAGATTCTTTACCACTAGTATCACCTGGGAAACCTGGTGCCTATGTTGGACATTGTTGAAAGCAAATTGCAGCATTTGCTCGGCCTGGAATGACCTCCCTCCAGCCTCAGGAGAGCCAGAATGTAGATGTGATCCTCTTGGAAAGATCCCTGAGGAAAGCAGAAGACCCCTCTTACAGCTGACAAGACACTCCATGTTTAGGCAGGAAACCAAGACACCGTGCACCATCCTTGGTCCCTATGACATTGAGTGTTAGAGTCTTTAGATAGGTGGGGTGGACAGGGTAATGGAGAAAACTGAAAGATTGCAGAGGGAGTCAGGCTTCAACAAAATTAAGACCCACTGTCTTGTCTCCCCTCACTTAAACAACAAAGATTGTTTAGCTGGAAGGCCCTTGAGGGGTCACTAATTCAGCAGATAAGCCAGGCATAATAAATAATTTGTTACAAATAGTAAGAGTACAGTTTGTGAGTGATTGACTGTTGGATTGATCACTAAATTCTACTTTGATTACTAAATTCAAAGTTCTTCGCTTACAATGGTTTTCACAGTGAGGTTCCAGGACTACCAGCAAGAACAGCAGCATCACTTGGGACTTTAATAGAAGTGCAAATTTTCAAGTCCTTCCTCAGACCTACTGAATCAGAAACTCTAGTGTGGGTCCTGGTAACCTATGATAAACCAGCACTAGAGGTTACTCTGGACTTCCCTGTAGCTCAGATGGTGAAGAATCTGCCTGTAAAGCAGGAGACCCAGGTTCAATCCCTTGGTCAGGAAGATTTCCTGGAGAAGGAAATAGCAACCCACTCCAGTATTCTTGCCTGGAGAATTCCATGGACAGAGGAGCCTGGTGGGCTGTAGTCCATGAGGTCGCAAAGATTACTCTGATGCCCACTCCTGTCTGAGAACCACTATTAAAATGGAATTAATTTAACTCAGTTGGCATCCAGGTGTGCTTTATCAAGGGACAGTGAAAGGGATGAAGTTGTGTACAGCTGGTGCCCAGGGAATGGAGCCCCAAGAGCTATGCAAATATACATGCCATTTCAGGAATCCCATGTTAAAGAAAAAGTTATTCATGATACTTGTTAAAAGAAACACTGTTCAAGGGAATACCACAATAGGCAGTGTTGGAGGGGAGATCTGGCTGTGAAAGTGCTGCACTCAATATGCCAGCAAATTTGGAAAACTCAGCAGTGGTCACAGGACTGGAAAAAGTCAGTTTTCAGTCCAATCCCAAAGAAAAGCAATGCCAAAGAATGTTCAAACTACTGCACAATTGCACTTATCTCACATGCCTGCAAAGTAATGCTCAAAATTCTCCAAGCCAGGCTTCAACAGTACGTGAACTATGAACTGCCAGATGTTCAAGCTGGATTTACAAAAGGCAGAGGAACCAGAGATCAAATTGCCAACATCCATTGGATCATTGAAAAAGCGAGACAGTTCCAGAAAAACATCTATTTCTGCTTTATTGACTATGCCAAAGCATTTGACTGTGTGGATCACAACAAACTGAGGAAAATCCTTCAAGAGATGGGAATATCAGACCATCTTACCTGCCTCCTGAGAAATCTGTATGCAGCTCAAGAAGCAACAGTTAGAACCAGACATGAAACAACAGACAGGTTCCAAATCGGGAAAGGAGTACATCAAGACTTTTTATTGTCACCCTGCTTATTTAACTTATATGGAGAGTACATCATGTGAAATGCCAGGCTGGATGAAGCACATGCTGGAATCAAGATTGCTGGAAGAATTATCAATAACCTCAGATAAGCAGATGACACCACTCTTACGGCAGAAAGTGAAGAAGAACTGAAGAGCCTCTTGATGACAGTGAAAGAGGAGAGTTTAAAAGCTGGCTTAAAACTCAACATTCAGAAAACTAAGATCCTGGCATCTGGTCCCATCACTTCACAGAAAATAGATGGGGACAATGGAAACAGTGACAGATATTATTTTGGGGGGGCTCAAAAATCAGTGCAGATGGTGACTGCAGCCATGAAATTAAAAGATGCTTGCTCCTTGGAAGAAAAGCTATGACAAATATAGACAGCATATTAAGAAGCAGAGACATTACTTTGCCAACAAAGGTCTGTCTAGTCAAACCTATGGTTTTCCCAGTCAAACCTATGGATGTGAGAGTTGGACCATAAAAAAAGCTGAGCACCGAAGAATTGTTGCTTTTGAACTGTGGTGTTGGAGAAGACTCTTGAGAGTCCCTTGGACTGCAAGGAGATCAAACCAGTCAATCCTAAAGGAAATCAGTCCTGAATATTCATTGGAAAGACTGATGCTGAAGCTGAAATTCTAATACTTTGGCCACCTGATTCGAAGAGCTGACTCATTGGAAAAGACCCTGATGCTGGGAAAGATTGAAGGCAGGAGGAGCAGGGGATGACAGAGGATGAGATGGTTGGGTGGCATCACCGACTCCATGGACATGAGTTTGAGCAAGCTCCAGGAGTTGGTGATGGACTGGGAAGCCTGAGTGCTGGAGTCCATAGGGTTGCAAAGAGTTGGACACGACTGAGTGATTGAACTGAACTGGACTGAATGGGATTGTTGCTAGACTGACTCAACAGGATTCTTGCTGAAGGCAAGCCAGGGTGATAAGATATTGAGGGTGGGGGATGAGGAATTTGATCAGATATCAAGGGTGCCAGATTTTCCACTAAACTGACCCAGCAGGATTCTTGCTAAAACTGGACCAGTGTCTCAAGGACAGAGCCTGGGTTCAGGGCCTTGAGAGTTTAGAGGAGCCAGACTAGAGTTAGGTTAAGAAGAGAGTATTTGTCACCCATTCAGATAAAAGCTGACCTCTCTCAAGCCCTTATAGTTGAGGAACCTGAGGGGAAGAGGGGCTAAAGGACTTACCCACACTGAACAGACACTAAAAGGTGGCACAGACATGAAGTCCTCACTGGCTCAGAGACTACCAACTCAGAATGTGGTGAAACTACACACCACAGAGTCTTGAAGGGGAAGAAGACTTCTAGAGGTGGGATGAAAACACTTTCTCAAGGGAGATATGGCCCAACCAGACCTTGGACTTGAAATTCCCCCATTAGGAAAATCTTTCAGAGATAAATTTTTTTTTAAGTAAAAATTTATTTTGGTGAGGGCAGTTTTAGAAAGTAACATTTAGTATGACCATAATTTCATAGAAGAAATGACATTTTTCATAATGAGATGACATTTTTACACCAAAAATATATTAGATTTAATCTTTAAAGGACAGATTTTTTAAAATATTAAATATATTTAACTTAAAAAAATTTTTTTATACTATGTGTTTTCCTCTTGTTTCCCCAAAAAGCAGTAAAATTTGTGATCAAATGCTCCTATGAGGCTCAAACTCTCTGCTTTAGACCCCTAACTAACAGGGGCTCTGACTGCCTGCCGCACCCTGCAAGGTGCCATCACCAAGTAGGCATTTGATAAATGTTCTTTGATGATAAAAATGATGAGGACAGAATGGATTTATAATATTTATTACAGTTGGGAAACTACATGCTAGAAGTACAGAGGACTTAAATTGCTTTTCCAAGGTCACATAACCAGTTATAAAAAGAGTTGGTGCTGGAATTGAAGTCTTCTATCTCCTGGTTCAGAATCCTTTTTCCCTTAGACCACACTGACGTTGATAAAGGAAGTGTAATAGGATGTCTCTTATTTGCTTGAGGCAACGTATTAACTTACCCAGGCAAGAAAGAGATGATGGAATCAAACATCAGGAATTATTATAAGATATAAAGATAATATCAACCCCAGAGATCTCAGGAAATTTAGAGATGTTAGGTTCAAGTGGCAGGAAGTCAGCATAAGGAGTGGAGACTGTGGGGAGGGAATGAGGAATGTTTTCCTATGATAAAACACAACTGTTGGAGTGGCCAGGCTGCACTTACGCAGATGCTTATCAATTTCTGGAGTTCCAAACTGGCAAGGCTTGTTAGACAGGCTTTAGACTGAGAGGAAAGGGGGAAGGAGCCTCCATTTAACTTAGGTATCACCAAACATATTTATGCTGTAGAATATTAGGCTGAGAGTGTCCGTAGAAAATAGCATTGAAAAATTAAGCTTTGGTGTGCACATCGATGAAGTACTGTAGTTATATTTCTGGTATATTAGAATGTGGAGTAACCGCACTGTAGTACCTTAGATGCGTTTATGCAAGAAAAGGAAGAGGAAGTGAATTTACCATGACAAACGGTTTGAAGTAACTCATGGTGAAAACCAAAAGACTTCCTACCACCAAAATCTGTTATACAAAGTGAACCAGGTAAGGAACACAATGATATTTTTTAATTTTATTGTATGAAAGTTTCTGCAGCAATATGTACTGTGTTACGGGCACTGACAATTATGTAAGATTTGAGTTCTCTGAGCTGTTGAGCATTTGTCTTCAGAGCCCTTTTCAGTTTCTAAGAATGTAACATGGGGCAGGAAGTAGAGAAATAAACCAGAAGTAAGGTTTTCATGTGCCCAAGGAGGTCGCCGCAGAGATCTTATGAGATAAGCAGATGCATCTTTAGAACTACCTTCTGGGCTGCCTGCTCATAACTACCCTCCTTGGTCTGCCCAGCTGTACACACCTTCTGGGTGAAGTTACTCTCAGCCTTTGGGATATATTCAGGTTCAAATGCACTTCCATTCTCCTGCTGCTAACAGTCAGAGAAGCCTATTTCCTGTTGGTTCCTAGCTTCCTTCTTCACATTTCATGGCATTCTCCATGAATTACCTCATCCTAATTTAATTGGCCCACAGGTTCTCCCTTGTAAAGCATCCTAGTTTAGCCTCTAGGTGCTTCAGATGTAAGAATGTTGCTGCTGCTGCAACTGCTGCTAAGTCGTTTCAGTTGTGTCCGACTCTGCGCGACCCCATAGATGGCAGCCCACCAGACTCCCCCGTCCCTGGAATTCTCCAGGCAAGAACACTGAAGTGGGTTGCCATTTCCTTCTCCAATGCATGAAAGTGAAAAGTGAAAGTGAAGTCACTCAGTTGTGTCCGACTCTTTGCGACCCCATGGACTGCAGTCTACCAGGCTCCTCTGTCCATGGGACTTTCCAGGCAAGAGTACTGGAGTGGGTTGCCATTGCCTTCTCCGAAGAATGTTGCAATACAACGCAAATCACTTCTGAGTACAAAGTATCCCTGAGTTTTAAGACTGGGTTTTGGGTTTTTCGTTTGTTTGTTTGTGGTGCTCAGCCTGTTAGATGTGCTCATTATGGAGATTTTTCTGATTATTTCTGGGATTGAAATACTTGCCTCTTCCACATCTTGCTTAGGTGTGGTTTCTGGAAGCATGTGTGTGTGCATGGTCAGTCATAACCAACTCTTTGTGACCCCATGGACTGTAGCCCACCAGGCTCCTCTGTCCATGGGATTTTCTAGGCAAGAATACTGGACTGGGTTGCCATTTCCTCCTCCAGGGAATCTTCCTGACCCAGGGATAGAACCCACAGCCCTTGTGTCTCCTACACTGAGCAGGCGGATTCTTTACCAACTGCGCCACCAGAGAAGCACCAGTTTCTGGGAGAATTGGTGTTAAAAGTGGGAAAACAGTAGTCACAGTGAGGCTTGAGGGGGTGGAAAGAGGAGAAATGGTGGGGAGTAGCCCTAGCTAGGACTGCCACACATTGGGGTGCAATGGTGACCGTGAAGGTGTGGGTGGCATGATAACTGATTCCTTCTTCAGCGGGGCACAGTACACCTTGTTCACCAGCTCAGCCTTATTCATTTAAGAGTAATCAGTTGGTTCATTGATCATGGCAGTGTAATGACATCCAAATTCAGGAGAGTCCTACAACTTTTTAACATGAGGAAAACACTAATTAGAACAGGATACTATATTTTGGCTGACTGATTAACTAGTAGAAGGTATAAAGCAGGCATTCTCATACAGCACTGGTGGTACCAGCTCCTGGAAATTTTGACAAGGTGGATCCATCATGTATTCATTTGCTAGGGCTGTCATAACAAGCTACCACAGACTGGATAGCTTAAACAACAGAAATTTATTTTCTCACAGTGCTGGAGGGTATAGCAGTCCAAGTTCAAGGTGTAGGCAGGAGTGGTTTCTTCTGAGGCCTCTCTTCTTGGCTTGTAGATGACCATTTTTTTTTTTCTGTGTCTTCATTCTTCCTTTTGTACATATCTGTCCAGATTTCCTCTTTTTATAAGGACACAGGCCATATTGGGTTAGGGGCTATTTTAAGGACCTTGTTGAAACTTAAATTTACATCTTTAAAACCCTTCAAGTACAGTAATATTCTAAGATTACTGGGGCTTAGGACTTAAACAAGTAAAGTTTTCAAAAGGACACTTACTGAGTTTAAAAAGGATACTTTACTGAGTTTTAAGAAGTTATACTAAAGAAGTAAATATACTTCTTCAAATTATAGGATAATACATTACCTTTTTACAACCTGCTTTTCTTACCCATTATATATTTTGAACATATAAATACATGTACACCATCACTTTTAATCACTATATAATATTCTGTCATATAGACATATCATAATTTATTTTACAGTTTTCCTATTTTTAACCTAATTTTTGAAGAAGAAATATATTCATCTTATTGAAAAATCAAAACAATATTAAAAGTAAACACAAAGAAGTGTTATTCTCATCCTACCCACCTTTCTTCATAGCTAACTCTTTTTATTAGTTCCTTATGTAGCCTTCCAGTATTTTCTTATGCAAATAAAAAAAATGCAAATATACATCCTTATTTCCCCTGCTTTTTTATACGAAAGGGAACACACTATTTACCCTGCTCTTCATCTTAGCTCTGCATCTTACTTTTTTTTTCACTTAATATATTTCTAGAGCTTCTCCATTATCAGTACCACAAAAACATCCTCATTTTCTCCTACAGCCACAAAATATACAGTTGTGTGGATGAACCATAGTTTATTTAACCAATGTCCTCTATAGAAGGCTGCTTCTCATCTTTTATAAATACAAAGAGAAGGACAAAGAATAAACTTAAACATATGTTACTTCCAACAAGTACAGGTGTATTGCTAAGATAAATTCCTAGGAGTGGGATTTCTGAGTTAAACTGTATTTGTAATTTTGACAGACACTACCACGTTGCCCTGCATAGGTGCTGCACCATTTTGCAGACCCATCAACAGTGGGCAGTGACTAATTCTACATAGCCTCCCGTAGGATGAGTTGCAAACTTTCGAATGTTTATCACTATCAAATGCCTCATTTTTGACCATTTAAGTTGTTTCCATTTTTGCTACACTTGACAATACTAAAATTAATATTCTTATAGCTATCTGGCACATAATGCTCAGTTGTGTCCAGCTCTTTGTGATCACATGGACCGTAGCCCACCAGACTCCTCTGTCCATGGGATTCTCCAGGCAAGAATACTGGACTGGATTGCCATTCCCTTCTCCAGAGGATCTTCCCAACCCAGAGACAGAACCTGGGTCTTCTGCATTGCAGGCAGATTTTTTACCCTTTGAGCTAAAGGGAAGTCCTTCTTATAGCTATACCTTTGTCCATATTTTAGTTATTTCCTTTAAATAAATTTCTCAAAGTTGATTATTTTTTTCCAGGAGTATCTGCATTTTTAGGGCTTTGATGTGTATAAACTATTTTGGGGATTCTTAAAGTCTCATGAATATTTAAGCATGGACAGGAACATTCACCACTCCTATAACATAATTAATGCTCTAAGCTTATATACCTAGTAAATAAAACTTAGAAAATTAGTTTTTTTAAGCATTTAAAATTGATTCTAAACAACTAAAATGTCTCCAATAATTTAAATTTTAATAACAAATGTAATATAATATGAAGGATTACTTAGACTATTTCACATGCCTTAAACAGCAGTGATAATATTTAAAAGTTATACTTAATATTTTAAAATAGCACCATTAATTTAATTCATTGAAAAAAATCAACCTCTATATTTGTTTCTGTACCTTCCTAAGGTTACAATAATACAAATTTCTATACTTTCCCAGGATTTTATACTTTTCTGGTAATTTTATGAGAGCCAAAAGTAAAGGAAAAAAGAAAAGAAAAGAAAAAAAGACTGCTTCAGACCAGGCCTGAGTTGTCAGTTTAGTTAACTTATATCTTCCGAGATGATTCACACCTAAATCATGTCATCAGAATACCTTCCCACTCTTTTAAAAATAGATTGCCTTTTATTTATTTAAAATATTTATTTTTAGCTACTTATTTGGCTGCACCAGGTCTTTGTTGTGGCACTTGGGACCTTTGATCTTCATTGCAGCTTTAGGGTCTTTAGTTGCAGGATGCAGACTCATAGTTACAGCTTGTGGAATCTAATCCCTTGAGGGATCAAATTCAGGCCTCCTGTATTGAGAGCACAGAGTCTTAGCCACTGGACCATCAGGGAAGTCTCATTAGAATTTCTTTTTTTAGAGCAGTTTTAAGTGCACAGCAAAACTGAAAGTACAAATAATTTCCATATATTCCCTGTCCCCCCCACCAACACACCCTCCTGCACTATCAACAGCCCCCCCACCCAGAGTGGTAAATTTGATACAACTGTTGAATCTACATTGATACATCTTTATCATCCAAAAGTCTGTAGTTTACTTTAGGGTTTACCCTTGGTGTTAGACGGTGTTAGACATTCTGTGGGTTTGGACAAATTTATAATGACACATATCCACCATTATAATGTACAGAGTAGTTTTACTTCCCCCCAAATCCTCTATGATCTGCTTATTCATTTCTCCCTCTCCCCCTCACCTAACCTCTGGCAACTACTGATTCTTTTTTTGTCTCCATAGTTTTACCTTTTCCAGAAAGTCGTGTAGTAGAAATCATAAAGACAGAGCATTTTCAGACTGGCTTCTTTCACTTAATAATATGCATTTAAGGTTCCTTCCTTTATAGCTTGATAGCTCATTTCTTTTTAACACTGATTAATATTCCACTGTCTAGATGTACCACAGTTTATTTATCCATTCACCTACTGAAGGACATTTTTGTTGCTTCCAAATTTTGGCAATTATAAATAAAGCTCCTGTAACACCTGTTCAGACTTTTGTATGGACACACATTTTCAATTCATTTGGATAAATACCAAGGAGCATAATTGCTCGATCATATGATAGGAACATGTTTAATTTGTAAGAAACCTACAATTTTCTTCCAAAGTGACTGTACCACTTGTGTTCCCACTACCAGTGAATGAGAATTCCTGTTCTGCATCTTTGCCAGAATTTGGAGTTATCAGTGTTTTGGATTTTTAGCCATTCTAACAGTTATATGGCATATCTCATTGATGTTTTAATATGCACTTCCCTAATGACATGGATCTTGAGCATCTTTTCATATGATTACTTGTCATCTGTATGTCTTCTTGGGCAAGGTAAGTACCTTTGTGTAGTTAGGTTTTACTCATATCAAGGGGAATTTTCACGTCTACACTTTCACATGGATTTTAGCTTCCTGAAAGATGATTTCTTTTCCTGAAATGGTGTACAATTGACCCTTGAATAATGTGGGATTAGAGGCACTGACCCTCGGTGTATTTGAAAATCTGTGTAAAACTTACAGATGGCCCTCTGTATCTGAGGTTTCTTTGAATCTTAATTCCACATCTTTAGATTCAATTAATTGTGGATGGTGTGGTCCTGTAGTATTTACTATTGAAAAAACATCTGTGTATAAGTGGACCCATGAGGTCAAACTCATGTCATTCAAGTGTCAACTATGTTTTTTGGTTAGCTTGACCAGCATCATATAAACAAGTATCATGTCCCCTATTAAGTACTGAGTTCTGGTCTTTAGCACTATTGGGGAACTAGATAAGCCTTATTAGATCTTTGAAGTAATAAGTTCTTTAAAGGTTCATTTCTATGGAGACAGAAATAGAGATTGTACTGCCCCTTGCCTCTTTGGAATATGTGGCTAATCCACCATCTTTCAACCCTCTCTTGGACTGTCTTTTCTCATTCTTCTTATCCTTGTAGAGTTACTCCTTTTTCCCCATTCTCATAGTTCTATGACGTTTTCTTTCCCTTCTTAATCAGATAGAGAAAAAATGCATACCATGCTTTATTAAGCATAAGATGCTACAGTCAGCTGCTCCATTATTTTATATACCTTTGTATACTTTCCTTTATATAAGAGGGAAAAAAACTAATTAAGCTATGACACATGCCTTAAAAAATCCTAAATCCTTGCCTGACTTAGGAATCAGTTCAACTGTCCTCTTATTGCTCCAAGACTATTACAAGTGATTTGGTTTTCCTGCCCTCAGTTGTATTTCTTGTTGAGTAATAAGAATCTAAGAATCTTTTTGTATGTATCTTGGGCGTCCCAGGGAGCGCTAGTGATAAAGAACCTATCTGCCATTGCAGGAGACATAAGAGATACAGGTTTGATCCCTCAGTCAGTATAAGATAACTTGATCTGCTTGTGGGTATCTCTCTTTCTCAGTTTCCATAAAGTATTTGGTTGTTGCATTGAAAGAAAATATGAAAAATATGTTGACATTCCTCCAAATATGAAGCCCTCACTAACATCAAAGGCACATTCCACTGCTCTGTTTCACTGTCTCTCTGTGTACACAATACCTCATTTCAGTGCCAAAATTACAATAGAAACTTTTTTAAAGGCATTTCAAATGGTGGTTAAATTCAACCTGTAAAATACCAGCAATGCACATTACTCAATTGAAGTGAAAATGTTATAAACAGCTCTGACCAAATATGAACATACAGCTCTTCACCAACAGCAACTGAAAAGGCCATCCACTGTAGAAGCACAATTTCAAACACATTAAAATCCAAAAAGAAACAAGGTATCTTAGGATCACAAATGTGTATATATAATTTATTAATTGTGATGTTTAACATAAAAAAGGACATCCACAGATGTCAACATATTCCTACTTATTAAACTATATTTAGATACATTTATATACATTCAACTAAATATATTTAAATACGTTTTATAAATTAAGCATATTCCATTTAATTTGCAATATTTAGGTCACAATTTCCTTTTATACAATATATATAGATTTTTCTTTTTCGAGTACCATTACAGACTCATGGATGTTCATAGATCCAACTCTTTTCAGTTAGCCACAATTATCTCTTTTTCATTTTTAAAGTTCAAATTGAAATAAGTTAACCAAGACTAACTGTAAGTTGGCTCCATTGTACTTCCAACATTGCAGTGATGATTTAAAAACATCCTTCCTTTCTGAAAACATTAAGATATATTAAGCCTATGTTAGGTTTCCTCCCTGTTGTAGGACATAGAATTAGCTACTTGTAATCGGTGACACTACCCCTATGGCAGAAAGTGAAGAGGAACTAAAAACCCTCTTGATGAAAGTGAAAGAGAAGAGTGAAAAAGTTGGCTTAAAGCTCAACATTCAGAAAATGAAGATCATGGCATCTGGTCCCATCACTCCATGGGAAATAGATGGGGAAACAGTGGAAACAGTGTCAGATTTTATTTTGGGGGACTCCAAAATCACTGCAGATGGTGACTGCAGCCATGAAATTAAAAGACACTTACTCCTTGGAAGGAACGTTATGACCAACCTAGATAGCATATTGAAAAGCAGAGACATTACTTTGCCAACAAAGGTCCATCTAGTCAAGGCTATGGTTTTTCCAGTGGTCATGTATGGATGTGAGAGTTGGACTGTGAAGAAAGCTGAGTGCTGAAGAATTGTTGCTTTTGAACTGTGGTGTTGAAGAAGACTCTTGAGAATCCCTTGGACTGCAAGGAGATCCAACCAGTCCATTTTGAAGGAGATCAGTCCTGGGTGTTCATTGGAAGGACTGATGTTGAAGCTAAAACTCCAGTACTTTGGCCACCTGATGCAAAGAGCTGACTCATTTGAAAAGACCCTGATGCTGGGAAAGATTGAGGGCAGGAGGAGAAGGGGACGACAGAGGATAAGATGGTTGGATGGCATCACCAACTCAATGGACGTGGGTTTGGGTAAACTCTGGGAGTTGGTGATGGACAGGGAGGCCTGGCGTGCTGCAATTCATAGGGTCGCAAAGAGTCAGACACGACTGAGCAACTGAACTGAACTGAACTGAATGGGTGCTAAAATTAAACACTAAAATCTGGGCACATGCTCAAGTTACAAATTGTATCATTTCATGTTGTCCTGGTGTAGCCAAGATGATAATACTGCTAGGCCACCTTAGTGCAGAGCTGGAAAAGACATTTCTCTAGAAAATCTTGAGTTTATATGGATTTACCCACCTTAACAGTATTATTCCAATCTAACTCTAAACCCTTCAAAATTCTGCCCTAATATACAAATTTTTAATTTGTTTTCTATACAACAAACTTAAAAGTTTAACCCCCTCACTTCACCATAATTTTATCATCCTCTTTTATAATCCTTATTTAGCTCATGTCGTGAGTTTGTAATAATTCTATTGACATGACTAAATTTCCTCTAAGAAATTTTGTATGAACTTTCACTCTTCACACTCATGCCCATAGCAGCATCCTTCACAACAGGCAAAAGGAGGAAGCAACCCCAGTATCCAATGACAGATGAATGGATAAACAAAATGCAGTATATACATAAAATGGTATGTTATTCAGCCTCTAAAATAAGGAAATACTGATACGTCACAACAGTGAATCTTAAGGACATTATGCTAAGTGAAATAAGCTAGTCTCAAAAGATAAATACTGTGTGAATCCACTTATATGAGTTACTTAAATTAGTCAAATTCATAGAGCTAGACGGTAGAATAAACTCTCTGAGACTCCATGGCCAGGCTCCTCTGTCCACAGAATTTTCCATGCAAGAATACTGGAACAGGTTGCCATTTCCTACTTCAGAGGATCTTCCCAATCCAGGGATTGAAACTGTGTCTTGTTTCTCCTGCGTTGGCAGGCAAATTCTTTACAACTGGCGCCACCTGTAAAGTCCTATGTAAGTTACCTAAATTAATCGAATTCATAGAGCCAGACAGTAGAATGGTGGATGCCAGGGGCTGGGGCTGAGGGGAATGAAGGGTTGTTTGATGGGAATGAGTGTTTGTTTAGTTGCTCAGTCGTGTCCAACTCTTTGTGACCCCATGGACTGTAGCCCACCAGGCTCCTCTGTCCATGGGATTCTCTAGGCAGGAATACTGGAGTGGGTTGCCATGCCCTTCTCCAGGGGATCTTCTTGACCCAGGGATCGAAACCAGGTCTCCTGCATTGCAGGCAGATTCTTTACCATTTGAGCTACCCAGGAAGCCCCTTGATTGGTATAGAGTTTTATTTTTGCAAGATAAATTGTTCTTGAGGTTGGTTATGCAACAGTGTAAATGTACTTAACATTATTAAAACTTACACTTAAAAATAGTTAAGATAGTATATTTTATGTTAAGTATATCTTACCACAGTTAAGATGTTTTTAAAATTTACACTTTCAACAGTAGCATATGAGAGTAACCATGTCTCCTAAAATTACTTTTATAATGGAAAAAGCACTAGGTTTATTTCTCTAAGTTTTAGTGGAATTAATTGAAAGGTTAACAATATTAACAATATATCAAATAGCTCTTTTAGTAAATTTTACACAACCCATTGTGTGACAGCTTCCCCCCACCCCCACCCTCCATCTTAGACTTGCTTTGTTTGAAACATCAACAAAACCTCAGGTATTTTTGTTCAGATATTCTGTATGATGAAGACATGAAAACACCAACAATCATATTCCATGCGGAGAAGGCAGTGGTACCCCATTCCAGTATTCTTGCCTGGAAAATCCGATGGACCGAGGAGCCTGGGGGGCTGCCGTCTATGGGGTCGCGTAGAGTCGGACACGACTGAAGCGACTTAGCAGCAGCAGCAGCAGAACCTTTTCAAGAGATTAGGCTCTGAAACTTCCCGATTCTGAATTTGCAAGATAACTTTTCCCCAGATCAAAAACTTTTCCCACAACAACCTCTTTGGGTACTCTTGATTGGGCGCACCGCCCCTAACACGTATCTACAGGAAGACCACTGTCCGAGGGATCCTTCCAGCTTCAGAGTGACTTTGGGTTTCACGTTCCAAGGCTCAGAAAGACCCTACCCCTGGGGACTTTTGAGTTCCGAGTGACCCTGGCATGATTTTGTGGGCTAGCCTAGAAAACTAATCTAAAAGGTACAGATGCACGTAACTAACATAACACTACTTTTAAGAGAAATAGTTCCAAGCAGCAAACATCTTAGTTATAGACACCCTTAAAAAAAAAGAAAGAAAATTTATGTTGTTTTAAAAATTTTTAGGTATATGATGCTTTCATTAGAAACGTATTGAATGGACAGGACTTGATTCTTATTTTTAAATAATTTGTAATATATAATTACAAAAAAAGGTAGATGCTGGCACTATGAGAGCATGCTTTGTTCATTTTAATCTGTCACTTCAATTCCTTAACCTAAGAAATATACTGTAAATTCGCCTTAAAATTGATAGGTAAATGAATAGTAAAGACTTTAAGTTGTTATCAGAAAAGAACTAAAATAGACAAACATTTTCTTTTGCAGATTGGAAGATAAATTTACTAGGGTCAGATTTTTCTGATCGTGCAGGATTTTAGAGACCATGTGCAATCATTTCTCATTTCCATTATTCAGTCAATCAGATCTACTTCTGGTACATCTTTGGATACTGGTCTAACTTTCCATTCTCATCACCGCCAACCCAACCACCAATTCTATCCAGACCAGCTGTCTCGCAACCTGCTAATTGAATAGTTTTAATGGCCCTTTTACATATCCTATCCAAACCCACTCCAATCCACTACTTTGGCACATTCATTTTAGGACCTTTGCATTGCTGTCTTAAATGTGCTGATTTTTATATTGAAAATTACCCTACTCATCATAAGATGCAAATATTTTATGTATTTTTTTGCAATTGAAATGCTGGGACTATGTTGATCCATTGCTGTTTCTTCAATGGTGCCTCTGAGCAGAAAAGTTTCATGCTTTAATTAATTGAGCTGACACCTTTATAGCACATTAATTGAGCTTATACATTTTTATCACACATTAAATATGCACATCAAATACATTTATAATCTTCTTCCAGTTGGCCAGCTCATGTCCTTTGCATTTCACTCTTTTCTTCTCTACTTGTAATTGTAGGACATATATGAATACTTTTGTTGGGTAAATGCCTGGATTAAAGCTACAATTAGGGCTTCATAAGTGGCGCTTGTGGTAAAGAACCCACTTGGCAATGCAAGAGAAATAAGAGCTGCAGGTTCAGTCCCTGGATCAGGAAGATTTCCCCTGGAGGAGGCAATGGCGACCTACTCCAGTATTCTTGCCTGGAGAATCCCATGGACAGAGGAGCCTAGTGGGCTATAGCCCATAGCCTCAACTGAAGTGACTTAGCATGCAGGCATGTAAGCTATGATTAAGAGGAGAAAAACCATCTCCTCTTTACAAGTTGCTTAAGTAAACATTTATTGAACATCTGCCCTGGGCCAGACAGGATGCTAGGTACTGAGGACACAAGAAATGGATACATCGTGTCTATTCTACTCAGAAGATACTTAGGTGCTGTGGCTCTCATAGCTTAGTGTTCTTAGAAGACCTCTCTGAGAGTATTAGTTGACGCGTAGATTCTGGAGTTCTCATTTCCCCAGTTTTAAGTTTGGGTTGGCCCCAGGAATTTGTATTTTAATAAATCCTCCCAGTGATTCTGATGCAGGTAGTACATTGATAAAACTTCTAAATACCACATTAAACCCTATTGAATGTTGAATATTTGTGCCTGTAGTTCTGGATTGTTATCACAAAGTTTTTTGTTCTTTTAAAGATGCTATTTAAGGGAAAATGTTTAACCAGTTTCCTTTCCATTAATGCTTTTTCTCTGTCACTTTTAACTAAGAAATCTTCTCATATTTCGAGATTACCAGTTAAATCTGAGAAGATTTAAAGTATGAGTACTTTGCTAAAAATCTAGACACTTAACATATATCTTCTCTTTTCCTTCCTCCCATTAAACCATAAAATCAAAAACTTTATAACACTGTTATGGTATCACTTTGTAAAAGTTCAGGTTTGCTACTCTGAGTCAGATTTTTTTCTACAGATACTTTTCCTGCAAATAGGATCTCCTGCTTCCAGGAAGAAGGGAACACTTAGTTTTTTCTAATCCAACTAAAGACCCAAATTAGGATTTACTTGAGATGCAGATTCTAGCCATATGCCCACTGCTTTGAAAGATACTATGAGACTAAGTCTTAACACAGCAAAATATTAAATAGTCTCACCAAGTGAAATTTTAGAGCCATATTCACATACACGTAATTTGGGTTTTTTTCACTAATGCTTTCGATCAGGCAGAGTCCCCCCCACCCCTGTACTGTAATTCCAGTCTTAAACTTTTTTTTCCAACTCTTTGTGAAATCTTTCTTAAAACCAAAGTGATAATGACCTCCATCCTCACACACCTTTTCTGTATTTCAGTTGCTAGCTGCTTAGTCTTTTAAAACTTATTAAAGGGATGCCTTAGCTCCCTATGCAGAGATGAAATCCATTCCCCCCACCTTACTTCTCTACAAACTCTGTCCATGCATCTGAGGAGATAATATATACATATTCATATACATGTGCATATACATGGAAGTCCTCTGTACATGTATACATATATATAAATTGACAGTTACTTAGCTGTCATATATATATGGTTATATGTATAATATTGGCATATACATGTCAATTTTTGAGACCATCAAACAAATCTTCCTGGATTTGATGTTTTCCAATAAGCAGGATACCTGTCCACATTACATTTAAATAAAGCAGAACAGTCCCACCACATCTCACTTAGAGCAGCTACAATGCCTTTGAGCCAATTTAGTTCTCAACAGAGGATCTTACAAGATCAATCCTGTTTGTTGTTTCTCTATATGCTCAACCAAAAAGAGATCTAAGAAGATAGATCACACACAAAAAGTGCATTATTCAGGGACTATACATGTAACTTTGGGAGCAAAACATGAAGACATATTTAATTATTGTCCTCTGGAAAATGATATGTATTTAACTATAGAGCTAGCTCAGGTACTGTTCTCTTCTTAATGTCTGAGATTATCTTGTTGGAAAAAGGGTCTTTGGGGTTGTGAAGGGTATTTCATGTCTGTAATGGCTGGAAGAATTTCACTAGTTCCATGTCTACTGACAGCAAATATATAAAAATGCATCTCAGAAATTTTGCTGCTGACTCCACTTGCCAGCCGCAGACGTTCTGCAGTTTGAACTGATTGAGGAAAAGGGTGTGTTAGAAAAGGAGCAAGGATGAGTAGAATGATGATTCAGATAGTGGTTGCCAAGAGCCTTGTACTTCAATCCTCCCTGATTTTTTCCTCTTAATAGAAAATGAATACAATGACTTTTACTTTAAATTTTTATTCAAATTTTATTTCACGGTACTTTTTTTTCCTCAACCCCCTCAATGTTATTTATTCCATAATAAAGACTGGAACCTAAAATTACATAATGAATGATAAACTTTGCCTCATGTGTGGGGAAAAAAAAGCACAGGATTTCGTAAGATTCCTTTACATCCCGCTCTTGCAGTCAGCTTATTTTTGCAAGCATGAAAAGACTGGAGCACAGGGCCCTATTGAAGACTGCAGCAGAGAGTTTCTGTGTACCGTTGTGTAGGTTGTACAGTTCACAACTTGCACAATCATATATGGCAGCCCTAGTAGAAGAGGCTCATTTTCCTGCATTTCCTGAGCATTGTTTTGCAGACTAGACTGAACAGAAACGAAAGAAATACGTTTCATCAGTGGAGATCCCCAACTATGTCCACCACAAACTGGCATGCAAGCCATGTGCTTTTAGCACCAGAGGGAAGAAAGATCCAGACATGCCACAACCGGGGCAATTTCATTATCAAAACAATAAATAAATAATAAACAAAAATTTTAAAGTCACCATGGAGATGTATTTTATGTTATTGAAAACATAAGGGTTTTGGTTAGGATTATGAAGTCCTAGTGGGAGTGAGTCCATTCCACCTAAATTAGGCCTTTTGTCACTGCCTGTATGAATTTCTAAGCATGGCTACTAGCTCCATGTACTTGATTTATCTTAGCATATGGTTGAGCTCACAGATTTCCTTCTTTTGCCAAATGTGTGGTTACCAATACTGTACAAGTTTATACCTGAGCAGAATGTGTTAAAGAGCAACTTTAAACAAAATTTCTCATAACGATTTAAATTGGGTTTATTATTAAGCAAGGAAAATTAGCAGGCTTTACATCTTAATCATCCTATAGATTTTGTAACTAAAAACTAATAAGATCATGTGTTAAAATCTTATTGGTCCATTAGTCAACTAATTCCAAGTCTGAGTATAATAGCATAGAAACATAATCAAGTACCAAATAACATCCTGCATCATAAATTCTTTGTTTTGTGAACAGGTTCAAAACCAGCCTATGAATGGCTAGGACAATAGCCATAAAGGTGTTGGAATTTAAAACATGTTTCCTGATATTGTCTTAAATTTCTCTAGCATTGTGGCCATAACCCGTTAAAGTTCAATGTTACAGATTGGTTTCTTTTGTTAAGAAGCTGTTCAAAATCCAGATGTCTTTTGGAGGCTTGCCACTTGTGTTATGAAACTAATAATAATAATAATAATACTTGTGTTATGAAACTAATTAATAATAATAATACTGTTTGTATGTGTATTTAGAGCAAAAATTCTAAAAATATATTCTGGATTATAAAGGATTCTATGGACAAATGAGATCAGAAAATGTGGAACTGAACTCAACTGACTTCCGTTCTGAAATTTTGAAGATGCCAGTGTGCATTGGGAATGTTTGGGGAAGATTCTAGCATGCAGGATTCCCCCAGCTTATTTTTCTTTTCTTTTTTAATGGAAGTATAGCTGATTTTCAGTGTTATGTTAGTTTCAGGTGTACAGCAAAATGATTCCATTATGTAATTGCACCGTTGCATGCATGCTCAGTCATGTGTTACTCTCCGCGACCCCATGGACTGTAGCCAGCCAGGCTCCTCTGTCCATGGAATTTTCCAGGCAAGAATACTGGAGTGGGTTGCCATTTCCTACTCCAGGAGATTCTGACCCAGGGATCGAACCCTCATCTCTCGCGTCTCCTGCATTGATAGGTGGATTCTTTACCGTATGCAACCCAGGAAGCCCCTCAGTTATATATATTTTCCTTTTCAGATTCTTTTCCCTTGTAGGTTACTACAAAGTAGTAAACAGAGTTCCTTGGGCTACATAGTAGATCCTTGTTGATTATTTTATATATAGTAGTGTGTATATGTTAATCCCAAGCTCCTAATTTATCCTTCCTATTGCCTTCCCCCTTTGGTTACCATGTTTGTTTTCTATGTCCCTGGGTCTATTTCTGGGGTTTAGTTTTCAGTGAGAGGAGTAAGAGAATTTAAAACTTATTTCCCTTTTGCTTCTTCTTGTGGCCCTCTCTTGGCTGCTGTGAGATGGCTGATGGTGACCTTCATCTAAGCAGGCTATGTGAACTCAGGGTGTAGCCCAGGAGAAAGGACACTTCAAGTAGGCATCTCTGGCCAGCTTCAGTTCTGACTCAGGAGAACGGCACCGTCCTCACAATTTCTTCCTGCAATGGACATGGAGGTAAAATTGAAAAGCCTTAGGGAGTGCTTCTTGTTAGAGGATTCATGAGGGTCCCAAGGGCAGAACTAGGTTTGATGGAGCTTGAAAATTACCCAGTTTGGAGATTGGGGAACTTAATAAGAGAAAGAATATAAAATTAGAAGCAAAAGTGACTATTTAAAATGAGGAAAGGAATTATAACAAATTAAAATTTTAAAACTGTCAAGTACTGTGAATGTTACAAGACCCAGAAAAACAACGCAAATTTTATTAACTGCCTGACACACGTCTCTTTTTAAAAAATATTTTTTGCTGTATTCTTGTTGTTTGCCTCTTCATATGAAGATTTCAGATTCTGAAATAACATTTTGTATAGAATAAAAAGCTAATCCAGAGGAATTCCCTGGTTGTCCAGTGGTTAAGATTCTGTGCTTTCTATGCAGGGGGCATGAGTCTGATCCCTGGTCAGGGAACTAAGATCCCACACGCTGCAGGCAGCCAAAAAAATAAATAACAGTCCTTGCCTCACTGAACCTTAATAAAAACAAAAAGCTAATCCAAGCTTTCCTCTAGCAAGTTTGAAATTTTTTTCATTACTGGTCAATTAGAAAAGTTTCTTTCAGCATTATAACTCATTGGAAATAGCGTGTAGCATTTTAGGAATTATTTGCAAAGTTTGGACTTTAGAGCATTTCAAGTTTTCTGTTAGTGACTAATCTAAGTAATCTTTGAGTTGAAGATACTCGTTGAACAGTTTGGCACCAGCATCCTGTTGTAGTAAACTAATAATGACCTTTATGTTGAGCCAGATGAATTAATACAGTGGGCAGTAGGCATATTCCTGAAAACGATTCTTACGTTTTGATGGCTGGTGGTAACTCCACTATACACAAAATCACCTGTGAACCCCCTTAAAATAACTCACTAAATCCAAACTGATTGTATCCTCAAATTTAGCCTCCTCTTAGCTTGATCCTCCAAATATCCATGGCCACTCCAACAAAGCTCACCTTGTGTCCTAAGAGTGGGAAAATCAGAGCAGAAAAGAATAGTAGTATTAATTGCAAACTTCATTGTGCAATTCTACAAAAATGTATGACCTCATGAACATTAGTTCCAAAAGTTCTTCCAGGGTCTTAGAGGGGTCCATATAAGTGCAGGAAGCTGAAGTTGAAGCTCCTAACATCAGGGTAAATTTGCCTCTGAGTTTCACACCCTTTCTTACCCAAGACCCTCCAGTTAGATAGTCAATACTTTAACTTGGAATAGTTTACTATGCATAAATCTAAATCCTATAGAAATGAAGAGTGTGGCAATATACCAGCTAAACAGTACATCTCACAGCTTTCCTTGCAGCTTGGGGTGGCAATCTGAGACAAATTCTAGTCAATGAGAACTTAGTGAAAAGTCATTGAATTGAGGCTTCTGATAAATCTCTTTCCAAGTTTTTGCTGGCATATGCCTTTTGCCCTGTTATTTTCTTCCTGCTTGGAACTCAGGTGCAATGCTGGATGTCAAGCAGCCATTTTGTGACCACAAAATAAAAACATGAGGGCAAAAACTATATGCTAAGATGGAGGTGCAGAAAGATAGAAGGTGGAGAGCTTCAAGTCACTACCTTCAAACTCACTGGTTTAAAAAAAAAAAATTGATCATGTTTTCTGTTATTTGCTGTAGAGTGCCATCTTGAATTAAAATGCTTCCCTTTATGTTGATTTGAATTAAGGATCCAGGAGACAGAATTTCTTTTGCAAATCTCTGTGGGACTTTGAACATTTCGAAAATTGGTTCCCTATGCAATGAAAACCGCGTGTTTTCACAAGTCTTTCTCATGCTTCTTGTTGACATTTCATTTATTTATTTTTTCATTGACATTTAAAGTCAGGAAACATTTGAAGTTTTAAAGTTATACTATCAGTGTTTGAGTTGATTTTTCAATTTTATTTAAATTCCCTCAATGTTATCTGGTTACATGGAAATTTAACTTAGTATGTGGTATTGATTTAAGATGATTTTCATGATTGACTTGTATTTCATTTACCTTTATTTTGTTTTTCTGTAAAACGGAAATAATACCTGGTTCACACTAAACATAAGTGAGGTAAATGCGTTTGTTCTAATTCTTTGTATATTCTCAGTAAAGTATTAAACGTTACTTCTATGAGGTATTTTGCTTTGGCTTTCATGTGCATATTATGATCTTGAAAAATAATATTTTAAGTGTGTCCAGAATTATTGCTTAAGTTAACAGACTTAAGACTTGTCAGAATAATACATTAAAATTAATTGTATTTTTGCTGCAAGCCTACCAGATATTCTTCACCTAAATCAGACACAGGGATAAATGAGTTTCACTTGACCTTTGCACCATGCTTAAGTGCTCCTTATAATTCAGTGATATCCATTTTTATATTTCATGTTATGCATATGGATGGTTCCTGCTTCTCACCCTGTGACTTTGCAATTCAGTACAGAGTTCACAATATGTTATATAATCTCCTCTTAGTGGAAGTTTCCTCTTGTTGTAGAATATCCATTGTAGAATACTGGTAAATTATTAAATTGCTACTTATACTAAATTACTTTTTCATTCAACAAATATTTAATGAGTACCTATGTAGAATAGATATGGTTTTAGGTGCTGGGGATGCAGTATAAATAAAGCTGACAAGGTTCTTGCTCCCATGAAGTTGACATTTTAGCAGAAGCAAGCAATAAACAATGTTGTTTTAAAACTAGGAATGAACCTAGGGAATGGTGGTGATTACCTAAAAATCATAATTAGAGGAACCCCAAATCCAGCAGTTCAACAAATATGTCCCATTTGGCTGAAATGGTCTTGCCCCCTTCTTACACTTCAACTCATGGCACTGGCACAGTTCTTATAAAAACTGTTAACGCTGATAACTCTTGTCATGAGTGACTTTGAAAAGGACTTGTGAAAATATGGTAGACTCTCAATTGTATTGAATCACAGAATGTTAAAATTGAAATGCAGTTTACATATAATGTAGAAACTCTATTATCTGCTATCTGAATTATCAGCTCAAACAATAGAGGACCTTTAACCCTGAAGGAATGGCATTATCAAGAATACATGATCAGAAATGCGTTATCCAGGCCAAGATGTCTATTTCCTAGAATGGTGCCAAATTGGGGAGGTTCTTTGAGGTGGATGCCAAAATATGACAGAGACTGCAAGAGATGAGCAGATTGTTGGAAGAAAGTATTGAAGATGAACTTTAATTTTTTTTCCTGCTGTTTTGATTAGAATTAACCTTAACTGAACCAACCAAAAACAGAAAAAGAAATAATTGAATTTAAGGACTTTATTCTCTAATCATTTACTTTTCATCAGTTATATGAGAGAAATATAGAAGTAACTATGAAAGGTGATTACAGAGTAATGGACTGATTATTTAAGGCCACATGACCTACACGCTATAACTAAGTATCCCTGCCCCTATCCCTTCATGGTTTCAGTTCAGAGGGACGTTTATTGCTAGGCTTTCCAAGTCAGTGGGAAGTCAAAAAGTAGAAGAAAGAAAAAGTCAGCTTCTTCATGGAGTCTCTGTGGGCAGTTTTGCTAGGATATTTTTTTTCTTCCAGTGTTATTGAGATTTAATTGACATACAGCACTGTATAAGTTTTAGGTGTAGAGCATAGTGATTTGACTTACATACACCATGAAAGGATTTCCACAGTAAGTTTAGTGAACACAGGCAGGATAATTCTTTGTTGTGCAGGACTGTCCTGCACAGTGTAGGATGTTTAGCATCTCTGGCTCCTGGCCATGAAATGATAGGGACATCGCCGCCACCCCACCAACCCGGATCACGAGGATAATCAAAAATTTCCCCAAACACGCCTACAAGGAAGGGGAGCTGTATTATTTTCCTGATTGAAAACCACTGGTAGTCGGGAAAAGATTCAAAGTGAAATCCCCGGATGTGGAACCGGGGACTGCTGCTGCTACTGCTGCTAAGTCGCTTCAGTCGTGTCCAACTCTGTGCGACCACATAGATGGCAGCCCACCAGGCTCCCCCGTCCCTGGGATTCTCCAGGCAAGAATACTGGAGTGGGTTGCCATTTCCTTCTCCAATGCATGAAAGTGAAAATTGAAAGTGAAGTCGCTCAGTCGTGTCCGAATCTTAGAGACCCCATGGACTGCAGCCCACCAGGCTCCTCCGTCCATGGGATTTTCCAGACAAGAGTACTGGAGTGGGGTGCCATTTCCTTCTCCAATGTATGAAAGTGAAAATTGAAAGTGAAGTCGCTCAGTCGTGTCCAACTCTTAGCAACCCCATGGACTGCAGCCTACCAGGCTCCTCCATCCATGGGATTTTCCAGGCAAGAGAATCCCATGAATGGAGGAACCGGGGACACCAAGGGCCAACTGGGCCAACTGTGCTATACCATTTTATATGGGACTTGAGCACCTGCAGATTTTGGTAACCACAGGTCTCTTGCAACCAATACCAAGGGATACCAAAGGAGACGGTACATCACTTCCATAGGCTATGTGCTAGGATCACTGTTTGTGTTCATATTTATGGGAGCACAGAGGAGGGGCACCTAACTGAATCTGGTGGTTCTTGTAGGCATCTAAGGGTTATTCCTATCAAAACAATCCAATAATGCCATTCTTACTCAAAATATTTTAGAAATTCTCTTCTGAATTACTTTTAGAGCCTGAGTCACTTTCTTTTGAATTTGTTCAACGTAGGAAACTTTCTTTCTTTGGAAACATCCCAAAGTCACTTGTAACCAAGCCATGTGAATAAGATGAGTGAACAAGCTGGACAATATTATTTTTAGTTAAAAGCAGTTTCACAAAACACAAAATTATGAGCTGACATTTCATAGTTATTGAATTAGGAAAAGAACTTAGTCCAAGTTATAATAGCAGGTACCACTTATTTCATTGTTTTTCATATTCTTCTTATGATTACAAGGTTGTTAGCAATCTATTTTAAGTACTGTGGATACAGAAGTGAAAAGCAATTCCTGCTTTTAAGGAATTCACTATCTAGTGAGGGAGGGAAGCAAGTGAAACAATGATCACAATAGGAACATAGAAGTGCATGCTAGAAAGGATATAATTATGCAGCTATAGGAATGCAGGGCACTAGCTCAGTCTCACGCTGAGGAATGTGAAAAGTTAGCTGAGGGAAGCTGATGTTTTGTCTGAGCTTTGAGTGTACAGTGTTCATGGCTTGGAGGAGGAATGAAGGGTACTGTATGTAGGCAGAAGCAGCAACACAGACAAGCTATGAAGGATTGAAAGTTTGCAATCTACAAGCCTCCAGTTCTCTGGTGTCTGTTAGGAAGGAGCAGGAGATGACACTGGTGAGACAGGCAACATCATTTGCCCCAACACTTCTATGTGCCACGCATAGGAGCTTGGACTTTGAATTAAGGGAGACCGATGGCCATGAAGGACTTAAAGGGAAAAAGTCTGATGATATTTGCATTTCAAATCATTCTAGCAATAGATTGGAAAATGAACTGGAGGAAAAAGAAACCCAAGATAGAGAGTGGTTAAGATGCCAGGAAAGAGGAGAGAAATGAAGAGATACTAAATAGAGAGGTAGGAGTGGGGATTTAAAGGAGAGGAAGGATTTCAGACTTTTTAAAAAAATTATAAAGTAACAGAAATTAAACAATAAGGTTATAGATCAGGAAAAGAGATCCATTGCCAATGGGTCACAATAGAGTTCGGAAACCAGCATGCGCATGGGGATTCTGTAGAGGTGGCATTTTAATTTAGTAGGAACAGGATGAAATACTTTTAAAAGTGTTGGCTAGAGGTGTATATTGGTTTTACAATTAACAAATTACCAAAAACCTGGTGGCTTAAACACTACAAATTCATTATCTTGCAGTTCCGTAGGTCAGAAGGCTGACATGGGGCTCATTAGACTAAAATCAAGGTATCGGCAAGACTGTATTCCTTCCTGGAGACTGTAGGTGAGAATTTATTTCCTTGCCTTTTCCATTTCTAGAAGCCACCCTCATTCCTAGGTTCTGGGCCTCCCTTCCATCTCCAAAGCCAGCAACAATGCATTTCTCTAACCATTCCTCTCTATGTAGTCAAATTTCTCTCTGACCACAGCCAGGAAAGGCTTTCCAGTTTTAAGGACTCATACAATGAATCCAGGATAATCTCCTCATTTCAGTCCATAATCTTAATCACATCTGCAAAATCTCTTTTGCTATGTCAGGTGACAGTTACAGGTTCTAGAGTTTAGGGTATAGACATCTTATGGGCTATTATTCTTCCTATCACAGGTGAAAAATGTCAATTGAGATCTCTACTTCACACGATAAACAAAAAATAAATTACTTATGGATTAAAGATATATACACAAAAATAAACAAAACTACCAAAGTAATAGAAGAAACCACAGGAGGGTATCTTTAAATAAGGAAGACGTTCCTGGACAGGATAAGAAATTCAGAGGTTGTTGTAAATAAAGCTATCAACATACTCGGCACAATAAATACTCAAAAAGTGTATAAAGTGAAAAGCAACACACAAAAAAATGACAGTTAAAAGGAAAGCATCAGATTAGGAAAAAATTTGGCCAGGTGTATAACAGACAAAGAAAATAGCCACAGTATATGAAGAGTATTTACTAACCAATAAGGAAAAAACTCAATCAGATAGAAAAATGGGCAAAGGATAAAAAAGATGATTTAAAGGAAAAATCAAAGTAACCAACAAACGAAGGAGGTGGGAAGCTAAATGTCTTTAGTTATTAGAAAATATTATTTAGGAATTTCTATATATGTGGTAAATCTTCAAAGGATAGCAAGGGAATGATAAAATATATTCAGGATAATATTTTGGGGGTGGGGGTGGGGTTAAGGTGGAGAGGAGCTCACTGGAAACTTTAACATTATTGATTAATATCTAATTTCTCAAATTGAGTGTTAAATTCATAGGTGTTCATTTTTATTTTTAAATGTCATAACTTACTTGTAAATTATACTTATTTTTTGTGTGTGTATGTATCATGGGGTCAGATACGGCTGGGAGACTGAGCGTACACTGCACATCCAATGATTCATGCTTTAAAAAATGGAAAAGCAGATTTGTTTTTTATTTTTTATTTTGAAACAACTTAATTTGAAATAATTTCAGACCTACAGTTAATTGCAAGAATGTGCAAACTCCCATACATCCTTAGTCCAGAAGCCCCATATAAGTTTGGCAATTGTTCCAATAATATTTTTTATAGCAAAAGGGTTTAGTCCAGTTTCATGTGTTTGTGATATTGTAATTTATAAGAAAGATATATTTGGTCTTCATCCCATTGTTTGGCACAAAGTTACTAAAACCCTTGGAATTTTCTAAGCCGCAAAGATATCTTGATATATAAGAATTGCCTTTTGATTGTATTCGAGATTATGTTAATGAAGTGAGTTGGAAAGCCTAGATGGAAGGGGGATGGTTGCAGGCGAACGAAGGTTGGAAATTTCAGACCTACCCCCTGACTTCCATGAGGGAGAGAGACTGGAGATTGAATGAATTACCAATGACTGAATTAATCATTTCCACTGCTAGAAAACTCAAAAGGACAGAGTTCAGCCGATGTACACATGGAAATGTGGGAAGAATGGCATACCTAGAGAGCACGAGGAACTCTTCACTCCTTACCATGTCCCTTACTTATCCTCGGCATCTTCTCCACCTGGCTGCTCTGCATTATATGTATCCTTTTATAATAAACTAGTGTACATAAGCAAATCTTTCTCTGAGTTCTGCGAACTACTCTCACAAATTAGTTGAACCCGAGGAGAAGGTTGCATAAACTTCTGATTGATAGCCAGTTGGTCAGAAGTACAAATAACAGCCTGGGTTTGTGATTGGTACCTGAAGTAGGGGAGGCAGTCTTGCTGGACTGAGCCCTTCACCTGTGGGATCTGATGCTGTCTCCAGGTAGATGATGTCAGAATTAACTGCTGGGTGATGCTGCAGGAGCAGATATTTTTTATGTGCTCCAGGCAGTTGTCATATTTCTCCAGTCTCTTTCACCCTGAAACAGTTCTTCAGTCTTTCCTTGACTTCCATGACCTTGACATTTTTGAAGACTATAGGCCAGTAGTTTTGTAGAATGCCTCCCAGTTTCTGTTTACTTGAAGTTTCCTTAAGATTAGACCAAGATCATCGAGGAACATCATAGAACTGAAACTGGATTCTCCTTATTGAATCCCAATGTGTAGCCTGTGATGTCAGTCTGCCCCATTTCTGGTGGCATTAGTTTGATTAGTTGCTTAGGATGGTTTCTGACAGGTTTCTCAACTGAAAAATTACTCCTTTACCTTATTAACGGGTATTTGAAGGAAATACTTCGCGACTGTATAAAACTCTGTTCCTTATGCCTCTTTCACACTTTTGCATTAGCATCCATTGATGTCCCCTTTGCTTGAATTGTTACTATGTGGATTGCCAAGAAGTGATTTTCTAATTCCGTCATTCCTTCTACGTGTATTAGCACAGAGAGTGAAATTTCTCTATATCCCTATATTCTCAGAGATAGCCATTACTAACATTTTTTTCTAGTAATTGAAGTATAAATGACCTACAACACCAGGTTACTTCCAGGTATACAACATAGCAATTTGATATTTCTATATATTACAAAATGATCTCCAGTATTAATTTTTGATAGTTCGATGATTCTTATTTTTCCAGACGTTCAGGTATAAGAGGGAGAAGCCAGAGGTTGGATTGATGCACAGTGAGTTCAATGAATGAAGTTTAAAGGAGTAAGGAAATTAATGGCCTTGGTAAGAGTGGGGTTGAAGAGGACTGTGGGGTCTGACTGCATAAGGCAGAAAGTGAAGCTGGAAGGAACTGACAGATTAGGAAGATAGAGCACAGAACCTTGGTGGTGTTAACATGTTGAAGGGCAGCTCTGGAGACAAGATAAAACATTCGAGCACTTGGGTTTAAAGTGTTGGCATGGCTTTTTATTTTGGATTTCTCATATGTTCAGTAATGCTTTAGAGTCTTTACATCTCACTGCACAAGCACATGGAATGATCCATACTTATGGGAGTAAAAAAAAAAAATCAACATTGCCTTCACTTGTGAGTATGACAGTTTGGAGGTCTTCGTGATGTTAGAGCTTTACACTTTGATATTTTCTTTCCATTTCTTAAAAGAAACACCATATTTTGTTTCAGCTACTATTTGCCTTAATGAGACATTAATTCTTCCAGATTCTGTTGAAAGATGAGAACAAATGGAAGACCTTAATTGTTCTTGTTCATAATCCAAACAGAAACTTTCTTGTGTTCAAGGTTTCTTACAGAATTAATACGTTCCTTTATCTAAATACAACTCCTCAATCATCAATATCAGAGTTAATCATCTATGAACTTTGAAACATTTTCATTAGGCCTAGTTTCATATCTTATGAGTGGCATCTTCTCTCACTTTGAACTTTATGTTATAGTCAAAAATACTTCCTCTTGTTATTTTCATGCCTTGTACTTCTAACATGTAGAGTGACTCATTTGCAGAATTTACGTGTCTGAAAATTTGGTTTCTAAATCTGTATGCAGGTCAGGAAGCAACAGTTAGAACTGGACATGGAACAACAGACTGGTTTCAAATAGAAAAAGGAGTACATCAAGGCTGTATATTGTCACCCTGCTTATTTAACTTATATGCAGAGTACATCGTGAGAAACGCTGGACTGGAAGAAACACAAGCTGGAATCAAGATTGCCGGGAGAAATATCAATAACCTCAGATATGCAGATGACACCACCTTTATGGCAGAAAGTGAAGAGGAGCTAAAAAGCCTCTTGATGAAAGTGAAAGCGGAGAGTGAAAAAGTTGGCTTAAAGCTCAACATTCAGAAAATGAAGATCATGACATCTGGTCCCATCACTCCATGGGAAATAGATGGGGAAACAGTAGAAACAGTGTCAGACTTTATTTTCTGGGGCTCCAAAATCACTGCAGATGGTGACTGCAGCCATGAAATTAAAAGATGCTTACTCCTTGGAAGAAAAGTTATGACCAACCTAGATAGCATATTCAAAAGCAGAGACATTACTTTGCCGACTAAGGTCCGTCTAGTCAAGGCTATGTTTTTCCTGTGGTCATGTATGGATGTGAGAGTTGGACTGTGAAGAAGGCTGAGCACCGAAGAATTGTTGCTTTTGAACTGTGGTGTTGGAGAAGACTCTTGAGAGTCCCTTGGACTGCAAGGAGATCCAACCAGTCCATTCTGAAGAGGATCAGTCCTGGGTGTTCATTGGAAGGAATGATGCTAACGCTGAAACTCCAATACTTTGGCCATCTCATGCGAAGAGTTGACTCATTAGAAAAGACTCTGATGCTGGGAGGGGTTGGGGGCAGGAGGAGAAGGGGACGACAGAGGATGAGATGGCTTGATGGCATCACCGACTCGATAGCCGTGAGTCTGAGTGAACTCCGGGAGTTGGTGACGGACAGGGAGGCCTGGCATGCTGCGATGGGGTTGCAAAGAGTCAGACACGACTGAGCAACTGAACTGAATCTTTGTCTCAATAATAATCATTCATTTTTAAGCCAGTGCAGAAAAGCCTTGTGTACTGCTGAAGCAACAAGTTAAAACATGTTGCAGTCTTCTCTGCTCAGACAGTTCCTCCTCTGTTTCCAGGAATGGTAGGAGGAAACAACTGGTCTCCTTCCTTTGCAGCACTACAATGTTGCTAACCTGTGATTTCAATTATCCACACTCCAGGAGAAAGAATACAGTATGGATAAAACAACTAGAAGTATGTAAGGCTTGCTTTCTCATCAGCTCAGCTAGAGTTCATATGACAAACACCACCTACTAACGCGCTAGGACCTGGAGGGCAGATGTGCTCCTCTGCCTTCTCAGATGACTCATCTTTCTTTTTCTTCCTTTCTTTCAATTTTTATTTTATATTGGTTAATTAACAATGTGTTAGTTTCAGGTGTACAAGTGATTCAGTTATACATCTATCTATTCCTTTTTCAAATTATCCTTCCATTTAGGTTATTACAGAGTGTTAAGCAGAGGTACCTGTGCTATATAGTAGGTCCTTATTGGTTATATGTTTTAAATATAGAGGAGCCTGGTAGGCTGCAGTCCATGCTAAGGGTCAGACACGACTGAGCGACTTCACTTTCACTTTTCACTTTCATGCATTGGAGAAGGAAATGGCAACCCACTCCAGTGTTGTCGCCTGGAGAATCCCAGGGACAGGGGAGCCTGGTGGGCTGCCGTCTATGGGGTCGCACAGAGTTGGACACGACTGAAGTGACTTAGCAGCAGCAGCAGCAGCAGCAGCAGTGTGTATGTGTCAGTCCCAAACTCTCAATCTATCCCTCCCTCATCTACCTCCCTCTCCACACCCATAAGATCTTTCTCTAAGTCTGTGTGTCTGTTTCTGTTGTGTAAATAAGTTTATCTGTATCATTCCTTTAACTTTCTACATATAAGGGATATCATATGATATTTGTCTTGGTCTGACTTACTTCACTTAGTATGATAATCTCTAGGTCCATCCATGTTGCTGCAAATGGCATTTTTTAATTCTTTTAATGGCTGAGTAATATTCTATTGTATATGTGTACCACGTCTTTGTGGTTTCCCTAGTGGCTCAGTGGATAAAGAACCTGCCTGCAATGCAGGAGACGCAGGTGATGTGGGTTCGATCCCTGGCTCAGGAAGATCCCCTGGATGAGGGCATGGCAATGCACTCCAATATTCTTGCCTGGAAAATTCCATGGACAGAGGAGCCTGGTGGGCTACAGTCCATGGGGTCCCAAAGAGTCAGATATGACTGAGAACGCAGGCACACACCACATCTTTATCCATTCATCTGTCATCGATGGACAGTTAGGTTGTTCCCATGTCCTGGGTATCGTAAACAGTGCTGCAATGAACATTGCGGAGCATGTATCTTTCAAGCCATGTTTTTCTTCGGATATGTGCCCAAGAGTGGGATTGCTGGATCACATATTAGTTCTATTTTTAGTTTCTTAAGGAACTTCCATACTGTTCTCCATAGTGGCTGTACCAATTTACATTCTCACCAACAGTGTAGGAGGATTCCATTTTCTGTATGCCCTCAGATGACTTTTCTTTAATGGCTCCTTTAAAAATTCCTTATTAGTAAATAATGAAATTGATATAGAGAGCAAATACTGTCTGCTTGATTGTCAAACCAAAAATGATTTCCTTCTCTCATCTTTCTTCCTTCTTCCTTTTTCGTAAAAGGAATGGAATGGACTACCTGCTTAAATGTCAGTCTCACAGCAACAAAGAGCCTGACCACATTTCAAAGCCTCTGAAAGACGTCTAGAGGACAAGTTGGGGGCAGCAGAGAAACCCTCGCCTTCTCTAACCTTTTATTCCTTCTAGCCAGGATTCCAAGTCACATCTGTCTGATGCTCTTAATGGCAGATTATGAAAAATTAGGTCTTTCAAATGAGAACAAGAAAGAAAAAAATGTCATCATGTATATTCATTTGATTTGGGAATAAAAGGGTGCCCTATAATTTAGAAGAGACAGGGATGACTCATTACAACTATGAAGGTTATTAAGAAAATGAATAAATCGGTCATACCACTACAACTGTGCTTGTCATCACAGTAACATTGCCAATTTCCCTTTACAGTTGGTAATTGCTATTCTATACCTTCTTATAAGGAATATAAGACCTATTCTGGTGTAACAATAAATATTAGAATAGTCTTCAAATCCATCATTAGTTGAGGCTATAAAAAGCTGTAGCTAGAGCAGGTGCAAGCTACCTCAGAACCATGGAAAGAAATTATAGCACTGAAAATACTCTGAACTGTCCAATGCAATAAAAGTATATATAAAATTTAATAGTAGTCAATGTAAAAAGCTATAATAGTTGAAATTTAAGACTACTTTGATAATGTTAAATTGATACCCCAAACTAGAAAAGTGGTACAAAGCCTAACTCACACTTACATTTCTTCAGTTTAATAAGCGTGTAAATGTTTAACAAAGAGAATAAAAGCGATATACATTATAGCAGCATTGTTTGAATCTCTTTGGGAAGTAATATCTTAAGCTTCTCTGTAGTTTTCCTTATTAGCTGATTGATTCTTGATCGATTTCAGCTAACATTTTGCTTAACCATGTCTGGTTGCTTTGATCCTCAAACTTGGAGTTATCTTTCTACTGTGGTTTTAACTATTCTGTAGATTTTGTTACCCCTATTGTCGCAAAGTATGCCTACATCCAAGCCTGTTTATCTTATATTTCTTCTTCAAGCAAGAAGGTCAGGAAGAAGGAAAGGGCAAAAAGCTAAAAAGCACACTTCCTTTCAGCTCCAGTCTGTAATTGAAAGGCTTCATGACTTTCAGAAATTTAAAAGCATAGTCTTTGGGGATGGAAATATATAAAAGGCACTATCCAGAGCAGTCTAGAGCATAGACTTTGGCCTCAAGCCTCTCTGGGTTTCAAGTCTGGTTTCTTCCCTTAATACCTGCATTACTTTGGACAAGCTCCCTAATCTCTCTAAGCCTCAGCTTTCTCATTTGCAAAATAAGGATAATAGTAATACCTGTCTCATAGAGTTTATTGTTAGAATCAAATTAGATAATGCATATAAACACTCCAAGTGGTATTTGGCATATGATAAGCATTTAAAGATGCTAGCTAATAAAACATTGATGCTATTAATATAAAAACGTATTTGTTTTAAAAAATTCACTAAACCCTTGCTAGAGGATGTGTCCATATCCTTCGGGGGCCTTATTCAGCAATGACTTTGAACCAAAAAAAAAATTTATACTTGCATCACTTTGGTAGTTGAGAAGAGACAGTTTCTGAACAAACTTCTGTCCAATATCTCTGATACTTCCTTTTCTTTGAGCTGTTCTGTTTCAAGTTTGATTTCTCTTTCCAGTGACCCTCCCTCTGCCCTCGAGACACTGACAATTCTGCATGCCAAGGACTCCTACAGCAGTGTTTGAGGTGCAACCCAGGGTTTTCTGTCCCTCTGACAATGATGGAAATTTCCTATTTCTTTGGTTCATTTCCTCTCTATATACATTATTGTTTTCATTGTTCAGTTGCTAAGTTGTGTCCAAAACTTTGCAACTGCATGGGCTGCAGCATGCGAGGCTCCCCTGTCCTTCACTATCTCCTGGAGTCAAATTCATGTTTGTTGAGTTGGTGATGTTATCTAACTATCTCATCCTCTGCCACCCCCTTCTTTTGCCTTCAATCTTTCCCAGCATCAGGGTCTTTTCCACTGAGGCAGCTCTTCGCCTCAGGTGGCCAAAGTATTAGAGCTTTGGCTTCAGCATAAGTCCTTCCAATGACTATTCAGGGTTGATTACCTTTAGGATTGACTGGTTTGATCTCCTTGCAGTCCAAGGGACTCTCAAGAGTCTTTTCCAATACCACAGTTCAAAAGCATCAACTCTTTGGCACTCAGCCTTTTTTGTGGTCCAATTCGTACATCCATACCTGACTCCCGGAAAAACCATAGCTTTCACTTTATGGACCTTTGTTGGCAAAGTGGTGTCTCTGGTTTTTTAGTCTGCTATTGTCTAGGTTTGTCATAGCTTTCCTTTAGTGGAGCAAGTGTCTTTTAATTTCATGGCTGCAGTCACCTTCCATGATGATATATGTTAACCAGGATATAATTCTTTTGACCCAGATCTATAACATTTATTCTAATTACTTATATGTTTATTCAGTTCCCCCAACTCATTATGTTATTCATAGAGTGCATGCATGCTAAGTCGTTTCAGTCATGGCCAACTCTTTGTGATCCTATGGACTGTAGCCCACCAGGCCTCTCTGTCCATGGGATTCTCCAGGCAAGAATACTGCAGTGGGTTGCCATGCCCTCCTCTAGCAGATCTTCCTGACCTACTGTGTCTCCTGCATTGATAGGCGGGTTCTTTACCACTAGTGCCACCTGGGAAGCTCTATTTACTGACTACTTACTACCATATTTCATTCAGTCTGAAATACATTGACTATTGGTGGGGGATGGAGGAATTGGAATAAGGGGGTTAAAAGGTACAAACTTCAAATTATAAGATAAATAAGTATTGATGATATAATGTACAACTTGATGACTTTAGTTAACACTGCTGTCTGGCATATATGTACCTGGGAAAGAGAATGGAAACCCACTCCAGTATTCTTGCCTGGAGAATTCCATGGACAGAGGAGCCTGCAGGCTACAGTCCATGGGGTTGCATAGAGTCAGATATGACTGAGCGACTAACACATACCATGGATATATATAAAAGTTGCTAATAGTAGATCCTTAAAGTTCCCATCACAAGGGGGAAAAAATGGAGGATAGGAATGCAGGAGTGGAAGCAGGAAGCCTACCTAATTACAGGTATTGCTTTAGCTCTATGAGAGATGATGCTGGCCTAGGCTAGGGCAGTAGACTTGGAGGAGAGGGGAAATGGTAAAATTTGGAAAATATATTTAGTGCACAGTAGATAAGGCAATGGCAACCCACTCAGTACTCTTGCCTGGAAAATCCTATGGATGGAAGGACCCGGTAGGCTGCAGTCTATGGGATCACGAAGAGTTGGACACGACTGAGTGACTTCACTTTCACTTTTCACTTTCATGCGTTGGAGAAGGAAATGGCAACCCACCCCAGCGTTCTTGCCTGGAGAATCCCAGGGACAGCAGAGCCTGGTGGGCTGCCGTCTATGGGGTCGCACAGAGTTGGACACAACTGAAGCGACTAAGCAGCAGCAGCAGCAGATCAGGACTGAATTATGTGAAAGTGAGAAGTGAGAGGGATGTGGATTAAAAGGTGATTCCCAGGATTTTGGTGGCAGCAACTGCTAAATGATGGGACCATTTGCAGAGATGGGAAGACTAGGGAAAGAGCAGGTTTGAGGGTAAAAGTCAAGCATTTAGTTTTGGACACAGTAGTTATTAGATAGCACAAGAGAAGCTGTTGAGGACTAACTGGATATTTGAGGTCAGGTCTCAAAGAGAGGTTAGAGCTGGAGACACATATTTTGAACTAATCTGTGTACATGTTATTTAAATCCATTCAATGTGATCCTCAACACTGGTCCCACATTAGAATCACTTGGGGTGCTTTAAAACCTATAAAATCATAGCTCTGCCCCCAGAGGTTATGGTAGAAAAGGGATTTGGTGTTTCTTTTTAGAAGTGACTCCGATGATTCTAATATGTAGCCAAGCTTGAGAACCAGGGCCAAAGGGACTCAGGTAGTTGATTATAAGAGAGAAAAGAGGGGACTCATGGATTGAAGCCTTGGTGGGCTCCAGCATTTAGTGGACCAGAAGAGAAAGCAGAGAGTCCAGCAACAGGACTGATCAAAAGAAGTTGTCAAGTTAGGAGGGAAACTGGGAGAATGCCCCAGAGGTCAAAGAAATACAGGGGTTCGAGGAGGATGGAGTAATCAGATGAGTCAAATACTACTAGAAGGATTTAAAAGGTAAGGACTGAGTATTAACTATTAATTAGGTACAAAGAAGTGTGTTACAAATAAAGCAAGCGATAACAACCGCTTCTCCAGTCTTTCTTCATGTGTGTGTGTGTGTTTTAGTCGCTCAGTCGTGTCCAGCTTTTTGTGACCCATGGACTATAGACCACCAGGCTCCTCTGCCCATGGGATTCTCCAGGCAAGAATACTGGAGTGGGTAGCCATTCCCTTCTTCAGGGGATCTTCCCAACCCAGGGATTGAACCCAGGTCTCCTCCATTGCAGGCAGATTCTTTACTGTCTGAGCCACCAAGGAAACCTCTCTTCATTGTATACACACAAAACAAAACTGGGAGTTGTAGTATATTTAATAAATAAAAAATAATTTAAAGTGGTGAAGGTAATATAATACTACTGAAAATTATATTCTGAATCCCTTCTTTTTTTAAAGATGGCAAATATAAATAAATAAGTAGCCACAGAAAATTCGGTCAACTGAGAAAAGGCAAAAATATATTACCACATTTTCTTGTGCTAAACATTATTTAGCATGCATTCAGTTTTATTTAGTGAATTCCTACTCTGCAGCAGACTCTTTGCTGGGGATGTAGAAATCTACAAAAATCCACAAAAATCTCTGCCCTTAAGTAATTCAGGGCCTTGTGGGGGAGGTGAACACATGAAAAATGGCTACAAAACAAAGTGATAAGTGATGTAATAAAAGCTATATAGAGCAGATGGTGGAAGCAAAGAAGACAGAGAACTTATTGCATGTTGAATGATGATTATGAACAGCACCTTGACAAACTAGAAAATTGCTCATGCTTTAATGTAGTGATAGAAACAAGATGGAAAATTGAGTGTACCCCGTGATTACAACCATATAAAAATATGATCCCTGAAATTTTCCCAGTCAAGAAAAATCTTGAACTGAGTCTTGAATAGTGGGCCAGGTAAATAAGGTCAGGAAAAGGTGGAAGAAAGAGAATTCTGAGCTGGAAGAAAGCAAGTGAGACAGAGTGTACAACCTGTTTGGCCACTGTAATAACTTTGGTGTTGCTGGAGTGTGGGTTGCCCGTCAGGGAGTAACCAGACTTAAAACTGGAAAGACAGGCAGGTGATAACAAGATAAAAAAGAATCACACAGGCTGTGCTAGAGAGTTTGAACTCTATTCAGTCACTTATGAGTAGCCACGGAAGAATTTTAAAGTGGAAAACACACTCAGATTTGATATTACAACTATGACCACAGCAGCTCAACTGAAAGAGACTGAAAGCAAGAAGACTAGTTAGAGAGGTCTTGCAATAATTTAGGTGGGAAATATTAATTAAGACAATAGCAGAAAGATGGATGGACGGATAGGGATGAATTGAAAGGACTCTTTAGGAGATTGAGTAGACTTAGGGAATGGTAACAAAGATCATGGCATCCAGTTCCATCACTTCATGGGAAATAGATGGGGAAACAGTGGTAACAGTGTCAGACTTTATTTTTGGGGGCTCCAAAATCACTACAGATGGTGATTGCAGCCATGAAATTAAAAGATGCTTACTCCTTGGAAGAAAAGTTATGACCAACCTAGATAGCATATTCAAAAGCAGAGACATTACTTTGCCGACTAAGATCCGTCTAGTCAAGGCTATGGTTTTTCCTGTGGTCATGTATGGATGTGAGAGTTGGACTGTGAAGAAAGCTGAGCACTGAAGAATTGATGCTTTTGAACTGTGGTGTTGGGGAAGACTCTTGAGAGTCCCTTGGACTGCAAGGAGATCCGACCAGTCCATTCTGAAGAGCCCTGGGATTTCTTTGGAAGGAATGATGCTAAAGCTGAAACTCCAGTACTTTGGCCACCTCATGCGAAGAGTTGACTCATTGGAAAAGACTCTGATGCTGGGAGGGATTGGGGGCAGGAGGAGAAGGGGACGACAGAGGATGAGATGGCTGGATGGCATCACTGACTCGATGGATGTGAGTCTGAGTGAACTCTGAGAGTTGGTGATGAACAGGGAGGCCTGGTGTGCTGCGATTCATGGGGTCGCAAAGAGTCAGACACGACTGAGCGACTGAACTGAACTGAACTGAAGGGATGGGAGCATCAGGAATGTGGAGTGAAGGAAAAGAAGAAAGACTCTCAGATCTCTGGTTTCGATAATTATCCCTGTTCTTATTCTCAGCTGAGTTTCAACCAAGGCAAAAAAATATAGGACTAAAATTGAGGGACCTGTGGAACATCTAAGGGAAGAATGATGAGTTTGATTATCCTGGAGCTCAAAAGAGATGTGTGGGCTAGAGATACTGATTTAAGAGACATCATTACCTATGTGATTTGTGGAGTGATTGAGACTGAGAAAGGATGTTGTATACGTGCCGTTTGTGTGTTTTCCTTTCTAGTCATTTTATTTTAAATTATATCCTCATTTAATTATAATAATTAGATTATGCAATTTCCTTTTTCACCTTGCATTATAACAAAATTTTTCTTATGTTGCACTAGAGTTTTCCAAACAGTCAAAGCTGTGGCTGAATAAAAATATACCAAGAGGATATGCTATAGTTAGAATTGAGCTTATCTCTGTGATAAAAATTTCTGTTCATAGTTTTTCTCTCATGTTTTGGATTTTTTCCTTAGGCAAGATTCTCAGAAATGAGAATATATGTATGTTGTTCTATATTTAATGTTTATTGCACATATACATCCAAATTATTTTCTGAAATGGTTGTACAGTTTCTCCTTAATACCAACAATGTATGAAGATACAAATTTAATTAGGTACTTGCTATAATTTGGTATTATGTATTTATCGAATGGCGCTTCCCAGGTGGCACAGTGGTAAAGAATCACTCATCAGTGCAAGAGACACAGGAGACTTGGGTTCAATCTGTGGGAAATGGCAACCCACTCCAGTATTCTTGCCTGGGAAACTCCATGGAAAACGGAGCCTGGCAGGTTACAGTCCATGGGCTGCAGAGTAGGACACCACTGAGCACACACGCAGGATATGGGATTTGCGGAATGTGTACAGACACCCTGGATTCTGAAGTCAAGTGGGCCTTAGGGAGCACACTACAAACAAAGCTAGTGGAGGCGATGGAATTCCAGTTGAGCTATTTCAAATCCTAAAAGATGATGCTGTGAAAGTGCTGCACTCAATATGCCAGCAAATTTGGAAAACTCAGCAGTGGCCACAAGACTGGAAAAGGTCAGTTTTCATTCCAATCCCAAAGAAAGGTAATGCCAAAGAATGCTCAAACTACCACACAATTGCATTCATCTCACACACTAGCAAAGTAATGCTCAAAATTCTTCAAGACAGGCTTCAACAATACGTGAACCATGAACATCCAGATGTTCAAGCTGGATTTAGAAAAGGCAAGGAACCAAGGATCAAATTGCCAACATCCATTGGATCATTGAAAAAGCAAGAGAGTTCCAGAAAAACATCTACTTCTGCTTTATTGACTGTGCCAAAGCTTTTGACTATGCCACAGCCTTTGACTGTGTGGATAATAAGTTTATTTCCACAATAAGTTTATTTTCCACAATAAACTGTGGAAAATTCTTCAACAGATGGGAATTCCAGACCATCTTACCTGCCTCCTGAAAAGTCTGTGTGCAGGTCAAGAAGCAACTGTTAGAACTGGACATAGAACAATAGACTGGCTCCAAATTGGGAAAGGAGTATGTCAAGGCTGTATATTGTCACCCTGCTTATTTAACTTATATGCAGAGTACATCATGTGAAATGCCGGGCTGGAAGAAACACAAGCTGGAATCAAGATTGCTGGGAGAAATATCAATAACCTCAGATATGCAGATGACACCACTCTTAATGGCAGAAAGCAAAGAACTAAAGAGCCTCTTGATGAAAGTAAAAGAGGACAGTTTAAAAGCTGGCTTAAAACTCAACATTCAAAAAACCAAGATCATGAAATCCGGTCCCATCACTTCATGGCAAATAGATGGGGAACAATGGAAACAATCACAGACTTTACTTTCTTGGGCTCCAAAATCACTGAAGATGGTGACAGTAGCCATGAAATTAAAAGACACTTGCTCCTTGGAAGAAAAGCTATGACCAACCTAGGCAGCATATTAAAAAGCAGAGACATTACTTTGCCAACAAATGTCCGTCTCTTCAAAGCTATGGTTTTTCCAGTAGTCATGTATGGATGTGTGAGTTGGACTATAAAGAAAGCTGAGTGCTGAAGAATTGATGCTTTTGAACTGTGGTGTTGGAGAAGACTCTTGAGAGTCCCTTGGACTGCAAGGAGATCCAACCAGTCCATCCTAAAGGAAATCAGTCCTGAATACTCATTGGAAAGACTAATGTTGAAGCTGAAACTCCAATATGTCGACCACCTGATGCAAGAACTGACTCATTGGAAAAGACCCTGAAGCTGGGAAAGATTGAAGGCAGGAGGAGAAGGGGATGACAGAGGATGGGATGGTTGGATGGTGTCACTGACTCTATGGACATGAGTTTGAGCAAGCTCCGAGAGTTGGTGATGGACAGGGAAGCCTGGCGTGCTGCAGTCCATGGGATTGCAAAGAGTTTGACATGACTGAGCAGCTGAACTGAACTGATATTTTTATTATATACATTAAACATCTTATCGCAGTAAGATAAACATACAGCAAAGTATACATATCTAATTGTGTAGTCTGATGAATTTTCAGAGTGAACATACTATATAATCTGAACGTCAATCAAGAAACAGAGCATTGTCAGCATCTCAGAATTCTCTCTCATATATCCCTCAAAGGTGCAACCACTGTCTTGATTTTTGACATTATAGCTCCCCCGCCCCAGGGATTCTCCAGGTGTTCTTGCCTGGAGAATCCCAGGGGCGGGGAGCCTGGTGGCCTGCCGTCAATGGGGTCGCACAGAGTTGGACACTACTGAAGCGACTTAGCAGCAGCATGATAGTTTGAGCTGTTTTTGAACTTTCGATAAATAGAATCACATAGCGTGTAATCTTTTGTGTCTATTTTCTTTTGTGCAGCATTATGTTTGTACAGTTCATCATGTCACTGGGTTTATCTGTGGTTCGTTCTCATTTCTGTATGGTATTCTACCGTGTGGATGTTCTACAATGTATTTGTTCCGGTAAGCATTAGGGTAGTCTCTGGTTTGGGGCTATTATAAACAGCGCTGGTTTATGAACATTCTTGTTATGTCCCTTGATGAATATACGTGTGCATTTCTATTGGGAATGACTTAGGAATGAATGATGGATCAGACATGTGTTTGTTTTCAGCTTTGGTATTTACTGCCCTGTTTTCTCAGGGTACCACTTTTTACTTCCTCCAGGATATGAGAGTTCCTGGTACTCTACATGCTGTCTAACATTTTGTCTTTTTCATTTTAGTCTTCTCATAAATGGTGTCTTATTTGGCTTCAATTTGCATTTCCTTGTTAACCAAAAGTGTTAACCATCTTTTCACAAATTTTTTAGCCATTTGGATATGCTGTTTTGTGGTCGCTGTTCAAGCTGTCTACTTTTCTGCTGTATTCTCTTCTCCTTATTGATTTGTAAGAGGTTATTATTGTTGTTATGTTGCCATTTTACATATTCTGAATATGAATCCTTTATCAGGTGTATGTCTTGCAAGTATTTTCCCACTCCATGTTTGCTTTCACTAGTCAAAGAACGTCTTCCCATGATTAGAAGTTTTTAATCTTAATATAGTTCAACCTGTCTATTCTTCCATATGGTTAGCACATTTTATGTTCTGTTTAAGAAATCTTTGCCCACCTGTAAGTCAGGCAGATATTTCTCTATGTTTTATTTTAAATGCTTTATCTTTTATTTTCATATTTAGATCTGCAACCCATTTGAAATGTATTTTTGTATTTTGTGTAAGATAGGGGTCAAAATGCATATTTTTCTATATGGATATCTATTTGACACAGTCTAATTTATTGCAAAGATTACCCTTTCCCCAACTGCACTGAATATTAATATTTAAGGGTTTTTTTCTCTTCAGTTTAACACATGGAAAGCGAGGCCTCATTGTTTAACTCATTTATTGATTATTTGGGCAATTTGCCATTTCTCTATTGTATTAATTAAGACAGGACAGATTCTGCTGCAGTAGGAAATGAAGCACCAAATTTTAGAGGCTTAAAATAACATGGCTTTAGTTTTCCTCATGCAAAGCCCAGTTGCCAGTGGGCCGATTTATAAGGCAGCTGGTCTCCCTGCGATGACTGAGATCCAGGTCACTTCCATCTTGGGACTTCGCAGTAGTATGTGGTCTCTACAATCTCTGTTAGAAGAGAAGAGAGCAGTGGCATGTTGACTCTTACGTTCTTGGCCTGGTTGGGAGACACCCAATTTCAGCTTACGTTCTGCTGTCTGCATCTGTCAACATGGCCTCACCTCACTGGAGGGAGCCTGGGAAATATAGTTTTCCCATGTGCCCAGGGTGCAGAAGAAAGACAGACACCAGAGAGATGGTGATCCCACCACATTCCCTTGACTAACTAGTCATATTTTCCACTGTGCAAATGGTTTGTGTCTATTAACACTATTTATTTGGGGTATCTAATGTGCGTATTAAATTGAAATAACCTTTAAGATTTCTTGCTTTGAATTCTCTTTTAACTTAGTAATGCTTCTCCAATTTATTACAAGCTTGCTTACCACATTTCACTCATCCTTTTCTCTAGTCTTTTTATGTTATTTTATTTAGATGTACTTTTTATAAGCAGCAAAGATTCTGATTTTCAACACAATCTGAGAGGCTTTTTCTATTAATAGGGAATCTAAATTTAATAAGTGGACTGATCGCGCTTCATCTCAGGATTGCCATGTTTTTGTGCCTTTGTTTTCATCATATGTGTGTGCTGCCTCTTTTCAGTTTTGTCATTTGCACTGAAGATTTGGTGTTGTTTGCTCTTATTCTTCACTGCGATTTTTTGAAAGTAGACATTCCTCTGATTTTGCTAGTGGGTTCCTGAGAGCTTTCCACAAATACTTTTAAAAATCTGTGTTTGTTTAATTGTAAAACTAATAAGTCAAATAAAAACCTTTAGAAACTATGGAAAAGGAGGCATCAAGCATTTTTTATTTCCCTATCCCCTGTTAATCTTATCTTTTGTTTGTGTTAACTATCTAATCTGGGGTAGTAAACTCAGTCATTTGAAAAAATAGTTTTTTTCCCTCATAAACTAATTGCTCTTCCTGTAAAACATTAGGACAATACCCTAAAGTACAAAGGGCAGCAGCAAAATCTGCCATCACCACACAAAGACAACTGCTGTTAATATTTTAGTATATTTCCCTTCAAACTTTTTACTACATACATTTTATATGATTGCGATTATATTGTATATATGATTTTATATGCTGCTTTATTCACTGCAATTATTAGCAACTAGTTGTTTTTGGTTGTATAAAGTCTTCACAATCATTTTAAAGACCTTATCATATTAGATGAGCCATAAGTTATTACCATATCATTATTGTACATTTAGATTATTTTCAACTTCTAATCATCATAAATAATGTTGAATAGAATTATCTTTGTGCAAAAGGGCGGAAAGCACATTTTTTGTCTAATTTAGGATGATTTCATTAGGACAGATTTCCAGAATAAAATTAGTGGGTCAAAGGACTACCTTTTTTTTTGATTATGCTGTACAGCATGCAGAATCTTAGCTCCCCTACCAGGGGTTGAACCCATGTCCTGGGTCTTGGGAGCAGGGAGTCTTAACCATTGGACCATCAGGGAAGTCCCAAAATGAATATATTTTTTAAAGGATTTTTGGTTCATATTGCTAAATTGCTTCCCTAAAGAAATTGCATCATTATAAATGAAATCTCAATATAGTTATATTCTTGCTATAGTTCTTTTAGCATTTCAGACTTAGCATCAATTCATTTCTCATTATTGGTGTTTATATTAACTTATACTATAGCTAAAGTCTGTTTTGGGCATCTCCACCAATTCTTTCCAACCCCTATCTTCCAAATCATGAGTTCTTTTTATGATTCAGTGACTCATTTTATGATTCATCAAATTGCATCAAATACATGGAAGAATGTGTTTTTTTTGTTGATTACCAATTAAGTCAATGCTTTATGTAACTTAATTTGGTTTCATTTCTGCATATTGCATAGCAGGTGACTTATTTCCACTGAGGAAAATTATAATTTTTTTAAGTTAAAAAAATTATATATTTTTGGCTGTTCTGGATCTCCATTACTGCACATGGCCTTTCTCTAGTTGCAGTCAGCGGGGGCTCCTCTCTAGCTGTGTTGTATGGTTTCTCATTGCAGTGGCTTCTCTTGTTTTGGAGCATGGGCTCTAAGCACTTGAGCTCACTGGTTGTGGCACACAAGCCAAGTTGCCCCACAGCAGGTGGGATCTTCCCAGACCAGGGACTGATCCATGTCCCTTGTATTGGCAGGCAGATTCCCAACCACTGGCACACCAGGAAATTCCCAAAATTACTTTTTGACACTAGCTGTGTCCTTTCCAACCCATCCCAATCCACAGAGCAAGGGGAAAATGAAGGAAGTGAAAGTGAAAGTCGCTCAGCTGTATCCGACTCTTTGCGACCCCATGAACTATACAGTCCATGGAATTCTCCAGGCCAGAACACTGGAGAGGGTGGGTGTTCCCTTCTCCAGCGGATTGTCCCAACCCAGGCATCAAACCCAGGTCTCCTGCACTGCAGGCGGATTCTTTACCAGCTGAACCACCAGGGAAGCCCAAGCCTATGGTAAGTTGAAAGATGCACTTCTAGGAGGGGTTGGAAAAACGTGTCGAGACCTCTAAACAGGGAAGACGGGGCAAATAAGCAAAGATTTAACTAGGTGCTCAAGACTATCCTAAATTGAAGATACAATAAAAAATAGAATAGAGTCTTAAGTTGGTGTATGGAATAGATCCAGACTCTGATGGATAAGTTTTGAATCTTGAAAAGGAAATAATTTAGATCACTTTGATGCACTTCAAGGCCCAGCTAAAATTGCTCCTCATTTAGACACCTCAAATGTGATCTCTCCTGCCTCCAAATTCTCCCATTTTTCTAGAAAATGCATCATTTTCTACCTTGGATAGTAGTAATTTGCCAGACTACTCTTTGATCATTACCTCCACATTACATGTGTGACTCACCTCTGTGCTTTCATAGCACCTGGCAAATTGCTTTATCCTAGATAGGTGTTCAACAAATAATTCCTGAAACCAATGCTTAGCAGTTGGTAACTGTTTTCAAAACCAACGGATATACAGATTATAGACCATTCCCAAATAACTTTATTAAGTGCTCAAAGTGAGCAATAGTTAAGTAGATAAATATTTACCTGAGGACTTTTTCACAGTGGCAGTTTTGGAAATTTCATTGTGTATTTGTTGATTTTAAGGTACTATTTTCTTCATTTCCCCTCACATTAGCAATATGTTACATTAAAAAAGATACTCCCTTTTATTTTCTCATTAAACAACAAATCCCATTAGAATGTGTTCGTGTGTGTGTGTGTGAATACTTAAATCACAAATGCTAGGTTGTTTTTGCTAAAATTTTTTTCTAATTTTTTATCATAAGTGTGCAGTGTAATTTTCACAAACGAGACACTTGCTTCTAACCAGCACCTGGATTAAGGAACAGAATATTACTTTCATCTTAGAAACCCCTCTTCTTGCTTCATGACGACTTATTTTCATGGTGACTTTTTGACTTTGGGAGGGGAGGGGGAGAAATTGTCATCAATATTTGATGTTTTTATATTGTTTCAAAGTTTCTAAATATGTATGAGGTTATATACATCTCACATTATTTTTGTCATGTATCTAAGGAAGATTTGTATTTTTTATTTGCTAGGAAAGCATTAAGTGATTTTTGTTTGCATTAAGTGATTTTGAAAGTCTTGAAACCATACAGTTGGAAAGATATTGTCAAAAATCAAGGATATTTGATACTGATGTTTATGAAAAGCAACATCAATTTGTTTGCCTACAAAATAATTTGCAGGACTTCTCTGGTGGTTCAGTGGTTTAGATTCCCTGCTTCCAATGCAGGGGATGCAAGTTCAATCCCTGGTGGGGGAACTAGGATCCCATATGCCATGTGGTGCAACCAAAAAACAAATTCCTACTGCAGAAACCAAGTCCAGGGTAAATAAGGTTTTGGAAGTCTTTGTTCTTCCCTCTATAGTGATGAATTTATATTTCAGTTCAGTTAGTAAGATTTAGGATCTGAGTGAAGTAGAACACTAGATTACAATTGGTTTTACATGTTTTCTTAATCACTTCTCAGTAGACTGCTTTATTAAGAGGTACACTGTTGATTTAAAATCTGCTATGAGCACTGTTTGCTTGTTGTACTTTGTTTTTGTAAACATTTCATAATACTCATGCCCTTGGAAGATTGCCTCTAGTGCACTTTGGGGGAGGTAATATTGTTTGAAGCTGATTGTAATTTTTTAACCTCAGGCTAAATGAATCAGTTTTGAGAATCTAGTAATTCCAGTTTCAGTGATGTATGGATCAAGACTAGCCTCCCCCAGTGAGTTGATAAACCTGAAGGAAACCACTTTCACAGCTAAAGACAGCAGAGGAAGAGTAACCTAGCCTATTACCCGCAAAACCCTGAAGCTATCGCTACAAGGATTTGAAAACCATCATCTTCAAGCAGCGGCTTTGTGAGTTGTGCAGGACAGGTAGAACAAACTCAGTGAAAATAGAATTCCTCATAATCCAATGCAATGGAGTCATTTGTCTAAGCCTCTACCAGAAAGGATACTACTAAGGTGGCAAGCCATGAAGGTAGGGCGGGTATCTTGAGAACTTTCGTCTGTGTGCATACATTCAGACAAAGAAGGAAGTCAAATTTGGCGGTGAGTCCAGGCAAGAGGAGACAGGCTGAGTGTTTCAGTTCATTCTAATGAAAAGGCCCAGCACGCTCCATTTCCTAAACATTTGTAATGGAATATTTCATACATATGAGAGCAGATCCTGATATATATAAATAGCCTAAAGAAAAAGAGTAAGAAAATCATACGTCTACACTCCCACCCAACTTAACAGTAGTGCTTTTACTGATGCTTTTCAAGTCCCTGTGAGTCCTCCACGGTCACATCCTGCCTTTTCCTGGATGGAACTAGTGACTCTGATTTTGGCTTCTCATTCCTTTTTCTTTTTTCTTGCTAGTTTTGCCACATATACTGATATATTCCTGAACACTATGTTATTTAGGTTTGAATGTTTTATAAATGAATCAAATTGACTTCATCTTTCTTTAATTTGGTCAGGTAAATCAGCATCATGCCTGTGAGAATTTTAATTGTTGCATAGTATCCTATTGTGTGAATATACACAACTCTACTTATTAATCTATTTTCTTGTTAACAAACATTTGGTTAGTTTCCAGTGTTTGGCTGCTGTTAACAGTAGTGTTATGGACATGCTTGTTCTTTCCCCTGGTGCCCATAAACAAGAACTACTTCAAGATTCAGTTTTTGGAATGCAATTACTGGGTCGTAGCATCTTCAATTTTACTAGGTAATACTTCATCAACTTTTTTTGGCTTAGTTGAAAAGGGCTAGGGTTGCCAGCTGTAGCAAATGAAAATACAGGATTCTCAGTTACATTTGAATTTTATATAAACAACAAAAATCTTTTTAGTGTAAGTATGGCCCATGCAAAATTTATATTTCATCCGGCAACCCTAACAAGGTCAGTGAACTTTACCAAATCACAGTCATTGGCCAATGAAGTGTAAGAGTGAGGGGGTGGGGGAATATTTGGCCTTTTCTTCCTCACCTAGGCCAACACAGTTGTTTACCAGCAGATTAGCCCAGGGGACTCAGGTGCTTGCTAATCACCTATATGGGTAATTGATCAGCTCAACAAATACGTATCAGCACCAGCTGTATGCCAAGCAGGTGCTAGATGTTGGGAGTGTAACTGTAAACATGACAGACCAGGTCCTTGCCCTCACTAGGATTTTAGCCAGGGTGGGGAAATGGAAGATAATAAGGCAATGATCTATGTACTGTGGGAGCAGTGGTGTGTTGGCAAAGAAGCCTTGATATGCAGATTTTGCTTACTTTGGAGTTGTAAATACTCTTCTCATGGCGAGTTTCAAGCTACCAGTGTAGGGGCATTGAACTCTGAGTTGAGGGAAAGACTTCTACAATCTGCTCTCTGGGCTGTGTGAACTGGCTCCAGCAGGCCACTGTCTGGGAGAGTACTTAGAAAGGAACTTTCATCCAGTTTCTGGGCTCTTTTCTGATTGGTTTGGGGGAAAGGGATTTAGGGATTAATTATTTCCTCAAATTTAGAAGGAATCAAATGCTAAGAGGTATTAGAAAGCATTTATTATATATATAATATTGGATGCTTTGCAAAAAATTTTTTTACTCTGTTATATAAATAGAAGAGTCTCATAAACATAGTTGTAAATTATGACTAGCCTATAGATCAGGGCTAAGATCTCCCTTTTTGTATGTGCTCTTATATCAGAAGACCCTTGAAGACTTCTGAACTGCTCCATTCCTCATCATCCATTCCACAAACACTGACAGAGCCCTTGGTTCTGTGTCAGGCATTGTATAATGGGCTTGAGTCTCTGTCTTCATGGCGCTCTCAATTCACAGAAAGAACACTCTGCCCAGTTTTTTGTAGGCAGTCTTACTGCAGTCTCCTTTTACTTGCTTAGTTCATTCCTGTGCTTCCATCTTGCTGTACCCCTTCCAATGATATTTCCTTGCTTTTCTTGATATTTCTCCTCTCCCAGAGTGGCCGAACCTGGACTCTCCTGACTTTCCTATATCTTGTCCTATTGGGCAAGCTGTCACTCTAACCATTCCATCTATCTCTATCAAACATTATTCAGATGCCCGTGTCCTTGCCAGTGTACAAGGTATGTGGGAGCCTCTACTATTTAAAAGTTTTTACAATAATTCAATAAAATTATGTTTTTGTACAACTTGTGTCCATATCCTTTTTATGCTCAAATTATTTAATACGAGATTCATTGTATAAAATTTGGAAGAGCAGAAAGGAATAATTATGCAATCTTACAACTCAAGGCTAGCTATACATTTTTGGGGGTGCATCCTTGCAGTCATTTGCTTTGCATACTTACAAACGAATTGGGATCATACCCGTGTTTTCACTTACAATATACAAGGGAATTTTTTATCATCCTTTTAAGTATTTTTCAAAGACATGATTTTAAGTGATGGCATAACATTCAATTTTCAGGCTAAGCCACGGTTTATTTAACTAGTTCCTTGTTGCTGGCAGTAACCTCTCTGCAAGTCAGTCATGTTGACTTATCATAAGCTGCAAGAAAGTAGGAATCAGTCATTTAATTGTCTTTCCAAGGCAGCGCTCATAACAAAAACAAAGTAATTGTATTATGTATTTGGATTTGTTATGATCCTCTAGTTACCATTTAAAATAAAAGGAGTCAGTCTGCATAAAATGTAACTGGTGTTGGTGTACAGGTATCCTGAGGCTCTTGGGAGGACTGGGAGGCAGATAACCTGCTATCAAATCTCTTTGGTTGGGTTTTGTTTACTACTCTCCAGAGGAGCTGAGCTCTGGGTAAAATCTTGAAATTGGTAGGAGCTTTAGAGATCACTGAGTGACTCTAACCTCTTTTTCACAGATGAGGAAATCAAACCAAGGATTGTTACCTGCTGAGACTAGTATCCAGGTCTCTTGACTTCTTTTCTGTCCTTTTCACCACAATTAGCTGACTAAGCTTTCTCTTTTAAAATACTGAGAGCATACAGCTACCTATTACCTACCTTACAGGAACTCTTGTTTTGCCTTAGGGTGTATGCACTTTGGTATAAAAATCTAATGTAAGGTTCTAGGTATGTATGCAAGAGAAAGGAAAGCATATGTCTACACAAAGACTTGTACACAAATGTTCATACTAGCATTATTCATAATAGTAAAACAGTGGGAACAATCTAAATTTCATCAGCAGGTGAATGAATAAACAAAGTGTGGTATAGTCACACAATGGAATACTCAGAAAGAAAAAGAAATGAACTATTGATAAATCCAACAATGTAGATCAATCTCAAAATAATTACGTTGAGTAAAAGAAGTCAGACGAAAGAGTTCAAATTGTACAATTCCTTTTATCTAAAGTTCTGGGAAATGTAAACTAAGTGACAGAGAGCAGTTCTGTGGTTACTTGGGGATGCGGGTGTAGGGAAAGAGGAACCAGAAAGGGGTAGAGGAAATTTTGGAGGCAGATGGATATATTCACTATCTTGATTGTAGAAATGGTTTCAGGGTTGTATACACATGAAAACATCAAACTGCACACTTTATGTGCAGTTTATTGCATGTTAATTATACCTCACTGAAGTTGTTTGAGATTACCTCAGGTTTGAAAAGCAGAACCTAACTAAAACTCACTGAAGAATCTGAAGCACAAGGAAACTAAAATTACTTCTGGAGATAACTGACAGCCAAGGTTCTATTTTAATGATAGTTTATCTGAACAAAACAATACTATGAGAAGCGCAGAGTCATAAAAATAAAAAATAGAAGTGACATTTTTGTCCCCCTGGTAATGCCATTTCCTCATGCCTGTACAGTTACTCTATATCATACTCTTTTTAGTGTTCTATTCAATTTGGTTTTTTAAAGAGAGCAATAACTTCGTTGTATTTTTCCTGAACTATTAGAAAGCTCTTTTATGTACAAGATGCCCAATCCCTGATGTGTCTGTCCCTGTGTGGGTGTAGAAAGTTACATTGTAACTACACATTTTAACAGATGCTGTAGTTCGCTTCAAGATTTTGCAGTCACGACTCAGCAGTGGCAGTCACTGGAACTTTCTAGAAACCATACCCTCTTCATACCCTAAAAATGTGAACTCGGTGATCAAATTTTTCTGTTCAGACTTTCCACCTAACCGTTTTAAAACAAAGAACTGCCAGACCACACATACAGTGCACACACCAGTAAAGATTGTCTTTCTTGTTCGAAAACATTTGTAAAGTTCTATCTCCACCCAACTTACTTTGTTAGCTCTTTTATTCGATAACCACTCCCGTTCTGTAGACGGGGAGGCGCACATTTTTTTTTTTTTTTTCTTCACACAGTACAGAGAGGAAAAAAAAGCAACTCTCAACTTTGCAGTTCCATTTTGAGAAATGATCACATCGAACTCCTGAGAAACGACAGCCCAGAGAGAGCAGAAGCATTCCTCCCCAGGCTGGGTGTGGGGTCGGGAGGCAGGCGCGCTTCCGCGGGAGAGAGGGGGAGTCAGGTGGCAGCGGAGCGGGCGCGGGAGCCGGTGCAGCGCGGCCGGGGCGCGTGCGGGGCGCGCCTCCCTCCGGCCGGCTCCGGGAGGCCGCCCCCGGCGCACACCAGTCTGCCGGCCCCGGGCTCCCGCGCCGAGCAGCGATCCGCGGGTGCGCCCGGAGCGCCCAGCGCCCGCGTCTCCTCCCTCGCGCACTCGTTCCCTCCCCAGTCCCCCCCGCCCCCAACCCCTGGCAGGTCCCTCCCCCAAGCCTGGTCCCGCGGCCGCCGCCGCCGCCGCCGCTACCGGAGGCGCAGGAGCCTCGCGATAGTGTTTGCACAGGCGGCGCGTGACGCCGCCGCCGCCCGTAACTGATGCAGAGGTTACCCCGCCGCCTCAGCCGCCACCCACCGCCCGCCGCCGCCGCCGCCACCCGGGCGACGCCGGGGGCCGACGCACTGCAGAGGTGCCGGCAGGTTCCGCCCGCGGAAGTCTTCTCGGCTGGCGCAGCCCGCGCTCCGCCCGCGCTCCGACCCCGGCCCCAGCGGGCGCCCCCTCGACGCCTCCGCCGCGGCGCTCCTTCCCTCCGCCTCTTCCCCGGCGCGCCCGCCGGCTCCCTGACTTCTCCCGCTTTTCCTCCTCCCCGTCCCCTCTCCTCCCCTCACCTCTACCCTCCCCACCTCCCCCCTTCTTGGTTTCCTCCCCCATCCCCTTGACTCTCCCCTCCCTGCCCCTCGCTCTCCTGCTCGCCCTCAGCGCGGCCCCCGCCATGACGGAGGCGGGTGCCGGTGCTGTTGCCGCCGCTGCCGTCGCAGGGGGGGAGTCGGGTTCCCAGAAAGTAGCTTGATGAGTGTCCAAAGTAGCAGTGGAAGTTTGGAGGGGCCGCCATCTTGGTCCCAGCTCTCCACGTCTCCAACCCCGGGCTCGGCGGCGGCGGCCAGGTCCCTGCTGAATCACACGCCGCCATCCGGGAGGCCCAGGGAAGGTAAGTGCCGTCGCGCCCGCGCCCGCTCGCGGGCCTCCCTTCCCCGCGCCGCTGCCCGCGCGCCCCCGGGTCTCCTTCCCGCGACCCCGGGGTGGGGGAGGGGGACGAGGTGGACGCGAGGCCGCCCGGCCCCGGGGAGGTAGTGCTCCGGCTGTGGGTGGTGGTTCGCGGGTGGCGGAGAAGAGGGACGAAGGGGTGCGCGCTGGAGGGGACGGGGCGCGGCGCGGCGCACAGACTCGCTTGGGGTTCCTAAGAGCCAGTCCTGCTAGGGTGGGAAGCCTGACCCCGGACGCGAGCCCCTTTCTGCTCCATTTGCTAGTACTCTCAGTACTCTTAACCTCCCGGCCTCCGGTCTCTGGTGGGTTTTCCCTCTCGGTGAAGCATTCATCCTCGAGCCCCCTCCCCTTCCCTCGCGCACTCCTCCCCTAGAGGCGGTCCCCGCTCTGCGAGCTCTGTTGCCCGGGACCTGGAGGATGCCCCTCACTGGCAAGATCTCTGCCTTTTGGGTAGAGCCGCTGAAATTATCAAAGCCGACTTTGATCCCTGGCCTGCCCCGCCACCCCCACCCCGAGCAGTTTAAACTAGAGACCGATTCGTGGGCAGGCTTTTATAACCACGCAGATGGTTGCAACTTTGCTTCGCCATCACATCCTGCATATTTGTGTGTTACCTCTCTGTTGCAAGTAGGCTACTATTCTTCTCCGACAGGGTCGTGGGTTTTGTGGGAAATCGCTGCGTAAAGGTTACTGCACACACTCACCAGATCGGTTACAATTGTTTTCTAAGTTTTCTGGCTTCCTGCATGCAAGTGTGCTGCCACCAGATGTAGCAGTTACACAGCTAGTGAGACACCGGAGTGCTTTGACTAAAATTTTAACTTGCTGTATTTAACTTTAAGTATACGACGTAAAATTAAATTTAGGAGAACACATATGTATGGGGGAAGAACAAATGTGTGTAGAATCGCGTTTAACGTTCTTTTGTCTGGAAAACGTTTAGCGGTATTCATGAGCAATTGGTAAATGGGTTGTTCACGGGCAGTTGTGTCACACAGGAAGATTGTAGCCACATTTTCGAGAAAACGTCGGGAAGTCCAGTAGTCTAGAGAATCCTTTAAAGGTACCAAGAGCTTTGATTTATGTAGGAGTCGGTGGGATTAATTTATTTTGAAAATATCTATCAGTATGTACGACTCAGAGCCTTGACATTTGTTAGTCAGGTGGTTTGTGCCCTGAATCCAGTGGTTCAGGCATAGCTTTCTTTGTCATTTTGTTCCTGTGAGCATGTGTGAAAGTGACAATAGGCTCAAAGATTGGCATGAATTTGCTCTGGAAAATTCATGGGAAGATTTGATTTATGGCATCCATTAAGCGTTCTGAATACTTTGACAGACATTTCCTCTTTCCATCTCACCCCCAACCCTGAGTACTGATTATTAGAAGATAAAAGTTTATTTATTGACTAACCCAAATTTAGTACACCTGGTGATTTTTCTTTCTTCACTTGAAAATCTGTAAATGAATGTCTTAAAATCTGTTTTGTGAACAGCAGTTGGTGCTTTTAGCATGCTTTTACTTTTGTCTGTACTTTCATTAGGATGCTAAATGGTACTGGTAGGAATGATAGTATAATGAGTGATAGTCAATGATGTCTTGGGAAAGACTTTTTTAAAGGCTATACTTTTTTTTAAAAATTATTCATTTCTTAAATATTTATTGAGACATTTTTTGTGAACCAAGCACTGCACTTGTTCACAGGGACGTAGTGTTGAATTGTTCCTCTGTTAACATCTGTAATCAGTGTTAGTAATTTCGGGTCTGTAGAATCTAGATTGTGAACTTTGGAGGCTACTTCAACTCATTAAAAAACTTTTACACTATTCTGCACTTTTCCTGATGTTTTAAAATTTTGAAAGATTGGAATAATTTAGCTTGAACTTCCAAATAAGGCGAATTTTTTTCCAGCAGTTTGGATTTTTATGTAACCTAAATATTAGTCTCAATTTATGAAATAACAAGACATGCTGTTGTGTAAGTTATACTTCACACCCAGGTACCTGTATGGTGACAGTGGTATATTGCTTTTTTTTTTTTTTGACCAACCAGGAAATAAGTTAAAAACTTTTAATGCTCTGTAGGGTTATGTATTCATCTTGAAGCTATTGTTTCAGATTTCACTAATGCGAGCACTAACTGCATATATGAAGCCCTAGGAATCAAGGTGTTACCATTGTCTATTGAGTGGGATCCCCGTTTTTATTTTTAATAAGTGCTTGGCATCTTTTCCAGGTAACATTAGTCTGTTGTATAAATTGATGTAAATTGAGAGCTTTTTTTTAAAAAAATTATTTTTGGCTGTGCGGGGTCTTTGTTGCTGTGTGGGCTTTTTTCTGGTTTTGATGAGCTGGTGCTACTCTTGGTTGGGGTCCACAGGCTTCTCACTGCTGTGGCTTCTTTTGTTACAGAGCACGGGGTCAGTAATCCTGGTGCTTGGGTTTAGCTGCTTCGCAGGATGTGGGATCTTCTTGGACCAGGGATTGAACCCATGTTCCCTGCATTGACGGGAGGATTCCTTACCACTGAGCCACCAGGGAAATCCAAATTTGATAGCTTTAATTGCTGGTGACTGATGGCTAGTGAAAAGCATTACTATTAATGGAACTTGAATGTATGTATCAAGGAGAGAACAAACTTTGTTTCTTGAAAAATTGAGCCAATTTAATGTAATGGAGAATATAAAATTTTAAACTTAAAACAGATACACATGTATATGTACACATATGAAGTTATATATGTGATGAACTCCTTTTAAGCAAACTTAACTTTGAAAATGGGCTATTTTTAAAGATATACCATAAGTATCTTATCCATAAGCCTAAATCATAAGATTTAGGAATTTTTTGGAATTCAGGAATTTGTATGGTAGAGTGTAAACTATTAATTGGAGAAGGAAATGGCAACCCACTCCAGTATTCTTGCCTGGAGAATTCTGTGGACCAAAGAGCCTGGTGGGCTACAGTCCATGGGGTCGTGAAGAGTCCGACACGACTGAGTGACTAACACACGCAGACTATTAATAATTTCTTTCCTTGGAGTTCCAAAGCTTTTCCTTTATCAGTCTTAAAATTCTCTGAGAGGTGCTCAGCAGTGTAGCTCTAGGTTTCACAGTGGATCTTTTAAACCTGTGGCTAAATTCTCTATCCCACTTTATCTTCTAATAATTCTGTGAATAAGGATGTGAGAAGTTAAGAAATTTTCAGATAAGGTCAGTTTTGTTTGCTGAGGCCTAGGTATGTGTTGGCTAGATGAATAGATTTTTTTTTTCCATATCAGTACATAAGTACTTTTGAATGGGTTACTGCTGTGAGTCAAATAAATGGTTATACAAAAGACGTGTCTTTTTTATTCCATTTTTCCAGATATAAATAATTTGCTTTTTACTTTTATATAAATAGCAAAAATAGTTTGGCCAAAAAGATAATATCATAGTCATAAACTTGCTCTCTGTTTCTGTATTTACAGACTGCATCTTTAGACAGAAGAGTTAAAAGTATTTGATTCCAGATGATTGCATAATACCTGTAGGAAGATGTTAAAAGTTATATATCAGATGGCGCTTTAATTTTTTGAAGTCACCTGCTGCAGCAAGACCGAGTTGTATGTGTAAGGATTCTAGCTCATGAATGCATAGATAATGTGGTAGGCGCCTCCCTTACAGAGGCATTTTTATGTATTAGAGAAAGGGAAATTCAAGATGGAAGCCTGGAAATCTGCCCCTGAGAAATAGGTTATGTTTTAACCTTTTTGGTCTCAGGACCCCCTTTACTCCCTTAATTATTCAGGTCTCTAAAGAGATTTTGTTTATGTGGGTTATGTCTTGGTATTTACTATATTTGTAATAAAATAACTTCAGAAACATTTATTTATCTAAAAATAACAATTTGATTACATGTTAACGAATTTTAAAATGATGAATAAATATTCTAAAACAAAAACTTCAGTGAGACTAGTGGAATTGTTTTATATTTTTACAAACCACTTTAATTTCTGGCATACTACAAGGTAGCTGGATTTTCTTCTTTCCGTCTGTTGAGATATATTTTGATTGAGGCATGTGTTGAGAACCCAATTTCACATAGGTATGTACTTAGAAAAGAACTATTTTACTAGCCTTTGGGGAAGTTATTCTTTGATATTACACCAAAATTCAACAGTTGGCTGTTGTTTTTAAAGGTTACTTGCAATGTGGAAGTACATTTTATCCCAGAAGTGTCTTCAAGGCACACAAGAAATCTGTGGACCATACATTTAGACTCAGCAAGAGACTAGTTGAAGGGTGGGGAAGAGTATAGCTGTTTTCAGATATTTCAAAAACAAATAGAAGAGAATGTATTTATTATGCTGTTACAGAAGATAAACTAGCAGGTGAAAATTGCAAAGGCATAGAATGAATTCTGTATTGTTTTGATAAGAATGTAAGAACTGTGTAACAACTAGACTTGACCAGCAATGGAAAGACCTGTCTCTTGAAATATTTATGAGAATTTAAAGCAAACTACACTGCTGGTGCAGAAGACATAAGAGACGTGGGTTCGATCCCTGAAGATCTCCTGGAGAAGGAAATGGCAACCTACTCCAGTATTCTTGCCTGGAGAATCGCATGGACAGAGGATCCTGGCGGGCTACAGTGTGTAGGGTTACAAAGAGCGGCGCATGACTGAGCATGCGCATGTTCATGGACTTTTGGGGTGGGGTGGAGATAAATCCAATAGATTCTTATTTTGCGTACTATTGGATTAAGTGACTTAAGGTCCCATCCAATTAAAAAATGCAGACATTCTGTGATTCTTTGAAAATTTGTAAATGTAGTTAAACTACTTATATATCCATGAATGTTTTTGAAAATCCTCAAATTTCAGTAGTATGAAACTACTGTTGACTTTATTGCTGTTTTGCATTTTTATTGTGCTTTTCTTCTGCAGATTTTCCTGTATTTTCTGGAATCAACACTGTCAGTCTTCCTGAAATCTTGATAAATTCCCTGCAAAATATAATAAGCTTTGAAGACATTTTAGGGAATCAGATGCTGCTTATGATATAGTTTAGTAGAGTTGTACTACTGGGGGCTGATTTTCAGTTTTAAAAGAGGAACTATCAGCATTCTATATAGTCTTTTATTTTTAATTGTTTATGTGATTTCAGAAGTAATGTGCTTAATCTAATGGTTTAAAAGCTAGAGAGTCTGAAAAAAGGATACCTAAAGGAAAAGTAAGTGTTTAAATTGATCTGTCTTGAATAAAAAAGTGCATATTATAACCAGAACATAAAAAGAATTTTAATTCTCATTCAGAGAAGTATGCATGTAATAGTTACGATTATCTATAACAATTCATATTTTAATTTAGTATGGAACATAGTCTCTTTTGTGAAATGTATTGAAAGGTTAGATTTTAGGTACTCGGAAGTTTAAGGATAAACTCCTTTAACTTTCCTGAGGTCAGCTTCAGTGAAGTAAGTGACACAGAGCTTGAGACTTCATGTATTTGTTTCATTTGGATTTAAAGCTCATTTCCTATAAAAGAATTATAGGAATAAGTCATTTAGTTTTGTAAACTCCTTCGTTCTCTTTAATAATTTCCACATATCTTAGAATAATTTAGAGGAATGGTGTTATGAAGTAGGAGAAGCAGTATGCTGCAAAAGAGAAAGTGCATTGATAATTGGAAAACAAGTGTCCCTACTTTGCCCTTAACTAGCTAGGTGATGTTTGGGCAAGTTGCTTATCTGCTTCAGTTTCATAACATGAGAATTATAGAGCTGAAAAGGACCCTGGAAACAGTTGGAGTCAAACTTCTTATTTTACCGGTGAGGAAACTTTGCCCAGACTTTTACTCTAGGAGAGTTGGGACCAAGATGCGGTTTTCTGATTTTCACCTTACTGCTTTCCCATTATACTTTGTGGCTCCTCTAAATTGGTAAAATGAGGGGGTTGAATTGAAATCCTTCAGAGGTCTTTAACAGCTGAAAAATATTCTTTGACATCAGTTTAATTATAATTTAGTGGAGGAAAGTTTGTAGCTTTTATTTATTGGTAAAATGTTTTTTTTGAGGAAGCAGTGTGACTTTTTCAAGGTTATGTTCTAATTTGTTAAGGTAGTCGTCTTCATTATTACCAAAAGATTGTTAAGTTTGTTTATGAGCATAGTTAAGTAGTAGTGTGCTAGGTGGTCTTGTCTTTTTATTGACCTGCATTCTAAAACACTATTATGACTATGTTAAACGCTGTGTAAATTGTGTAAATTATGTAAATAGCAGTGTGGTGTCCTGAAGTGGCGGAGCTAGGTGATTGTTGCTCAGAAGTTCTTTCTAGGGTGCTTCCCCGCTCCCCCTAGTTAGATGTCTCTGTCACTTAGCGTCCTGTTTGTGCATGTGTGCTTAGTCGCTTCAGTCTTGTATGACTCTCTGCAAGCCTGTGGACACTAGCCGACAAGGCTTCTCTGTCCATGGGATTCTCCAGGCGAGAATATTGCAGTGGGTTAGCATTCCCTCCCGTCTAGTCAAGGCTATGGTTTTTCTAGTAGTCATGTATGGATGTGAGAGTTGGATTGTGAAGAAAGCTGAGCGCTGAAGAATTGGTGCTTTTGAACTGTGGCGTTGGAGAAGAGTCTTGCGAGTCCCTTGGACTGCAAGGAGATCCAACCAGTCCATTCTGAAGGAGATCAGCCCTGGGATTTCTTTGGAAGGAATGATGCTAAAGCTGAAACTCCAGTACTTTGGCCACCTCATGCGAAGAGTTGACTCATTGGAAAAGACTCTGATGCTGGGAGGGATTGGGGGGCAGGAGGAGAAGGGGACGACAGAGGATGAGATGGCTAGATGGCATCACTGACTCGACTGACGTGAGTCTGAGTGAACTCCGGGAGTTGGTGATGGACAGGGAGGCCTGGCATGCTGCGCATTCATGGGGTTGCAAAGAGTCGGACATGACTGAGCAACTGAGCTGAGCATTCCCTCCAAGGGATCTTGCCCACCTAGGGATCGAACCTGCGTCTCTCACGTCTCCTGTGTTGGCAAGCGGGTTCTTTACCACTAGCGCCACTTGGGAAGGCATAGTGTTCTGTTGTGTCCTACAGACAATTCTTGTCTGTTTCATAGCACCTCTGTGATTATACCTTTTATTATAGACTTTTTTTTTTTTTTTTGCCTACTCTACAGAAAGGTCTTGAATTCGGAGACTCTATTTTGTTCATTTCCATGTTCTCAGTGCATAGTAGGATGTCCTCTATAGAGTTGGCATCTAACAGAAAGTTTTGCCAAAGGACTGTTAAAGTTTTTTAATTTTTTAAAACTGAATGATTTTATACTTGATATATACATATTTCAGACCCAGGAAGACACTCATTTTTGTAATTTATAGGCAAGTTATATTTTAGAGAGTGATAATGGTAACAGTAGTAGCTAAAGTTTATTGTTTGTACATGTAAATTCATTTAATTCTCATTAACTCTTTGAGGTATATATAGTTATTCTCATTTTGCCTATGAGGAACCAAAGCCCAGAGAAGTAAAGAAACTTGCCCAGAATGACACACAGTAGTAAATGTTAGAGCTGAGATTTTAATCGTCTGCATTTTAACCACTGGGATATATTGCCCAAGATAAAGAAATTTCATTTTGAGTAATTTCTTAGTTTTTCCGTAACAAATTTTAATTTACTAATCAGTCATTTTGGCTCATTCAGTTTACTGATATAAACTTTTTTTTTGCATGAATTTTGTATGTGTATGGAGATAGGATTAAAAAAATGAAAAATTCAAAATCAGTTTGTGCAAATCTTAAATTTTATGAAAAGTGTTAGAAGTATACTAATGAAAAATCTTATTTTCATGTTTAATAATTAAATTGGAATGCCATTTATCTTAATATTTTGGCCTCATAAGCTCACCACAGTTGTAACAAATAAACATTAGAATTTGAATGGAGAATTTTCAAAGTCCACTTATTGTGAAGGATTTTAACCTGGTGCATGAGGCGCTCAACAAAATTGAGATGCTTTAGTGGCAGATGATTTAGTGTTCATTATGGAAGGGAAAGGAGGCCTGACTCAGCCTGGTTCATCTTACAAGCAGTGTTTTAAAAAAACACTTAAAGCTTTAATTACTTTATTGCATACAAAACAGATCTCTTGATAACATGTATTACTTGGTATATCTAATGAGCGACAGAAATTGAATGGTTTAATAGGAATTCAAAGCATGATGTAGAAAGATGCAGAGCTGAAACAAGTGGTGGGTTGTGAAACAAATCTTCTCAATGTGGCTTCATTATTAGGTTTGAAATTTGTGAATTTCAAGACGACAGGTTATATACCTCTATTTAAGTTAAAATGCTTGTATTCTACAGATGCAGTATAAAGCCAAATATGAGCAGTTTTAGGGGATGACATGGGGCTTCCCAGGTGGCTCAGTCAGTAAAGAGTCTGCCACAGTGCAGGAGACTTGGGTTCAATCCCTGGGTTAGGAAGGTCCCCTTGAGGAGGGCACAGCAACTCACCTCAGTATTCCTGCCTGGAGAAGCCCATGGACAGAGGAGCCAGGTGGGCTGCAGTCCATAGGGTCCCAAAGAATTGGACACAGCTGAGCACGCACACGCACGCATTAAGAGTTGGTTGTGCTCATAAGTTTGTATCTTTCCTTGGAAACTAGTTTAGTTGGTGAAATGACATTCTTCTAGGTTTAAATTAAGCTTTAACCTGGTACTTGCTGTTGTTGTTAAGTGGCATACATTGCGTTAACTCCGCCCTTGACACTATGTATGTGCTTCCTGTCTGATGGTAAATACAGCTATGGTGCCTCTGGAGAATGTCAGGGGATTTGTATGAAGACAGTCAGAGTCATCCTGTCTTTCGTAAGACCTGAGGCATGTTTCTATTTTTTTTCTTCTTTTTTGACAAGTAGGGTATTTTTGCTTTTTTAAAAAAACATAGTTTTCCCTTTTTCTGTGCACAGATTAAAAAAAAAATCAGTGAAATTACTTTGTGTATATACTATTATTTATATATATATATATATATGAAAGTGAAAGTGTTAGTCACTCAGTCGTGTCTGGCTCTTTATGATTACATGGCTCCTTTGTCTGTGGAATTCTCCAGGCAAGAATACTGGACTGGGTAGCCATTCCCTTCTCCAGGGGATCTTCCCGATCCAGGGATTGAACCCAGGTCTTCCTGCAATGTATACAGATTCTTTACCGTCTGAGCCACTAGGGAAGCCCGTATATATGTATGTATGTATATAAACTCATTTGTTTAAAAGGTACATATACTTAATGGTAGGACTTGTTTTAGGAACTTTGTAAATTGTAACTCATTTACTTCTAATGATCATGCAGTAGGTATTATTGAATCCCTGTTTTACAAATGAGGAAATGGAAGCACAGAGAGGTTAACTGATTTAACCAGGGACACATGAGAATATGTAGTGGAGTCGAGATTCAGACTGGGCTCCTGAGTGCATCTCTTAACAGTTTATGCTATTCTGTCAGCGTTATTCCATTGAATTTTATCCACAGAGATACCGAATAGATGTACTCAGTGTATTTTATTTAACCATTCTTCTTTTGGTAGTGCGTTAATCATGATTCTTTTGCTTACCTGTGATAAAAACTTACCACAAGCTTTGGTAAGTTAAAGAATTTACTGGTTCACAAAATTGAGAATAGTAAATGTGGAGAAGGATGGAATAGCTTTGGAAGCAGCTTAGATCCAAAGTCTCAAATGATGTCACTGAGCCTCTTTGACTCCATATCTGGGTTTTTCTAGCCTCTTGTTTCTGGAGCCACAGTCACATACTTTTTGGCTTAGCAACTACACTTGAAAGACAAACTTTTTCCTGATGTCCACATACCAGTTCTGGGTTGATGCCGATATATTGTGATTGTCAATTCCTTAACCAGTCATTGGTAGCTGGGAGATGAAGTACAGCAAAGTGGCCACTATGGCTGTAGATAGGATGAGTTGGGGAATCCACAGAAAGCCGTGATTAACAGATCGCTGAAGATCACAGATTAGGTGAGTGGTAGTTTTCCTGTATAGTGGATCATGGTGAACAAAAACATCTTTAAATACTGTATTTAGTTGTTTAGGTTATTTCTTTCCTTTTTCTTTAACTTTTCTTTTTGGCTATAATAGATATTAATATAGTGACTATCTCTGAGTAAAAGTTTCTCCCAACCCCTAAGATGATTCTCAGTCATGGAATATCAGGGCAAAAAGTGTGAAACAGTTAAGGGCTTTTGATACCTATTACCCAATTATTATTTAAAGAATTGTATTCAGCTTGTATAGCAGTGATGTATGAGTTAGGCATGTCTTTTTGAACCAGGGAAGGTTCAGCTCATCCTGGGGATTGCTAGGCTTAAATATTGTTAACACAATGCCTTTCAGTTAACAAAAGTTTCCCTGATGGCTCAGAGAGTAAAGAGTCTGCTTCCAATACAGGAGACCCAGGTTTGATCGCTGGGTCAGGAAGATCCCCTGGAGAAGGAAATGGCAACCCACAGAATCCCATGGACAGAGGAGCCTGGTGAGCCACAGTCCATGTGGTCGCAAAGAGTCAGACAAGACTGAGCGACAGACTAACACACGGTTTTTAGTTAACAAAAGGATTGAGATCCTCACACTGAACATATGTCTAATCCAATTTATCAAATGCTTTATTATTTTTTTTTCATTCTCACTATTTAAAAATCTTTAAAATTGAAAGACGGTTACTCCTTGAAAGGAAAGCTATGACCAAACTAGACAGCATATTAAAGAGCAGAGACATCACTTTGCCAGTAAAGGTCCATATAGTCAAGGCTATGGTTTTTCCAGTAGTCATGTCCAGATGTGAGAATTAGACCATAAAGAAGGCTGAGCGCTGAAGAACTGATTCTTTAGAATTGTGTTGTTGTAGAAAACTCTTGAGAGTCCCTTGGACTGCAAAGAGAACAAACCAGTCAATCCTAAAGGAAGTCAACCCTGAATATTCATTGGAAGGACTGATGGTGAACCTCCAGTACTTTAGCCACCTGATATGAAGAGCTGATTGATTGGAAAAGACCTTGATGCTGGGAAAGATCGAAGGCAAAAGGAGAAGGAGGTGGCAGAGGATGAGATGGTAAAATAGCATCACTGACTCAGTGGACGTGAATTTGAACAAGGTCCGGGAGATAGTGAAGGAGAGGGAAGCCTGGCATGCTGCAGTCCATGAGGTTGCTGAGGCTTTCAGGATCCTGGTTCCTCCAGCCAGGATCCACTCCATGCCCCATGCAGTGGAAGTGAGTTCTAAACACTGGACTGCCAGGAAATTCCTAGATTTTCTTGATTGTAGGATGGAATAAGAAGTAGTAACTGTTTCATAAGGTTGTGAGAATTAAATGTGAAATTTGTGGCATGGAAGGAAAGTTATGACCAACCTAGATAGCATATTCAAAAGCAGAGACATTACTTTGCCAACAAAGGTCCATCTAGTCAAGGCTATGGTTTTTCCACTGGTCATGTATGGATGTGAAAGTTGGACTGTGAAGAAAGCTGAGCGCCGAAGAATTGATGCTTTTGAACTGTGGTGTTGGAGAAGACTCTTGAGAGTCCCTTGGACTGCAAGGAGACCAACCAGTCCATCCTAAAGGAGATCAGTCCTGGGTGTTCTTTGGAAGGAATGATGCTAAAGCTGAAACTCCAGTACTTTGGCCACCTCATGCGAAGAGTTGACTCACTGGAAAAGACTCTGATGCTGGGAGGGATTGGGGGCAGGAGGAGAAGGGGACGACAGAGGATGAGATGGCTGGATGGCATCACTGACTCAATGGACGTGAGTCTGAGTGAACTCCGGGAGTTGGTGATGGACAGGGAGGCCTGGCGTGCTGTGATTCCTGGGGTTGCAAAGAGTTGGACACAGCTGAGCAACTGAACTGAACTAAACCAGTCGGTATATGTTAAAGATACAAGGATACTTTAGAATTAAAATTTTTTCTCCTTTTTGAAAATGTCAAGAATAGGGAACAGGAACTATCTGCATTGAGATCTTTTGGCCAGAGCACACTTGACATGGATTGTCTCCATGGCTTGAAGAATTCTGGCAGGGTTGTGTATGACAGAGGCAGATTTTAAGTGATAATTATAATTGTTAATCTCATTTCTTTTCACTATATAATATTGTGACATTTATTTTACATAAAAATTTTCTTCCTTTGATTTCTTTATTTTACATTTTAAAGATTTGTTTTACTGGACAAAAGTGCATGATTTTTAAAAATATCATTTAATGTGTATTGTCATTATTGTTTTCCCTATTGGATTACTAGGATTTTAAAGTTTGTTGTTTAGTTTCTCAGAAATTAATCAGTTGTCAGAGTTCTAGAATTTTATAGAAACCTGTTGGCATAGTTTGTTTAATCATTCTGCATGTATTTTTGGACCTAGAGCCCAGCACTGGGAAAAACAAAGATATATAAGATAATAGTCCTCTCCTCCTAGAAGTGTGGCCAAAGTCTAGTGAGGAGGACTGTAATTCATAACATGTACTTTATACTTAAAACAGAAACCACTTTGTGGGTCAGATGAAACAGTTCATGAGTTGCCAATTTTCAACTTCTGATATAAACAGAACTCTTGTATAATGGGGCTTCCCTGGTAGCTCAGATGGTTAAGAATTTGCCTGCAATGTGGGAGACCCAGGTTCAATCCCTGGGTCGGGAAGATCTCCTGGAGAAGGGAATGGCAACCTAGTACTTGCCTCCTAGGAGTTTGGCTAAAGTCTAGTGAGGAAGATTGTAATTCATAACATGTAATTTATACTTTAAGAAAAAACAACACTTTGTGGATCAGATAAAACAGTCTGAAGTTGCCAATTTTCAACTTCTGATGTAAACAGAACTATTATACAACATGGTTGTAACATATCCTATATCATGGTGTTATATCCATTGGTCATTTGGTTCCTAGAAACCAAACAACACAAACTTATTATTTATTATTTCCTAGAACTGTAACAACACAAATTTATTATTAGAAGGATATAGGGCTGAGTATCTCTTAGAACCTAGTTAGACGGAAATTCAGGAACCATGGTTGCACTGTTCTGTGGATCATAGAGCAACCCTTTCTAGGACTGTAAAGGAAGGTTTCTTAAAAAGGAAAAGTGAGAAGGAAGGTAATTGTATTTCTGTCAGTAGGTGTGAACAGAGTATTCCCTAGAGAAGGGAATTAGCTAGGTTTCCTCCGCTTTAACTGTTTTCAAATGGTATCATCTTGTTTCAGTTGATAAGTCTTCATTGCTTGTGAGATTGAACTTAATATTTATATTAAAAGCTCAGTCTTCAAAAAATTAATACTGTCTAAGGTTCAAGCACTCTAATTTTACTATGATTCAATTGATTTTATTTTTTAATGTTATGTGGTGCTTTAGTTTTCATTATTTAAGCATAATATTAATACAGAAAACACAGACAAACTGGTGCTCAGTGAGCTGCTGTAAACCATGATGTGTGTAACTAGCACTCGGTCAAGAACAACACTGGCGGCGTTCCAGAGCTCTCTCCTCTCACCAGCCGTTTGCTGCCTTCCCCCTTCCCTCCAGAGCTGGCGCTGTGCTGTGCTTAGTCCCTTAGTCCTGTCTGACTCTTTGCGACCCCATCGGCTGCAGCCTGCCAAGCACTATTCTGACTTAATTATGCTTGTTTCTGAACTTAATATAAATGGACTCACACAGTACATATTTTGTTTGTAGCTGCTCTTGCTTCACCTGTTTTTGAGTTTCATCCATGTTAATTCCTTAACTGTAGTTCACTTTCATTGCTCTGTAATATTACTTTGTGTTCATTTACCACAGTTTATTTATACAATCTGTTGATAGATGTGGATTGTTTCTACTTCTTGATTATTATTAATAATGCTTTGTGAACATATTTGTACCTGTCTGTTCATATACTATTAATTTCTATTGAGTTTAGACCTAATAGCAAATTTGCTGGATTATAGGCCCAATATAGTATTAGTAGATACTGCCAGTTTCCCAAAGTGGTTATAACAATTCACATTCCCATGAACAGTGTATGAGAGTTCCCATTGTTCTGTATTCTCACTGACAGTTGGATTGTCATTTATTTTTGGTGTTCTGATGTGAGGTGGTATTTTTGGTTTTCATTTTCATTTTCCCCGTGAGTTAAAAGGTTTACCATTTTTTCCTAAGTTTATTGACTTTTGGATATCTCTTGTGAAGTGCTTATTTACATCTTTTGATCAGTTTTTCTTTGTGTTCTCTTCACAAAAACTAAAATTAATTGAAGGAATTCTTTTTGTATTTTGGATAAGTACTCTTTTTTTTTTAAATTACCTCCCTCAGAGGTTTCTGTGGCATCCTGCCCCCCTTTATGGTATTCAAGAAGTATCTCAAATTCATACAAAATGGTTTCTCTTTCTTATCTTAATATGGACATTTACAAGTGTAAATTTCCCTGCAAGCACGCAGTTGATTGATCCCGTTAAGTTTTGATATGTTGTGTTTTTGATTTTACTCATCTCAAGTGTTTTCTCATTTTCCTTTTGATTTGTTCTTTTGGTCTATTATTGATTTAGGAGTATGTTAATTTCCTATATTTGTGAATTTCCTAAACTTCCTTCTATAATTGATTTCTAATTTAGTTTCATTTTGGTCAGAGAACATACGTTGTGTGCTTGCAGTCCTTTTAAATTTGTTGATGCTTGTTTTATGGCCTAGCCTATGATCTGTCTTAGGAGTGTTTCATGTGTATTTTAGCAGAACATGTATTCTGTTGTTGAATGCAGTATTCCCTAGATGTCTGTTAGGTCTAGTTGGTATAGTGTGCTTGTTTTATGTTTCTTTGTTATTCTTCTGCTTAGTTCTGCCCGTTATTAAAGATGGAGTGTTGAAATATTCCAACTAGTGTTGAATAGTGTGTTCTCCCTTTGTTTCTATCAGTTTTGTTTCATGTATTTCGAAGCCCTGTTATAAGGTACATACATATGTTTACAATTCTTTTAAAATGTTTGTGGACAAGCCATTCACTTTTTTTTTTTTTTTAGTGGTTAAAGTGTTTTATTAAGTATGTAATTTGCAAATGGTTTCATAAGAAATTTTAAAAGCAAAGTTATAAAACAGTTTCAATAAAAAAGTACAGTTAACAGCAAAATTACATTTTCTTTATAGTACAAGATAAAAGGATTTTGTTTCTAATAGACTGTTTGAAGATCTTATAATATATTCTCCAACTGACAGTTTCTTTATCTTTTGATTTTTACGCAAGTCTACCGATCTGGTTCTGGTTGCACTGGGCCTCTGTTGCTGTGCCTGGGCTCTCCAGCTGCAGAGAGCCGGGCCCACTCTGGTCGCAGTGAGCGAGCTGCTTCTGCAGTGGCCTCCTGTGTTGCGGAGCACAGGCTCCGGGTATGGGGGCCTCAGTAGTCGTGGCTCTCGGGTTCCTGAGCACAGGCTCAGCAGCTGGGGCACGGGCTGGCTTAGCTGCCCTGTGGCATGTGGAATCGTCCCGGAGCAGGGACCAAACTGGTGTCCCCTGCATTGCAAGGTGGATTCCTAACCACTGAACCACCAGGGAAACCCATGTCTGTAAATTTTTTTATCTTACTGATGAACTGACCCTTTTATTGTTATAAGACGTACCTCTTCATTTCTGAAACCATTTTAGAAGCTGTCCGATATTAGTGTGTCTGCTTCAGTTTTTCAGTGGTGGTTCTTTGCACAGTGTCTTTTTCCATCCACTTATTTTTATCCTGTTTGTATCTTTGGATCTAGAGTGTGTTTTCTGTAGACAGCATTTAATTTGGTCTTGCTCTTTCTTGATTGACTCCTACAGTCCCTGCCTCTTGGTCGTATTGCTTAGTGCATTCACAGTGAATGCTTTCTGGGTGGGGTTGGATTTGTGTCTGCCATTTTGCATTTTGTTTTCTGTCTGTCTCATGTCTCTGTCCTTCTGTACCTGCATTACTATTTTCTTTGCATTGAGTATTTTCTAAGGTAATATTTTAATTCTTTTCATGATTTTTAGCTTCTTTTTTAATTCTCTTAATGATTTTAAGGTTTACATTATAGTCTTACCAGAATTGACTTCAGATTTACATTAACTTAATTCCAACATTATATAGAAACTTATAGCTCCACTCCATTCTCCTGTGTTTTGGTTATACATGTTGCTGTGTGTGCAGTTCAGTTCAGTTGCTTAGTTGTGTCTGAATCTTTGTGACCCCATGGACTGCAACACGCCAGGCCTCCCTGTCCGTTACCAACTCCAGGAGTTTACTCAAACTCATGCCCATTGAGTTGGCGATGCCATCCAACCATCTCATCCTCGGTCATCCCCTTCTCCTCCTGCCTTCATTCTTTCCCAGCATCAGGGTCTTTTCCAATGAGTCAGCTCTTCGCATCAGGTGACCAAAGTATTGGAGTTTCAGCTTCAGCATCAGTCCTTCCAGTGAATATTCAGGACTGATTTCCTTTAGGATGGAGTGGTTGGATCTCCTTGCAGTCCAAGGGACTCTCAAGAGTCTTCTCCAACACCACAGTTCAAAAGCATCAGTTCTTCAGCGCTCAGCTTTCTTTACAGTACAACTCTCACAGTCATACATGACTACTGGAAAAACCATAGCCTTGACTAAACGAACCTTTGTTGCAGAGTAATGTCTCTGATTTTTAATATGCTGTCTAGGTTGGTCATAACTTTTCTTCCAAGAATCAAGTGACTTTTAAATTCATGGCTGCAGTCACCATCTGCAGTGATTTTGGAGCCCTCCAAAATAAAGTCAGCCATTGTTTTCCCATCTATCTGCCATGAAGTGATGGAAGTGGATGCCATGATCTTTGTTTTCTGAATGTTGAATTTTAAGCCAAATTTTTCTCTCTCCTCTTTCACTTTCGTCAAGAGGCTCTTTAGTTCTTCACTTTCTGCCATAAGGGTGGTGTCATCTGCATATCTGAAGTTATTGATATTTCTCCCAGCAATCTTGATTCCAGCTTGTGCTTCATCCAGCCAGGCATTTCACATGATGTACTCTACATATAAGTTAAATAAGCAGGGTGACAATATACAGCCTTGACGTACTCCTTTTCCTATTTGGAACCAGTCTGTTGTTCCATGTCCAGTTCTAACTGTTGCTTCTGGACCTGCATGTAGGTTTCTCAAGAAGCAGGTCAGATGGTCTGGTATTCCCATCTCTTTCAGAATTTTCCACAGTTTCTTGTGATCCACACAGTCCAAGGCTTTGGCATAGTCAATAAAGCAGAAATAGATGTTTTTCTGGAACCCTCTTGCATTTTCAGTGATCCAGCGGATGTTGGCAATTTGATCTCTGACTCCTCTGCCTTTTCTAAATCCAGCTTGAACATCTGGAAGTTCATGGTTCACGTATTGTTGAAGCCTGGCTTGGAGAATTTTGAGCATTACTTTGCTAGTGTGTGATATGAGTGCAATTGTGCGGTAGTTGGAGCATTCTTTGGCATTGCCTTTCTTTGGGATTGGAATGAAAACTGGCCTTTTCCAGTCCTGTGGCCACTGCTGAGTTTTCCATATTTGCTGGCATATTGAGTGCAGCACTTTCACAGCATCATCTTTCAGGATTTGAAATAGCTCAACTGGAATTCCATCACCTCCACTAGCTTTGTTCGTAGTGATGCCTTCTAAGGCCCACTTGACTTCACATTCCAAGATGTCTGGCTCTAGATGAGTGATCACACCATGGTGATTATCTTGGTCATGAAGATCTTTTTTGAACAGTTCTTCTGTGTATTCTTGCCACCTCTTAATATCTTCTGCTTCTGTTAGGTCCCTACCATTTCTGTCCTTTATCGAGCCCATCTTTGCATGTAGTTGCTTTTAAAATAAGAGAAGAAATATGCCGTTATGTTCTCTTTATTAGCATACATGTTTTCTCATTTGATTATTTTTTAATAATTCCTTATTTTTCATTGATATTTGACGAGTCCTTATAGTAATACCTTCCTTTAATTATTTAAACATGATTTTCTTTAGTTCTTTGAATATATTTATAATAGCTGCTTTGAACTCTTTGTCTGATGAATCCAACATCTGGACCCTCTCAAAGACATGTGCAGTCTACCAGAGATGACTGGTTTCCACCTTGTTCTCCTTGCCTCTTTCCCTGATCTCCGCATAAGCTTTTGGCTGGTCTGCCTCTATAGCTGTCACACCTAGCTGTCAGCCTCCACCAACTGCTAATGATTGCTTTATTGTTTTCACGAATATCCCAGGGCATAAATTGCTTCATAGTCTGATTGCAGTTAAGTCAGATCTCTGTAGAAGCTAACAAGTTTGCTAAGTTGCCAGCCTTTGAGACTTGTGCTTATTACCCTGAGGAATCTTCCTGGCTTTTTCTTTGTCTTGTTCCCTCCATTAAACTTTTAGCTGGTTTGCAGCTTTTCATGTTACTACTACTGTCATGGAACTACCAGCTTTCTTTTATTCACTCCCAAGATCTCCGTAGTTTTGGACATTGCCCTTTAAAGTGAATTTTCCCACAATCTATTCCAAGTAAAGTAATTCCATTAGGTGGAGGACAGAGCTTTCTATTCTTAACCGTCTACCTTTTCCCCTGGGAGGACCCTCCACCTTGCCTTAGTGAAATTAGGGTCAGAGGCAAAGAGATGACTTCACTTTGAAGGGACACCCTGCTCTCAGAGTAGAGCATGTACTTTTAACTTGCCCCTTCTGGTAAAGAACCTCTGTCTTAGGAGTGAGTAATTGGGACCTAATACTTTTGGCTTACTACACCAGGAAAAGAGCTTTTCTGCCTTATTCATGGGGGCTGGTTGGGTGAAGGGACTCTTTTACTCTTCTCATGCGGGCCCGCCTGGCATAGAGTTTCTGCAGCATGGAGGTGGGGGAGTGGGGCAGGTGGGAGATGCCAGCAGCCTTCCCTCCAAGGGTGAAATTCATTCCTAGGCTGGAATGTGGGAGCTCCTGCAGCACCTGTTTGGTGTAGAACATCAGAGTTATCCTGAGTTGTGGGGTGTAACTATAAGTGGTTTATGGCTCATATGTCATGGATGCTTGCTGTTCTCACCTCTGTTTAATGTTTTCTTGAATAAATGTTTTTTTTGTTTGTTTGTTTGTTTTGTTGTTATATGCCCTTGAGACAATTTTCAGAGACATTAAATGGTTGACTTTAAAAATTTTCTTTGTACCAGTTCAGTTCAGTCAGTTCAGTCATTCAGTTATGTCTGACTCTTTGTGACCCCACGGACTGCAGCACGCCAGGCTTCCCTGTCCATCAACAACTCCCAGAACTTGTTCAAACTCATGTCCATTGAGTCGGTGATGCTTTCCAACCATCTTATCCTCTGTTGTTTCCTTCTCCTGCCTTCAATCTTTCTCAGCATCAAGGTCTTTTCCAGTGAGTCAGTTCTTCACATCAGGTGGCCAAAGTATTGGAGTTTCAGCTACAGCATCAGTCCTTCCAATGAATAGTCAGGACTGATTTCCTTCAGGATGGACTGGTTGGATCTCCTTGAAATCAAAGGGTCTCTCAAAAGTATTCTCCAACACCACAGTTCAAAAGCATCAGTTCTTCAGCACTCAGCTTTCTTTAAAGTCCAACTCTCACATCCATACATGACTACTGGAAAAACCATAGCTTTGACTAGACGGACTTTTGTTGCCAAAGTAATGTTTTACAGGAGAAATGGTCCATCTAGCTCATCATGCCACTATTCTTGAAGTCTCACTCTCCCATGTTATCTTTCAGAAGCTTTTTTGTTATGCTTTTCATATTTAGGTCTGTAATCCTTCAGAATTTGATTTTTTTCTGTGTGGTGTTGGATTGGAATAGTTTTCATTTCCCGGTGACTGTCCTGATATCCGAGCACAATTTACTGAAAAGAATTGTTCTTTCACACTGTTTTCCTTTTTTTGTAAGTCAAGTGTGTATGCCCAGAAACAGGTCTGTGTCTAGGCTTTATATTCTATATTATGTTTGTCTTTGTGTGTGTTTTATCGTTTTATAATTAGGTCGATATTCAATAAAATACTTTTCCTGCTTTTTGATAGGTGGAATTTTAAAGATATTTTCCCAACATTTCTGTCTGAATTACTCAGTGAACCACTAATCTAGGAAGTGCTGTGAAAGGATTTTGCAGGTGTAATTGAAGTTACTAATCAACAGACCTTAAAATAGATTATTTTGGATTATTTGGGTGGGTCCTGTTATAATCAGACAAGCCCTTAAAAATAGGAGAGAAGAAAAGAAGGCAGAAGAGGGAAGCAAAAGAGAAGGGGCAGAAGGAGAGATCAGAGGGATTTACTCAGAAGCAATGAATAGGACTTAACCTGCTGTTACTGCCTTTGAAAGGGGGTGACATGAGTCAGGGGGAGTGTAGGCAGTCTCCAGAAACTGAGACCAAACCCCACTTGAGGGGTACCAGGGAAATGGGGGCCTCTGTCCTGTAACTGCTTGGCACTGATTGTTGTCAACCTGGACCATTCTAAACAAACCTGGAAATATATTCTCTCCTAGAGTGTCTGGACAGGGACACAGCTTGGCCGATACCTTGATTCTTTCTTGTGAAACTCGAAGGAGAGAACCAGCTGAGCTGTGATGTGCCAAGATATCTGACCCATAGAACTTGGAGATAGTAAATGGGTGCTTTAAGCTGGTAAGTGTATAGTTAACTTGTTAGGACAGCAGTGGACACTTTATTTTAGATTTTCTTCAAAATTGCTTTGGCTGTTTTTGGCTAAGTTAAAAAATCAAACACCCATCTGTTGGGACTTTCATTGAGATAACACTGAATATATTGATTATATCTTTACCATAATGAGTGTTACAAAAGGCAGTGCCAGAGAATGTTCAGAGTACTATACAATTGTGCTCATTTCACATGCTCGCAAGGTAACACTCAGAATCCTTCAAGCTCGGCTTCAACAATATGTGAACTGAGAACTTCTGGATGTACATGCTGAATTTAGCAAAGGCAGAGGAACCAGAGATCAAATTGCCAACATCTGTTGGATCATAGAGAAAGCAAGGGAATTCCAGGAAAACATCTACTTCTGCTTCATTGACTACACTAAAGTCTTTGACTGTGTTGATCTCAACAAATTGGAAGATTCTTGAAGAGATGGGAATATCAGACCACCTTACCTACCTCCTGAGAAACTTGTATGCAGGGCAAGAAGCAACAGTTAGAACTGGGTTTGGAACAGTGGACAGGTTCAAAATTGGAAAAGGAGTACATCTTAGACTGTATTGTCACTGTATGTGCTCTGCATAACTTCTAGGTATTTTTACTTTTTGATGTTATTGTAAATAAGATACCTATTTTAGTTTTATTATTTTTTGTTTATTGATGATATGTGGAAATTCAGTTAATTTTTGCATTTGACTTGATAACCGGTAACTTTGGTTATAATTCTGTTTACCTTAGCTAGATTTGTTCTATATAAACATACGGCCCATGAATGATAATTTCATTTCATCTTTTCCAATCCTTATATGTATTTGTTTTTTTCCAGCCTTGTGGTGACTGTGACTTCTAGTCATATGATTTCTAGTAAGGTGTTGAATAGATTGGTTATCATGGGAATACTTGTATTGTTACTGATTTTAGAAGTAGGGGGAGAATTTTTCAGTGTTTCACAATTTATTATGGATCTGCCCTTTTTCAGATCAAGGACATTCCTTTCTATTACTATTTACTAATTTTTTGTTGTTGTTTGTTTAAATCAGAAATGGATATTAAATTTTATCAGATGCTTTTTCTGTATCTTTTTGGACAATCTAATTTTTTCCAGGTTTTTTTTTTTTTTTTAATGTGATGGATATTATTTTATTGCTCTTGAAGTGTTAAGCCAACCTTGTTTTCCTGGACTAAACCCAGTTTAATTTTGAGCTCTTATTTTTCTACAGATTAATTTACTGATCTTTGTTTAGTATTTTTCACCTGTGTTCATGAATGAGATAGGTCTATTACTTCTTACAAATATGTTCTCTAGATTTTGGAACAGCTCATGGGAGCTATATTTCCTAATTTGGGGCATTTTGATAACAGTTTGTGTCTTTCATGTGCTGAAAATAAATTTTACTGACTATATAAGACACCTTATATTTTCCTATCATGATTATCTGGAATATGTTACTCTGTTTTCTTGTGGCATAAACTACTGCCTTTGAAAATTAGATGTTGGCCTTCTGGGCTGAATTCTTAAGTATACATGGTACTCTTTCAGTAAGCAGTTTTATTTTATTTTTTTTAATTTTCAAGAAAGCTTTCTTGAATTGTGTTTTTTACTGTTTATTCTGGTATGGTAGTGCTCTTTAAGGACTTTTGTTTTCTGAATGTTGGATCCCTGTTACCTCATTAAGTAGTTGCTTTGTCTTATCCTTTTAATCTCTTCATTTCTTTTGATTTCAGAACTGTTCCTCCTTTTTCTTATTTTCTTAAAGCATTATCTTTTTTCTTGGATTCATTCAGGCTTAATCTTCATTTCTGAAAATGTTAGGTTTTATATGAAGGTAACATTGACTTCATAAAAATGAGTTGGGAAGTACCTTTTCTTTTACCATTTTCTCAAGTAATTTATGTAAGAAGGGTGTTAGAGCATCATTCAAATACTTGGTAGAATTCACTGAAGCTTTCTAGGCTTGGAATTTTCTCTGTGAAATTTTAAGTAGATGGCTTCAGTTTCTATAATGTCATAATGCTCTTTAGAATTTTAATTTTCATATCAGTTTTGGTAAATTGTGTCTTCTAGGAATCCCTTCATTTTATGTAAAATTTCAAATGTGCTTGCATAAAATTGTAAATAATACTCTCGTGATCTTTCTTTGTCTAGAGTCTACTGTGATGTCCTCTTTTTCATTCTAAATGGTCACTGTCTGTGTCTTGTCTCTCTTCTTGACCCATCTTACCAGTTTATGCCTTTTCATGGAACCGTCTTTTAGTTTTGTTCACTGGGCTATGGTTTATTCAGAAGTATCTTGCTTGATTTAGGTATTTCTAAATGTTTTTTTCTTACTAATTTCTATCTTAACTCCACCATAGTAAGAAGTAAATCTGTAAGATTTCAGTTCTTCAAAATTTGAGACTTACTTTATGGCAGGCATATAGTCTGTCTTGGTAAATATTCCTTATATAGGGATATTTTTTTTTTTTGGCTGTGGTTATTAGATGTCATGTAATATGTGTATCAGTTATATCCAGTTTGTTTCCTTTTAAAACGGTTGTCATTACTTTTTAACTTTGCTCTTATTCAGAGAAAAGTTTGTTAAAATGTCCAAAAAACAATTGTAGATTTGTTGTTTCTCTGTATAGTTTTTGTCATTTTTGCTTTATCTATTTCAAATATGTTATATAGGTGCTTAGAAATTAAGCATTTTTGTTTCTGCCTGCTAAAACAAGCCTTTTATTAACTAACACTAAATGTCTGATAACAGTAATAATGGATGTTTCCTAATAGAGTACTTTATTAAGTGGTTTCCCTGGTGGGTCAGTGGTAACAAATCCGCCTGCCAATGCAGGAGACATGGGTTCGATCCCTGGGTTGGTAAGATCCACTGGAGAAGGAAGTGGGAACCCAGTCCAGTATTCTTGCCTAGGAAATCCCATGGCTAGAGGAACCTGCTGTGTACAGTCCATGGGGTCACAAAAAAGTCATACATGGCTTAGCAACTAAACAACAGACTAGTGTTATGACAGATAATGTTAGCTTCAGGTCTTAAATGTTGGCATGGTATACCTTTTTCTATCCTATTATTTGCAACTTTTGGTTATAGAAATTGTAAGTCTTTTGTAAGTAGCATAAGTTCTTTTTAAAAAATGGGTTTGACCATGTTTATGTTTTAATTGGAATACTTAGTAAGTGTACATTCATTATACTTACTGACATATTTGAGTTTAAATAGATATTTCTAATAAGTGATTTCTAGTTATACTGTTTCTTTGAACTTTCTTTCATTCTCCTTTTCTACCTTTGGATGATGATGAAGAATATTTTGGCCATGTCACTGTGAGATATTACTTCCTGACCAAGGATCAGATCGATGCTCCATGCATTGGAAGGGCAAAGTTATCTTCCACAATTAGCTTAATAATATCCCAGTCTGCTTTTCTGTGTTTGTTTATTGGTTGGTTGATTCTTGGTGGTTTTATGTATTTAAGTGGTTGTCCTAGAAATTGAAAATGCTTTCTTGATTTGTTAAAGTATAGTATGTCTCAGTACATTTTCTTCTTCGTCAGCATAGCAACTTCAGAAGATACTAACTGTGCCCTTCCCTCTTGGATTCTATGCTGTTTACTGCTCTGTAGTTAGTTCCATGTGTGCCTTTGAGCACCCAAAAGACATTAGTGTTTTATATAGTTATGTTGAGTTTTTATTTTCTATGTGTTTACTTTTTTTTTAGTTGAGTTGATTTTCTATTTTCCTAAAGAATACTCTTATAATTTTGGAGTCTGTCTGGTGAGGAATTGTTTGGGATTGCTTGTCTGATAATGTCTTTTTTCCATGTTTATTCTTGAAAGTGTTTTTGTTGGTTGTTTTTTTGGCAGGACATGGGGAATCTAGGTAGGGAGTTAAATGGTTTGGCCAAAAAGTTTGTTGGATGTTTGCTATACGGTGGCTTTGCTGTATGATGGTTCTAGTAGCAGTTTTGTTAGATTGTGTTGTAACAGCTGTCATATCAGCGCTCATTTTTTTAAAAAAGCCTTATCAAAATTGGTGAATTTTTGTGTAGCCTTTTTAGTATTGAAGATGGAGGAAAGGCAATATTTTTGGCATGTTGTGCTTTATATTTGAAGAAAGGTAAAAATGCAACACTGAAAAAAAGATTTGTGTAGTGTACGGAGAAGGTGCTGTGACTGATCAAGCACCTCAAAAGTGGTGTGCAAACTTTTGTGTTAGAGATTTCTTTTGCTGATGCTCCTCCATTGAGTAGACCAGTTGAAGTTGATAGTGATCAAATTGGGACATTAATTGAGAACAGTCAGTGTTAAACCATGCTGGAATAGCCAACAGACTCAAAACATTCAAATCAACCAACCATTGAAAATCATTTGCACCAGCTTGGTTATGTTAATCACTGTGATGTTTGGGTTCCACATAAGTTAAGGGGGTGGAGGAACGGGAACCTCCTTGACCATATTTGTGCTTGTGATTCTCAACTTAAACATAATGAAAATGTTCTGTTTTTAAAACAAATTGTGACAGATGCTGAAAGTGGAAGCTGTACAATAATGTGGAATGGAAGAGATTGTGGGGCAAGCAAAATGAATCGCCACCAACCACAGTGAAGGCTGGTCTTGAAGGTGGTGTTGTGTATATGGTAGGATTGGAAGGGAGGACTCTGTTATGAGCTCCTTCAGGGAAACCAAATGTATAATTCCAACAAGTACTGCTCCCAGTTAGGCAAACTGAAAGCAGCACTCAAAAAGTGTCCGGAATTAGTCAACAGAAAATGCATAATCTTCTATCAGAATAAGGCAAGATGATGACCAGACAAAATCTGCTACAGGCTGACTGAGTTCTGATTGATCCACCATATTTACCAGATATTGCACCTTTGGATGTTCATTTATTTTGGTCTTTACAAAATTTTCTTGTAAAAGGCACATGAAATCGTTCTTTGCTCAAAAAGAGAAAAAGTTTTGGAAAGATGGATTATTAAGTTGCCTCAAAAATGGCAGAAGGTAGCAGAACAAAACAGTGAATGTTGTTAAATATGTTGTTTAATAAAGTTCTTGGTCAAAGTGAAAAATATGTCTTTTATTTTTACTTAAAAACCTAAAGGTGCCTTTTGGCTAATCCAGTATTTTCCTTTAGCAAGTTGAGTGTTACACCATTGAGACCTGGTTTCTGTTGTTTGTGTTCAGAGATCAACTGTCCGCCCTGTCGTTGCTGCTTTGATGGAATCCTGCTTGTAGTCTCTTTGTCTTTCAGGTTTTGCAGGGGTTTATTTTTGGTTTTCAAGCAGTTTTACTGTGATATATCCAGGTACACTTCTCTTGTTCTACTTGGTGTTTGTATGACTTCTTAGGTCTGTGACTTGGGACTGCGCTATCCAGGGCCACTAGCTGTGTGTGGTTATTTATTTAATTATCATTAGTTGAACTAATTATCAGTAGTTAAATGTTAACTATTAGGTAAAAATCCATTTATTCACATTTCAGGTTCTCAGTAGCCACATGTAGTTCTTGGCTGCCTTATTGGCAGGTGGATGGCATTTCCGTCATTGCTGAAAGTTTTCTTGGACAGCACTCTTGAGGGGCTTTCACAAAGTTTTGTAAAATTCTCATTCCATATCACTTCAAATAGTGTCCTGTCCTGTTGTCTTCTCTTCTTTTGGGACTCCAGTTTACATGTATTAGACCTTCTTATCTTGTGTCCTATGTTTCTTAAGCTCTTTTCTGTATTTTCATCATCATATTCCTGTGTGTGTTTTTAAAATTGTATTTCTGAGCTATTTCCTAGTTCATTAATTCTCTCTAAAGCTATATCTAATATGCATCAAGCTCATCAACTGAGTTGGTTTAGGTTCTTTTCCTTGTTAGTTCTAGAAGTCAGTTTGGTTTTCTTTCTAGTTTCAGGCTCTCTGCCAAAGTTCTCAGTCTTACTCTTCAGCACAGTTATTTAAAAGTCTGTGTCTGATAACTTAATTATCTAGATCCCTTTGGGTCATGCTTCATTTCCTTTTCAGTTATGTGTTATTTTTTTGGGTTTCTCTTTTTTCTTTTTAAATTGGCAACTATAGAAATATTTTGGGGGCCTTTTAATTGAATGATAGCAATTTTCTGTGACAGAGGATTTATAAGTCATTTAATTTTGGCAGAAATATAGGGGCATTATAAATCTCAGGTTTCTTGAACTGCTTTTAAGGATTAAGATTAAAAGCTGAACTTCATTTAATCCCAGTCATTCTTGCTCCGAGATTGGGATACCAGTTCAAAGTTTGGAGGTGGCTCTGGATTTCATTTTTTCTCTGGCTAGCTCAGTGATAAGACTTTCCTGATGGCTCAGTAGTAAAGAATCTGCCTGCCTGTGCAGAAGATGTGAGTTTGATCCCTGGGTCAGAAAAATTCCCTGGAGAAGAAATAGCAACCCACTCCACTGTTCTTGCTTGGGAAATCCCAGGGACAGAGGAGCCTGGCAAGGCTGCAGTCCATGGAGTCACAAAGAGTTGGACACGACTTAGCGACTAAACAACAACAAGCTCACTGATGCTGGCAAAGTTTTGTTTAGATTCTCAGCATCTAAGTCACTAAGTTTGGAATCAACAAATGCCTCCAGAGGCAGGAAAGCCTATATACCACACTCACCTCTCTGGAATGTTGTTTCCTGAATTTTGGACTGAAGCTAAACTCTGTACATAACTATCAACAGGCAATTTAAACAACAGAAAACAAGGGAGAGAGGAAAGGAGTGAAGAGAGTAACGAAGATTCAAATTTACCCCAAATTCCCAAACCAAATAAAGAACTAAAAAAATAAACGCAAGCTAAAGCTTTCTGGAATACTATTCAGCCATAAAAAAGAATGAAATCATGCCATTTGCAGCAACGTGGATGGACCTAGAGACTGTCACACTGAGTGAAATAAATCTGACAGAGAAAAACAAGTAAGGTCTGCCTTATGTCTATAAGCAGACTTTCTTTTTAAAATTTAGTCCAGTTTTTCAGGTTTCCTCAGTCAGAAGATTGGTGTGATGTACCTAATCATCATTACTAGAAATGGAAAGTTCTCTTTTTCTCTAATTTTTTAAGTTTGATGTTTATTACAGTATAGTTGATTTACAGTGTTGTGTTAGTTGTTGCTGTAAGACGAAGTGGACTAGTCATATCCACTCTCCCAGATTTCAGCCCTGGGCTGGTCATCGCAGAGTTTTGAGTGGAGCTCCCCGTGCTGTACGGTAGGTTCTTATTAGCTGTCCGCTTTATGGCGGCTTAGAAGGTGAGGAGTCTGCCTGCAGTGTGGGCACCTGGCTTTAATCCCTGTGTTGGGAAGATCCCTTGGAGAAGGAAATGGCAGCCCACTTCAATATTCTTGCGTGGAGAATCCCGTGGACGAAGGAGCCTAGCAGGCTATAGTCTATGGGGTTGCAAAGAGTCAGACGTGACGGAGCCACTTCACTTTCACTTTAATTTTTTTATGTATAGTGGTGTGTATATGTCAGACCAATCTCCCAATGTATCCTTCTTACCGCGCTTTTCCCCCTTTGTAGCCATAAATTTGTTTTGTACATCTGTGACTGTTTCTGTTTTGCAAATAGGTTTATTTGTATCTTTTTCTTTTTCTTTTTTAAGAATTCCACATGGAAGCAATATCAGGATACTTGTTTTTCTCTGTCAGATTGATTTCACTCAGTATGACAGTTTCTAGGTCCATCCATGTTGCTGCAAATGGCATGATTTCATTCTTTTTTACAGCTGAATAGTATTCCAGAAAGCTTCTGCGTGCATTTATTTTTGGTTCTTAATTTGGTTTGGGAATTTGGGGTAAATCTACATCTTCCTTACTCTCTTCACTCCTTTCCTCTCTCCCTTGTTTCCTTTCTGTTGTTTAAATTGCCTGTTGGTTATGTATAGAGTTTAGCTTGTGAAGCAGTCATCTGGAGTTGTAGGTTTAAGTAGAAGGAGAAATGTTTTTGCTTTTAATGCATTCAAGATCATTGTAATCTTTAAAGCTTTTTGAGGGCCACTATTATACCAGTGTAAGTTAACGTTTGGGTTTAAATAATGTTTTTAGTGCATTACAGTATTTTTAAATAAGCTCCTTTCTCCTTTCATAAAATAATTACTATAAAGCTGATTGGAGTGAGTTTAACATTAAAGTCTAACAAATCATGTTTGTCATTCGTAAGAATTCATGACTTATGTTAGTAATGTTTCTGACTAGGATAATTTAATGCCCAGTGTTGTTTAATCCCAGAAACAGCCTGAGCCTTTGATAACTTATGGTGAACGATGTCTTATTCATGATCTCCGAAAAAGAAGATTTAGCTTTGCAACCAGGCTTGATCACTCAGAGCTTTTGTGTCAGAGTTTTATTAAAGTGGAGAAGGGACAGAGAAAGCTTCTGACGTAGACATCAGAAGGGTGAAGGAGAGTGCCCCACTTGCTGTCTTATCAAGGCCTTACTTTTACCAGACCCACTCCCACAACATACATCTTAACAAGATTAGTCAGAAGGTTCTTGTTAAGAAGGAGAGACAAGTCCTTCTGCAATGCAAGATACATCATTATATAATCATGAGTACAGAGCTTACAGTAAAATACACCCTTGTACAAGATGAGTTGTTTTGTTGTGTATTAGCACTGGGCTTAAAAATTAGTCTTAAAGATTGTTGTCATAACAACTCAGTTTAAGAAAATACCTTTTTTGTAACTAACACAAAGCAGTGTAGAAAAAAATATTTGTCCCTTTCTCTTCCTTGAGAGTCCCACACCCTTCCTCCTCCTTGAGGGCCCCGGACTCCTTATCAACCCACCTAAGAATTAACTCTCTCACCTTCTTGGCCTTTGGAAAATTTTCAGACATTATAGTTACTGACTTAATTTGTTAAACATCAAAGAGTGATAATGAATGTACAGTTGAGTAAATGATGTCTGGTACTACTTTTTTCCTATTATTAGCAAGGAATAATATGTTGATAAAATTCAAAAGTAACATGTGGCATATAATCCTATTACTCAAATACAGCTTTTTGATCCTGGAAAAGACTGTTTTCTAATGAATTACGTTTGATAAAATGGAGTTGCGTCTGGTTTAGGAATCTGGTTTTAAGAAGCCGTAGTTAATGATTGCACCTTTCATAATTCAGTAACTAAGGTCATTTTTGTTTTCTTTAATTTTCATTTGTTTATTTTTAACACCCAAGACATTTTATATTGGTGTATAGCTGATTAACAACAGTGAAGGGACTCAGACATACATATACATGTATCCATTCTCCCCCAAACCCCTCTCCCATCCAGGCTGGCACCTAACATTGAGCAGAGTTGTGTGTGCTATACAGTAGGTTTTTGTTGGTTATCCATTTTAAATATAGCAGTGTGTATATGACCTTCCCAAAGTCCTTAACTATCCCTTCCCTCTGGCAATAATGAGTTCATTTTCTAAGCCTTTGAGTCTCTGTTTTGTAAGTTCATTCATTTGTACCATTTCTTTTTTAGATTCCACATATAAGGGATGTCATATGATATTTCTCCATCTCTGTCTGGTTTATTTTCACTCGGTATGACACTGCCTAGGTCCATCCATGTTGCTGCAAATAGCCTTATTTCATTCTTTTTAATGGCTGGGTAATATTCCATCATATATCGTGTGTATGTGTGTGCACATACATATGTACACACACGTGCTGTGTCTTCCTTTTCCACTCTTCCCGTGGATGGACATTTAGGTTGTTTCCATATTTGGGCTGTTATAAACAGTGTTGCAACGCACACTGAGGTGCATGTGTCTTTTCAGGCCGTGTTTTCCTCTGGATATGTGCCCAAGACTGGGGCTGCTGGTAGCTCTGGTTTTAGTTTCTAAGGAGCCTCCAGGCTGCTCTCCATAGTGGCTGTGCCGGTTCCGCTCCCACCGGCAGCGCAGCAGTGTCCTCTCGTCTCCACACCTCTCCGTCTTCTGCTTGTGGAGTTTTTGATGTTAGCCATTCTGACCAGTGTGAGATGGTATCTAATTGTAGTTTTGATTTGCATTTCTCTAGTAGCTGGTGATATTGAACACCTTGTGCTTATTGGCCATCTGTATGTCCTCTTTAGAGAAATGTTTATTCAGGTCTTCTGCCCATTTTTTGAGTGAGTTATTTGTTTTGATGCTATTAAGTGTCATAAGCTGTTTGTAAATTTTGAACACTAATGCCTATCAGTCATATCATTTCCAGATATTTTCTCCCAATCTGTGGGTCTTTTCCCTTCTGCTTATTTGAGGTCAGGTAGGTCCCGTTTGTTTATTTTTGCTTTTATTTCCACTATTCTGGGAGTTTGATTTAAAAAGATGTTGCTATGGAGTATGTCAGAGAGTGTTTTGCCTATGTTTTCTTCTAAGAGTTTTATAGTGTCTGGTGTAACATTTAGGTCTTTAATCCGTTTTCAGCTTATTTTTGTGTATGGAGTGAAGGAATGATCTAACTTCTTTTTTTGTACATGTGGCTATCCAGTTTTCCCAGCACCATTTGTTGAAGAGACTGTCTTTCAGTCATTATGTAGTCTTACCTTCTTTGTCATAGATTAACTGACTGTTGGTACATGGGCTTATTTCTGAGTTTTCTGTCGTGTTCTATTGATGTATATTTCTATTTTTGTGCCAGTACCATTCTGTTTTGATGGCTGAGCATTGTAGTAGTCTGAAGTCAGGGAGCCTGATTCCTCCAGCTCCGTTTTTCTTTTTCATGACTGCTTTGGCTATTTGGGGTCTTTTGTGTCCCCATTCATGTTTTGAGTTTTTTGGTCCTAATTCTGTGAAAAATGCCATTGGCAATTTGATAGGGACTGCGTAGAATCTGTAGATTTCCTTGAGTAGTATAGTCATTTTGACACTATTGAGTCCTCCAATCCATGAATATGGTATATCTTTCCATCTGTTTATGCCTTCTTTGATTACTTTTATTAGCATATTATAGTTTCCAGAGTATAGGTCTTTTGTCTCCTTAGATAGGTTTATTCCTATGTATTTTATTCTTTTTGATGCAGTGGTAAATGGAATTGTTTCTTGAATTTCTCTTTCTGATCTTTCGTTGATAGTGTATAGGAATGCAACAGACTAATGTGTATTAATTTTGTAACTTGCAACTTTACCAAATTCATTGATGAGTTCTAGCAGTTTCCTGATAGCGTTTTGAGGATCTTCCATGTATAGTATTGTGTCATCTGCAGGCAGTGACAGTTTAACAACTTCTCTCCGATTTGGATTCCATTTACTTCTTTTTCATGTCTGATTGCTGTAACTAGGACTTTCAAAACTATGCTGAATAAAAGCGGTGAGAGTAGATACCCCTGTCTTGTTGCGGATCTTAAAGGTCTTGCTTTCAGCTTTTCTCCATTGAGTATGATGCTAGCTGTAGGTTTGTCATATATGACTTTTCTTATGTTGAGGTATGTACCCTCTTTGCCCACTTTCTGGAGAGTTTTTTATCATAAATGGGTGCTGAATTTTGTCCAAAGTCCTTTCTGCATCTATTGAGATGATCATATGATTTTCATTCTTCAGTTTGTTGGTACAGTGTATCACATTAATTTGCGGATGTCAAAAAATCCTTGCTTCCCTGAGATGAATCCCATGTAATCACAGTGTATGATCTTTTTAACATATTGTTGGATATGGACTGCTAGTATTTTGTTGATGATTTTTGCATCTATGTTCATCAGTGATAGGGGCTGTAATTTTTTTGTGGTATCTTTGTCTGATTTTGGTATCAGCATAATGGTGGCCTCATAAAATAAGTTGAGAAGTTTTCCTTCCTCTGTGACTTCTTGGAACAGTTTCAGAAGGATAAGGGTTAACTCTTTTCTAAATGTTTAATAAAATTCACCTGTGAAGCCATCCGGTCCTGGACTTCTATTTGTTGGGAAGTTTTAAATCATGGTTTCAATTTCATGCTTGTGATTGGTCTGTTCACATTTTCTATTTCTTCCTGGTTCAGTGTAGTGAGACTGTATCTTTCTAAGAATTTGTCTATTTTTTCCAGGTTGTCCATTTTATTGGCATACAGTTGTTCATAGTGGTCTTGATGGTTCTTGGTATTTCTGTGGAGTTGTTTGTAACTTCTCCTTTTTCATTTCTAATTTTACTGATTTTAGTTCTCTTTTTTTCTTGTTAAGTCTGGCTACAGGTTTATCAACCTTGTGTATCTTTTCAAAGAACCTTTTAGTTTCATGGATCTTGGTGATTATTTTCTTTGTCTCTATTTCATTTATGTCTGCTCTGATCTTTATGATTTCCTTTTTTCTACTAACTTCAGGTTTTGTTTGTTCTTTCTCTAGTTGTTTTAGGTGTAAGGTTAGGTTGTTTATTTGAGATTTTTGTTATATCTTGAGTTAAGATTGTATTGATGTAAACTTTCATCTTAGAAGTACCTTTGCTACATCCCATAAGTTTTGGACTGTTGTGCTTTCATTTGTCTCTAGGTATTTTTTTTTCTTCAGTGATCCAATGATTGCTTAGTAACATGCTGTTGAGCCACCACGTTTGTGTTTTAGAGTTTTTTTATTCTAGTTTAACTGTATACCCATACCGTTGTGATCAGAAAAAAATGCTTGATATGATACCTGTGTTCTTAAATTTACCAGGCTTGCTTTTGACGCCCAGCTTGTGGTGAGTCCTGGAGAATGTTCTGTGTGTGCTTGAGGAAAATGTGTAGTCAACTGCTTTTGGATGGAATGCTCTATAAGTATTAATTATGTCTAAAATGTTATTTAAGGCCTGTGTTTCCTTACTGGTTTTCTGTCTGGATGATATGTCCATTGATGAAAGTGGGGTATTAAAGTGTTTTAATTATTGTGTGACTGTCTATTATTGTGTGACTGTCAACTTCTCCCTTAATGTTTGTTAGTATTTGCTTACATATTGAGGTGCTCCTATGTTGGGTGCATATATATTTATGATTGTTATATCTTCTTGGATTGAACCCTTGATCGTTATGTAGTGCCCTTTGAATCTTAGTCTGTTTTAAAGTCTATTTTTTTCTGATATGAGTATTGCTACTCCAGTTTTCTTATGATTTTCATTTGTGAGAAATACTTTCTCCCATCCCCTTACTTTCAGTCTGTAAGTGTCCATAGGTATGAGGTGCATATCCTGTAGACAGCATGTACATGTGTGCTGTGCTACATCGCTCAGTCATATCTGACTCTTTGTGGCCACGTGGACTGTAGCCTGCCAGGCTCCTCTGACCATGGGATTCTCCAGGCAGAGTACTGGAATTGGTTGCCATTTTTTACTTCAGGGGATCTCCCCAACCCAGGGATTGAACCCAGATCTCCTGTGTTGAGGCAGATTCTTTATGGGCTGAGCCAGCAGAAAAGCCCAAGACAACATATATATTGTCTTGTTTCTGTATCTAACCAGCCAGTCTCTGTCTTTTGGCTGGTGCGTTTAATCCATTTACTTTAAGGTAATTATTAATATGTGTGATCCTATTACTGTTTTGTTAATTGTTTTCAGTCACTTTAGTCGCTCAGTTGTGTCCAACTCTTTGTGACTCCATGAAATGCAGCATGCCAGCCTTTCCTGGCCATCACCAACTCCTGGAGCCTACTCAAACTCCGATCCATCATATCAGTGATGCCATCCAACCATCTCATCCTCTGTCGTCCCCTTCTCCTCCTGCCCTCAATCTCTCCCAGCATCAGGGTCTTTTCCAATGAGTCACTTCTTCACATCAGGTGGCCAGAGTATTGGTGTTTCAGCCTCAGCATCAGTGCTTCCAATGAATATTCAGGACTGATTTTCTTCAGGATTGACTGGTTGGATCTCCTTGCAGGCCGAGGGATTCAAGAGTCTTCTCCAGCACCTCAGTTCAAAAGCATCAACTCTTTGGCGCTCAGCTTTCTTTATGGTCCAACTCTCACATCCGTAAATGACTGCTGGCAAAGCCATAGCTTTGACTAGACAGACCTTTGTTGGTAAATTAATGTCTCTGCTTTTTAACATGCTGTCTAGGTTGGTGATAGCTTTTCTTCCAAGGAGCAAGCGTCTTTTAATTTCATAGCTGCAGTCACCCTCCTCAGTGAATTGTTTTGGGTTTATTTTTTATAGATCTTATTGTTTTCTTGTGTTTCCTGCCTAGAGAAGTTCCTTTAGCATTTGTTGTGTGACTGGTTTAGTGGTGCTGAATTCTCTTAGCTTTTGCTTGTCTCAAAGGTTTTGATTGCTCCGTCAAATCTAAATGAGAGTCTTGCTGGGTAGAGTATTCTTGGTTGTAGGTTCTTCCCTTTAATCACTTGGAATATATCATGCCATTCCCTTCTGGCTTGTTAGAGTTTCTGTTTAGAAACCTGCCAATAATCTTATGGATTTTTCCCTTGTATGTTCATTGTCTTTTTTTCTGGGTGCTTTTAATAATTTATCTTCGTTTTTAATTTCTGTCAGTTTGATTACCAGGTGTCTCAGTGTGTTCCTCCTTGGATTTATCCTGCTGGGGATGCTCTGTGCTTCCGGGATTTGGTTGACTATTTCCTTTCCAATGTTGGGGAAGTTTTCAGCTATTTTCTCTTCAAATATTTTCTGAGATCCTTTCTGCCTCCTCCTTTGGATACCTCTATAAAGTGAATATTGGTGCATCTAATGTTGTCCCAGAGGTCTGTTAGGCTATCTTAATTTATTCTCATTGTTTTTATCTCTGTTCTGTTTTGCAGCATTGATTTCTTGCATTCTATCTTCCAAGTCACTTATCAGCTCTTCTGCCTCAGTTATTGTGCTGTTGATTCTAGTGTATTGTTCATTTATGTTTGTTTAGTTCTTTTCAGTTCAGGTAAGTTCAGTTGCTCAGTTGTATCTGACTCTTTGCGACCCCATGGACTGCAGCATGCCAGGCCTCCCTGTCCATCACCAACTCCCGGAGTTTACTCAAACTCATGTCCATTGAGTTGTTGATGCCATCCAACCATCTCATCCTCTGTCATCCCCTTCTCCTGCCTTCAGTCTTTCCCAGCATCAGGGTCTTTTCCAATGAGTCAGCTCTTTGCATCAGGTGGCCTAAGTATTGGAGTTTCAGCTTCAGCATCAGTCCTTCCAATGAACACCCAGGACTGAGCTCCTTTAGGATGGACTGGTTGGATCTCCTTGCAGTCCAAGGGATTCTCAAGAGTCTTCTCCAACACCACGGTCCAAAAGCATCAATTCTTTGGCTCTCAGCTTTCTTTACAGTCCAACTCTCACATCCATACATGACTAATGGAAAAACCATAGCTTTGATTAGATGGACCTTTGTTGGCAAAGTGATGTCTCCGCTTTTTAATATGCTGTTTAGGTTGGTCATAACTTTTCTTTCAAGGAGCAAGCATCTTTTAATTTTATGGCCGCAGTCACCATCTGCAGTGATTTTGGAGCCCAAAAAATAAAGTCAGCCATTGTTCCCCAACTATTTGCCATGAAGTGATGGGACCAGATGCCATGATCTTAGTTTTCTGAATGTTGAGTTTTAAGCCAAGTTTTTCACTCTCCTCTTTCACTTTCATCACGAGGCTCTTTAGTTCTTCACTTTCTGCCATAAAGGTGGTGTTATTTGCGTATCTGAGGTTATTGATATTTCTCCCAGCAATCTTGATTCCAGCTTGTGTTTCATCCAGCCTGGCATTTTACATGATGTACTCTGCATATAAGTTAAGCAAGCACGGTGATAATATACAGCCTTGATGTACTCCTTTCCCTATTTGGAACCAGTCTGTTATTCCATGTCGAGTTCTAACTGTTGCTTCCTGACCTGCATACAGATTTCTTAAGAGGCAGGTCAGGTGGTCTGATATTCCCATCTCTTGCAGAATTTTCCACAGTTTGTTGTGATCCACACAGTCTAATAATAAGTCTTCGGAATAGTCAGTAAAATAGAAAAACATTTCTTGCATCTTCTAAATCTTTTTCTCCATTCTTTTTCTAAGATCCTGACTCATGTTCACTGTTCTGAATTCTTTTGGGGGGAGATTGCCTATCTCCACTTGATTTAGGTGTTTTTCTGGAAATTTATCTTATCCCTTCATTTGAAACATAATCTTTCTTTTCATTTTGAGTAGCCTTCTGGTACTGGAAGAACTACTGGAAGTAGTTCTGGAGGCTGATGGTATTGTATTTCTTATTTCTTCTGTCTGCTGTCTGGTGGATGAGGATAAGAGGCTTGTGCAGGCTTCTAATGAGAGGGATTGGCTGTGGGGGAAATTGTGTCTTGTTCTGGTGGACAGGGTGAAGTGAGGGAAGTCACTCAGTCGTGTCCAACTCTTTGCGCCCCCATGGGCTGTAGCCTACCAAGCTCCTCCCTCCATGGGACTCTCCAGGCAAGAGTACTGGAGTGGGTTGCCATTTCCTTCTCCAGAGGATCTTCCCGACCCAGGGATCGAACCTGGGTCTCCTGCATTCCAGGCAGACACTTTAACCTCTGAGCCACCAGGGAAGCTAGAGCTCTCTAAAACTTTAATCCAATTTTCTGCTGATGGGTGGGGCTATGCTCCCTCCCTGTTAGTTGTTTGCCTTGAGACCCAGTCCTGGAGTCTATAGACTGCTAAAGTAGGGCTGTCGGTGATCTCCAAAAGGACTTATGCCAAGACACATCTCCCAGGACTGTTGCTGCCTCTACCCCGTCCTCTTGGTAGGCCAGTGCTGACCCATGTCTTCAGGAGACCCTCACACATTTACAGGTAGGTCAGGCTCAGTCTCCTATGGGGTCACTGCTCCTTTTTGCTGGGTCCTGGTGCACACAGGATTTTATTTGTGCCCTCCAAGGGTCTCTGTTTCCTCCAGTTCTATGGAAGCTGTGTAGTCAAATCTGTTGGCCTTCAAAGTCAGAATCCTTGGGGATTCTCAGTCTCTTTGCCAGATTTCCAGGCTGGGGAGCCTGATATGGCACCTAGAAGCTTCACAACAGTGTGAGAACTTCTTTGGTGGTCTTCTCCACTTTGAGTTGTACACCCAGTGGATATAGGATTTGATCTTATCATAATTGTGCCCCTCTTACTGTTTCATTGTGGCTTCTTCATTTTCCCTGGATGTGGGGCATCTTCTTCTGATGGGTTTCAGTGTCTTCATGTTGATGGTTGTTCACCAGCCAGTTGCGATTTTGGTGCTCTGGCAGGGGAAGATATGTGCATGTCCTTTTACTACTCTACCATCTCAAACGAGTCTTGGCTCATCTTGTTGATGGATGTACTTGCTGTGCCTTTAAGGTTGGCTGTTTTCTCAAAGTTCTTCCCACTATAGGTAAAAAATGTGACACGTGCCTTTGTTTTGTTACTTTACTTTTAGGTTATTATATTATAAGCTATGAGCAACAGCTTATTG